>NC_062289.1:62527827-63152827 GCF_902655055.1 Lutra lutra | reverse complement strand
TGTGGACTCTGAGAAACAAACTGAGGGTTTTGGAGGGGAGAGGGGTGGGGGTTGGGTGAGCCTGGTGGTGGGTATTATGGAGGGCACATATTGCATGGAGCACTGGGTGTGGTGCATAAACAATGAATTCTAGAACACTGTAAAGAAATAAAAAAATAATAAAATATTATTATTATATTACATCATATTATATTATATTATTATATTACATTATATTATATTATATTATCATTATATTACATTATATTATAATGTACATAGAGAAAACAATAAAATTCTCTTTAATTTGGAGAAAGAAATTAGGTCTTTTGTACCTAATATTTTCACTGAAGAATGTTTCCAGTGAATCTGGGCTTGTGACTGATCCTACCAATAGAATATGGAAGAAGTGATGCTATATCAAATGACATATTGAATAAGGGGTTAGTATCCAAAACCTATATAGAATTTATCAAATTCAATACCCATAAAAGGAAATAATCCAGTTAAGAAATGAGCAGAAGATATGAATAGACATTTTTCCAAAGAAGACATCCAGATGGGTAAGAGACACATGGGAAGATGCTCAACATCACTCATCCTTAGGGAGATACAGATCAAAACCACAATGAGATACCACCTCACTTGTCAGAATGATTAAAACTAAGAACTCAGGAAACAACAGATGTTGGTGGGGATGTGGGAGAAATAGGAACACTTTTGCACTGTTGGTGGGAATGCAAACTGCTGCAGCCACTCTGGAAAACATGGAGGTTCCTCAAAAAGTTAAAACTAGAACTACACTAAAACCCAGTAATTGTACTACTAGGTATTTATCTAAAGGATACAAAAATGCTGATTCTGGGGCACATGAACCCCAATGTTTATAGAAGCACTATCAACGATAGCCAAATTATAGGAAGAGCCTAAATGTCCATCAACAGGTGAATGGATAAAGAAGATGTGGTGTGTATATATTTATAACAGAATATTACTTGGGGATCAAAAAGAATGAAATCTTGTCATTTACAACAATGCAGACAGAACTAGAGTGTATTACAGTAAATGAAATAGGTCAAAGAAAGACAAATATATGATGTCACTCATATGTGGAATTTAATAAACAAAACAGATGAATGTAGGAAAAGGAAGGAAAAATAAAATAAGATAAAAACGGAGAGGGAGGCAAGCTGTAAGATACACTTAACTATAGAGACTAAACTGAGGGTTGCTGAAGGGGAGGTGGATGAGGGATGGGCTAAATGGGTGATAGGCCCTAAAGGAGGGCACTTGCTGGGATCAGCACTGGGTGTTATATGTAAGTGATGAATTATTAAATTCTACTCCTGAAATTAATGCTACACTATATGTTAACTAACTTGAATTTAAATTTTAAAAAATTACTTCATCAACTAGAAAAAAATGTGATGCTATATCACTTGTGAGGCAAATCCTTAAAATGATACAGCTTCTTTCTGTTCTATTCTTTGTGGGGACACAAACCTCTGGAACCAGGCCACAATGCTATGATGAAGCTCCAATTAGCCTATATCTGGTGTCTACATAGAAGAGGAACTGAGGCCACCAGCCACCAGTCAGCATCAAACACCATACATGGGGAAAAACCAATCTCCAGATGATTCCAGACCAGCCTCCTGCCTGCCCAGATATCACCAAGCAGAGAAAAGCCAACCTTGTCATTCCCCATCTGAATCCACGAACATAATAAATGGTAATTTTTAAAAAATTTTTTATTTCTTTTCAGTGTAACAGTATTCATTGTTTGTGCACCACACCCAGTGCTCCATGCAATCTGTGCCCTCTCTAATACCCACCACCTGGTTCCCCCAACCTCCCACTCCCCACCCCTTCAAAACCCTCAGATTGTTTTTCAGAATCCATAGTCACTCATTGTTCACCTCCCCTTCCAATTTCCCTCAACTCGCTTCTCCTCTCCATCTCCCCTTGTCCTCCATGTTATTTGTTATGCTCCACAAATAAGTGAAACCATATGATACTTGACTCTCTCTGCTTGACTTATTTCACTCAGCGTAATCTCTTCCAGTTCCGTCCATGTTGATACAAAAGTTGGGTATTCATCCTTTCTGATGGAGGCATAATACTCCATAGTGTATATGGACCACATCTGCCTTATCCATTCGTCCGTTGAAGGGCATCTTGGTTCTTTCCACAGTTTGGCAACCATTGCCATTGCTGCTATAAACATGGGGGTACAGATGGCCCTTCTTTTTACTACATCTGTATCTTTGGGGTAAATGCCCAGTAGTGCAATTGCAGGGTCATAGGGAAGCTCTATTTTTAATTTCTTGAGGAATCTCCACACTGTTCTCCAAAGTGGCTGCACCAACTTGCATTCCCACCAACAGTGTAAGTGGGTTCCCCTTTCTCCACATCCCCTCCAACACATGTTGTTTCCTGTCTTGCTAATTTTGGCCATTCTAACTGGTGTAAGGTGGTATCTCAATGTGGTTTTAATTTGAATCTCCCTGATGGCTAGTGATGATGAACATTTTTTCATGTGTCTGATAGCCATTTGTATGTCTTCATTGGAGAAGTGTCTGTTCATATCTTTTGTCCATTTTTTGATATGATTGTCTGTTTTGTGTGTGTTGAGTTTCAGGAGTTCTTTATAGATCCTGGATATCAACCTTTTGTCTGTACTGTCATTTGCAAATATCGCCTCCCATTCTGTGGGTTGCCTCTTTGTTTTGTTGACTGTTTCCTTTGCTTTGCAGAAGCTTTTGATTTTGATGAAGTCCCAAAAGTTCATCTTTGCTTTTGTTTCCTTTGCCTTTGGAGACAAAACAGGAAAAAATATACAGTGGAAAAAAGATAGTCTCTTCAATAAATGGTGCTGGGAAAACTGGACAGCTATATGTAGAAGAATGAAACTCGACCATTCTCTTACACCGTACACAGAGATAAACTCAAAATGGATAATAGACCTCAACGTGATACAGGAATCCATCAGAATCCTAGTGGAGAACATAGGCAGTAACCTCTTCGATATCAGCCACAGCAACTTCTTTCAAGATATGTCTCCAAAGATAAATGGTAGTTTTACACTAAGTTTGGAGATAATTTGTTATACTACTATAATAATAGGAATAAGAGTTAAAAGGGAGATAACAGAAAAGCAACAAAAGAAAGATGCCAAGAACCTATAATGGAAGCCAGGGACACCGTGAGGGAGAATTCTTAGCAAGGAATACTCAACGCTGAGTAGAGACCAAAGAGGGTGACAAATAGGGGAAACTCTTTGGATTTTGCAACCAAAGGAAATATTCCCTATTTGTCTGCTGCAGGAATAAACATACTGCAAGAATTTGAGGTATAATGCAAAGTAGGAAGTGGAGACTGTAACAAGAGGAAGTCAAGGGAAGATTATTTATAGATAGAGGTAAATAATTTCTATTTAGACAGTTGGGAAGAAGTTGATGGTAAAAAGTTAGGTGGGTGTATCAGGTGTGGAAGCAGAGGATGGTGGAAAGTACAAGGTTGTGGGATGCAAAAGGGAGGGCAGATAGGGAGAGAGATTGGTGATAAAAAGGAAAGGAGAGAGGCGCCTGGGTGGATCAGTGGGTTAAAGCCTCTGCCTTCGGCTCAGGTCATGATCCCAGGGTTCTGGAATCCAGCCCCACATCAGGATCTCTGCTAAGTGGGGAGCCTGCTTCCTCCTCTCTCTGCCTGCCTCTCTGCCTACTTGTGATCTCTGTCTGTCAAATAAATAAATAAATAAATCTTTAAAAAAAAAAAAGGAAAGGAGACACTTCTTCCACTAAGAAGAAAAAATGAGAAAAAAATGAATGACTAATTTAAAAGTATTTTGAGAAACAAAAGAGGGAAGTCAAAGAAATTTATTTCAAGTAAACTTTTCTCCCTTTAGCAAAATAAGAAATAAACTAATCTAGATAGTTCAAGAAGGAGGGAAGTGAATGCTGGAGCTTAATGTATAAATTTTTTTCTTATTTTTGTCATTGCCTAGTTTACTGTTCTAATATTTTTTCTTTTTTAACTTAAGTTCAATTAGCCAACATATAGTACATAATCAGTTTCAGGTGTAGAATTCAATAATTCATCAGTTGCATATAACACCTAGTGCTCATCACATTGCATCACTGTTCACCCAGTTATGTCATCCCCTATTCACCTCCCATCCAGCAACCCTTAGTTTGTTTCCTGTAGTTAAAGAATCTCTCATGTTTTTCTCCCTCTCGGATTCATTCCCCTTCCGTTTTTCCTCCCTTCACCTATGATTCTCTGTGCTATTTCTTTTGTTCCACATATAAGTGAAATCATATGATAATTGTCTTTCTCTGATTGACTTATTTTGTTCAGCATAATATCATCCATTTCCCTCCATGATTATGCACATGGTAAGATTTCATTCTTTTTGATGGCTGAGTAATATTCCATTGTGTATATACACCACATCTTCTGTATCCATTCATCTGTTGATGGACATCTGGGCTCTTTCCATGGAACTGGCAGGGCACTAGAGCTTCTTAATTCCCCCAGAGTCTGACTAATCACTGAATCAGCCAGTGAGCCAGGGCTTGCAACAAATTAACATGGCAGGAATAGTCTGAATACTTAATGGGATGAGGGGGTTGAAATATGGCAATTCATTGTGAATTCATAGTTTACCTGAATTTCTACCATGTTGCATTTTGTCTGCTATCACTTCCAAGCCCCAGCCTATCTGCCACTTACCAATATCAGGGCACCCACACTTGAAACAGTGATTAGTCTTATTTAAAAGTTTGTGTTTTTTTTTTTTAAATAAGCTTTATTTAAACAAATACTAGAACATTTCAAATGGTCGTAATGAATCCTAATTACAAGTGAAATTTGGTCCCAAAATGTACATCTACCTATTCCCACTCACCCACTGTATCTCTTTACCATAAGATAATATTTACTTAACAAAGGGGTTTTAAAAAGTTAAGGGGGTTGCAGTGAGACTTTTTTCAAATCTCTTCCAACTGTTTGCCTTGAGAAATGAGTTTTTCATGCTCTAAGACTCTAAGTCTTTTTAAATCTTTCCCAATTTTATGTCCATGTATCACCAAGATGACTTTTAGTTCCCAAAGGAAACCCTTATCTAAATAATACCACCCCAAAATGTATCTCATAAAACTTTCCTCTAAAAGAATTAGTCAATCCATATGTGGTGTTATGAAAGGTAAGGTAAGAGCAGATTGTCTCCAATTTGTAAAAAAAAAATAAAAATAAAAACAAGAGTAAAAAGAATGACACAGGTAGACACTAAAAGAAATACAAACAGCCACCAAGCTAAAACTACAGGTAAGCAACATTTCAGTATTAGTTAAAACAAAATATGGCATAAATTACAAAATATGAGGAAGAGTCAGGGATATATAGCATGTTTATAACTCAGGCAAGGTAGGAATTCACTTCCAGGAATCAAGTATATAGACCACTTTCTATTATCAATAGCAGTGGTATATAAAAGTTGGATGAGGAGTTGTCCGGTTTGTCCAGGAATGAGGGGGTTCCCAGGACGATGGAATTTTAATGCTAAAACCAGGATAATCTGGGCATACTAGGGTGACCTGCTATCCTGAACAAGAGTCAATAGAAATAAACTTCAGAAACAATCTAAAAAAGGGGAGGCCCATGAGTTGAAAAATTGAGAGGTTTGATTGTGACCCTTGTCTCTGTTCTGTGGTGGCCCCGGCAGAGAAGCCAATAGAATGTGGGCAGCTTATAGGTCAACAGGACAAACCAAAAGCCTACTTAGTCTGCAGATCAGATATCAGCATGCACACAATTAATACATGACTATAAACACACAATTTCTAGCTCAGTGGGGTTGTCTGGTGAGGCAAATCAGACACCCAATCTAAAGAGTATAACATATTTTTTTTTACAGGAAAAAATGGGTCACTTCCACATAATTGCTTTCTTCCAGGTAAGTTACACACAAAAGCAGATGGAAGCCACAGGAATGCATTCTGACAACCAAGGTCCTCACAGTTGCTGTGGGTCCCAACTCCTTTCATTGGACTGCACTGCTGTACTCACCTGCAGGAGCCCTTGCAACTAGGTATATGCACCCCAACTCCTGTCACCAGCTTTCACTTCTGTGCATAGGAAGACTCTGCAGCTGCGTGAGTGATCACTGATAGTCAGGGGTTGTAGCTGTCAGTGCACCAAGAGTTGGCCATGAACCCTGTTGCTGGCCCTGGCCCTTGCTACTATATGTGTATTGGCAGTTGGCCCCTCCACTATACAGACACCAGCTGCCAACCCCCACAAGCAAGCATTTGCACACCACCACCACCAGCTGCCCTGGTCCCTAGCTACTTGACTTGGTACCACCAGTGAAGTCTCCAGCTGTTTTTGCAGGCACTGTACATTTTCCATCCACATAGCTCTCACCAAGGATCACACAATTGTCAATATTGCAAGGCCCTGAAATTTAAACTAATAAGGTATCACATACTTCTGGAATAGGAGTTGCCACATGCCCTCACATTTGGCACTCTATACCACTACACTCAGGATCACAACATGCCACAGCATGCCACTACCAGCAGAAGTTCTTTTCTTATCAAATTCAGTCCATAAACGTGGGAAGAGGTGCCTACTTCTTCAAATGCACAGATACCTACACGAGGTTAGAGAGATCATGAAGAATCAGGGAAACATGACACCACCAAAGGAATACAGTAACCTTTCAGTAACTGACCAAAGAAGTGGACATATTTGAATTGTATAACAAATGATTAAATTGTTTTTGGAGTGCCTGGGTGGCTCAGTCACTTAAGCCTGCCTTTGGCTCAAGTCATGATCCCAGGATCCTGGGATCAAGCCCTGCATCAAGCTTCCTGAGCAAGAAGCCCTCTTCTCCTTCCTTTGCCATCTGCCCCCACCCCCATCTCCACTTGTGCTCTCTGGCTCTACCTCTCCTGTCACATAAATAAATAAATAAAATCTTCCAAATAATAATTAAATTGTTTTAAAGATGCTCAGAGAGCTACGAAAGAACACAGATAAAGCATTTAAAGAAACCAGGAAAACAATACAAGAACAAAATGAGAAGTTCAACAAAGAGAAAACAAAATAACCAAAAAATTTCAGAGCTAAAGAATATAATGACTGAATGGAGGAATTCAATAATGATCTTCAACAGGAGACTGGATCAAGAAAAGGAAAGAATCAGTGAGCTTGAAGACAGATCATTTAAAATTATCCATTCAAGGAGCTCCAGGGTGGTTCAGTCAGTTAAGCATCCAAATCTTTATTTCAGCTCATGTCATGATCTCGTGGTCATGGGATCATGCCCCGCCTAGGACTCCATATTCAGCATGGAGTCTGCTTGAGATTCTCTCTCTCCCTCTCCTTCTTCCACTACCCCACACTCACTCTCTCTCTTTCTTTCTAAAATAAATAAAATAAAATCTTTAAGAATATTCAGATGATGAAATAGAAAAAAGGATGGAGAAAGCCTATAGGACTTACGGGATACCATTAAGAAAAACAATTTATGAATTATTAGAGTCTCGGAATGGAAAGAGATGGAGAAAGAGGCAGAAAAATTATTTAAAGAAATAATGGCTGACATCAAAAGAAATGAAATCTTGCCACTTGCAATAATGCAGATGGAACTAGAGGGTATTATGCTGAATGAAATAAGTCAATCAGAGAAAGACAATTATCATATGATCTCTCTGATAAGAAGAATTTGAAAGGCAGAGTGGGGGGTTGTGTGGAATAGGGAAGGAAAAAATGAAATAAGATGGGATGGGGAGAGAGACAAACCATAAGAGATTCTTAATCACACAAAGCAAACTGAGGTTTGCTGGGGGGCGTGTAGGGATAGGGTGGCTGGGTTATGGACATTGGGGAGGGTATGTGCTATGGTAAGTGCTGTGAAATGTGTAAGCCTGATGATTCACAGACCTGTACCCTTGGGACAAATCATACATTATATGTTAATAAAAAATAATTAAAAAAAAAGAAATAATAGCTGAGAACTTTCCAAATATGGGAGAGATTGAACACCCAAATTCACAAATCTCAGAGGTCCCCAATTTCAACTGAGAAAGATCTTTTCTAAGACATTTTATAGCAAAACTCAAAAATCAAAGACAGAGTCTTAAAAGCAGCGAGAAAAAAGAATGTTATACTTACATATAAGGCTATCAGCAGATTTCTCTGTAGAAACTTGTAGAACAGGAGAGACCAGGATAATATTTTTGAAATACTGAAAGAAAAAAAAAGCTGCCAACCAAGAATACTTTATCCAACAAAGTTGTACATTGGAAATTAAGGAAAGATAAAGGCAAACAAAGCTCGGGGAGTTCATAACAATTGGACCTGCCTTACAAGAAATGCTGAAAGGAGTTTTTTAAGATTAAATAAAAAACACAAATTAGTAATATAAACTCATATGAAAATATAGAGGCATTGGTAACAATACTCTATAGTCAAATGCAGAATACGCCAGTACTGTACTCACTTAACTCTGGTATAAAGGTTAAAGGACAGAAATATTAAAAAGAGCTATAGTTATAATAATTTGTTTTTATTTTATTTTATTTTTTCGGTGCTCCGAGATTCATTGTTTATGCACCACACCCAGTGCTCCATGCAATACATGCCCTCCTTAATACCCACCACCAGGCTGACCCATCCCCCTAACTCTCTCCCTTCCAAAACCTCTTTGTTTTTCAGAGTCCAAGTCTCTCATGCTTCATCTCCCTCTCCAATATACCCCAATTCAATTTTCCTTTCCTTCTCCTAATGTCCTTCATGTTGTTCCTTATGCTCCACAAGTAAGTGTACCATATGATAATGGACTCTCTCTGCTCGACTTATTTCACTCAGCATAATCTCTTCCAGTCCCATCCATGTTGATACAAAAGTTGGGTATTCATCTTTTCTGATGGAGATGTAATATTCCATTCTATATATGGACCATATCTTCTTTATCCATTTATCTGTTGAAGGGCATTTTGGCTCTTTCCACAGGTTGGTGATTGTGGCCATTGCTGCTATGAACTTTGGGGTACAGATGGCCTTTCTTTTCACTACATCTGCATCTTTGGGGTAAATACTCAGTAGTGCAATTGATGACATGATACTTTATATGGAAAACCCAAAAGACTCCACCTCCCAAACTACCAGAACTCATGTAGTAATTCAGCAATATGGCAGGATACAAAATCAGTGCACAGAAATCAGTTGCTTTCTTATACTCTAACAATGAAAATATAGAAAGGGAAATTAGAGAATTAATTCCATTTACTATAGCACCAAGAACTGTAAGATGCCTTAGAATAAACTTAACCAAAGAGGTAAAGGACCTGTACTCAAGGAACTACAGAACAATCATGAAAGAAATTGAAGACACAAGAAGATGGAAAAGCATTCAATGCTCATGGATCATAAGAATAAACATTGTTAAAATGTCTATACTGCCCAGAACAATCTGTACTTTTAATGCCATCCCTATCAAAATTCCACCGGCATTATTCAAAGTGCTGGAACAAGCAATCCTAAAATATTTATGGAACAATAATTTGTTAATAGATACATAATATAAAAAATTAATTTGTGACATCAAAAATATTAAAGGGGGGGGTGCCTGAGTGGCTCAGTGGGTTAAAGCCTCTGCCTTCGGCTCAGGTCATGATCCCAGGGTCCTGGGATACAGCCCTGCATCTGGCTCTGCTCAGCAGGGACCCTGCTTCCTATTCTCTCTCTGCCTGCCTCTCTACCTACTTGTGATCTCTTTCTGTCAAATAAATAAATAAAATCTTAAAAAATATATTAAGTGGGGGTAAAGGGAATAAAAGGGTAGACTTTTATATGCAATCGAGTTAAGTTGTCATCAATTCAAAATAGACTATCATATCCATAAAATGCTTTATGTAAACTTCAGGGTAAACAACAAAGCAAAAATCTACAGTAGATACAAAGAGAAGAGAATCAAAGTATACCACTGTGGAAAGTCATCAAATCACAAGCAAAAGTAGTAAAGGAGGAAAAAAGGATAAATGAATTACAAAACAGCAAGAAACCAATTAATAAGATAGAGTAAGTCCTTATCTACCAATAATTACTTTAAATGTAAATGAATTAAATTCTCTAATCAAAAGGAATACAACAGCTAACTAGATGAAAAAACAATACCTAACTATATGCTGCTTATAAGAAATTCACATCAGCTTTAAGAGGGGCATGGACACCTGCAAGGAGATGAGGGGTGAGAGGACTGCCTAAGTGACAGACACCTGACTCAGGATTTTATGTAGTTAACAAGAAGATTAGGTTAAAAAAAATAATTCTACAAAACCCTATGGATTCTACAGACCCCATTAATACTCTGACACATATAGGCAACATGTATACATTGTAATTAAGAACATAGACTCTGTAGTTAGATTGCTGAAGTACAAATCCCATATCTCCCACTTTGCAGTTAAGTGAGTCAGACAAGATATTTTACTCTTCTCTGCCTCCATATGCTCACCCCTACAATGGATACAATGATGGTACCTGCCTCCTAGGGTTGTTACAATGATTATGGGGTTTCTACCTGACAGGGGCTTAAAATAGTACCTGGCACATGGTAAGAGTCTTATTAAGTCTTCCTTTAGGGAACATGGCTGGAGGCAGGGATAATTATAAATGTAGAATAAATATTTGCATGTGCATAAATTAAAAATATTGTGTAGCTATACATATTGTTTAAGCATGGTACCATCCAATCCTTCTGCTTAGGTCTGATGTCCTTTACCAGGAATGCCTGGGATGTACGAAGTCTCTGGGTGGTTGCTGGGTTCCTACCTTTCAATTACACTTATTCTGTGATATATTCTAATCTATGAATAATAATAGATAATCATAAATTTCTTTATGATCTTTATGAATAATTCACATCAGTCTGTGATGTTTCCTACCCCATTCTGGTCACTCTCATATCAAGCCTTGGAGTTCTTAGCCTCTTCATAAGCAGAGTTTTATATTTGAAGTATACAACATTTATACAACAAATGCACAGGATAACAAGTTTTGGCTGTCTTTTTTTTTTCTTTTGTAGATTTTGCTTATTTGAGAAAGAGAGAGAGAACATGAGCAGGATGGGGGTGGGCGGAAGGAGAGGGAGAAGCAGATTCCCCACTGAGTAGGGAGCCCGATATAGGGCCTCATCCTGGAATCATGACCTGAGCAGAAGGCAGATGCTTAACCAACTGAGCTGCCCAGGCTCCCTGGCGGTTTTTGTTCTTAACAGCTAGTGCACAAGGCCCAACACTGGTGAACTGCTTCTTTCCATCATGACTTCCTATCAGTGCTTTAGAGCACGCTTTGCTTCCTACTGCCTATAAATATCCTCCACAGCTATGGCAGCAGGATTTGATAGAAATCTTTAGTTTTAATGGAAAGAGTAGCAGATCAGAATGGAGAAAATTCCTTCAGAAGTTGTTTTAAACCACCCACTACCAAACATCTTGTCTACTTGCCTCTCCATGACCCCATATGGATTTTTTTGTGTGTGTTGTTTAAGGTACTACTCCTTGTTTTAAATGTTACCTATTTGTACCACCTGGGGATTTGCTTCTTGACTGTTTTTGGTCCACTGAAATATGGATTTTGTACTGTGCTAACCTGTGCCTCCAATTTTTTTAAAAAGGGGAACTATAGTTTAACTTAGTGTTGAAATTAGAAAGAAACCATCATATAGGTATTCATAACTACAAATGTATTGAACTGAGTTGACTTAAAACTTTAAACTCTGTGATTAGAGTGAGTAGTCCAGAAAGAACAGCAAACGTACTGGTTACTATGGGGACCAAAGCACTATAGGTATTGATAACACAGTAATGCACTCATATACACAAGCAGCACTGACCAGAATTGGCGCCCCTTCTGCTCTTCACTGCCACCCATACTTCTGAGGTCTTCCTATGACATCTCAGCCTCCTATCCTGTTATAAATTCCACTGATAGTGACTTTAGTCAGAAGTGGGGGTGGGGGATATGCATGCACATGCATTCCCCAACCATAAAAGCTGACTCAACCCCAGAACCCAAGGTGGACAGTTACTAAGGAGAAAGCTTGTGAGTTTTTACATATGCACCTTATTTCTTAGGAGATTACACCATGATTGAGACCTGCAGTGAGCTTATTGGTTAAAATATATTCCACAGGACTCATTACACTTGCAACCTGTGAGATGCATCTGCTAAGGGGTGTGCTAGGTACTGTGACTTGGCAGAAGATTTACAAGTCTTGGCTTTTGTTACAACTCATAAATGATAAATATAGAACTGTATTTTTCATTAAAGCATCAGAAATAGGTATAAATCAGTTTAGGAAAATCTATTCATTCACAACACAAATATCCATTACATGCAAACTGTTCCAAGCCAGAGCCACAAAATGCAAGCACAATTTTGAAAATCACAGGTATGTTCATGATTGTACCCACACTGCCTAGCCATATCTGGCACTTGGTAGTCACTCAATAAAGATTGTTGAATAAAAAACTAAATGAAGACACTTCTCCTCCCCTTCATGTATCTTAGAGTCTGGTGCTTAATAAGGACAATTAAACAAACAGAGCCAATGCTGAGAGTGAAGTGCCTGGATAAAGGAGTCCAGGAAAGACAAGTAGACTTGAGGATGGACACTGCCTCCTGAGGAACTGTGTTGAGGGAGTGCAGAATTGATCAAGGGAAGGAAGGAAAGGAATACAAGATGTTCTAGATAGGAAATGGCCTAGAGGAGAGAAACCAAGAACATGGTTCCAACTGAGGGAAAAAGTGGTGCCAAGTGACAAAAACACAAAATACAGGGAAGAGTAGCAAGAAATGAGGGTGAAGAGATAAGCAAAAGACAAATAGTGAAGAGCACTGTCAGTCATTTATAGAATTCTGAGGTTTGGACAGACTTTACAAAGTTTCTGGAATTGGCTGTTGTGTGACACAGGAGTGAGTGGTTTGTAGGCGTGAAGGCAAAAATCATTGCAGATGAAGTTGGCTTCCAGTACTAGTGGAAGAGGCAGCAGCCGATGTATATCAGCTGAAAAATCATAGTTCTCTTTAGAGATTAGATGATCCATCTGCTGGATCTAATCCCACAATGTCTCAAATCTCTCCTCCTGCTACTCAGTGGTTCTGGGACCTCAGGGCAGCATACTACAGTCTGAGAAGAAAGGACAGAGCTGGAGAGCAGTTCTGAATTTCCCAAAACACCATCCAGCCAAGTACCTCTGGAGGGGACTACGACAGCCTACCCCTGGTGACTGACAACCACACAGACACACACACACACACACACACCTTCTCAGCTTTGAATTTTGACAGGGAGGAGAATAAAGGGGTGACAAAAATGCCTATGAACAAGAATAAAATGTTGTTAGACAGAACTATAACTCTTTCATCCCAGTTTTGTCTTAGTGTCCCAGTTACCAGGCCTCCCCAGTTTTGACCAGCCATGGTGGGATCTCAGACCATGACAGGTGTGTCCCGTCTCCCGGACCTTTCCCTTCAATTTTGACTCTCCCAATTTTATTTCCTGCTAGAGTCACACACAGTCAATGGATCATGAGACCCTTTAGGGAAAGAACTGCCTCTTATTCACTATTATGTTCCTAATGTTGGACACTCAATAATTGCTTGGTGCATAAATAAATGGATGAATATGGAGACTTAGAAAACAATGACTTACCCCAAAAAGTGACATTAATTCAGAAATTCCAGGTACTGCAAAAAACACTGGGAAAATATTTGGGTGAGATGCTAATGGTCCGCAAGGATGCTTCATCCAGGCCCATAGAGAAAGTATTAAATGAGGTGCTCCTTTTAAGCTACCAGTGCCTCCAGCAGCCACCCCTGACAGGATGGGGGATGGAGTGGCCACAGGGGTTCAATGTGGGGACTTCCTCCTAACATTCATATCTGGGCAGGGGAGGAGCAAGGAGTCTGTGCTGCTGTGTTCCCAGAAGAAGGGTTTGGAGTAAGCCCAATGCCACTCTTCCACATGACCCTCTTATGAGATGCTGCTGCTTCCAGGCTACATCACATAACATAGCAATGCCCAACAGTTAGCCATAAGGTGCCCCTTTTGGATGTAAAACTCTGAGCTGCCTGAAGCCATAATACCAGCTTTCTGGAGAGCTATGGGTCCAGACAAGAATTTTATAGCTACCTCTAGCATCTGTGCTTACCCATCATTCTTATCCAGAACCTCAGCTACCCACCACCTCCCATCCCCATCCTACCTCACCTCCCAGACACAGGAGATGTCATGGTGCAGGAATGCAGAGACCCATGAAGGAACACAGAGCCGAATTGGTCCTATATGAAATGCAGCAGGAAACCAAAACAAGCAAAGACATCCCAGGATTTACAACAACAAATAAATGCAGTGATTTTTGAAACCCCTGAGTCTGAACTGAGAGATAACTACATATTTGGTATACAACCTTAGACAACTTACTTAATCTCTCTGAGCTTTAGTATATTTAATTACTTTTATGGTGCTTAAAAGATTACATGAGATAATTCTTTAAAATACATAGAAAATTGCAGTTTGCATTCAAGATTTTTTAAATTAGTTTTTAAGTAATGAGGTTTTGGGGGAAATTCTCTCCTAGTCACTTTAACTAGCTGATCAGAGGGTTAGATGGAAGATAGGACATAAATGTGAGATAACATTCACTGCCACCTGCTGGCAGAAAAAAAGTTTGTCCATTAACTTTGAAAGGCCACCAAATGCTGAGCAGATGAATGGACACATCAGGGACTCTGCTCATCTCCTCTTACCCAGGATATGGTCTTTGACCAATTGCTTTGCACTCTCTAGTTAAGAGTCAAGGTAAGAAGAAAGGCAATAGGACATGATCAAGGTGCCAAGGACTCTTATGCCTCCTTAATGTTGCAAAGGCTCTTGTCCTGGGTGTGGCCATGTGTTTGTTAAGAACCACAGTTGGAACCAGGCACTGGATTCTGGGCAACCTCCTGTTTTTCTGCTGTGCACAGAAGATGGATTCTGCTGGCCCTGAAGTGCAGCTCAAAATGGATTTCTCCTTCAATTATCTATCCCCACTTCTTCCCAAAAATCTATAGAAATGACAGTCAAAACAATGAATAGTGTTATGCTGAAAAGAAATTTTTTAAAAAAGTAAATTTTAAAAAAGAAAGAAATGACAGTCAAGGGGCGCCTGGGTGGCTCAGTGGGTTAAAGCCTCTGCCTTCAGCTCAGGTCATGTTCCCAGGGTCCTGGGATAAGAGCCCCACATCAGGCTCTCTGCTTAGCAGGGAGCCTGCTTCCTCCTCTCTCTCTCTGCCTGCCTCTCTGCCTACTTGTGATCTCTATCTGTCAAATAAATTAAAAAATCTTTAAAAAAATGAGAGCCAAAAAGTATAAAAATGAATGAATTTATAAAAGCACTGACAACAGGATAGGAGATGTCAGAGGACGAAAACTTGCGATGAATTTAGGTAGCTGAAAGGTAGATGGGTCACACTGACAGAAAAACTAAGGAGCTATTCCTTGTGTTCCACATATGATTGAAACCATATGATAGTTGCCTTTCTCTGCTTGACTTACTTCATTTAACATAATCCCTTCCAGTTCCATCTATGTCAAGGCAAATGGTAGGTATTCATCCTTCTGATGGCTGAGTAATACTCCATTGTATATATGTACGACATATTCTTTACCCATTCATCTGTTGAAGGGCATCTCATCTTCTTCCACAGTGTGGCTATTGTGGACATTGGTGCTATGAACATTAGGGTGCAGGTGCCCTTTCTTTTCACTACATCTCTATCTTTGGGGTAAATACACAGTACTACAATTGCTGGGTTGTAGGATAACTCTATTTTTAACATCTTGAGGAACGTCCATACTGTTTTCCAAAGTGGCTGTACCAGTTTTCATTCCCACAAACAGTGTAAGAGGGTTCTCTTTTCTCCACATTTGTTGTTTCCTGCCTTGTTAATTTTTACCATTGTAACTGGTATAAGGTGGTATCTCGTGGTTTTGATTTTAATTTCCCTGATGGCTAATGATGATGAACATTTTTTTCATGTGTCTCTTAGCCATTTGTATGTCTTCTTTGGAAAAGTGTCTGTTCATGTCCTTGGCCCATTTTTTTTTATTGTATTATTTGTTTTTTGGTGAGAGTGAGTTTGAGATGTTCATTACAGATCTTGGTACCAGCCCTTTATCTGAAATGTCATTTGCAAATATATTCTCCCATTCCATGAGTTACTTTAGTTTTGTTGACTGCTTCCTTTGCTGTGCAGAAGTTTTTAATCTTGATGAAGTCCCACGAGTTCGTTTTTGCTTTTGTTTCCCTTGCCTTTAGAGACATGTCTTGCAAGAATTTGCTGTGGCTGAGATTGAAATGGTTACTGTCTATGTTCTCCTCTAGGATTTTGATGGATTCCTGTCTCACATTGAGGTCTTTCATCCATTTTGAGTTCATCTTTGTGTACGGTGTAAGAGAACAGTCTAATTTCCTTCTTCTTCATGTGGTTGTCCAATTTTTCCAGCACCATTTATTGAAGACTGTCTTTTTGCCATTAGATATTCTTCCCTGCTTTGTTGAAGATCAGTTGGCCTGGAATTGAGGGTCCATTTCTGGGCTTTCTATTCTGTTCCATTGATCTATGTGTCTATTTTTGTGCCAGCACCATATTCTCTTGATGACTACAGCCTTGTAATATAGCTTGAAGTCAAGCATTGTGATGCCCTCAGCTTTGTTTTTCTTTTTTCATTATTCCCCTGATGATTTGGGGTCTTTTCTGCTTCTGTACAAATTTTAGGATTGTTTGTTCCAGCACTTTGAAAAATGCCAATGGTATTTTAATAGGAATGACATTGAAAGTGTAGATTGCTCTGGAAAGCATAGATATTTTAACAATGTTTATTCTTCCAATCCATGACCATGGAATATCTTTCCATCTTTTCTTGTCTTCTTCAGTTTCTTTCATAAGTGTTCTGTAGTTATTAGAGTACAGATCTTTTACCTCTTTGGTTAGGCTTATTCCTAGGTATCTTATAGTTTTTGGTGTTGTTGTAAGTAGAATTAATTCCTTAATTTCTTTCTTCAGTTACATTATTAGTGTGTAGAAATGCAACTGATTTCTGTGCATTGATTTTGTATCCTGCCATGTTGCTGAACTGCTGTATGAGTTCTAGCAATTTGGGGGTGGAGTCTTTAGGATTTTTGACATAAAGTATCATATCTTGAAGAGAGAGGGTTTAACTTCTTCGTTGCCAATTTGAATGCCTTTTATTTTGTTGTTGTTGTTGTTGTCTGATTCCTGAGGCTAGGACTTCTAGTACTATGGTGAGCAACAGTGGTGAGAGAAGGAATCCTAGTCATGCTCCTGACCTTAAGGGAAAAGCACTCAGTTTTTTCACAATGAGAATGATATTCGCTGTGGGGTTTTCATAAGTGGATTTTATTATATTAATGTATGTAGAGGGAACTTTGTGCTGGGATTCCAGGGATTATCTCATTTACAGATATTTACTATGTCATTATATACATGTATTTTTTCCAAATGAAGACAACTCTGAATACCAGTTATTTGTGTCTCATTTATAGAGATTAAGACATTTGAACATTTCCTTAAAGATCTTTATAGAAAGATCAGACCTTCTTTGAAGCCATGAAGCACCAGAGCAGAGAGTTAACCTAACTAGGGCTGGGTTCCCAGGTGGAGCCAATGTAAACCGCTAGAGCTGAAGTTTGATCCTACCCAAGGATGGAAGCCCTAATGACCTCAGTTAGCACTCAGTGAGTGCTACCACACAATCCGCTATTGGGCAGCAGATTGAGTACACATTTAACACCAATAACAAACATCAACTGAGGCCCTACTCTGTACTAGAAACTGCTAAAGACAACAGGCCACAAAGACGAGCTGGTGGGCCAAGGGGCCAGCTTCCACAGAACCTAATCTCCTGAGATATCCCATACAAACATGGGCTGCAGTTTCCCATCATAAGTATATGGAGATCACTTACATGCATGGATACACATAGGAATGTTCAGCTAAAATGATTTGAAGAGCTTTAGTTGTTTAACAACCTGCTAATTTGCCATTTTCCAAAGATTTGGATGTTTTATGCACTCTCCTGCTTGTGGCGGCACTGGTTTTGTTTTTGCTTTTGTCTGGACTCTGAGCTGCCAAGGGTGGTGATCATGGCTATGAGTTATTTGTGTGAACTATACCCAGGACGTTCCTCTGTCCCCATAGATTTCAACAGCTCACCATTGTGTGACCCTAGTGGTCTTTATTTTTACTTTATTTATACTATTTCCTTCATTGGGAACAGTCTAGACATGAATATCCAAAACAAAATATACTAACACCAAAAATAATAGAATAGAATATGAGAGCTGTAAGGACCAAGGTCTTCACTTCAGATAAGAATACTGAGACAAAGCAGTTAGAGATGTGCCCAAGGTAACAGAACTGCTCTGTGGCAACACAGGCCTCCAAGTTTTTGGGCCACAGCTCTAATTACTGACAAGTGACCACTGCCCTCTGCATCCTCCCCTAGTATTTATTCCACCTGTAACATTTCTTTAAAATAAATAGCAAATCTTTATGGTGCCTCACAAGTTTTCAAGGTGTTATCACATTTTTTTCATGCAGTTCTAATGACCAGCCTGTGAGTTCAGCACAGATGTGGAACCTGAAATGAGATGATTAAGGTGACATTGCCTGTTGGTGGCAGAGTCCAGATCTGAATTCAACATTTCTCCCGACCTGTGTTAGGGAGGCACCTGACCTCCAGCTGCTGGAATCAGATTGCAATGTGAGGGGATTTCAGAATCCAAGACAGATTCTGTCTGAAAAGGACAAAGATAACATAGCTATGGGCATGTGCTACATGGAGGATGGGAGGCACCTAGAGCCCCTGACATGACCTCAAAAGAGTCATCTGGAAACCTTGAGTCAGAATAAGATAGAGAGAATTTTCACACCACATGAAGCAAGATTTGTAGCATGAAGGTTTATGTCTGGGTATGATAAAAACATGACTGACAGCAGTATAATTAATTCCATACTTGGACAATTAAGGACATAAGCCATAAAATAAAAAATTTTGGAAAAGAGAGCTGTAGAGACATCCCATAACAAATGAACTAGAAATTTCAAATGGAAAGAATTTGGCCACTTAATTCTACCTTGAGAAGCATGCATGACTCTGAGGAGCATCAGGTAAAATTATGAAACTGCTCCTGGGGAACTTTTCTTTCAGTTATACTTGTAATTTCAGTTATAGCTGTTCCTCATGCTGAGACCAGCATCCACAATGTTTTTTATTTATTTATTTTTAAAGATTTTATTTATTTATTTGACAGACAGAGATCGCAAGTAGGCAGAGAGGCAGGCAGAGAGAGAGGAGGAAGCAGGCTCCCCACTGAGCAGAGAGCCCGATGTGGGGCTCGATCCCAGGACCCTGGGATCATGACCTGAGCCGAAGGCAGAGGCTTTAACCCACTGAGCCACCCAGGTGCCCCTCCACAATGTTTTTTAAAAAACTATTTTATTTTATCTGAAACTTTCATTGAACTTTTAAAAATTTTTATTTATTTTTTTAATTTATTTTCAGTGTTCCAGAATTCATTGTTTATGCACCACACCCAGTGCTCCATGCAATACATCCCCTCCACAATATCCACCACCAGGTTCATCCAACCTCCCACTCCCCTCCCCTCCAAAACCCTCAGTTAGTTCCTCAGAGTCCATAATCTTTCATGGTTCATCTCCCCTTCCAGTTTCCCTCAACTCACTTCTCTCCATCTCCCCATGTCCCCCATGTTATTCCTTATGCTCCACAAATAAGTGAAACCTATGCTAATTAACTCTCTCTGCTTGACTTATTTCACTCAGCATAATCTCTTCCAGTCCCATCCATGTTGATACAAAAGTTGGGTATTCACCCTTCAATGGACGGATGGGTAGAGAAGATGTGGTCCATATATACCATGGAGTATTATGCCTCCATCAGAAAAGATGAACATCCACGATGTTTTATCTTCCCTGAGCACACACTTACTAGATGGAGGATAGATCAGACCACCAGAAATCGGTAGGAGCAGGAGGAAAAGTAGGAGGAAAATAGGACAGTAAGAGATTGTCACAGACCATTCCCAAAATGGATAAGCAGCATATGCATGTCTGACCCTACAACTGCCACAGGGGAAAATCAGTGCAGTACAAATTCAAGATGGAAAAATGATAAACAGAATGCATGGCTTTGATTTCTAGCTTTCTGGCTTACTCCTTGGCTGCACCAACTGATTTTGTCATAAGGTAAATCAAGGATAAAAGAGAGCCACAGAGAGAAGAACTTTTTGTTTAATATCTTCCAGGGAACCTACAGGGTATTCTGAAACCATGGCAACAAATAATCTCTTTAAAGGACTTCCTCATCTCCTGGCTGCGGAAAGCATATATCAGAGGATCAATCACAGAATTACACATGATGAGTATGAGGTACATATTAAAGTAAGACATAAAGCAAGAACAGTAGAGGTTCTGGGGGCAAGAAATAATCAAAATGAGATGGAGAAAGAACGGAGCCCAGCACACAATGAAAATGCCCAGCAGCATGGTCAGGGTGATAGCACCTTTCATGCTGGTCATTTGCCGCACAGAGCTGTATCCACGCAGAGCTGCTATCTGCCTGACATGAGTCCGGGCCAGGAGGAACATGTGTATATACAGAGACACCATGAGGAATAACATGGTGAAGAACATGGAGATGAGGCAAATGATTACATAAGTAGATTCATAGTAAATGATGAAAACAATGCCACAACCTGTGCAAAAGGTCCAGATACAAATGATAATCACTCCAGAACGCTTTGCTGTCATGATGTGGTGATAGCGCAGAGCATAGAAGATGGTGACATACCTATCCACTGCAATAGCCAGCAAACTGCACATGGAGGCCACCACAGAAATGCAGATCATGGAATCAAACACATTGTCAATGTGACGCACAAAGGCATCTGCTATCACCAGGTGCTTATTATTTATTAAGTATATGGTGATGGTCTCCCATGTGTTAGACATGCTCACTAGCATGTCAGCTACTGCTAAACTACACACAAAGAAATACATGGGGGAGTGCAAGTTCTTGTTCTTCACTATGGCACCTATGACCAAGATGTTCTCCAAGAGGCTGATGAGACCCAGAGTCAGAAACACTTCAACAGCAATGCCCATCTCTTTGCATGGTGAAGACTTGTTCTTGACATTTGGTTCTGAAAAGTTGCTTTCTGTGGAATTCAGGTTGAGGTCCAAGAAAAGCAGGTGAAATGAGGAATTCATTGCTCCTCTTCTTGGCAACAAATTTACTGTAAAACAGGTTTTGATTCATGATTCTGAGAGGTGAACAGTCTACCAAAGAAGTACAAGAGTATGCCAAACACAAGCACAACCTAAGAACGAGGTTAAATGGACTCAACACATTAGCATAAGACTGGTGTGCCCCAGTCTACCTGGATCCCTGGACTAGTGTCCCTCCAACACACAGGCTTAGAATTTTCATCAGCCTTCTCTGCCTTCCTTACTCTGGGCTCCCATTATTTTACATACCTCTTACTGGAGTGACCACACATGTCAGTGTTCCCAGGACAGTTTCACTTTTTATGCTAATTGTCCAACCTCCCAAGTTTGTGCTCAAAAATATCCTGAACTCACAACCTACAAAGTCCCTTGCAGTCTGATTTTTACATTTCTGAGACTACTGCACTGCACTTTCCTCAAGTGAGTACAGATTTCTGAAGGATTGGCAGGCCCTCTTTCTCTCTTAAGAGAAAAAGATAGGTGCCTTCTCAACATTTGTCCTCACGCTTTTTTAATATATATTATATATTTTTAATTTTTTAAGTTCTATTAGCCAAGGTATAGTACATCATTGGTTTTTGATATCACACTTCTAAAATGCACTGGGACTCAGTCTCCCTAGATGTAACTGAGACTAGCCATAGTGATCTGTTAATTTGAACATAATCACATACTAAAAGTTACTGTCTTTAAGGCATAAATTTAAGTTGCACACATGTGTTAAAATTGAAGCTCATAGAATGCTGTTTTCTCCTTAATAAATATTTTCCTTGACTTCCGCATTTGAAATTCCACAACATCGGATTGATGGATAGTCTCATAAATTCCACAAAGCCAGTACAAAGTACCAAGGGATTTAAATTTGCCAAATACTAGAGCAAGATTCTTCACTCCTTTGTTTCTCAAATTTCTCTCCCATGATTTTATATTCAAAAATGCCTTTGCCCTCCAAACTCAGAGCACATCTGGTGAGAGAGCTAGAATTTTTGTCAGCATTCTCATCATCAATAAAAAATATTTATTAACCTGTAATCACTTGCTCTTTATGTCTAGTTCTATCTCAGAGATATCGACCAATTATATTATATCATATCAAGCTGTTTAAATATCCAATTAGCTCTCTTCCACATGTAAGTTGGGCATGATTTTGCATTCCTTTCAAGGCATTTTTAATAGAAAGTGTGGCTATTTACCAGTGCTCCCCCGTGCCTCTTCTCTTGCACAGCAGTGCTTGGGCTCCTCGCTGGGGACGTTGGCTCAGCCTGGGCACCTCGCATCCACCAGCTAAATGCCATCACCCTCGGATGGGATCCTCTGAACCAAGTGCTAAGGCAGCTTGAGCCTCAGTCACAGTTCCCTTGCCTTTATGCAGCCTGGCAGACCCGCCCCCCTGTTGCCACCTCTTCTGGACCAGAGTCTATGCCTTTGTCTTCCCAGCCTTGGGCTGAGCTACCACCTAGTGGTTAGAGATAGAGAGCATACCCATCCTGGCAGCTCTGGCCATTGGGTCTTTGGAGCTCTAGTGACACTTGCATATAACAGTATTCTCCTGCTTGTAGAAAATCCTTCCCCAAAACTGCATTCAAATGTGTTTTCTAGCTGGTTGTTCTAGGCACTGCTTCTTTTCTCTTTCTATTATGCACTCATGAAAATGCTGTCAGATAGTGTGACAGCTCAGCTTCTCCCATCCCTGTTAAGTCCTTCTATCCAGAACAGTCAGTCACTGGTTCCTGGGAAACCAGAGCCTGGGAAGCACTCAACTGTGCCCCTGATACACACCCTCTTGTTGGCCCAAGACTGTCTGCCACTAGAGCAAAAGGAGAAAACAGATTTTCCCCGGCCTGATATCCTGGCTTTTAGCAATAGTTTCTAGACCTCTGCTACCTAAAACACTGACCTCTGCTCCCAGAAGGGTCTTTATTACACAGCCCAAGAAATAGATGCACAAATGCCTGCCAGGACAAGCTCAGGGCCAAAATGCATGGGGCTACTTTACTACTGGAGATGTGACTGGGGCTTCACACATGGTCAGATAACCTTTCCAACAAGCGTATAAGGCCACAAACTAGGTGATCCATGACACTGGTGTCCTGGCGCTATTTTGAGATCCACAGAATGGAATATTGTGAAGAGATTTCTTTTGCTGGGAATAGTGCTTGTGTATGCAAAGGGGATGACTGAGAAGACATAAGAATATTCAAATATTCTCTACTTTTTCCTCATATCTGAGATCAGAGAAGGCTCTGCAGAAGATTCTCATTTCCGAATAACGTGGTGAAACTAGAGATTTCTCTTAAAGATAATTGTCTGCACTACGATGTGGCTGCTGTTGATGCTGGTCTTATGGTGTATATCTCTAAGCCCTGTGTGCAGATACTATTTTGAGTGCTGTACACGAATTACCTTCTTAGTATTTACAGAAGCCATAGGAATTCAGTCCTATTACCATTCCCATTTCACAATCCATTGAAAGGTTCCCAACACTGGAAAGAAGCACAGATGGGCTTGAATCCTGGCAACCTGAGTCAAGAACCACTTACCACCTTTTTTCTTTCTGATGATAGTTATCCAACAGGTATGAGGTGATATCTCATTGTGGGTTTGATTTTCAGCAAACTCTTACTGTAAGTCATCACTGTGTTGAAGCCCACATTAAATGTTTTCATGGGTCCAGCTAAGGGGACTTAGAGTTCTGCTGTAGAGGCACATCTTACCTAATGAAACACTGACAGAGCAAGGCACAATTACAAAAAGGTAGATTGTAGTGTTTTTAATTCCAAGGTTTACAAAACACTTTCCTGTATTAACTCAGTTGATGCTCATAACAACCCTGGGAGGTATTAATGTTAATTGCCATTTTCATAGTTGGGAACTTTGACATTTACAGAAGCTGAATGGCTTTTCTGATATCACTTGACTAATAAATGGTGGTACCAAGATGTTGATCCCAGGTCTTCTCATTCCAAAGCTTATGCCCAGGTACACATACATGCCCATGTTCATGTAGGGACAATAGACGGAGGAGTCCTAAAACTTCACCAGATTTCCTATGAACATTTATTGAAAGCCTACCATGTTCTGCATGTTCAGATCCTCAGCAAATTCTCCCAGAAACCCAGTTAGTCAATATACTGAGCACCAGCTTACCGATGAGGAAATTGAGGCTTAGAGCAGTTGTGTGACTGACTCCTCAGCTGGTGATGAAACCAGGAACTGAATCCATCTTTTAAATACATCTATGCTTAACACAGAGCCTAATGTCTTCAGTATTGTGACTCAGTCACATGCTGTAGAGGAGGAAATTTAGATCTCCAGAGACTGGTCAGAGAAGAGTACAGAGAGGACTTGAAGCAAAGGCAGAGGCAGATAAGAGGAAACGTGACCAGATCATGAGGAAAGCCACTGAGGACAGGCACAGGTGGGAGCAGTGTGTGCAAGTACTCTGAGAGCATGCGCACACTGAGATGGGAGGAGCTGATTTCTTTGAGGATCAGAAGGAATGCCATATGACTGGAGCTTCCTGCAACCTAAGGCACTGGGGAGGGGACAGGGATGGACCATGCATTGCTTTGTAGTTTGAGGTGAAGGCTTGGATCGTCATTTTAAGAGCAACAGGAAGGCTTGCAAGGTCCAAGCAGATCAATGCAGCCATGATGAGGAGATGGAACCAGAGGAGTTCATGAGTGAAGAAGGCTTTAAGTCAGTGGAAATGCCTCACAGTGAGACAGATAGATTCCTGGGCTGAGTCTCTTTATCCACCCAGTACCCAGTGAGTAACTGGGCTGATCCTGCTTGGACCAAACTCTTTGCAGTAGCAGCAAAGTTATAAAGTGGTCCTTGTGGAGGAGGAGTCAAGATGGCAGAGAAGTAGCAGGCTGAGACTACTTCAGGTAGCGGGAGATCAGCTAAATAGCTTATCTAAAGATTGCAAACACCTATAAATCTAACGGGAGATTGAAGAGAAGAAGAACAGCAATTCCAGAAACAGAAAATCAACCACTTTCTGCAAGGTAGGACTGGCGGAGAAGTGAATCCAAAGCGACGGGAAGATAGACCGCGGGGGGAGGGGCCAGCTCCCGGCAAGCGGCAGAGCGACAGAGCACAAAATCAGGACTTTTAAAAGTCTGTTCTGCTGAGGGACATCGCTCCAGAGGCTTAACTGGGGTGAAGCCCAGGCGGGGTCAGCGCGGCCTCAGGTCCCACAGGGTGACAGAAGGATCGGGGGTGTCTGAGTGTCGCAGAGCTTACCGGTATTAGAACAGGGAAGCCGGCTACAGAGGCAGAGCCGAGGAGTGAGCTCTAAACTCGGGGTTACCTTGAACCAGTCACAGGCTCGGTCAGCTCGGAGCGCGGCCAGGGGCCAGGGTGACGGGAGTCATTGGGCGCTGTTCTCTGAGGGCGCACTGAGGAGTGGGGCCCCGGGCTCTCGGCTCCTCTAGGCCGGAGACTGGGAGGCCGCCATCTTCACTCCCGTCCTCCGGAACTCTACGGAAAGCGCTCAGGGAACAAAAGCTCCCGAAAGCAAACCCAGCAAACCCGAGCGGATTACTCAGCCCGGCCCCAGGTAAGGGCGGTGCAACTCCGCCTGGGGCAAAGACGCTTGAGAATCACTACAACAGGCCCCTCCCCAGAAGATCAACGAGAAACCCAGCCAGGACCAAGTTCACCTACCAAGGAGTACAGTTTCAATACCAAGGAGAGCGGCGGAATTCCAGAGAAGAAAGCAAAGCATGGAACTCATGGCTTTCTCCCCATGATTCTTTAGCCTTGCAGTTAATTTAATTTTTTTTTCTCTTTTTCAATTTTTTTTCTCTTCTTCTGCTAAATTTTTTTAACTTTTACCGTTTTCTTTTTTTAACGTTTTTTAAATAGTTTATCTAATATATATATATATTTTTTTTTTCCTTTTTATATTTTTTACCGGCTTTCTTTTTTTTATGTTATTTATTTTACTTCTAATTTTATTTATTTTACTTCCTAATAATTTCCCTTCCTAATATTATTTTATCTTATTTTAATTCATTCTTTTTTTTTCAGCATAACAGTATTCATTATTTTTGCACCACACCCAGTGCTCCATGCAATCCGTGCCCTCTACAATACCCCAACCTCCCACCCCCCACCCCTTCAAAATTCTCAGATCGTTTTTCAGAGTCCATAGTCTCTCATGGTTCACCTCCCCTTCCAATTTCCCTCAACTCCCTTCTCCTCTCCATCTCCCCTTGTCCTCCATGCTATTTGTTATGCTCCACAAATAAGTGAAACCATATGATAATTGACTCTCTCTGCTTGACTTATTTCACTCAGCATCATCTCTTCCAGTCCCGTCCATGTTGCTACAAAACTTGGGAATTCATCCTTTCTTTTTTCTTTTTTCTTTTTTTTTTTTCAGCTTTATAAACATATATTTTTATCCCCAGGGGTACAGGTCTGCGAATCGCCAGGTTTACACACTTCACAGCACTCACCATAGCACATACCCTCCCCAATATCCTTAACCCCACCCCCCTCTCCCAACCCCCTCCCCCCATCAACCCTCAGTTTGTTTTGTGAGATTAAGAGTCACTTATGGTTTGTCTCCCTCCCAATCCCATCTTGTTTCATTTACTCTTCTCCTACCCCCTCAACCCCCCATGTTGCATCTCCTCTCCCTCATATCAGGGAGATCATATGATAGTTGTCTTTCTCTGATTGACTTCTTTCGCTAAGCATGATACCCTCTAGTTCCATCCACGTCGTCGCAAATGGCAAGATTTCATTTCTTTTGATGGCTGCGTAGTATTCCATTGTGTATATATACCACATCTTCTTTATCCATTCGTCTGTAGATGGACATCTAGGTTCTTTCCATAGTTTGGCTATTGTAGACATTGCTGCTATAAACATTCGGGTGCACGTGCCCCTTCGGATCACTACGTTTGTATCTTTAGGGTAAATACCCAGCAGTGCAATTGCAGAGTCATAGGGTAGTTCTATTTTCAACCTTTTGAGGAACCTCCATGCTGTTTTCCAGAGTGGTTGCACCAGCTTGCATTCCCACCAACAGTGTAGGAGGGTTCCCCTTTCTCCGCATCCTCGCCAGCATCTGTCATTTCCTGACTTGTTAATTTTAGCCATTCTGACTGGTGTGAGGTGATATCTCATGGTGGTTTTGATTTGTATTTCCCTGATGCCGAGTGATACAGAGCACTTTTTCATGTGTCTGTTGGCCATCTGGATGTCTTCTTTGCAGAAATGTCTGTTCATGTCCTCTGCCCATTTCTTGATTGGATTATTTGTTCTTTGGGTGTTGAGTTTGCTAAGTTCTTTATAGATTTTGGACACTAGCCCTTTATCTGATATGTCATTTGCAAATATCTTCTCCCATTCTGTCAGTTGTCTTTTGGTTTTGTTCACTGTTTCCTTTGCTGTGCAAAAGCTTTTGATCTTGATAAAATCCCAAAAGTTCATTTTTGCCCTTGCTTCCCTTGCCGTTGGTGATGTTCCTAGGAAGATGTTGCTGCGGCTGACGTCGAAGAGGTTGCTGCCTGTGTTCTCCTCGAGGATTTTGATGGATTCCTTTCTCACATTGAGATCCTTCATCCATTTTGAGTCTATTTTCGTGTGTGGTGTAAGGAAATGATCCAATTTCATTTTTCTGCATGTGGCTGTTCAATTTTCCCAACACCAATTATTGAAGAGGCTGTCTTTGTTCCATTGGACATTCTTTCCTGCTTTGTCGAAGATGAGTTGACCATAGAGTTGAGGGTCCATTTCTGGGCTCTCTATTCTGTTCCATTGATCTATGTGTCTGTTTTTGTGCCAGTACCATGCTGTCTTGATGATGACAGCTTTGTAATAGAGCTTGAAGTCCGGAATTGTGATGCCACCAACTTTGGCTTTCTTTTTCAATATTCCTTTGGCGATTCGAGGTCTTTTCTGGTTCCATATAAATTTTAGGATTATTTGTTCCATTTCTTTGAAAAAAATGGATGGTACTTTGAAAGGAATTGCATTAAATGTGTAGATTGCTTTAGGTAGCATAGACATTTTCACAATATTTATTCTTCCAATCCAGGAGCATGGAACATTTTTCCATTTCTTTGTGTCTTCCTCAATTTCTTTCATGAGTACTTTATAGATTTCTGAGTATAGATTCTTAGTCTCTTTGGTTAGGTTTATTCCTAGGTATCTTATAGTTTTGGGTGCAATTGTAAATGGGATGGACTCCTTAATTTCTCTTTCTTCTGTCTTGTTGTTGGTGTAGAGAAATGCAACTGATTTCTGTGCATTGATTTTATATCCTGACACTTTACTGAATTCCTGTACAAGTTCTAGCAGTTTTGGAGTGGAGTCTTTTGGGTTTTCCACATAAAGTATCATATCATCTGCAAAGAGCGATAGTTTGACTTCTTCTTTGCCGATTTGGATGCCTTTAATTTCCTTTTGTTGTCTGATTGCTGAGGCTAGGACTTCTAGTACTATGTTGAATAGCAGTGGTGATAACGGACATCCCTGCCGTGTTCCTGACCTTAGCGGAAAAGCTTTCAGTTTTTCTCCATTGAGAATGATATTTGCGGTGGGTTTTTCATAGATGGCTTTGATAATATTGAGGTATGTGCCGTCTATCCCTACACTTTGAAGAGTTTTGATCAGGAAGGGATGCTGTACTTTGTCAAATGCTGCAAAGAAGACATCCAGATGGCCAACAGACACATGAAAAAGTGCTCTGTATCACTCGGCATCAGGGAAATACAAATCAAAACCACCATGAGATATCACCTCACACCAGTCAGAATGGCTAAAATTAACAAGTCAGGAAATGACAGATGCTGGCGAGGATGCGGAGAAAGGGGAACCCTCCTACACTGTTGGTGGGAATGCAAGCTGGTGCAACCACTCTGGAAAACAGCATGGAGGTTCCTCAAAAGGTTGAAAATAGAACTACCCTATGACCCTGCAATTGCACTGCTGGGTATTTACCCTAAAGATACAAACGTAGTGATCCGAAGGGGCACGTGCACCCGAATGTTTATAGCAGCAATGTCTACAATAGCCAAACTATGGAAAGAACCTAGATGTCCATCTACAGACGAATGGATAAAGAAGATGTGGTATATATACACAATGGAATACTATGCAGCCATCAAAAGAAATGAAATCTTGCCATTTGCGACCACGTGGATGGAACTAGAGGATATCATGCTTAGCGAAATAAGTCAATTTGGAGAAAGACAACTATCATATGATCTCCCTGATATGAGGGAGAGGAGATGCAACATGGGGGGTTAAGGGGGTAGGAGAAGAATAAATGAAACAAGATGGGATTGGGAGGGAGACAAACCATAAGTGACTCTTAATCTCACAAAACAAACTGAGGGTTGATGGAGGGAGGGGGGTTGGGAGAGGGGGGATGGGGTTAAGGATATTGGGGAGGGTATGTGCTATGGTGAATGCTGTGAAGTGTGTAAACCTGGCGATTCGCAGACCTGTACCCCTGGGGATAAAAATATATGTTTATTAAAAAAAATAAAATTTAAAGTGGTCCTTGTGGACACACCTGCACACCAAAGTGGGCTCTGAACAAATAGACACTGGACAGTATAGCACTTATAATCACACCAACACTACCACATTCCTTCCTCAGGTAATGAAGGGAGAATATGGAGTTTGGGATTTGGTGTGGAGTTGTTTTTTTTGTTTTTTTGTTTTTTTGTTTTTTTTTTAAATTTTTAAATTTCTTTTCAGTGTAACAGAATTCATTGTTTATGCACCACACCCAGTGCTCCATGCAATATGTGCCCTCCATAATACCCACCACATGGCTTCCCCGACCTCCCACCCCCCACCCCTTCAAAACCCTCAGATTGTTTTTCAGAGTCCATAGTCTCTCATGGTTCATCTCCCCCTCCAATTTCCCTCAACTCCCTTCTCCTCTCCATCTCCCCTTGTCCTCCATGTTATTTGTTATGCACCACAAATAAGTGAAACCATATGATAATTGACTCTTTCTGCTTGACTTATTTCACTCAGCATAATCTCTTCCAGTCCCGTCCATGTTGATACAAAAGTTGGGTATTCATCCTTTTTGATGGAGGCATAATACTCCATAGTGTATATGGACCACATCTTCCTTATCCATTCATCTGTTGAAGGGCATCTTGGTTCTTTCCACAGTTTGGCGACTGTGGCCATTGCTGATATAAACAATGGAGTTCAGATGGCCCTTCTTTTCACTACATCTGTATCTTTGGGGTAAATGCCCAGTAGTGCAATTGCAGGGTCATAGGGAAGCTCTATTTTTAATTTCTCAAGGAATCTCCACACTGTTTTCCAAAGTGGCTGCACCAACTTGCATTCCCACCAACAGTGTAAGAGGGTTCCCCTTTCTCCACATCCTCTCCAACACATGTTGTTTCCTGTCTTGCTAATTTTGGCCATTCTAACTGGTGTAAGGTGGTATCTCAATGTGGTTTTAATTTGAATCTCCCTGATGGCTAGTGATGATGAACATTTTTTCATGTGGTTGATAGCCATTTGTATGTCTTCATTGGAGAAGTGTCTGTTCATGTCTTCTGCCCATTTTTTGATATGATTATCTGTTTTGTGTGTGTTGAGTTTGAGAAGTTCTTTATAGATCCTGGATATCAGCCTTTTGTCTATACTGTCATTTGCAAATATCTTCTCCCATTCCGTGGGTTGCCTCTCTGTTTTGTTGACTGTTTCCTTTGCTGTGCAGAAGCTTTTGATTTTGATGAAGTCCCAGAAATTCATTCTCGCTTCTGTTTCCTTTGCCTTTGGAGACATATCTTGAAAGAAGTTGCTATCGAAGAGGGTACTACTTATGTTCTCCTCTAGGATTCTGATGGATTCCTGTCTCATGTTGAGGTCTTCTATCCATTTCGAGTTTATCTTTGTGTACAGTGTAAGAGAATGGTCGAGTTTCATTCTTCTACATGTAGCTGTCCAGTTTTCCCAGCACCATTTATTGAAAAGACTGTCTTTTACCAATGGATATTTGTTCCTGCTTTGTCAAAGATTATTTGACCATAGAGTTGAAGGTCCAAATCTGGACTCTTTACTCTGTTCCACTGGTCTATGTATCTGTTTTTATTCCAGTACCATGCTGTCTTGGTGATCACAGCTTTGTAGTAAAGCTTGAAATCAGGTAACGTGATGCCCCCAGTTTTGTTTTTCTTTTTCAACATTTCCTTAGCAATTCGGTGTCTCTTCTGATTCCATACAAATTTTTGGATTATTTGCTCCAGCTCTTTGAAAAATACCGGTGGTTTTTTTTTTTTAATTTTTTGTTTATTTGTTTGTTTTTACTGTTTTCAAGTTTATTTTGCTCTGACCACCAGAAAGATATGGTCTTCTAATGCCATGCCACATCCAGGTTTGTAAGCCAAGATTCTGTAAATCCTTGAAAAGTGTAATTTTAAAAATCCTATGCACCTCTCTAATGGCTGAGTAATATTCATTGTGTATACAGACCACATCATCTTTGTCCAGTTGTCTGTTGAAGGGCATCTTGGCTTTTTGCACAGTTTGGCTATTGTGGACATTGCTGCTAAGATGGGACTGGAGGAGAGTATGCTAAGTGAAATAAGTCAAACAGAGAAAGTCAATTATTATATGGTTTCACTTATTTGTGGAACATAAGGAATAGCATGGAGGACATTTGGAGAAAGAAGAGAAAAATGAAAGGAGAGAAAATGGAGTGGGAGATGAGCCTGGTGATGGGTACTGTACTAGGAGGGCATGGATTGCATGGAGCACTGAGGGCTATATGCAAACAACAAAGCATGGAACACTTCATCAAAAACTAATGATGTATTGCATGGTGACTAACATAACACAATAAAAACAAACAAGCAAAATCCTATGCACCTCTCAATTTAAAACTGGATTCAATAACCATACTTTGTACTTAGTATAAGGCTAAGAATCTTAGAGAAAATACTGAATAGAGAAAGTCCTTTCCTTCTAGAATCATATAAATCCTAATAAGCAAATTGAACTCACTCAATGTATTCCTTTTGTAGGATACTGTATTGCTCACTGGAGTGACACATGGAGATTTCTTAGCCCAACATTTAGATAATCATTGGGAAATTAACCACCATATCTAAGGAGAAAGTTCTTTTTGTCAGTTTTTAAATCTTTGCTATTATTTTTGTGGTTACCTTGCCAATTTTTATTCAAGAAGGTTCTTCTATACTGGTTTTTATTTCAGGCTTTCTAATAGAACTTCTTTTTTAAAACATGATGTTCTCTCTATCCAAAATTTTTTCCTTCTTCTTTGTCCATTAAATTCCTATTCATTCTTTTAGATCCAGGAGAATACTTTCTGCTGGGAGTCTTTTGAAGGATACTCCTACACTGGCTGTGAGTGGCTGTCCCCTCTTATCTTCCTGTATTATAATTATCTGTCTCACATCTTCTCCAGCAGACTGTAGACTTCCTGGTTGCAGGGCTCCCCTCAGTGGCCCCAGAGATCAGCAATGTCCTGACGCTTTCCTTTCCTCTTCCCATTCAGGTGAACCCAGAGTGGCCTTGCTCAACCATTAACCACAAGGATTAGTTGGAAGATACACAATTCAGGAAAACACACAGACATTTTTCAGGGATTTCTGAAAAAGAACTTTTATTTTTTACTGGTGGTAGCTACTGCAAAAAGTGCATCCAATCTCCCCTATTAAGTATGATTTAAAGCCCTATATTGTAGACATTTCTCAGGGACTTCTGAGAAGGAATTTTATTTTTCTTTGGTGGTTATTACGACAAAAAGTGCACTCTATCTCCCCTACTAAGTATGATGTAAAGCCCTATATAGTTCTTGTAGTAGTTAACTACTATCTTCACACCCCAAGGACAGCCAGTCATAGGACTGAGACTAACAGTAAGAACCAAACTGGGATCTGATTGATGCTGACCCACCAATTCCAGCCCTTCTTCAAGTCTGACCTTTTCTGGACTTTCAGTTACATGAGTTAATATATTATTTTCATCATTTAAACAAGTCTGATTTGGCACCTAAAAGGATCCAATAGTCCCTAAAATTCTACTGTATGCTCTCTTCTCTTGACCATCCTACTGCATCACAGAACATCTGAATTCTCACATGGAAACACATGAATTTTGCTATGTTTTGACATTTGTAAAAGGTATAAATACACTGAGTGGTTCATCAGTACAATGATACAAATGCATTTATGGAAAAAATCTTTTCCTCACATCAGGAAGACCTTAGGATTCCACTTAGCTCATCGACTATGCTTTCAACTAACCGACAAGCCCTCTGGTCATTGTAGGCTCTTCTGTTTTCATGAACTTCCAGAAAGTCCTTTTGTACATCTACCATCAAGACAGTGCATTCTGACAATATTCTCTGAACATTTAACAACCTTAACAGCTTTCAACTTGAATAGCTTCTACTTCGTTCTCATTTTACACTGTGACTACATTGAACGACTACAAATCTGAATTTATCATGAACATTTAAATCCAGTACCATTTCCATTCTGTCACTATATAGCCCTTCTCTACATTTATCACTATGGTGTACTCAAGATATTGGTCTTCTGTACTGCAAAATTTCAGTCTGCAAAAAATAATATCTAAAAACATGCCATGTGTTTGACTAAGGGCCAGTTCCCTCTTTCTAGACCACTTAAAAGTCAGTCCCCAAGAAACAAGGAACATGCTCCAATGGAGAAAAGAACAAGAGATAGCTGTAATTCTCTCTGCTTGTTCACTAGCTTATCATGCCCCAAAATGGCTACCTCAAGCTCAGCCTGAATGACCTGACATCTCCAAGAAGCATAATCAAATAATTCTTTGTGTATGAGTCAGTTGTTGCCTCAATAATGATGCATAATAAAGCACACTAAACTACAGAGGCTTAAAATAAAAATAATTTATTCTCATTCTCACTTTAGCTGCAACCCTGCCAGACTACTCCAGACATCAGGTTCCAAGACTTTAGACCAGACTATGTTTCAGTTCTACTCAGTCCTTGCTCTATTGGCTACCAGGAGCAACTCCCTATTTCATTCTGGAGTCAAGATGAAGGCACAGTGGTGACCTGGGGCATATTCTGCTACCAGACTACCATAGCACAAGAGACAGGTCAAACCATGTAAACATAATCAATGCCTATGACTGTAATCCATCTACTAGCATTCCATTTGCCAAAGCAAATCGCATAGCCATGCCCAACATCAGAGTGTAGGGGACAGAGAAATGGAGTAAACATTTTCTGTGCAGTGGTATCTGTACTTGAATTCAAGAGTTCATCAGATTGGCCCAGCACATAGATCATTGATCCAGTGTGGGCCAATCAGCTTTGACCAGGTAGGGTTTTCCCTTGGTACAGCTTAGCAGTAGGGACAGACTCCTTCAGACTAGGGCAAGAGGGAACATACGGTACTTGGAAAGAGGATATGCTCTAGGCAGTGGCCAGGAAGTGTTTCATTCACACTTTTGATCATATCTGAAAAGGACAGAAATGTTTTGACTTTTGAAAAACACATATTAAAGTTTCAGTGTATGTGGCAGAAAAGTATTATTTTGGTCGTAACCTGTTTATTTCAAGAAGAAACTTAAGACAATAGTTAAAAGAATTATAATATTTGAAAATATGTTTAACTTATGAGAAACCAATGATTTGAGGAATGAATAAGACAAATTAATATAAATATATAAATAGACAAATTTAACATCCAGCTTTCCTCCTCTGAACATGGAAAGGTGTGAAGAGGAGGTAAGTGATGAGAGAGAGAGAAATCAGACATCAGGATGCATTTCTTTTTAAAAACATTTTATTTATTTGTTTGAGAGGGAGAGCAAGAGCGGAGGATGGAGGAGGGACAGAGGAGGAGGGAGAAGCAGACTTCCTATTGAGCAGAGAGCCTGACACAGGACTTGATCACATGATCCCAGCACCATGACCTGAGCTGAAGGCAGATGCTTAATCTACTGAGTCACTTAGGCACCCCTAATCAGGATATATTTCTTATAAATATCCAGAACGTAGACTTTTACTTACCCATTGTGGATATAAATACAATAAGTATTTATCAAATATCTGAATAAAAGTGAGGTATAACTATGTGGACTGATACTAAGACTACATTTTCTCAGTTTTCACAGCAAGGTGACCAATGTTATTAAGATTTTACCTGTTGGCAGGCACCTGGGTGGCTCAGTCAGTTAAGATTTTCCTGTTGGTGTTTGCTTTTATTTACTTTATAATTTTTTTATAAACTACGTTTATTAATTTTATAAGTGTTAGTCATGATTTCTCTTACAACTGCTATCACAAGAGATGATATGAGTAATGACAATGAGCTAAAAGCATTCTTGGATCCATTCTGTGGCTTGTACCTTCCTTTTTTGTGTGAATTCTTACTGGAAGAAGATTTGTTAGAATCTCATCTTTGGACCCATACCATCAGATATCATTTACTAAATACTGTACTGAATATAAATTAGCCCAAGTAAAGATATATAAAACTAAGAAAAAGTTTTCATGGATTTTCCATTTACACTGAATCTCCTTGTTTTCACACACAGTTAATCTAAGATACACATAAAATTAGTCTTGGCCTTTAAAAATTTACATATTAGGAAGACCTAATGTGAAAAGACTTTGCCAAATATTTTATTAGTGACTTCTTTTTTATGTGTCTCTTAGCCCTTTCAAGTCCCACTGTTGATGGGAATACAGACTGGTGCAGCCACCCTGGAGAACAGTATGCAACTTCCTCAAAAGGTTAAAAATAGAACTACCTTATGATCCAGCAATTGTACTACTAGATGTTTATCCAAAGGATACAAAAATACAGATACGAAGGGATACATGCACCCTGATGTTTATGGTACCATTGTCAACAATAGACACACTATGGAAAGAGCCCAAATGTCCATCAAAAAGAATGAAATCTTGCCATTTGCTATGACATGGTTGGAACTAGAGTGTATTATGCTAAGTGAAATAAGCCAGTCAGAGAAAGACAAAAACCATCTGATATCACTCATATGTGGAATTTAACAAAGAAAACAGATGAACATACAAGAAGGGGAAAAAAGGAGAGAGGGAAACTAGCCATAAGAGACTCGTAATGATAGAGAACAAACTTAGGGTTGATGGAAGGAGATGGGTGGATGATGGATGGGCTAGGTGAGTGATGGATAATAAGGAGAGTACTTGTTTGATGAGCACAGATTGTTGTATGCAAATGATGAATGACTGAATTCTACTTCAGAAATCAGTATTGCACTATATGTTAGCTACCTAAAATTTAAATTAAAAAAATAAAAAATAAGGCAAGATGGCAGAAGAGTAGGGGACCTCATTTCATCTGGTCAACAAAATTTAGCTGGATATCTATCAAACCATTCTGAACATCCACAAATTCAGCCTGAGATATAAGAAAATATACGTGAAAATCTACAAGCAGAAAAATGACTGCTTTTTGCAAGTTAGGAGGTGTAGAGTCACAAATCTGCAGGAAGATATCGGATGATAAATGAAGGGGGAAGGGAGCCTCCATAAGCTGGCTACCAGAAAGTGATGTAACACCAGAGCACAAAATCAGAACCCTTTGAAATCTGCTCTAGTGAGAGATATCCCTTTCTGGAAGGGCTCAGGCAATGGAAAAGGCAGAATTCCAGCTGGGTCACTGTGGTCTCAGGATCCTGAAGACACAGAAAGAATGGGGGTGTCTGAATTGATAGAGTGCCCAAGCAGCAGAATGGGGAAACTGGTTATGGTCAGCAAGCCAAGGAAGGACTCTCAGCTCATCACCATAAACCACAAGCTAGACAGGTAGGGAGACTATTCTTTGCCTGAGCACTGGAACGTGGGGAGCTGGTTACCATACCTTGGGAGGATTGAAATGACTGTATCCACAACCAGGCAACAGCCCTCAGGGTGGCAGTGGCCCCAGAAAGAACAGTAGGGTGACACACAGCTGTGACCTGGGCCCAGCAGAGCAGGGTGCACATGTGAGCCCACAAATGCTCACAGTCCTAAAGACACAAAGAGCAGAGACAATCACAGGTCCCTGGGAATTCCCCAGAGAGAATTGGAATGGATGAGCATTGTAGGTTTCTGTGGAGCTTAGTGCACGCAGGACGGAGAAGGTTTGACCCAGAGAGTTTACTGAAGAGAGGAGACTGTGATCTTGTGACCATGGGCTGGAGATCTAGTCATGGTCATATTTTCTCTGACCTTCTGAAGGTCACTGACCTTCTGAAGAGGCACTGAAAGCCACCAGGAAACAAAAGCCACACAGAGGAGGAGCTTACATTAGGTCCCATCCCCCTGACAAGGGGTGGGGTAACTCTGGTTAGGCAAAGATACCTGAAAAGCCACACAACAGGCCCCTCCCCCACAAGACAGACTGAAAGAACAGACAGGAAGAACTGTGTGGCTCCCATAAGACTGTAAAACTCCAGCACTAGGGGAAAACAATATATTGAGCTCCAGATGTTTCCTCACCACTTGTTCATCCTTCAGTATAAAATTTTTCTTTTTTTTTCTTTACCTTTTCCCCATTCAACTAGATTCTTGTTTTACCAGCTTCTGTTTTTAAGTCACTTTTTTACTTTTATTTTTTCACATCTACATTTTAAAGATATATGCTTCATTCTAGTCCTTTTTTCTCTATATTCAATTTTATTTTAATTTTTTATTATGTTAGTCACCATACATCATTGTTTTTTTTTAAGATTTTATTTATTTATTTGACAGACAGAGATCACAAGTAGGCAGAGAGAGAGAGAGAGAGGAGGAAGCAGGCTGAGCACTGAGCAGAGAGCCTGATGCGGGGCTCCATCCCAGGACTCTGGGATCATGACCTGAGCTGAAGGCAGAGGCTTTAACCCACTGAGCCATCCAGGTGCCCCATACATCATTAATTTTTGATGTAGTGTTCCAAGATTCGTTGTTTATGTATAACACCCAGTGCTCCATACAATACATGCCCTCCTTGATAGCCATCACCTTGTAAACCCATTCTCCAACCCCTCCCCTCTAAAACCTTGTTTGTTTCTCAGAGTCCACAGTCTCTCATGGTTCATCTCTCCCTCTGATTCCCTCCTTTTATTTTTCCCTTCCTTCTACTAACGTCCTCCATGCAATTCCTTATGTTCCACAAGTAAGTGAAATCATATACATAAATATTGCTTTTTTTTCCCCTCCAATTTTGGGATGTAGTATCTTCTAATACACAGACCAAAATTCAATGAGGAACAACCAGACCACCCTGTGAGATTAGAGTCTCTCTCTCCCCACACCTTTTTTTAAAGATACAGTTTGTTGCATTTTAGCTTTGGATGCTTTATGTGGTGGCTCCCAACCAATACAGGTTTTTTCCAGGGTGCATTTTGTTTGGGTGATGGTTGATATTTTGTACTTGGTTCATTCACTTACCCATCCTTCCATGGGCAGAATAACTGGAAGGAGGAAACCACAACAAAGAAAAGAACCAGAGGCAATGTTTTCTGCCACAGAGTTAATTGATATGGATATAAGTAAGATGTCAGAATAGCAATTGTAAATTGCTATTATTCAGAATAGCAATTGTAAAGTTAATAGCTAGGCTTGAAAAAAGTATACATGACAATACAGAACCTCTAAGGGCAGAAATTAGATCTAATCAGGCCGAACTTAAAAATGCTATGAATGAGATACATCTAAAGTGAATGCTTTAATGGCTGGGGTCAATAAGGCAGAAGACAGAACAAGTGATCTAGAAGACAGGTTTATGGAAAGGAAGGAAGTTGAGGAAAATAAAGAAAGACAACTAATAACTGAAGAAAAGCTTCGGGAATTTAATGATGCCTGAAATGAGCCAATGTTCATCTTATCAGCATCCCAAAGAGGGTGGAGAGAGAGAGAGGCTAGAAGGTATATTTGAACAAATCATAGCTGTGAATTTCCCTAATCTGGGAAAGGAAACAAGCATCCATGTCCAAAGGCAGAGAGGACCCCTCTCAAAAAAAAAAAAAAAAAAAAAAAGCAACACCCTGACATATAATAGTGAACCTTGCAAATCTTAGAGCCAAAGAAGCTATCACGAGAGCAGCTAGGGAGAAGAGGGTTCCTACCTATGAAGAGAAGAACATCTGAATAACATCAGACCTATCCACAGAAGCCGGGCAAGCCAGAAAGGGCTGGCATGATATATTCAGGGTACTAAATGAGAAAAACATGCAGCCAAGAATTTTCTCCAGGAAGTCTGTCATTCAGAATGGAAGGAAAGAGAAAGAGCTCCCAGGAAAGAGAGAAACTGAAAGAATATGTGACCAACAAGTCAGCCCTGCAAGAAATATTAATATACTCTTACCCAAGAGTAACACAGACCAGAAAGAAAGAGAGGGACTCTACAGGAACGAGAATTTATGGGCAATACAATGTCATTAAATTCATATCTTTCTGAGTGACTCTTAATGTAAATGGGCTAAATGCTCCACTCAAAAGACATAGGGTATAAGATTGTTTAAAAAAGCAAGAGCCCTCCATATGATGTCTACAGGAGACTGGTTTTAGACCTGAAGACACCTCCAGACTGCACATAAAGGTGTGGAGAAACATTTGCCACACTAATGGACTCAAAAAAAGCTGGGGTAGCAATCATCATATCAAACAAATTAGATTTTTAACCAAAGACAATATAAGAGATATAGAGGGACATTATGTCATTCTTAAAGGGTCTATGCAACTATAAATATCGATGCCCCCAATGTGGGAACAACCAATTATATAAACCAAGTAATAACCAGAGTAAAGAAGCATATTGATAATAAACCTTAATAGTAGGGGACTCAAATACCCCACTCACAGCAAAAGACAGATCATCCAAGCAGAAGATCAACAAAGAAACAAGGGTTTTGAATGACACACTGGACCAAATGGACTTTGCAGATATATACAGAACATTCCATCCTAAAACAACAGAATACTCATTCTTCTCAAGTGCACATGGAACTTTCTCAAGAATAGAACACATACTGGGTGACAAATCAGGTCTCAACTGATACCAAAAGACTAAGATTATCCCCTGCATATAGTCAGACAACAAGGCTTTGAAACTGGAATTCAATCACAAGAAGAAATTTGAAAGGAACTCAAACACTTGGAGGTTAAAGAATATCCTACTAAAGAATGAGGGCGCCTGGGTGGCTCAGTTTGTTAAACCTCTGCCTTCGGCTCAGGTCATGATCTCAGGGTCCTGGGATGGAGTCCCACATCGGGCTCTCTGCTCAGTGGGGAGCCTGCTTCTCTCTCTCTCGCTGCCTGCCCCTCTGCCTACTTGTGATCTCTTTCTGTGTGTCAAATAAATAAATAAAATCTTAAAAAAAAAAGAATGAATGGGTCAACCAGGAAATTAAAGAAGAACTTATGCAATTCATTGAAGCTAATGAGAATGAAAACACACCTGCTTAAAATCCTTGGGATACAGCAAAGGCAGTCTAAGAGGGAAGTACATAGCCATAAAAGCCTCTCTCAAAAAATTAGAAAAAATCCCAAATGCACAAGCTAACCTTACACCTAAAGAACACCAAATAAAGAAAGAACACCAAATAAATCCTAAACCAAGCAGGAGAAGAGAAATAATAAATATTAGAGCAGAAATCAATGAAATAGAAACCAGAAAAACATTAGAATAGATCAATGACATTAGAACCTGGTTCTTTGAAAGAATTGATAAGATCAATGAACTGCTGGCCAGACTTATTCAAAAGAAAAGGAAAAGGATCAATACAATCATGAGTGAAAGGGAGAGAGATCACAACTAACACCAAGGAAATAGAAACAATTGTTAGAAATTATTACTAGCAACTATATGCCAACAAATTAAGCCATCTAGAAGAAATAGACACATTCCTGGAAACTTACAAACTACCAAAACTGAAATAGGAAGAAATAGACAATAGACCCCTAGTCAGCAAGGAAATTGAAGAAGTAATCAAAAACTTCCCCCCAAAATAAGAATCCAGGTCCTGATGGATTCCCAGGGGAATTCTACCACACATTTAAGGAAGAAATAATATCTATTTTACTGAAACTGTTTCAAAAGGAAAAAAAAAAAGAAGAAAAACTTCCAAACTCATTTTATGAGGCCAGCATCACCCTGATCGCCAAATCAAAGACCCACCAAACAGGATAATTACAGAAAAATATCCCTGATGAACATGGTACCAAAATACTTGAAAGATTCTAGCCGATAAGATCCAACAGTACATTCAAAGGATTATTCACCACGACCACATGAGATTTATTCCTGGAATGCAAAGGTGGTTCAACATTCGCAAATCAATCAACATGATAGAGCACATCAATAAAAGAAAGGACAAGAACCATATGATCCTCTCAATTGATGCAGAGAAATCATTTGACAAAATACAGCATCTTTGTCTGATTAAAATTCTTCAAAGTACAAGGATAGAGGGAACATACTTCAATATCATCAAAGCCATCTATGAAAAGCCCACAGTGAATATCATGCTTAATGGGGAAAAACTGAGAGCTTTTCCCTTAAGTTCAGGAACACAGCAAGGATGCCCACTCTCACCACTATTGTTCAGTGTAGTGCTAGAACTCCTAGCCTCAGCAGTCAGATAACAAAAAGAAATAAAAGGTATTCACATTGGGAAAGAAGAAGTCGAACCTTCACTCTTCACAGATGACATGATACTTTATGTGGAAAACACAAGAGACACCACTCCAAAATTACTACAACTCAAACAGAAATTCAGCAACATGGCAGGATACAAAAATCAATGCACAGAAATCAGTTGCATTTCTATACACTAACAATGTGGCTGAGGAAATGGAAATTAAAGAATCAATCCCACTTACAACTGCACCAAAACCCATAAGGTACCTAGGAATAAACCTAACCAAAGAAATAAAGGATCTGTACTCTAGAAACTATGGAACACTTATGAAAGAAATTGAGGAAGACACATAGAGATGGAAAGACATTCTATGCTCATGGATTTGAAGAATAAATATTGTTAAAACGTCTGCGCTGTCCAGAGCAACCTACACTTTCAACGCAATCACTATCAAAATACCAGCAACATTTTTCACAGAGCTGGAACAAACAATCCTTAAATTTGTATGGAATCAGAAAAGACCCCGAATTGCCAGGGGAATATTGAGAAAGAAAACCAAAGGTGGTGGCTTCACAATACCTGATTTCAATCTATGTTACAAAGCTGTGATCATCAAGACAGCATAGTACTGGCACAGAAGCAGAAACATAGATCAATGGAACAGAATAGAGAACACACAAATGGACCCTTAACTCTATGGTCAACCACTCTTTGACAAAGCAGGGAAGAATATCCAGTGGCAAAAAGGCAGTCTTTTCAATAAATGATGCTGGGAAAACTGAAAAGCCACATGCAGAAGAATGAAACTAGATCATTCCTCACATCATACACAAAGATTAACCCAAAATGGATGAAAAACCTCAATGTGAGACAGGAATCCCTCAAAATCCTAGAGAACATAGGCAGTAACTTCTTCAATCTCAGCCACAGCAACTTCTTGCAAAACATGTCTCTAAAGGCAGGGGAAAAAAAAAGCAAAAAAGAACTTTTTGGGCTTCATCAAGATTAAAAGCTTCTGCACAGCAAAGGAAACAGTAAAAAAAAAAAAAAAAAAAACCTAAATGGCAACTCATGGAATGGAAGAAGATATTGCAAATGACGTTTCAAATAAAGGGCTTGTATCCAAGATCTACAAGAACTTCTCAAACTCAACACCCCAAAAAAACAAGAATCCAATCAAGAAAGGGCCAACGACATGAACAGACTCCTCTCCAAAGAAGACATACAAATGACTAACAGACACATGAAAAAATGCTCAACATCACTCAGAATCAGGGAAATACAAATCAAAACCACAATGAAATACCACCTTACACCAGCTAGAATGGCTAAAAATTAACAAGGCAGGAAACAACACATGATGGTGAGGATGTGGAGAAAGGGGAACACTCTGACACTTTTGTTGGGAATGCAAGTTGGTACAGCCACTCTGGGATACAGTATGGAGGTTCCTCAAGAAGTTAAAAACAGAGATACCCTATGACCCAGCAATTGCACTACTGGGTGTTTACCCTGAAGATAGAGATGGTAAAAAGAAGGGGCACATATACCCCAATGTTCATAGCAGCAATGTCCACAATAGCCAAACTGTGGAAGGAGTCAAGATGACTTTCAACAGATGAATGGGTAAATAATATGTGGTTCATATATTCAATGGAATATTACTCAGCAATCAGGAAGGATGAGTACCTACCATTTATATCAAGATGGTTGGAATTGGAGGGTATTCTGCTAAGTGGAATAAGTCATCAGAGAAAGACAGTTATCATATGGTTTCACTCATATGTGGTATATAAGAAATAGGGCAGAGGACAATGGGAGAAGTAAGGGAAAACTGAAGGGGAAGAAATCAGAGAGGGAGAAAAACCATGAAAGACTCTTGATTCTGGGAAACAAACTGAGGTTTGTGGATAGGGAGCAGGATGAGGGGGATGTGGTAACTGGGTGATGGGCATTAGGGAGGGCACATGATGTGGTGAGCACTGGGTGTTATATGGAAATAATGAAACATTGAACATTACATCAAAAACTAATGATGTACTGTATTGTGGCTAATTGAACATAATAATTTTTAAAAAGAGCACTGGGTGTTATATCCAACTGATGAATCACTAAATTCTACCTCTGAAACTAAAAATACAGTATATGTTAATTAAATTGAATTTGAATTAAAAAATTTAATGTCATTTATTACATGTCAATTATTCTTCAATAAAGCTGTTTTTAAAAATGGAAAAAATAAAAAATAAAGTGTTTATAACAAGATGCAAATGTACATTATGCTTGTAATCATGTTAAAATATTTATGCATTTGGACAAATACTAGGAGGAAATAAACAAAAATTAAAATGGGCCAGGGTACTGGGCTCAGAGATTATTTGTTTTTTATTTTCCCAAGTTTTGAAGATATTATTTTCATCATGTCTGATCTGGAGTATGAGGTTTGACCTCAATCAGTGCAAAGTTCCAGTATTACCTCCTGAAGACCTGACAGTGCATACTAAATTCTTCATGACACATCCATATGGTAGAATGCTATACAGACAGTTTTTTTAATGTTTTGGAAAAATATATAACCTCAAGGAGAAATATTGATGGCATGTGGTTAAATGCATGACCCACAATTTTATCTGGGTAAACACATGACTGACTATTAATAGATATGGTTGTTGGAGTATATACCAACACTGTTATCTCTGATGAGTTAACAATTCCAAATGAGTTTTATTTCCCCCTGTTTTTTTTTTTCTTGAGTTTCTAGGTTTTCTACAATGAATGTATTTTATATTTGTAATTATAAACTATAAATGTTATTTTTAAAATAAAAATGCTGCTGGTGTGACTCCTATCTGACCAAAATTTGCCAGCTTTCACTTTGCTCACCCCAGAAAAACAAGACCCTACTGACATGATTATTCCTCCTGGATTCTAGTGTTTAACCTCAACTCTGTCGCTGTACAAATGCTTTGGACTCTGCTTCAGCTCCAGATCCTCCTTGATTTCTGCTGGCATCAACTCTGAGATTTTCCCCTTGGTTCTGATTTTTCCTAAATTGATTCCTGGGGAGACCCAGTACACAGAGGACTGACTCAGGTGGCTTTTTACTGCCCTCTCCTGATCATATATGGCACTACCTAGGGTGCCCCATGAAAACCAATCTCAATACAAAACCCAGGAATATTAGGCTCTGACAGTTAGGAAGAACAATTCTAAAATTCATATTTTGAGAACCTTCTACCTTTTTTCTAAAGATTTCATTCATTCATTCATTCTTAAACAGACAGAAAGAGCACATGAGTGGGGAGGGCAGAGAGGAAGGAAGAAGGAGAAAGAATCAGAAGACGACTCCATGCTGAGTGCTGAGCTCCAACATGGGGCTCTATCCCATGACTGGGAGATCATGACCTGAGCCAAAACCAAGAGTTTGATGCTTAACCAACTGAGCCATCCAGGAGCCCCCCTTCTATTCTATCTTAAACAAAGTAGAGAACAAAGTAGCTGAACAAAACACATGCTGCATTCCTGGCAATTTGGTAGTCTAATAAAATTATTATTCATTACTTTTCAGCTAAGACTGGTATATTCAGAGCTGTAGGGATTATTAGAAGTGCAATTTTCAGGCTCCCATAATTGTTCTAAAGAGTTAAATTTCATAAATGAAATCAGATGCAGATATAGTCTCTGTCCTAACCCTGAAGGCTAAATATTTGAAGTCTGTGTGCAGATTGAGGTTATATATTTTTCCAAAACATTAAAAAATAATACCAGATTCTACTCTGAGTAAAGCTCAGGAATTGTTTTTTAAAGTGAATACATGAAACCAGGATATCTTAAGCCCTTACAGGCAAAGTCTTGTCCAGTCTTTCCAATGTGGTTCATATAGGCTGGAGAATGAGATGGAAATCAAATCCACTGATACTTTAGCTTTTGGATAGGAATCTTCCACAACAGTATCTCAATTTACCTACTTAGATGTTTGGGGGATTTTCCTCCTTCTCCTTCCTTATAGATTGGGGGTTGTGTTCAGGGAACCATTCCTCACACCACCACTGCCCACTACATTCCTCAGAGGAGCTGAATGTCCCCCCCACCACACCCAGTTCGAAGAGTGGGCCTCATGATTTTTTTTTAAATTTATTTGATAGAGAGAGATCACAAGTAGGCAGAGAGGCAGGCAGAGAGAGGGAAGAAGCAGGCTCCCTGCTGAGCAGAGAGCCCGATGCAGGGCTCGATCCCTGGACCCTGAGATCATGACCTGAGCCGAAGGCAGAGGCTTTAACCCACTGAGCCACCCAGGCGTCCCGGGCCTCATGATTTTGCTAATATAAGTCAACAATATAGGGTAGGAATCCACTGAAGGGCTTCTAAAAGAGATTTTTTAAAAAAGACAATGTTCTTCTTCCTTTGGGGGTTATCAAGTGTGAATGAAACTCTGGGCTTCAGCATGCTTCAGCATGAAGGTGAGGCCTTCGTTGTGTATGGCAGAACAGAGAGATGTAAACAACCTGGGAATTTGATTAGCCTCTGAAATCAACCAACCCTGAACCCATTCTACTGCTGGACCATTTGTATAGGAGAACACTAATTCCTTGATCTTAAGCTGCCCTGAGCCAGGGTTCCTTTGGATTGAAGTGGAATTTATCATAAATGGCATAATTTTTTGTCAAGTTGCTAATGCTCCTGTCTTCTTCAAGATGAGCATGATTTGGGGGCACCTAAGTGGCTCAGTCAGTTGAGCATCTGCCTTTGGCTTGGGCTATCATTCCAGGGTCCTGAGATTGAGCCCCGCGTTGGGTTGCCTGTTTGGTGGGGAGTCTGCTTCTGTCTCCCTCTGCCTGCTGCTCTGCCCGCTTGTGCTCTCTATCACTCTGTCAAATAAGTAAATAAAATCTTTTTTTAAAAAAGGATGAGCATGATTTTACCATTGAGACAGTGCATGATTATGCTGTGAATGAGCAAAGGCACTCTTTCACAAAAAGGCTGCCATTTGGAATCACAACAGGGCTGTGTAAAAGCCCCTGGAAAGAGTTGATACCCACTCTCTCAGTCAGCACCCACAGCACTCATAGGTTGTTAGTTTTGTTTATAGTGCCTGCTTACCTACAAAACTAGAAAAACAGCAACTTCTGTGATGCTGGCCATTAAGAATCCCAGAAAACTGCTCCAACTTCTAGAATCTTCTGGAGTCTCTGAAATACAAGACTACTTCAGAGGGAAAACTTTCTGAGTGCACTGTTCGGTATGGTTCAACAGCACTCCTAGGACATGTTGACCCAGTACAGAGATTGCTAACCATTGCAGCTTCTAACAATGGGTTTCTTTCTCTTTCATTTCGCTGAGGAACTTGGGGGAAGGAACTTCTCTGAGCTAGCACCTTGATAGCCCAATATTTTCAAACAAAAGCTGAAAAGATAGTGCAGTCTAATAAAAATATATACTGAATCATAATTTTGGAATATATTGAACAGAGTGCCATATCAAATTTCCCATCCCTGAATATGTCACTAAATCAGAGCTAGTCTGTAAGATGGCTTGATGCAAATTAGGAAAAGGGGTCACCTCTGGGCAAATAGCCATACTGACACATAGCTTTGTTATTGGATAATGGCTTTGTGTAAATCAGAAAAAGCCATCCCTTCTGGGAAGATAGCCCCTCATACCCACCAAGGCTGATAGTTAGCTTGAAAAACAGAATGACTTGAACACCTATCTAGTCTCTCAACTGTAGCCCTTGTGCAGTGTAATGTTTGTCATAGATGCTCTCTGATAAGCTTCTTCTTGTTACAAGAAATTGTCTGATGTATGTCAAGTAGTACAAGGATTCAAATGCCAGGAATCCAGGAAAAGCCAAGCAATTGACCTTAGGTCCTCCTGGCTGGAAAATGGGTGGGATACCAAGCTGATAAAAGAAGTGACAATTTGGTAGATGGAAGAATGTGGTGCCAGATATAGTTCTTTTGGGTTCTTTTTTTTTTTTTGAAAATTTTTATTTATTTTTTAAAAATTTCTTTTCAGTGTTTCAGAATTCATTGTTTATGCACCACTTCCAGTGCTCCATGCAATATGTGCCCTCCATAATACCCACCACCAGGCTCACCCAACCCCCCACCCCACTCCCCTCCAAAACCCTCAGTTTGTTTCTCAGAGTCCACAGTCTCTCATGGTTCATCTCCCCCTCCAATTTCCCCCAACTCACTTCTCCTCTCCATCTCCCCATGTCCTCTGTGTTATTCGTTATGCTCCACAAACAAGCGAAACCATATGATAATTGACTCTCTTTGCTTGATTTATTTCACTCAGCATAATCTCCTCCAGTCCCGTCCATGTTGATACAAAAGTTGGGTATTCATCCTTTCTGACAGAAGCATAATATTCCATTGTATATATGGGCCATATCTTCTTTAACCATTTGTCTGTCATAGGCCATCTTTGTTCTTTCCACAGTTTGGCAACTGTGGCCATTGCTGCTATGAACATTGGGGTACATATGGTCCTTCTTTTCACTACATCTGTATCTTTGGGATAAATACCCAGTAGTACAATTGCAGGGTCATAGGGTAGCTCTATTTTTTTAAATCTTATTTTATTTAATTTTTTTTCAGTGTTCCAAGATTCACTGTTCATGCACCATACCCAGTGCTCCATGCGATACATGCCCTCCTTAATACCCACCACCAGGCTCACCCAACCCCCCAACCCCCTTCCCTCAAAACCTATTTGTTTCTCAGCGTCCACAGTCTCTCATGGTTCATCTCCCCCTCTGATTTCCCCCACCTCACTTCTCCTCTCCATCTCCCCATGTCCTCCTTGTTATTCCTTATGTTCCACAAGTAAGTGAAACCATATGATAATTGACTCTCTCTGCTTGACTTATTTCACTCAACACAATCTCTTCCAGTCCTGTCCATGTTGATACAAAAGTGGGGTATTCATTGGAGAGCATTTATTGATGAAAATTAGAGAACTCCTATACTAAAAAGTATTCATAAGCAGAGGTTGTAAGTTGCCCATGTATATTGTATTGCACAAGGTGCTCACATATACTATTCCCCAATTGCCACAAGAGCAAGATTGAAGCACCCTTAAATTTAGGAAGGCACCATTGCTTGTTGGGGTGCTTGCTGCTTCATGGATACTGCACTGTGCTGGATTTATCGTCAGATGTTGCCACAAATTCCTAACCTTAAAATTGAGGAGCTCCAAAAGCTGAGTCCTCCTCTAGCTGCCACACAGGCTGGAGTGTCAAGTCTCTGGGACTGAGTACTCAGGGGCATTCAACACATTTCCACTTTTCTCTATGTTGCTAGAGCACTCAGTATCCAGTACAGAGTACCAGCTGTGTATAGGTATTGGCAACATCCATTTCTGGAATAGGTTTGTCCAAAGGGATGAAGAGTGACTATCCTCCTAGTGTTATGGGACAGGTCTGATCCACTGACAGGGCACTGACAAGCAATCAGGCACCTGAGTCATTCAGATAAGACTGTCTAGTGTCCAGGACATTATGCTGACATTATAACTAGGGGCATTCAATAAATCACTGTCCTCTTTCCCTCTGAGTTTGCTGAGCCATAATAAGCCATAATTAGGCCTGTTCGCAGAATAATGGGAGTGCTTCCATTATTAAGTGCTCCAACTGAATGCTCATTCCTGTGTCTTGGGCATCTGTGAGGTTAGCATGAGGCCTCCTCACAGCACTCTACAAATGTTGTTTGTTCCGGGTCACAAACTTCTCTGCTGTTGTCTGTTTGCTGCAATGGAGATTCCTTCCCTGATCCAGTGGGATACAAGAGGTCTTGCCCCTGAAGACCTGTGGCTCAATGTTTAATGACAAAGGGGAAGGGAAAAGAGTATCAAGATCCCGCTACCTAAATAAAAAAACAACACACACACACACACACACACACACACAGGTGGTCCAATTAATAAAAGATTGCCAAACACTTAGTCAGTGTTAATGGGCTCTTTTGAGAGCTGCTACTTATCAACAGCAAGAGGTTTCATGCTCAAAACAAAATATTTGAGTGATAAAGCTGACACCATCGTTGCTGTCTTGAATATAAAGCCCAGGTTGAGAGGAACACCCTTAAAAGAGAGGTTGCTGCTCACAGCAGAGGTCACTTACCCCCATCAGGAGTTCATCTTGTAAACATTCAAGGGAAGAAAAGGAGATGAAATGCTTGGTGACAGAGAGGAGGCAAAAAAAAAAAAAAGAAGAAAAGAAGGAAAATTTTACCACCTAGAATAAACCACTGTAAGAGATTTGATTAAGAGGAAAGAGAAGGGGTGGAGGGACTGAAATGATTATTCTGAGACAGAGGCCCCTCTCGCCCAGGCAGAGCCTGCAGCCCCCCCCCCCCCCCCGCCTTTTTTCCTATCAGACAGAGACAAAAACTAAAAATCAAGGCTTCAGATGGCTATTGGCCTAAAACATACACATAAAAATCCTAATTGTGGGAAGGGGACAGGGAAGAAGGTAATTAAAGAAATTATATGTAAATATAATAAAACAATTGAAACAAAGGTACATAATTTGACTCAAATGAAAACCAAAATTTGTATATTCAAATATTTACATAAAAGATTATAAGACCACTAATTGGCTTTTGGGTCTCTACAACATAGGTTCTAAATTAACTTTAGCATTTGCTCAATGTACCAATTGACAGAACCTTATAAACTCCATCAGTCCTGGGGCTGAAATTATATATGAATATATATGAATTATATTATTATTATATATATAATATATATAATATATGTACAATATATTATATATTATATTATATATAAATCCCATGAAATTTAAATTTGTATCACATATATTCTTAGAATGTAGCTAACTATAAAATAGAGGGAAAAAAAGGTATACCTACACAGCATTGCCTAAGTTTTCCATATTTATAGTATGGATTTCTCCCCTGACAAAGATAAAATAGTTAATATGACCCAAAGTAAAGATCCTTAATCATTAAAAGGGGGGTGATCATCTCCACTGCTATGTGACAGCTCAATCGTGGCTGTTGTTAAACCTGGAAAAAAAATAAATAGTGCCTCATGGTGGAGGACTATGACCTGAGTGCTGTGGTTCCCATACCCAATAGCCAATGTTATTAAAATTACTAACTCTATCATATCAACAACCTATAAATATTTTGCTTCTACAGATTTGGCTAATATATTGTGTTCAGTGCCTGTTTCAAAAGCCTCTCAGTGGGGCGCCTGGGTGGCTCAGTGGGTTATGCCTCTGCCTTCAGCTAGGTCATGATCTCAGGGTCCTGGCATCAAGCCCCGCATCGGGCTCTTTGCTCAGCAGGGAGCCTGCTTCCCCCTCTCTCTCTGCCTGCCTTTCTGCCTACTTGTGATCTCTCTCTCTGTGTCAAATAAATAAATAAAATCTAAAAAAAAAAAAAAAAGCCTCTCAGTTGCAGTGTGCCTTCACCTCTGAAGGAATACAGCTATATACCTTAGCTGCGCTATCTGGGGGCACGTTAGTTGCTTCGCCAATCCATACAATCTTTGCAGACAAGGTCTTCACTGCATCTGCTTTTCTCCAGGAGCACAGGTATGACATTACATTGAGGACATCCTCCCCCAAGAAGATCCATTAGATACATTCATTATGGACAAATAAGTCTAATATTCATCATCTTTTGGGGTTCTGATGACAACACTTCATCATTTACAAATTTTACTTCCAAGTTAAAATCAACAGACAATCCCACTAGTGCCCTCAAAACCCTTTACTCTTGAAGCTCTGGCAAGCTCTTCTCCAGCCTCCTGGACTCTCAAGTCCACTTATAATGGCCAAAATTGCACAAGGGCATTTAATGTAAGAAACTTCCCCTCTTGACTTCATGTTTAAAACTGCAAATGTCTACATACTGGAATCTTCCAAGAATAGAGGCTCTTACAGACCTTGAGTCTGTGACCATCCATTCTCAGCTACCCCAATATGCTTTGGTTCTTGGAAACAGCACTCCTTAAGACAAGATGGAGCCAAACATGGGCCTTCTGGTATAGTCCACATGCAGGATGGTGGTAGGCTTCCCCTATCCTTAGTCCCTTGCTAGCAGGATCACTCGTTCCCCAGAATCCTTGGCTACCTACAGCATCCTTTGGGCTTAAGTGGCGTGAACAGCAATGGGAGTTCATGGACTATATAAGTGACAATGATAACCACAACACATGATAGAGCCCAGTGGAATGTGCTGCTTTCCCTCAGCCAGGATGTCTCTAATAAGGACAAGACTCCAAAACAACATACTGGGCCAAACTTCGGGCAGTCATCTTAGCACCAGATGCCCCAATCAACAAGTGGCTCCATCTCACATTCATTATAAACTACTGGGCCATTGCCTAAAAGTTGTCCCCTTCGGGGTAAAGAAACTGGGAATCTCTTGCCTCACAAATACACAAATATAAATCAATTGTCCATGTCTTTACACATACTAAGGCCACAATACTAAGCTTTGCCAGGAAACTCATTCCCTTCAGAGTTACATATTTACTAATAGTAATCAAGACATGCATTTTACTTCTCAAAAATAATCCTGGGCTCTTAGAAAAGACATTCAATGAACTTTCATGTCCCTAATAGGCCCCAGATCACCTGTTAAATTGGGAGACATATTGGTCTTCTCGAACAACTCCTCTGTAAGTCCAGTCTCCAAAACAGACCCTAAATAACTCTCTGTCTTGCCCTAGGCCTTAATCTGTCTTAAATTTAGGCCCCTTCACCAACTCACACCTCATACCAACTTTAAAAACGTTCTCGTTGCCCTATTCTATACTTAAAGAGGTGTATGTCTTGACTCCATGTGTATTAAAATTCAATACATATTAATAGTGTTTACTCTTATATTTATAAAATTTCAGCCTTGCTCCCATCCCATAAGAAAGCTCATAATACAAGATGTCTGGAGGTAGTTGGCTCCAGTCAAAGTTAACTAACTCAACAGTGTTTTCATGGATCCAAGCTCCTTTTGTCTTCTGTTTTTGTCCTTAAGCTTTTCCCCTCATGGTTGCAAGATGGGTATTACATAAGCTTATTCCCAAAACTATCTCCAGAGACAGGGAAGAAGAGGAGTTTTCTCTCATAAACTTTTATCAGGGAGCAAAACTTTCTCAAAAACCGCTAAATGGACTTTCTTATATTTCATTCAACCAGGATTGAGTCACACATCTGTGATAGACAATAACTAATGTCACCTGCCCCCAGAGATGTTCACATCCTCATCCCCTGAACCTGTAGGTATGAGACTACTTGTGGCAAGACACTTGGCAGATATGATTAAGGATCTGGATGTGGGAATATTATCCAGATTATCCAGTGGGCTCAATATAATCACGAAAGTCCTTAAAACGGAAAGCAGGAAGGTCCGCTCTTCCCACATTGGAAGTGAAACCACAGTCCACTTTTTTTTTTTTTTTCAGTCTTTGAACAACTATGGTTCAAGGGACATCTCAAATAATGTGTGAAGTTAGTAACTTCCCTTCAGTTCATAGAAGTTCCTGAGAGCTGTGGAAATAAATGAATGCCACCATCACAAGTAGAAGCTATCTGCCCAGAGCTTGTTGGAGCAAGTGAGTTGGGGAAAGTGAATCTGCACCATCACAGGCCTCTGGCAGACACTCAGGAGCAAAGATGGTGAAGCTGGCAGTCACTGACCAAGTCCTGGTTGTTCTGGGCCAGGGCTGTCGAGATCCTGTCTTGCAGGGCTGGCTACTGCAGAAGGTGTGGGTCAGAGTTCTATTGTCATCTATGGTCTGGCCATTGTCTTTTGTACATTCAGCCTCTCAGGGTTAACTTCTCACTGATGCCTCTCACCCCAGGTACATGTTGCAACAGAATTTTGTATCCCTTCAGCTCACAGGGACCCCCAGATCCTGGAGAAAGGACTAGCTATGAGTTGGCCTAGGGGCTGGGCAGTCAGAGTCAGGAGGAAGGGAGACAAATTGGAACCAGCAGTTTGGAGGGCTGTAGTCAGACACTGAGAGAAACTGGAAGAATTAAAATTGGATACAGATGAACAATTTGGGCAAGGTGACGTGATCCAGCCTAATCTGCAGGTAGGGACCAAAAATGGTTTTTCCAAAGTGTGTGTGTGTGTGTGTGTGTGTGTGAGGATCTTCGCCAAACAAGACATAGTGTGCATATCTATCAGTTACTACCATATACAGAGTTACAATAAACATAGGATCTAATAACCTGGAAGAGTGTGCTATAGACAATGCATAATTTTCCACTGAAATAGATTTTTCTCTATACCTCTTTGAAAGGGATAGTCCAAGAGTATATTTTGTTGTTGTTGGAAGGAAGATGGGTAAATGGAGTGTAGGATGGTGAGGAAAATGCAGGAAAAAGTTGCCACTGGAAGGAAAAAGTTTACATATTTACATTACTTACTGGGCACCCACAGTAAGAGAACTCTGGAGCACTCTGAATTATACCCCATCCCAGAGAATTGGAAGGAATTTCCAGCTAATGAACTTCAGCCACTAGAATCCCAGAGAGGAGGGGTTTCAGTCCCTTGTTAATGCTTCTGTTCATTTTAAGTGTAGGGATTCACTGCCAACACGTAAGGAAATTAAAAGCTTCAGACAACTGCTAATGGATTCCATTTGTTGTATTAATAACACAAATTAAATGTTATAGGAAACATCTCCTGTCAGCATGCCAGTTTAGCCCTGAATAATTGAAGAAACTGCAACAATCTGTGGTGAAAAATAAAATCATTGTTAAAAGTCCTTAAATGCCCTTTTATTTTCTTCAGTCTCACAGGCAGGAAAAGCAACTTTAGCTTTGTGAGGATTGGTTGTTTTCATAGAGCGGTTGGAGTAATGGTGAAGTGGAGAGGAAGACAAAAATTACTTTTTTGGTCATCTTCTAGGTTTGAGTTCAGAACAATACACAACCTTAACCATTCTAATCTCTGTGGTTAAAAATATATATTTCTAGGTGTCTAAAAATTATACCTTTATAATTTTTTTTTTACATTTTCTAGTATAAATTACAAACTTCCTATTAACAAAAAACCAATGTTTTACTTCTAGAGTAATCTGATCACACAATCAATTGCTCCAATGGTCCAGGCTCTTGTAAATATTTTAGGTTTTAAGGGCCACAATGGTTTCGATTGCATATTCCTTTAAAATTTTTTTTCTTTATTTCTTTTCAGCGTAACAGTACTCATTGTTTTTGCACCACACCCAGTGCTCCATGCAATACGTGCCCTCCCTAATCCCCACCACCTTGTTCCCCCAACCTCCCATCTCCCGCCCCTTCAAGACCCTCAGGTTGTTTTTCAGAGTCCATAGTCTCTCATGGTTTGCCTCCCCTTCCAATTTCCTTCAACTCCCTTCTCCTTTCCATCTCCCCATGTCCTCCATGTTATTTGTTATGCTCCACAAATAAGTGAAACCTTTAAAATTTTTTAACAGTAGTTTGTAGACCCCTATCTTGCCACTCTTGCCCCTTAGCAGTTACTCACAGTTTCCATCTCCCAGCCCCAAGCAATTATTAATCTACTTCCTGCCACCATAGCAGGGGTCTGCAAACTGCTATCATGGACCACATCTAACCTGTGGCCTGTTTTTGTAAATAATTTCAAAGAAACACTATTTTGTAGAGTTTTCATGCCTGTTCATTAGTACAGTCTTCAGCTACTTTCTCCCAACAGCTGCAGAGCTTAGTTAAACAGGCTGTATGGCCAAAAAAGCCTAAAATATTTACTCAAATGCCCTTTACAGAAATGTTTGCTGACTACTGTTCAGGCATTTGTCTTTTCTGGCCATTTCATGTTCATGGAATAACAAAAAATGTCCTCTTCTGCATCTAAACCTCTTTCATTCAGCATCCTGTTTTTAAGGTTCATCCATATTTTAGCATGTATAAGAAGTTCATTCCTTTATATTGATGAATATTCCATTGTAAGGATACCGCATTTAGTTTATCCATTCATCAGCTGATAAACATGTGGATTGTTTCCACCCTCCAGCTGCTATGAATAATGTTGTGAATACTGATATACAAGTCTTTTGTGTAAACATGTTTTCATTTCTCTTGGGTAGACACATAGGAGTAGAATTTCTGGTCATATGGTAATTGATGTGTAATATTTTAAAATGTTAAACTGGGGTTCACTCAGTCAGTTAAGTGTCTGACTCTTGATTTAGGCTCAGGTCATGGTCTCGGGGTCCTAGGATCGAGTTTCGCATCAGTGCTGGGTGTGGAGATTGCTTAGGATCCTCTCTCTCTCTCTGTCCTTCCTCACCAACCTGTGGACCCCGCCCTTCTCCTTATTAAAAAAAAAAAAGGGGGGTGCCTGGGGGCTCAGTGGGTTGAAGCCTCTGCCTTCGGCTCAGATCATGATCCCAGGGTTCTGGGATTGAGCCCCACATCGGGCTTTCTGCTCAGCAGGGAGCCTGCTTCCTCCTCTCTTTCTCTGCCTGCTTCTCTGCCTACTTCTGATCTCTGTCAAATAAATAAATAAATAAAATCTTAAAAAAAAAAAAAAGAAAGTCAAGCTGCTTTCCAAAATGGCTATGCTGTCTTACATACTTACCAGCAACGTATGAGGGTTCCCTTTTCACCACATCTTCCCCAACACTTGTTATTGTTTTTTCAGTTTGGTGATGCCATTCTGTTGGATGAAGAGTGGTACCATGTGGTGGTTTTACTTGGGATTACTGATGACTGATGACCATTTTTTAGCCATTTGTATGTCTTCTTTTGTAAACATCTGTTCAAATATTTTGCTCATTTGTAAACTGGAATTGTTGCTTTACTGAGTTTAAGAGTTCTTTGCATATTCCAGGTCATTGGTCACAAATATGATTGCAAACATTTTCCCCATTCTGTAGGCTATGAATTTCCTAATGGTATCTCTTAATGAACAAAGTTTTAAATTTTGACAAAGTCCAATTTATCAATCATTATTTTTAATGGATGTTTCTGGAATCATATTTAAAACATCTTTGCCTAACCCAGGGTCACGAGGACTTTTTCCTATGTTTTCTTCTAAAAGTAGTTTCAGTTCTTAAATTAGGTCTTGAATCCATTTTCAGTTAATTTTTGCATATGGTGTAAGGTAAGGGTTAAAATTGTCCCATTGCCATTTGTCAGAAAGGCTATCCTTTCCTTATATGCTTTCTCTCTGAAAATCAATGGACTTATATATGAGTTTATTTTTGTATTCTACATTCTCTTCCACTGATCTGTATCTATCTTTATGCTAATGCCACACTGTCTTGATTACTGTACATTTATAGTAAATTTTGAATCAAGCAATGTATATCCTCTCACTTTGTTCTTTTAAAAATCAGATGCTGGAGGAGGAGGAGGTAAGATGGTGTAAGAGTAGGGGACCTTGTTTCATCCAGTCCCTTGAATTTAGCAAGATAATTATCGAATTATTCTGAACACCCATGAATTCAACCTGAGATGTAAGAAAAGAATATCTGGAACTCTACAAGTAGAAAAGTGGCCACTTTTTGCAAGGTAGGAGTTGTGGGGGAAGTGAACCTAAGGGGAGATATCAAAAAATAAATAAGGGGGAGGAAGCCTCCATAAGCTGGCTAATAGAAGTGATACATCTCTAGAACACAAAATTAGATCCTTAAAAATCTGCTTCAGTGAGAATTATTCCTGCCTGAAAGGCACTCAGGGGATGAAATGGGACACTGTGGTCTCAGGATCCCTGGGAGTCAGAGAATTAATGTGAGGGCCTGAGTCAATAGAGTTCCCAAGCAGGGGAGCAGGGTTAACTGGTCATGCTCAGCATGCCAGGAGGAGTGTCTCGACTCAGTTCACCAGAAACCAGGAGCTAGGCTGAAGGGGTGACTGCTCCCTGCCTGAGAATGCTGAAGAGGACTGGAATGCCAGAACCCTCCACCATCCCCCAGAAGGGATGGATCGGGTGCACACGCTACTGGGCAACAGCTCTCAGGATGGTAGCCCTGGAAAGGACAGTGAAGGGTGACCCTCTGTCGTCCTCTGGGAGGGGCAGAGTGAGTAGCACAGGATCCAGCAACCACTCTCAGTGCACTGCATGAGTCTGTAGAGACAGTCCCAAAATCGTAAAGAAAACAAAACATATAACCAAAAATAAAATTGAATAGAGTGAACAGAAGCCAAAATGAAGAATATATGTATAAATGTAAATGTAAAAAATGAAAGTTAAAAACAAGACAGACTATCTACAGAACAGAAATAGGGACTTCACAGGCAATGTAATGGCACTAAATTCATATCTTTCAATAGTTACTCTGGATGTAAATGGGTTAAATGTGCCGATCAAAACACACATGGTATTGGATTGGGTAAAAAAGTAAGACCCATCTATATGCTGTCTAAAACAGACTCACTTTAGACCTAAAGACACAACCAGACTGAAAGTGAGGGGGTGGAGAACTATTTATCATGCTACTGGACCTCAAAAGAAAGCTGGGGTAGCATTCTTCATATCAGACAAATTAGATTCTAAACCAAAGACTACTAAGAGTTGAAGAGGGACACTATATCATCCTTAAAGGATCTACCCAACAAGAAGACATAACAATTGTAAATATTTATGCTCCTCACTTGGGAGAAGCCAACTGTATAAGCCAATTAATAGCCAAATTAAAGAAACACATAGATAATAATACATTAATAGTAGGGAAATTTAACACCCCACTCACAGCAGAGATATCATCTAAGCAGATCAACAAAGAAACAAGGACTTTGAATGACACACTGAACCAGATGGACTTCACAGATATACACAGAGCATTCTATCCTAAAGCAAAGGATACACATTCTTCTCAGGACGTCTGGGTGGCTCAGTCAGTTAAGCATCTGCCTTTGGCTCAGGTCATGATCTCAGGGTCCTGGGATTGAGTAGCACATTGGGATCCTTGCTCAGTGAGGAGCCTGCTTTTACCTCTGCCTGCTGCTCCCCCTGATTATGCTCATTCACTCTCCCACTCTTGCTCTCTCTCTCTGACAAAAAATAAATAAAATCTTGCGGGGGGGGGGGTAGAATATACATTCTTCTCAAGTGCATATGGAACTTTCTCCAGAATATATCATATACTGGGTCACAATCAGGTCTCAACCAACAACAAAAGATTGAGATTATTCCCTGCACATTTTCAGACTACAATGCTTTGAAACTGGAACTGAATCGCAAGAGGAAATTTTAGGAAGGAAAACAAACAGTTGGAGGTTAAAGAGCATCCTACTAAAGAATAAATGGGTCAACCAGGAAATTAAAGGAGAATTTAAAAATTTCATGGAAAGTAATGAGAATGAAAACACAACTGTTCAAAACCTTTAGGAAACAATAAAGGCTATCCTAAGAGGGAAGTGCATTGTAATACAAGCCTCAAAAAATTTAGAAAAATCTCATATATACAAGCTAACCTTACACCTAAAGGAACTGGAGAAAGACAGCAAATAAAGCCTAACCCAAGCAGGAGAAGGGAAATAATAAAGATTAGAGCAGAAATCAAAGAAATAGAAACCAGAAGAACAGTAGAACAGTCAGAAAACAGGAGCTGGAAGCTTCAACGAAACTAGAAGCTGGTTTCTTGAAAGAATTAATAAGATCGATAAACCTCTGGCCACACTTATCCAAAAGAAGAGAGAAAGAACCCAAATTTATGAAATCATGGATGAAAGAGGAGAGATCGTGACTGACACCAAGGAAATACAAACAATTCTAAGAGAATATTATAAGCAACTCTATGCAAAAAAAAAAAAAAAAAAAAAAAATTTAGGCAATCTGGAAGAACTTTATAAACTGCCAAAACTGAAAGAGTAAGAAATAGAAAACCTGAACAGAACCGTAACCAGCAAGGAAATTGAAGAAGTAATAACCAACCAACCCCCCCAAAAAAACAAGAGTCCAGGGCCAGATGGCTTCCCAGGGGAATTCTACCAAACATTTAAAGAAGAAATAATACCTATTCTACTTAAGTTGTTTCAAAAAATAGAAATGGAAAGAAAACGTCCAAACTTGTTCTATGAGGCCAGCATTACCTTGATCACAAAACCAGAGAAAACTCCATCAAAAAGGAGAATTACAGACCAATATCTCTGATGAACAAGGATATCAAAATACTCACCAAGATACTAGCCTTTAGGATCCAACAGTAAATTAAAAGGATTATTCACCACAACCACATGAGATTTATTCCTGGGATGCAAGGGTGGTTCAAGTTTCACAAATCAATCAGTGTGATGCATCACATAATAAAAGAAAGGACAAGAATCATATGATCCTCTCAATTGATGCAGAAAAAGCATTTGACAAAACACAACATTCTTTCTTGATTAAAACTCTCCACAGGGATGCTTGGGTGGCTCAGTCAGTCAAGTGTCTGCCTTCAGCTCAGGTCATGATCCCAGGACTCTGGGATCAAGTCCCACATTGTGCTCCTTGCTCAGCGGGGAGTCTGCTTCTCCCTCTGCTTCTGCCTGTTACCCTCCCTACTTGTGCTCTCTCACACACTATCTCTCTCCCTCTCTCAAATAAAATCTTAAAAAAAAAAACTTTCCATAGTGTAGGTATAAAGGGAACATACCTCAACATCATAAAAGCCATCTATGAAAAGCCTACAGTGAATTTCATTCTCAATGGGGAAGAATGGAGATTGTTTCCCTTAAGGTCCAGAACATGACAGGGATACTCACTCTCACCACTATTGTTCAATATAGTACTAGGAGTCCTAGCCTCAGCAGTCAAACAACAACAACAACAAATAAAAGGCATCCAAATAGGCAAAGAAGAAGTCAAACTCTCTCTCTTCGGAGATGACATGATACTGTATGTGGAAAACCCAAAAGACTGCACCCCAAAATTGCTAGAATCATACAGATATTCACCAACATGCCAGAATATGAAGTCAATGTACAGAAATCAGTTGCATTTCTATACGCTGTAACAATGATACTAAAGAAAGAGAAATTAAGAAATCAACCCCATTTACAACTGCACCAAAAATCACAAGATACCTAGAAATAAATGGAACTAAAGAGGTAAAGGATCTGTACTTGAAAAACTAGAGAACACTTATGAAAGAAATTGAGGAAGACACAAAGAGATGGAAAAACATTCTATGGTCAAGGATTGGAAGAATAAACATTGATTGTTAAAATGTCTATGCTACTCAGAGAAATCTACACATTCAACTTAATCCCTATCAAAATACCATTGACATTTTCATAAACCTGGAACAAACAATCCTAAAATTTTTATGGAACCACAAAAGACCCTGAATAGCCAGAGGAATGTTAACAAAGAAAACCAAAGCTGGGGGCATCATGACACCTGACTTCAAGCTATATTACAAAGCTGTGATCATCAAGACAGCATGGTACTGGCACAAAAACAGAAACATAGATCAATGGAACAGAATAGAGAACACAGAAATGGAATGTCTACTCTGTGGTCAGCCACTCTTTGACAAAACAGGACAGAATATTCAAAGGAAAAAAGATACTCTCTTCAACAAATGATGCTGGGAAAATTGGAAAGCCACATGCAGAAGAATGAAACTGGACCATTCTTTATTTTTTTTAAAAGATTTTATTTATTTATTTGACAGAGAGAGATCACAAGCAGGCAGAGAGGCAGGCAGAGAGAGAGGAGGAAGCAGGCTCCCTGCTGAGCAGAGAGCCCAATGCGGGACTCGATCCCAGGACTCCGAGATCATGACCCGAGCCGAAGGCAGCGGCTTAACCCACTGAGCCACCCAGGAGCCCCAAAACTGGACCATTCTTTTACACCATATAAGATAAAAGAAAAATAGATGAAAGACCTCAATGTGAAACAGGAATCCATCCAAATCCTAGAGGAGAACATAGGCAGTAACCTCTTTGACATCAGACACACCAACTTCTTTCAGGACATGTCTCTAAAGGCAAAGAAACAAAAGCAAAAATTAACTACTATGACACCATCAAGATAAAAAGCTTCTGCATGGCAAATGAAACAGTCAACAAAACTAAAAGGCAAGCTATGGAATTGGAGAAGATATTTACAAATGACATCAGGTAAAGGCCTAGTATCCAAGATCTATAAATAACTTATTAAACTCCACATCCAAAAATAAAGAATCCAGTCAAGAAATGGGAAGAAGACATGGACACTTCTCCAAAGAAGACATTCAAACAACCAACAGATACATGAAAAAATGCTCATCATCATTCATAATCAGGGAAATACAAATCAAAACCACAATGAGATATCATCTCACATCTGTCACGATGGCTAAAATTAACAAGAAATAGCAGGTGTTGGCAAGGATGCAAAGGGGAACCCTCTTACACTGTATCTAGTTGGTGGGCGTGCAAGCTGGTACGGCCAGCCTGGAAAACAGTATGGAGTTTTCTCAAAAAGTTAAAAATTGAACTAATCTATGATCCAGCAATTGCACTACTGGGTATTTACCTCAAAGATACAAATGTAGTGATCTGAAGGGGTACTTGCACCCCAACATTTATGGCAGCAATGTCCACAATAGCCAAACTGTGGAAAGAGTGGAGATGTCCTTTGGTAGATGAATGGATAAAGAAGATGTGGTATATCTATTACTCAAATCAGAAAGGATGAATACCTACCATTTACATCCACTTGGATGGAACTGGATTGTATTATGCTAGGTGAAATAAGTCAATCAGAGAAAGACAATTCTCATATGGTTTCACTCATAAGTAGAACATAAGAAACAGTGCAGAAGATCATAAGGAAAGGGAGGGAAAACTGGATGGGAAGAAATCAGAGAGGGAGACAAATATGAGAGACTCTTAACTATGGAAAATAATCTGAGGGTTGCTGAAGGGGAGGTGGGTGGGGGATGGGGTAACTGTATGATGGGTATTGAGAGCACAAGATGTGATAAGTGGTGGGTGTTATATGCAACTGATGAATTGTTGAACACTACATCTGAAACTAATGATGTACTATGGGTTGGCTAATTGAATTTAAATTTTAAAAAAAAGAAAAGAAATTGATGCTGTGAAAAATTAGAACCTGGGTCTTTTTCATTAATATGTAATTTAGCATTAGTTTGTCAAATTTCTGAAAGGATAAAACAAACCCACTTACTAAATTGTGTAGGGATTGCATTGAATCTTTAGATCATTTTGGGTAAGTTGTGATCTTAACAATATTGAGTGTCTCAATCCATGAACTTGAAATGCCTCTTCACTTGTCTTTAATTTTCCTCAGCAATATTTTGTTGTTTTCAGTTACAAAATTTACAGTTTTGTGTTAAATTTCTTCCTGAGTATTTTATTATTGTAAACTGAATCTTTTTAAACCTAAGTTAGTTGTTCATTGCTGGTACATAGAAATACAACTGCTTTTTGTATATTGATCTTGTATCTAGTAACTGCTGAACTCAAAACTTTTTCATGTGTGTGAATATTGTAGGATTTTCTATATATAGTTGTCTGCAAATAAAAGAGAGTCACTCATTCTTTTCCAATGTGGGTGTGTTTTATTTCTTTTTCTTGCATGATTATACTGGTTAGAACCTCCAGTATAACATTAAATAGAAGTGGTGAGAGTGAATATCTTTGTCTTATTCTTGAATTTTATCTATCTTCATTAAGTATGATGTTAGCTGTGGGTTTTCTATAAATGCCTTTCATCAGGCTGAAGAGGTTTGTTCAGAGTTTTATTATGAGTGATATCAGATTTTTGTAAAATACTTTATCTAAGGAGGGCATGTATTGATGGAGTACTGGGTGTGGTGCATAAACAATGCATCTTGGAACACTGAAAAATAAAATAAAAAATACTTTATCTACTGAAGGGATCATGTGGCTTTGTCTTTATTCTATTAATATAGCACATTACATTAATTGATTTTCAGATGTTAAACAAACTTTGCATTACTGGAATTATAACCTACTTAATCATGGTGTATAATTCTTATACACTGCTGGATTCTGCTGGCTATTTTGTTGAGGATTTTTGGATCTCTATTCATGAGATATCTGTGTGTAGTTTTCTTGTGATGCCTTTTACTGGCGTTGGTATTAGGGCCTCATAGAAGGAGATAGGAAGTACTCCTTCCTCTATTTTCTAGAAGAATTTGTGAAGGATTGGTATCGTTTTTTTCTTAAATATTTTTCATAGAATCCACAAGTGAAGGCTTCTGGACCTATGTTTTTCTTTGCAGATAAATTTTTAAGTACTTAATTTTTTGCTATTCAGATCCCTGATTTTTTAGGTCAGTTTCAGTATCTTTGTCTTAGTAGGAATTAATTGGTCCTAGTGTTCATATTACTCCCTTCTAATCCCCTTAAATTTTTTAAAAAATAAATTTGATAGTGAGTTCCTTTCATTCTTCATCTTGGTAACTTGTCTTTTTTTTTTTTTTTCAGAGTCTAGCTGACAGTTTGTCAGATTGTTGGTCTTTTAAAAAACCCCATTTTTTATTTTTCTTTTTTTCTTCTTTATGGTTTCTGTTTTCTTTTTCATTGATTTTCACTCTTATTTCCTTCCTTCTTGCTTTGGGTTTAATTTGTTTCTTCTTCCCATCTCTATGTCCCTCTAGTTACTTAAGTGGAATCTATTGACTTGAGGTCTTTTTTTTTTTTTTTCTTTTCCCAATATAGGTTTTTATAGCTATACATTTCCCTCTAAGTACCGCTTTAGCTTCAACCCATACATCCTGATGTGTTATTTTCATTCAGCTCAAAATATTTTCTGATTTTCCTTGCCATTTCTTTTTTGAGCTATGGGCTATTTAGAAAGTTTTTTGGTTTAATTTCCAAATATTTGGGGATTTCCCAAATTTCCTTCTGCTGTTGACTTCTATTGTAATTCTGTTGTGGACAGAAAAATGTTTTGAATGATTTTAATCCTTTTAAATTTATTGACATTTGTTCTATGGTCTACTCTGGAGAATATTTCATTTGTGCCTAAAAAGAATGTATATTTTGTTTTTGTGTGAAGTGTTTTATAGGTAACATTTAGGTTCATTTGGTTAATAGGGCTGTTCAAATATTTTCTATCTTTATCAGGATTCTTGTCTAAAGACATAAAATAACCACACTCTGGCTTCCCACTGACTTTAGAACAATATCCAGGTTCTTCTCACTCCTGCCTATCTCTATGTATTCATCATGTATAATTCTTCACTTTGTTCAGCATAATTAGCAAGTTAAAACTACCTTTGTCTCCTGTTACTGATATCAAGATCCATTACAAAGATAGTTAAGATAATGTGGTATTCATGCATGGATAAATAAGGTGACCTGTGGAACAAAACAGAATTGAGAAATGAACTCACACATGTATGATCACCTTAAACGTAATAAAAGTGAAAAATTGTTATTTAGGAGGAAAAGATGATTTTTCTCAATAAATGGTGCTGGGAGAGCTGAAAATCCATAAAGGAGAAACTTCTCCTTTAATTAATTAATTAATTTTCTTTTCAGTGGCCAGAATTCATTGTTTATGCATCACACCCCATGCTCCATATGCCTTCCTTAATACCCACCACCAGGCTCACCCAACTCCCCACTCCCCTCCCCTCCAAAATCCTCAGTTTGTTTCTCAGAGTCCACAGTCTCTCATGGTTCGTCTCCCCCTCAAATTTCCCCAATTTCCTCACTTCTCTCCATCTCCCCATGTCCTCCGTATTATTCCTTATGCTCCACAAATAAGTGAAACCATATGATATTTGAGTCTCTCTGCTTGACTTATTTCACTCAGCATAATCTCTTCCAGTCCCATCCATGTTGATACAAAAGTTGGGTATTCATCCTTTCTGATGGAGGCATAATACTCCATAGTATATACGGACCACATCTTCCTTATCCATTTGCCCATTGAAGGGCATCTTGGTTCTTTCCAAAGTTTGGTGACTGTGGCCATTGCTGCTATGAACACTGGGGTACAGGTGGTCCTTCTTTTCACTATGTCTGTATCTTTGGGGTAAATACCCAAAGGCGCAATTTCAGGGTCATAGGGAAGCTCTATTTTTAATTTCTTGAGGAATCTCCACACTGTCCTCCAAAGTGGCTGCACCAACTTGCATTCCCACCAACAGTGTAAGAAGGTTCCCCTTTCTCCACATCCTCTCCAACACATTGTTTACTGTCTTGTTAATTTTGGCCTTTCTAACTGGTGTAAGGTGGTATCTCAATGTGGTTTTGATTTGAATCTTCCTGATGGCTAGTGATGATGAACATTTTTTCATGAGTCTGTTAGCCACTTGTATGTCTTCTTTGGAGAAGTGTCTGTTCATGTCTTCTGCCCATTTTTTGACATGATTATCTGTTTTGTGTGTGTTTAGTTTGAGGAGTTCTTTATAGATCTTGGATATCAGATCTTTGTACTGTCATTTGCAAATACCTTCTCCATTCCGTGAAACTTCTACTTTAAACCCTACCTTACACTATTAACAAAAACAAAACAAAACAAAAAATCCATATGATTTCAGATTTAAAAAGTGAACAGTGAAACAAAAAAGATTTTAGAAGAAAACATACAATATCTTCATGATCTTGGAATAGACAAACTTCTTAAGCAAAACATGCCAGCTATGAAAGAGAACATTGATACTATATTAAAATTAAGAGCTTCCTTTCACCTATATATATACACATATATACACACACATACACATCTATATATGTGTATGTACATACACAACTATACACATATATACATACCCATATATAGATGTATAGATATATATATACACTTCAATACATATCTATATATGTATAGATACATCTATATATATTTTCAATACATTCTCACAATACATTCAACAGATGACTTGCATCCAGAAATGATATATTTTTGAAAATCACAAGTCAATACAAAACATAGTCCATTCAATAGAAAAGTGGGCAAGAACCTGAACAGACATGTAACAAGAGGATAGTCAAAATGCAATAATCATATGTAATGTGCTTGATTTCATTAATTATAGTAAAATGAAAACTAAAGCCACAATGAGAAACTGCTACATGCCAGCCAGAATAAAATGAAAAAGAGAAGACACTACTGAGTGTAGGGCAATTGGAATTTTGGAAAACTGGCAGTATCTAGTAAAGCTGAATTATGTACATACTGTGGCCCTATAATTACGCTGTTAGGCAGAAATGAGTACCTATGTGCACCAAATTCATGTACTAAATATTTGAGGCAGTACTATTAATAATAGTTCTGGAACTGGGAATGAACCAAACACCCATGTGATAAATATATGGTTTATTTATGCAGTGGAATACTATACAGCCACGAGAAGGAACCACAAATACATGCAACAAAAACCTTACAAACACAATGTACAGCAAATAAGCCAGATACAAGAGAATACATACTATTTGATTCCATTTATATTATGTCCAAAAACAGACAAAAGTAATCTATGTTCTTTGAAGTCAGACAGTAACTGGTAAGGAACATGAGGGGGCCTTCTGGAGTGGTGGTAATAGTTTTTTGAGTGAAGTGATGACTGTATTGCACTCTATTTGTTAAAAACCAAAGACCTGTGCATGTTATACTTCAAAGTTAATACAAAATGATTTGCTTCTGCCTGGGTAATCCACTCAGACTGAAGAAACGATTCCTTCTCTCTTGGCCTCTTCATTCAGCTATACTCACACTTGTGCTCCCACCTCTACTTCCCAATGGTGAGGATGGGAAAAGAACCATTCCCCACACCCTAAGATGCAGACTAAACTAGATTTGCTACAGGACTGGTTGCTAAAGGAGCAGGTCTACCACAATGTGAAGTCCAATTCTATCTTTGCCCTCCTGCCTATTGATGACTCACTTTTTACCCTTGGCTCCTAAGTACACTCAAATGCCCTCCTGCTCTCTCTGCCCCAAGGCCTCTTTACACAGGATATATGTTCTTCTCAGGGAACACTTACATAAGTATCAAAGGTTGTTCTGTATTTTTTTTTATTAAGATTTTATTTGAGAGAGAACATGCATGTACACAAGTGGTATGGGGGGTGGGATGCAGAGGAGAAGCAGGCTCCCCTCTGAGCAGAAAGCCCAACACGGGGCTTGATCCCAGGACTCCAGGACCATCACCTGAGCCGAAGGCAGACATTTAACTCAATGAGCCACCCAGGTGCCCCAAAATAAGTATCAAAAGTTTGAACTTCTGGGACGCCTGGGTGGCTCAGTTGGTTGGACGACTGCCTTCAGCTCAGGCCATGATCCTGGAGTTCCAGGATCGAGTCCCGCATCGGGCTCCCGGCTCCGCGGGGAGTCTGCTTCTCTCTCTGACCTTCTCCTCACTCATGCTCTCTCTCACTGTCTCTCAAATAAATAAATAAAATCTTTAAAAAAAAAAAGTTTGAACTTCTAAAGGTGGGAGCACCATCCACTTAACATTTCAAGTTGTGGGTAGTGAATGGGTGAGAAGTCGTCTGGATTTAATACTCCTTGAGGTGTGTAACATGGCATTGGATTGCAGGCTTGACTTGTCTTGGTCAACTCTGTACTCTCTCTGTGCCTCAGTTCCATTATTAAAACAGAGCTTAGTTCATATACTTATAAGGATCAAAATGAATTAACACATATGAAAGACTTAGAAAAGTAATTTACTTAAGCAGCTTAATAAATGTTGTCAACCTGGCTTTATCCAAGGTATGCTGTCCCCAAGGAAGCATGGCTCAGGATGAATCTAAGAAGCAGAGGGCTTTGGGGCTAACCCAAGTCTCCCCAAACTGAGAAGGGTACTTTTGGGTGTCCCACACTTGCTTAATATTGCAGTGAGGAGCAGGAGCCCATGCTTCAGGATTACGTGGGAGCAGAAAAGAAATTGAGAAAGGGAAGAAGAGCTGGCTATCCCCCAGCCTAGTCACATGTATCACTAAATAAGTAAGTGTAGGAGCCACTGCACTGACTGCCTTCAAGGAATCAGGAATGTTGCTCCATCAGAGGGTGAGAAATGAAGAAACTTATCAGTTATGTAGTATTTGACATAACAGCATCTAGGGAGGTGGTAACATCATATACTTATGCTTCCCTCTTTGACCAAAGGCCCAGTAAATACCCACAGACATTTTGGTAGAATCATTATAGGACTTTGGTCCCTGGATCTGGCCTTAAAGACCCAGACTTGGCAGTTAACTGCTCACAATACATACAAAGCCTGGTAGACAACAAAAGTTTATCAATAATGAAAAATAATATTCAGTTGCTAGAGTATTTGCACTGGCAGAGCTACACAAGAAACCACATCTTCACTAGGATGCTTGAAGACTTAGCAAAATAACCTATCAATAAGCTAAGACAGGCTGAAGAACACATCCCCACAAGAACTAATGTGACAGGAGATCTGGACTCTGATACCTGACAATGCTTTCTCTACCTCTCCACTGTTGACCAACATTGCACGCTGGCTCAAACCCCATCACTTTGCACACCTCTGATGCCCTAATAATGCTACTAACATGAATTTAGGCAGCAATCACATTTCCTCAATTTTTGGGTTTGGGGACAGGGTAGGCTAGGAAACTCCGTACTGGTAATCTACCTTTTAGAGTCATTACACACCTTAGTTAACAGAAGTCAAGATCTCTAATTGATGTCTTCTCTCCTTGAAAGCAAATTTCTTTGGGGAGTCACCCTGGAACCAGAGGCTCGGTGGACACTGGAAGAGCAGTCATTATCCGCAGACAGCTGCAGCGTGCAGGTTAGGACACCTCCCCTTTGGATGCAGCTGGAAATAGTGTCTCCCTGAACATGATGTCTACGTGGTGCCTCTCTTTAGTGTACTCTAGGCCCCAATAATTCAACTTGAGCATTCTTTGTTTATACACACATCCAGCCATGTTCCCAGACCAATCCTCCCAATCTGCAGGCTGTGTCCTCCCCATAAAGGGCTGGTTTGATCTTCATTTCACTTTCATCCGCAGAGGACAAATTGGAGTGCCTGTAATCACTTTCATCAACTTCATATCATGGACCCGATAGTGAAGAGCCATGCCCCCTCCCTAATAATTATAAATCTTGAACGGAAAATTCCCAAACATTTAGACAGTGGGGTGTGGTGGTGGGAGGGTGTCCTCCCAGCTTTTACCTTGATGGGCAGAATCCACCTTTTCCGAAAAGTTCTTCTTGAGTCACTGCCCAGACCTTTAGCTGTAGCAGCTGTAGAAGTAGCTCACTTCAGGGAGCACAGTGAGGAGGAGAGGCGGCCAAGAGAACAAGAAAGCTCATGCAAAGGGCAATGCCATAACTCTGCATCCTCTGGGGGTGGCTCATGTGCTTCCTGTACACACAACAGCTTGCTTCGCTCCGAGCGAAGACACTGGCTCAGTCCACCTGGGTTTCCTTTACTCCTTTCTACCCCTTCAGTGAAGGTCCCGGGGTACTCCACCGTCCTTTTCTGCTTTGTATTACCACCCATCACTCCATCCTTCAGGAGATCCTTCTCTTCCACAAGTCATCCATGGGGTGGAAAGGCCAAGAGTCTAAAAATGTTTTATTACTTGTTTAAAATTATCCAAGACCATTAAATGAAAATGATGATAGGAAATAATAAAGAAGCCATATCCTCTATCAAACTATCAAAATACTTTCTGGAACTTCCCCCAGAATTAAAATAAACCTGGGCGTGTATGTAACACTAAGAGCTCACCATCCCCACCTCCCAGCACCATTACCAAACCTTTGTTAGCTAACGGCAGCCACCATAGTCAGAAATACTATTATTTATTTCCCCAAACGGCTTATGGCAAACCACCACTAAGGCTAAAAGACTTAACTTTTATAAACTGGTAACAGTATGGAGATTGACAAACACACAAGAAACAGAAATTAGGTAACCTGTGTTCTCTTGTTAAAAGGTCTGTTACTCTGACACTGTGAATAATCAACATATATAAACAAATTTTAAACAAGTACTCTGGATAAGTACAGAAAGTAATGTCTTTTAAATTCATGCATTAAATAAATGATTTTTAGAAGAATATGCAATAATTGCTCTGTTTTGTTCTTTGTAAGTTTTTCACTACACTTAAATACTGGAAAGTTTTTTTAAACAGTAAAATGTAAAGTAAGGACAAGGGTTCACCTAGGTGTGAACCTAGGTTTGTGAACAGTTCTGGAAGAGAAGTCAAGCAAGAAGCCAGGGCTGGAAACAGTCAACAGTTCTGAAATGGCAAATTCAAGTTCTGAGCGGTGATGGGATGCTGGAGCCTACTGCACAAGGTATGATGTTGTAATGGAAGAGCAGGTACCGCTTCTCTCGGGGCTGAAGGGGAGGAACACAGCACATAGTGCCGGTAAGCTGTATCTAACGTCAGGGAGAATTCATCTGAAGTCTGCTTTTCAGCTTCCTTTCACCTTCCTTGAATCCTCCTATTGCAGTTCCATACATCTCTCTGAGGAAAATGTGCAACAGGTTCACACGGGACAGGTTTTCATTAAGTCATGGAAAAACAACTATGGCATTTTCATTCAATGAAGAAAGGGAAATCTGTCTAATTACATTCTTGATAACTAGAAACATTATTGGTAAGGAAGGAAATTCTTAAGATAAAGCCCCTAAAATCTGTACCAATTTTATGCTGGCATATAAAACATTCTAACCAGTTCCAGAATTAGATCATATTAGCAAATAAAGTAGTTAGTATTTATTATGAAATGTAGTAACTGGCTAAAATTCTAGGTAAAAAACTTTCGTGGCCATCTAAAATTTTGTTTTAAACGTACAACTTTAGCAATATATATTGAGCACATTCAATTAATTGTACAGAACACAATCCATTTAATCTTGAAAAACACTAGATAACAAAACTACAGAAATGAGCACAAACCCCCATAAACCAGTATGCTCCCTCAGCAATTCTACAAGGGCAATGAATTTAATACTGTAAACGAACATTGAACAAATCAGAGCACTGTGGAAAGAGTTCAGCAGCTCTAACAAGTCATACTATAATTTTTATGCGCTAGGAGAGTAGTGAGGGCAAAATGGAATTCTTAACATTACTTAAAAATAGATTTTTTAAGACAAAGGTCCCAACTCATTCTTATATACACACACAAAGTTCATCTGTCACAGACAGCAAATGTTGAATTTACACACTGGAGATTCCGGCAGCATCCTGCACATTTAGAGTAATTACAACAAACAAACAGAAAGTTGTCAGATCTAGAATGGAGCGTTCAAATCTGCACAGGATGGGACACAGCTGTCCTGGACTACTGCGTATGTGCTCACCGCTGCTTCTCAAATGCAAAAACCAAGTAAATACCTAAAAAGAAAATAATACAAATTAGAGTTTGATTTCTCATATCTGTAGGCTAACAGAACAATTTCAGCCCTGTTTGGAATTTGGTGAAAATTCTCAAGTTTCTGAGAGGAAAAATCCCAGTATTTCTAAGAGTCCTCAATTATTTTGAGTCATACTTAAGCAGATACGGGGTCATAGCTATTTACCTGAAAACAAATATCCACGTATTATAACACTCAGTAACATTATAGATCTTGAGAAAGCCAATTCAATGGTTCTAAAAATCTCTAAAAACAGCTTGAGATAAGAAAAATTAAAAGTATAAAGGCAAAGAAAATTAAAACTAAAAAATCTTACAACTTAATTCTTTTTATCTGGAGCAAGACAGGTAGAATAACCGCACTACCATGATTACTTCTGGCACTGGTTACCTAGATTTTCTATTTGGGGGGAAAAATTAGTAAGAATTATAAGGAACATATGTAACTGGCAAGTAAAATTCATCCAATTATCCAACTGTTTTCTACTGTAAGGACTGATAAGGAAAGTGAGCCAAAAGCTACAGATAACTGATGCTTAGAGGTATTTATCTGGCCCCAACAGTGATATTCCAGTCCCAAGAATACTCTCCCTTAAATATGATTTCCTGCTTTGGCCTGTGTTCACTCAAAGAGATCTAAGTGCATCTATAATTCCTCATTCTGGGTCACACTGAAGTTCAAACCTATTATATTTTCTAAAAAGATACTAATAAATTTTATGGTAAGCAAACACCTGAAAAAATGATAAATCCTCAGAACATCACAAGGATGTTCAGCGTGTACACTAGGACATTCAGTCAGTGAGTCAAGATAGTAGGCCATGTACCTTGGTGCCCTCCCTTTCTGAGTTAACTTCTGAACAGGGTGCAGATGAATGACTGCAGATCATGTAAAAACCTCCAATCTCTAGCTTTTTCCTCAACCTGTCCAGGAATATGACACCAGTCCTTCCAAAATGCTATTTAGTAATGCTATTCTGTTTCTTATCTACTAGCTCCCAATTTCTTTTAGGAGAAATGAAACATTGCTGGTAATACAGTAGACAAATGGACAGAGAACAGGCAGGGTGATATCAACATGGTAGATTCTTCTGGAAGACAAGAAGGCAAAGCAGACCAAGCTCACAAGCATGTCACAAGACTCAGAAGCAGACAGCATTATTTAGCATGGCCCTCACTCCAAGCAATCCCTCTGCAGTCCAACCTTGCCAAAACCACCCCAAACACACTAGTACCTACTGCAAACAACCCAGCAACTCTCACCTATCTTAAATCTAGGGTCATTTAAAAACCACTCAGATGCAATGTTTGAATTCAGATCAGCAATAAATAACATTCTTTCCTTTCTAACTCAAACATTCTGAAAGTCTAAAATAAAATGCCTTCCATGTAGGCCTATCAATTGGGATTTAAAGAAATAAACACTGAACCACTACTAAAAGCAAATCAGCGGGAACCTGGGTGGCTCAGTTGGTTAAGCAAACTGTTTTCGGCTCACGTCATGATCACTGGAGTTCCCGGATTGAGTCCTGCATTTGGCTCCCTGTGTCATCGGCAGGGAGTCTGCTTCGTCCCTCTGACCCTCCCCATCTCATGCTTTCTCTCTCTCTCTCATTCTTTCTCAAATTAATAAATAAAATCTTAAAAAAAAAAAAAAGCCAGTCGGCAACAATTCTTCATGTTCCTCTCCCATTTTAAGAATCTTCTAGAGGAGCAGCAGGTTCTGGTAATAGGAACTTAACGATTAGACCAGCAGGAGTTTGAAGTATAGCTTCTTGAACTTATTAGGCTATGACACCAGAAAAGATGCTCTCCAGTCCACAGAGCCCTCCAGTTTAGAAGACTATAATTCATCAAAGAACACACTGACCCGGACAAACTGGATCCTGGCTGCAGTGTGACCACTGTTCCTTGCCTACTGCTTTTCACTTCTCTAAGCCATCTCCCTCCTTAGTCTGGGGGGCATCTAATTTATCCAGCTGCATGCTATCACTAAAGTCCACACTAAGGTACAGAAATGCATTTTTCTAAACTACAGCTAGGACCACCAGCACTACTTGTGACCAAAGCTGTTTTCCTTACATCAAAGTTTGGGAGTGGCAGGCTATCTAAGAGAACTGTGCCATCTCCATCCACTCTAGGAAAAGTAATGAAATGTACAGGTTTAGGCATATATTTCGCAGTCTGTTGGTCCTCTAATCCATTTCCACTAAGGGTAGCAATATTCTGAGACAGACAGGCTAAACATACTGGCTCCTTCCTTTTCCTCTCTCTCCAATTCAGCTGAGTCCTAGCACAATCCTTTCACACATGAGGCCATGGTTACAAGTATGAATCACCTGGGTAAGCTCTGAGACCTCAGACAAGTTATCAAAGTGCTTCTTTTAATCTGTGAAGATACTACAAAAAGTAGCCTACCCCTAAGTTTGTGAGGATTAAATGAGTTAAAACATATGAAAACTCTCCAGTCATGCTTGAGCACGTGTTACTCAATTATATCAGCTATTACTATTTCCCAGATTTTACTGCTTTTCCTTATGCTCTCCTTCATCTCTTTTCCCCATTATAGAAACGTCAGCACTTCAAACAGTTTGCCTAGTACTGCCTTTATCTGTGTCTGTTTCTTCCATTAGACAGTATACATCTGGAAAGTAGAGATTACGACTCTATTGTTTTTTATTCCCCCAAAGCCCTTTCAAAGAAATTTATATAATAACTCAACCGTTATCAAACAGATTGTCTCTGATTACCACTTATGCCTTCAACAGAGTTAACAAATACTTAAATGAACAAGAAAACTACTTTTTATGTCCTCAGGGCAGCCATATGAGGGTATTATCATCATCTTAACACTGAGGATCTGGGCTTTCACTTCCTCAGCATCCACGGACTTAACAGATTTGCCAGGCCTCTGACTTCTCTTCCAAAGACAGGCACCTCACTTCAGCATGTCTCCATACCAGGCCCTTCCCAATCACACATCCCTTTAAAATATCCTGCTCATTGCTGCTTCACTAAATGTTCTAGTACCTATTAATTATGCCTTTGTTGTCAATGTCAGAGTGGCTAGACAAGATACGTCGTAGTGTTCTAAAAGCCAGAATTTCCAACAGAAATCTGAGGTAAAGATAGCAAATACAGGTGGCTATGTAGTAATGAGTAAGCAATGAAAGTGTTTAAGAATGCTCATGAAAGTTTATATTAAGGAACATTCTGCATATATTTTCTCCTGGCACTAAACAGCTGTGCAAGAAAGGGGGCATTAAACATACATAGGGATTCTATGTAAACATAAACACACACACCCTAATATGTGTTGGAAAAATTCCAAAGTTTTCAAATTTTAATGATCACTCTGAAACGATCTTTGAAAATGTCAGTTAATCTATACTGATGATATACTCACTTGTGGCTTCCCACTCCGACTTACTTAAGGTTCCCTGAAATTAAAGAAAAAAGAAAGAACATTTTTAGATTGAATATAGAAGTACATAAATGCCTATTTTTCAATACTGCAGAGAAGTGCCCAAACACCCCCACTTCACTATAAATATAAGTTGACCCTTGAACAACACAGGTTTGAATTATGCAGCTATAGTTATATGTGTATTTTTTTCAACAAATAATCTAAATGTGTTTCCTTTTCCTTGTTTCTTTTTTTTTTTTTTAAGATTTTATTTATTTATTTGACAGACAGAGATCACAAGCAGGCAGAGAGAGAGGGAAAGCAGGCTCCCCGCTGAGCAGAGAGCCCGATGTGGGGCTCAATCCCAGGGCCCTGGGATCGTGACCCGAGCCGAAGGCAGAGGCTTACCCACTGAGCCACCCAGGTGCCCCTCCTTTTGATTTTCTTAATAACATTTCTCTAGCTTACATTTTTGTGAGAATACAGCATGTAATACAATACATACAAAATATGTACTAATTAACTGATCATGATATTGGAAGGCTTCTGGTCAACAGTTGTCTATCAGTTATTAATAGCCAACTATTAGAGTCATTAAGTCTGGAGTCAAAAGTTATAGGTTTACTTTTGACTACATGGGGAATCACCCCCACACTGCCCAAGCACCAACTATACACATAATTTAATGTTACTATTATTGTGAACTAAATATGTAAAAGAAATAAGTGAAATTTTTTTTTAAAGATTTATTTATTATTTGACAGAGAGAATCACAAGTAAGCAGAGAGGCAGGCAGAGAGAGAGAGGAGGAAGCAGGCTCCCTGCTGAGCAGAAAGCCCGATGTGGGGCTCGAACCCAGGACCTGGGATCATGACCTGAGCCGAAGGCAGCGGCTTAACCCACTGAGCCACCCAGGCGCCCCAATAAATGAAATTTTAATGTTATCCTCTGAATTTTGTCCTCCTGCCTAATTCTCTAAACCACTGATTCTCAACCAAAGGGTGAATTTGTGTAAAGAGGGTACCTGTGCATGTGTGTAACTAGAAAAAGCATCTACTTATATTTTTAACCTGGAAATTGAAAAAATAAAAAAGCCTATCTTGAAACATCTAGTAGCATAGGAGGAGGGAATAAGATTTTTCATGCTTTTACAAAGGAATCACAAAATCCATATCATTCAAAGGAAATAAATTATGTTTAAAATAGTTACCAAAATACTAAAAAACACGTTGATATAGTCATATATATGCTGCTTTGCACATACACTAACAAGACAGAGTAACTAATACAATTTTGAAGAAGTGGTGAATATAAACGATAGTCTAAGATGTCCCCGGATATGTGTTATGCAAATATCTGTAATTTCTATTGATAGCAAAGTCACAGCTATATCTAATACCATTGTGGTACTACTGCATTCTTAATTAAAGAAAGCGTGAACTTCCATGTAGAAGTCAGTGAAAATGGAGATGTAATTTTTCTCCATGTAAGTTCATGAGCCCATGAATTTTATCTATGGAACACAATGAGTCAGCAGCGCCTAGGTTAAGACATAATGACATAGAAAGAAACTCTCCAATCAAGCTTGTAACTTTCCTCCCCAGCCTATCACTCCATTCTCAGTACTGACATATTTCTTTTCTATTCTGTTTCTAAAAAGGGGAGATATACTGACATGTATCTGATTTGTAAACCAATGAAATCATTTCGTAAGTTTCCATAAAACATGAGCTTTTGTTTTTCATTTTCTGGAAAACAGGCTACACGTGAAAACTTACCAGAGGTAACCTTACTTGACTGTTCTTCATGTACTCTGCTGCATGTTCATAGTCATCTATCTTCTCAGAGGCAAGTTTGGAATTCTCATTTGCTGGATATGGCTAGGGAAGCAAGTGAAATTCCTAGTTAGGAAATTAAATGAAACTTATAATTCAGAAGTAAAAACAGTAAGTCACAGAAAAAAATAATTAAGAAAATAATCCTTAAGTATTATTTCAGCAATATAAACCACACATTCTTTTGAAATACAGAAAAAAAATGGGAGAAGGGGATCCTCTCCTAACAAAGTAGCTATTATCGACAGTCAACTTTAATGATAATCATAGAATATTTATAGTTAGACAAAACTGTACCTTTATTTAATCACCTCAAGAATCACTTAGCAGCAAACACTTGCATCTCCCGACTCGCAGGGAAAGACCTGTTCTGTTCTGACACAAAGCTGAAGGAAGTTATTATCAAAAGAGCTAAATATTAATTTAAACATTATGGTGATGTACTAGCCATCAGAAACATGAACAGAAATTATAAATAATACAAATGAAAAACTCAAAGTCCTGGTGGAAGATGGTGGTGGAGTAAGAGGCCCAGAGGCTCACCTCATACTATGAATTCAACAAAGTAACTATCAAGTCATCCTAAATACCCCAGGAATCAGTCTGAAGACTGGTAAAACAAACTCTACGACTGAAGGTAGAGAAGAGACCACACTGAAGAAGGCAGAAAATGCAGAGACACGGTTTGGAAAAAGCAGATGGTAGCCACGTTGGTGGGGAGGAAGTTGCAGTCACTGAGAAGGGTGAGAAATAGACCAATATGCAAGGAAGCATATGGGGAAAACAAATCCTCACGCATTTGGCTTGGAAGCAAGAGGGCCTGAATGTCCTGAGTTCTTGCAACCCAGCAGGCTTAAAGCCTGGTCAGTGTGTGTTTGGATCTGGGAAAGCTCAGAGAAGGACACTGGGGCTGCTGTTGAAGAAAAAGCACAGAAACAGCCTGCAGACATATAACATGGAAACAGCAATCTGAAGAGTGCCTGGGGCAGGCAGTGGGAAGGTTAATTGCTCATCTCAGAACATGCCCAAGAGAGCCAATGATCAGAGACTCCTCCAAGAATAAAGGAACTGGCCGGCATCATTTCCTTTCGTAGTCCCTCAGCATAAACACCAGCCACCTGCAGGAACCAGTACTTGTGAACACTCACTACCTAAACTGCTTATGACAATCTGACCCTGCCTACACTCTGGTGGAACAGCCCTTCCCAAGAACCCTTGCCTCAGTCCCACTGTGGTGGGCCCCCTTCCATAGAAAACGGGCCCAAACCCATACCCACACATCTGCCTACCTGGGTGTTTTGCAGGGCCTCAGTTCCAGCAGCAGAGCAAGAAGTCCTATCTCACAAGCAGACCAGAGCACATCTTGATAAAACACACATTCAAGCCAGGGAACAAATACTGCTCACAACAGGCAAAGACAGCCTCTGCAGATGACTAGCCTAAGGACAGAGAGACCAGGACACAACAGCAGAGCACACAAAACACACGCCGAAGACACTCCTGCACACACCAGGCCCTGGGGACCAAGGGCACTATGCGGCAGAGCACTAGAGAACCTCTCTTCCTAAGCCATTATCCTCAAGAACAGGAGATGTAGCTAACTTTCCAACACAAAGAGACACAGACAAATAAGACCAGAGAAATTTGTCCCAAATGAAAATAGGACAAGGCCGTGGCTAGAGATCTAAATGAAACAGATATAAGCACATGCCTGATGGAGAATTTAAAGTAATGATCATAAGAATACTCATTTGACTTGAGAAGAATAGAGAACATCAGTGAGACCATTAACACATGTAACAGAGATATAAAGGGATTAAAAAACAAATGAAAAACACGCATAATGGAATCACAGCAGGCCGAAAGAAGCAGAGGAACAAATTAATGACCCAGAAACCCAGTTGTGGAAAAATATCAAGCTGAACAAAAGAGAGAAAAAAATAAATAGAACAAAAATAACTTAGGGAACTCAATAAATAGAACAAAAGTAAACTTGGTCACGGAATTGCATGGAGCACTGGGTGTGGTGCAAAAATAATGAATACTGTTAATGCTGAAAACAAAATAAAAATTAAAAAAAAAAAAAAAAAAAAGAACAAAAGTAACTTAGGGAATAAATATACCAAAATAAACTTAGAACAAAATAAAATAACATTCATTTATAGTGGTCCTAGAAGGAGAGAAAAAGGGGCAGATAATTTATTTGAAGAAATTAACAGGTGAAAAGTTCCCTACTCTGGAGAAGGAAGCAGATGTGCAGATCCAGAAGCACAGAGAACCCCCATCAAAATCAAGAATAGCAGATCCACACCAAGGCATGCTGTAATTCTATTTGCAAAATACAGTAATGAAAGGAAAATATTAAAAGCAGCAAGACAAAAGAAGTCATTAACTTAGAGGGGAAAACCCATAAGGTTAGCAGGAGATTTTTCCATAGAAACTCCTGAAGCCAAAAGGGAGTGGAATGACATACTGAAAAACACTGAACGGGAAAAATCAGTAGCCAAGAATACTCTATCCAGCAAAGCTATCACTAAGAACAGAAGGAGAGATTAAAGAGTTTCCCAGACAAACAAACCTAAAGGAGTTTGTGACCACTAAACCAGCCCTAAAAGAAATATTAAAGGGGATTCTTCAAGTGGAAAAGAAAGACCAAAAATGACAGTATGAAAGTAGGAAACACAGAAGCAGTAAATATGAATGTTTCTGTAAAAACTCAGTCAAGGAACTCTCAAAATAAAAGGATATGAAACTGGACACCATATACCTAAAACCAGGGAAGAGTAAAGAATGGGTTCAAACTTAAACAACTATCAAATTAATATAGACTGCTATATGCAGAAGATATACACACACCTAATGGTAACCACATGTCAAAACCACTAATATGCAAGGAATAAAAAGAAAGAAATCTAAATATATCACTAAAGAAAACCTGCAAACTATGAAAGAAAAAGAAGAAAGAATCAGGGAAAATCTCCAGAAAGAACCACAAAACAAATAATAAAATGGCAACAAATACATAACCATCAATAATTACTTTGAATGGAAATGGACTAAACATACCGATCAAAAGACACGGGGTAACAGAATGGATAAAAAACAAGATCCATCTATATGCTGCACACAAGAGATTCATTTTAGTCCTAAGAACACCTACAGATTGAAAGTGAGGGATGTGAAAGGGTGCCTAGGTGGCACAGTCTATTGAGTGTCTGACTCTTGGTTTTGGCTCAGGTCAAGATCTTAGGGTACTGGGATTAAGCCCCATATCAGGCTCTACATTCAGCAAGGAGTCTCCTTGGCATTCTGTCTCCCTCTCCCTCTGCCCCTCGCTGCTTCCCATCCTCTCTCTCTCTCTCTCACACAGTAAAATAAATAAATAGATCTTAAAAAAAAAAAAAGAAAGTGAGGGGATGGAGAAACATTTATCATACTAGTGGATGTCAAAAGATAGGGTAGTAGCAGTACTTATATTGCAAAAAATAAATTTTATTTTTTTTAAAATTAACATATAATGTATTATTTGTTTTAGGGGTACAGGTCTGTGATTCATCAGTCCAACACAATTCACAGTGCTCACCATAGCACATACCCTCCCCAATGTGCAATATATTTCAAAACAAAGACTATAATAAGAGACCAAGAGGGGCAGTAGATAATAATAAAGGGGATAATCCCCAAAGAAGTTATGACAATTGTAAATATTTATGCCCCCAACATGGAAGCACCCAAATACATAAAACAATTAATAACAAACATAAAGGAACTCACTGATAAAAATACAATAATAGTAGGTAACTTTAACTGCCCACTTATATAAATGCACAGATCATCTAAACAGAAAATCAACAAGGAAACAATGGCTTTAAATAACACGGCCGACCAGTTGTATTTAACAGGTATATTCAGAACATTCTATCCTAAAACAGCAGAATACACATTCTTTTCAAGTATACATGGAACATTCTCCAGAACAGACTGCACATTAGGCCACAGAACAAGCCTCAAGAAATTTAAAAAAGATCAAAGTCATACCATGCATCTTTCTGACCAGAATGCTATGAAACTAGAAGTCAAGAAAAAATGTACAAAGACCACAAATGAAGGGAAGTTAAATAACATGCTACTAAACAATGAATAGGTCAACCAGGAAATAGAAGAAATAAAAAAAGTAAATGGAAACAAATGAAAACAAACACACAACAGTCCAAACCCTTTGGGAATGCAGCAAAAGCGGTTCTAAAGGGATGCTTATAGCAATACAGGCCTACCTCAAGAAGTAAGAAAACTCTCAAAGAACCTAACCTTACACCTAAGGGATCTAGATAAAGAACAATAAACAAAACTAAAATCAGTAGGAGGATGGAAATAGTAAAGATCAGAACAGAAATAAATGATGTAGAAACTAAAAAACAGCTAAACAAAAAGCAATGAACCTGGAAGCTGATTCTTTGAAAAAAAATCAGTAAAACTGATAAACCTCCAGCCAGACTCATCAAGAAAAAGGACCTAAATAAACAGAATCTCAAATGAGGAAGGCAAAGTAACAACAAACACCATAGAAATATAATTATAAGAGAACATTATGAAAAATTATATGCCAACAAATTGGACAACTAAGAAGAAATGGATCAATTCCTAGAAACCTATAACCTACCAAAACTGAAAAAGGAAGAAATAGAAAATTTGAACATGCAAAGAAATTGAATCAGTCATCAAAAAACTCCCAACAAACAAAAGTCCAGGACAGATGGCTTCCATGCAAATTCTATTAAACATTTAAAAAAGAGTTAATATCTACTCTTCTCAAACTATTCTAAAAAATAGAAAAGGAAAACTTCCAAATTCATTCTATGAGGCCAGCATTGCCCTGATACAAAAACCAGATAGACACCACACACACAAAAAGAACTACAGGCCAATACCTCTGATGAACACAGACGCAAAAATCCTCAACAAAATACTAGCAAACCGGGTTCAATAATAGATTAAAAAAAAAATCATTCACCAGGATCAAGTGGGATTTACTCCTGGGGTGTAAGGATGGTTCAATATTCATGAATCAGTTGTGATACATTACATCAATAAGTGAAATGGTAAGAACCATGATCATTTCAATAGATGCAGAAAACACATCTGACAAAGTACAACATCCACTCATGCTAAAAACCCTCAACAAAGTAGGTTTAGAGGGAACCTATTTCAACAGAATAAAGGTCATATATGAAAACCCAAAGCCAACATCATCCTTAATGGGGAAAAACTGAAAGCCTTTTCCCTAAGAGGTCAGGAACAAGACAAGTATGTTCACTCTGACCATTTTTATTCAGCATAGTACTAAAAATCCTAGCCACAGCAATCGGACAACAAAAAGAAATAAAAGGGATCCAAATCACTAAGGAAGAACTAAAACAAGAAATGGACTTTTAATTACAGAAATAAATGGATGGTTACCGGAGGAAAGATAGTTGGGCAGGATGGGTGAAACAATGGGCAGGGATTAAGGAGTGCACTTGTCCTGATGAGCACTTGGTGATTAAAATGAAAACTTAAAAAAACAAAATACAGAAAAACAACTTGAGTCAACAGAGAACACTGTGAGTTCAAGAAGATAAGGAAAATAACCCAGCCTCTAAATTATGGGCAGTCTCCATATTTCACACACACACACACACACACACACACTGCTTTGTTGTTAAGGCTAAGTTGGTCAAATGTTTATTCAAATTACCTCAAGCATTATTTATTTTTTTTTAAATATTTATTTATTTATTTGACAGAGAGAGATAGCAAGAGAGGGAACACAAGCAGGGAGAGTGGGAGAGGGAGAGGCAGGCTTCCCGCTGAGTGAGAACCTGATGCAGGACTCAATTCCAGGACCCTGGAATTATGACCTGAGCCAAAGGCAGATACTTAATGACTGAGCCACCCAGGCGCCTGGCTCAAGCATTATTTTTAATCCATTTCAAGTAGCATCCCCTTATACTAGGAAGTGAACTGCTCTGTAATACATGTAAATCAGAACAGAATGAACTATATAGAATACTTAATATTTTTAACAACCGTCTATTCTACAAAGCTTACATATTCTTTTTAATTACCTTGTCTTTTTGCAGCAAACCAGCTGGCAAGGACTCAGTTTACACCCAGATCTTCCTGATCAGTTTTGAAGAAAATGATCCGGAAATGTCTACTTTGCTATCTTCTCTTTCCTCTTTCTTTATATGCATCCTACAATAAGCTCAGATACTAAATTCGGCTGTTTGCTGCTTAAGTACATGTTTTTGTACATGCAAAGCACCAGGAAAGATGACACCATACATGCGTGTGTGTGTGTGGCGATTTGTATACATACACTTTTTCTAGTTTTCTATTCTCCCTCAAAATAAAAACAAGCTTCTGCTAACATAAAGTGAATAAAAATATTCTTAATTCTAAAATATAGGAAATACAACTAATGACAAATGTAACATTTTAGTGGTTTAATGGTTTCAAAAAATAATTTAGGATTTAAAAAGGATGCTTCCACTCCAAATTGGGAAAGTTGTATGGATGCAACTACAGCAGGAGACTTTTGTTTAAAAATCACCTATAAAAACTAAAGAAAGTATGAAGGTTAATAGTTTTGTTACCTTGAACAAGTCACATATCCTCTCTGGGCCTCAGACTGCCCATTTTAAAATATGGACGGTCACTGTTTTGCCTACTCTGTGGGGTAATTAGCAAAATAATGAATATGTTTAAAGTACTCTAAAAAAATTCTAAGTTGAATGAACTCTCTGAAGAAGTTCAATGATCAGTTGATTAATATGATCCTATTGATCAAGAATAAAATGTTGGGGTGCCTGGGTGGCTCAGTGGGTTAAGCCTCTGCCTTCAACTCAGGTCATGATCTCAGGGTCCTGGAATCGAGCCCCACATCGGGCTCTCTGCTCAGTGGGGAGCCTGCTTCCCCCCCCGCCTGCCTCTCTGCTCTACTTGTGATCTCTGTGTCAAATAAATAAAATTTTAAAAAATCTAAGAAAAAAAGAAAAGAACAAAATGTTCACTCACCATTTTAGACCTAATACTGAAAAAGGACATAAGGAAAACTAGTCCATGGCTATCCACTCTATTTAAAACTTGTATAGAAACTGTCATTGCTGCAATTAGGGAAAGCACGAAGGAGTCCAGAAGCAGGTCCCAGCAACAATATAGTCTAAAAGACCACATTTTGTTAGAGAGTCAGCAAAGAACAAAATTAGGCATGGTATGAGCTCAACTTAGACCCTGGCCAGGAAGATTTTTAAATCAGTAATGTTAACAAAAGGGCAATACTGTGAAGAAGTAGTGCAATAATGCACCCCTGGGGACATTTGGTAATGTCTGGAGTCATTTTTGGGTGTCACAACTGAGGGCAGGGGTGCTACTAAAATCTAGTGCACAGATGCCGGAGATGTTGTTGAATGTCCTAGTGTGACTAGAACAGCACCTAACAACAAAGAAATTAAAGTCTAAAATGCCAAGAGCCCTGAGGTTAAGAAATCCTATTTAAAAGCAATACTATCCAGAAAATAGAATTTGATGATAGCACCACTCACTCACTCATTCATTCATTCAAGTATTTCCTGAGTACCCACCAAGTAAAGTTTCTATAATAAGCTCTGTCCTAGGTGCTGAAGAGTCTATAGTGATACAAAATAATCCACGACTTATATAAATATTGAGCATCTATATGGCCTTGAAAGGAATCCCAGAAACAGTCAAACAAGTTTACCAAGACCTGGAACGTTTATACCTTTTCTAAACACCTACCTCTAGGGCCTGCATTCGTTTTAACAGCATTTTATTTTCGTTGTTCTAATCTTTTCTTCATAGAACTCCAGAAATGTTTTTTTGTAGACTAGTTTCATATTGTACTTCTTTGCCATTCTGTCCAAACAGATTACTTAATGAAAATGTTTCTGAAATATTTATAATTCCTCTATAGTTTACTTTCACATAACAGTGACAATGTCTGGGGATCATCAAAAAACTATTATAAATTCACAACAGGAGAATACAAAATGAATGAAGAGTAACATGCCAATAATTACATCTATAAGATAACATGCATCCTAAATCTCAGTGGGTCACAGGAAACTCTATTACTGTAACAAATAGGTCAGGAAATAAAATGAAACTCTATTACTGTAACAAATAGGTCAGGAAATAAAATGAAAGCTATGAGATGGGGATGAACATCTATAGGGACACTTTTCTATTAATTCCATTTTATTTAACTTGATCCCTCACAGTGGCATTAAGAACAGCTACCATTCCTTCTTAAAATAGTCTCTTTCATCTCTTGGATTCTCTGACAAGATACACTATTAATTTTTAAACCACATCTTGGGCTGCTTCAGCACAGTTTGTTTTACAAATTTCTTTTACCTAACTTCTAATGTTCTGAAGTTTGGCCCAGAGCATTACTCATTTTCCCTTTCATGACTTCACACAGCATGCCAACAGCCATCTGTAGCTCAGCTCTCTCTTGTCATTCTCATTTATTCCACTGCATCCTAGAAATCTCCACCAGGATGCGTCACAGGTATTCTCCAACTTTCCAAATCATGGCTGAACCCATCTAGATTGTTCTGCCAATCTTTGCTACTTCAGTAAATCTATCTAATGATTCATGCCAGAAACCTCAGAGTTCTCCATGCTACCATCCTCTTTCCAATGTTCCACACACCACTACATCCTCTGTTTACCTATAAAATATTCTTCAAGTAGTTCTTAACACTTCTTTGGCCACCATCTTGCTTTAACTATTACCACCACTCAGCTATACTGCATTGCTTGTTTCCCTGTTTTCATTCTTATTCTCCCTCAATGAATTTTCCAACTACAGCCAGACTGAGCTTTCAAAAAAATACATACATGTCACTTCCCTCATCTACGCCCTGCAGTGGCTTTCTAGCCCACTTAATAGAACACAATTCAAAAGTCTTTTGCATGGCCTCTAATGTACTCATCTATAAGAAATGCTTCCTTGGGGTACCTGGCTGGCTCAGTCCATATAACTACACAGTATGTGACTCTTGATCTCAGGATCATGAGTTCAAGCCCCACACTGGGCACAGAGCTTAATTAAAAAAAAATAATAACAACAATGCTGCCTCATCTTGAGCCACTTGGGCCCTGATTCCTTACAACCCACACAATGGTTTCCTTCAGCTCATTCACATATATTGTCCCTATACCTGGTACATCTCCCTTCTAGTCTTCAACTGGCAAACTTCTTTTCATCCTTTAGATGTTGACTTAAACATCACTTCTTCACAGGTGGATTCCTTAAGTACTCAATTACATGAGGTCTCCACTGTTATACTGTTTTTTCCTACTGCATTTGCCAAAGTTTATAGTATCTGTATTTGTTGACAACATAAGGAGTCTGGAGGATGATCTCAGTAGAAGGTAAAGGAGGAGATGAAGGGAAAATAACTCCTCAACGGTCAATGAGAAGGCTTATGAAGTGAAAGGACAATGGGGAAAGGACAATGAAAAAGAATATGTGTAAGAGCCACTGGGATATGTATGTAAGAGGCATATGTAAGACAGTGCTCCCCATAATTTGAATTAACCCCTTCTTGGAAGACAATGTAAGTTAAGAGTCTCTTTTATGCTAGGCAGTTTCACTTTTCTACCATTAGTCTCCAAAATAAGCCTTCAGAAAATAAAATCAAGTTGTACACCTTAGAATAGCAAAATTACAAAGAACTAAGACTCAATTTGTCCAATTTGAATAAGTTTGCCATATAAAAGCTATGTTTTGCTCATTTTAATAAAACTGCAAAAGCACATCTCAAAATCCTATGCATTTTTCAGATCCTGTCTCACTGACGTGTAACTGTTTTAGTAAATAATCTTTAAAAAATTTATATTATAGTGATGACTTGTGACTATACATGTGTATCACCATTAAACAAATTAAGTACAAAAATTGCTAGTGCTTCCTAGCATTTAAAAAAACTTTCATTTTAAAGGCACCTGAGTGGCTAGAGGACACCTAGAACCAGGTGCATGAGTGGAATACATTCTTGAATCAGGATCTTTTTATCAACACTGCCTATGTGATGTACGAAAGTTCAAAGCTATACTGAAATGTAAAACAACCTTCAATACCTATCCTCATCAAAGGAGGAGCTTTGCTTTATGAAGACTCATTTATATTACAAAGTTACTAACAGTTTAAAAAAATATCTTTCACTATTTTCAATGTCAGGTATTTTCTGCCACAAGATGAAGGCAACAACAAAGTCTCCCTTTCTTATCTACAGGATAAAGTAATTCCATGGATAAAAGAAAACTAAATAACCAAGGTATAAGAAGCTATGGCATAAACCTGAACTTGAGGTTAGTTTTTCTTTTTTCTTTTTACAAAGCTATACTTTTTCTTTGGGTTCCATTTAAAATAAGAAATGAACAAAAATACTAATTTTTTTTCTTTCTTTCTCTTAAGGCAAAAAGAGAAAAGTAACAGATTAATGACATTCTTACTCATTTAGCAATGGAAAATAGACCAAGAATTCAGGGACATCCACAACACCTTCCAAGTTGAAGTCATATTTGCAGCCAAATAAAGGATAATCTCCTTTCTTCTGAAACTTCACAGTATATATCTCATTCCCAAATGATTCTGTTTCTGAAGCTTCAAGGCGTCTTCTATTAAAGGTTATCCCCAAACCAAAATAAAAAGATTAAAGCTGTTATTAGCTCAGACTTATTCTGATCAGATTATGCATGTGAAAAAACTAAAAGATGCAATTTTAAAAAGATACATGATCAGCTTTTTAACTGGATCTGAACTACTTTTAAGAAGCAATACATTAACAGATAATTCACATGCTTGCTAATAAAATTAGGCTGGAAACAGGCTTCACTTCATTATCATGACTACTAGCTAAGTCTTTGAGTATCTGATCTGGAGTTTGTGTAGCACTACAACCTCTGGCTGGGTATAGCATAGGTCTCCAATTTACCCACAAAGATGTTTTAAAGATTCATCTGTAAATCTAAGTTTTGACCTTAAATGTTGAGTATCTACTCAAATACATTATCAAAGTATTCAGCCCTTATAAGATCAACATGGCATGTTTTATGAACTCTATTTGTGATAAACATTTGCTACTTTACAATAAGCCTAATTCTGAGTATCTTATAAACAACAATATATCAAAAGCACTTACATCAGTTCAAAGCTATTGGGAGTAGTACCAATAAAATAACCTCCAGGGCTCAGTCTCTCACAAGCATTTCTGAGCATCATGTCAGCCTGCTCATAGGATTCAAATGAATAATGACAGACAAACTGACAACTGCAGATGTCAAAGCACATTTCTGGGTCACGAAATTTGTTAATCAAAAGTTCCTGAAACAAAATTAAAAATTAAAATGGGTCAAAATTTTGATGTTAACTGCAATATAAAAACTTTTTTGCTAATTAATTTCTAGAATTAGGGTCCTTAAAATAAAGTAGATATGTCCTCCCAACCACCTATTCTTTCTCTCATTATGTATGAGGTCCACAATGAAATGATCTTTTCCTTTTGGTTCAACAGAATTTGATTCCCATTTTCAAGGTAATTTAAAAACTAAGAATGAAATCATGTTTCAAAATCTATCAACCAAATATGACATTTAAGAAAGTTGATGCTTTATTTGACTTTACTTCAAGGCTAAAGTAAAATATCAAACAATAACTGTGATTAAAAAAAAAAAACCCAAACACTCACAAAGCTGGCCTTTGGGATACTTTTTAAAAGTGCCAGTGTTTTTAAAGGTTTCCAACATTCTAGCAGTATACTACCATTTTTCCTTCTCACTTTCATAACACCTCTGTAGTTCTTAAACTTAATAGTTAAGAAATTCAGAAACAAGTAGAAAGTGCAAAACATCAAATTCTGATATATTGGGAACCTACCCTAATAAATTATAAGGTAAACAAAATGTAAGTTCAGTTCTATTTTAAAATACTGGAAAATAAATCTTGTCGGAATAGAAAAGCAACAAATGATTTCTAAACTTCAGATTATTAGAAGTAAAAAACCCCCGGAAGTACTCAGTGGGTCATCTAAGGAAATTTATCATTAATAGAATTTCTAGCTGAAACTGAAAATACATGTCCTGAGACTTTCAGTGTTTCAAAGGACATTCTAAAAGAACTAACTGCTTTTTAAACACATCACTCAGCCAAACTAAAAATATTAAACATAAATTGACAAACTGAAAAAAATTCTGTACCTTTGAACAATCAGCAGTTACAAATTCTGCACTGAAAATAAATTCGTTATCACGACAACGATTTTTCATGTCCTCATACCGCTGCTGACACTGTTTGACAGAAACATCAGCGATATCTGGAAGCAGGACAGGCGTTAGTAACTAGCAACAAAGGCCCACAGAGATAAGATGTAAATGCAAAGATGGTTCAAATCTATAGACATTTAGCATGAAATCTATCCTTAGTAAGAGCAAAAAAGGTTCTATTTCCTTTAAAACAAAAAGTATCTCTTCCAATGTAAATGCCTTATTATTTTTCAAAAAGATAAAAAGCTTTCTCAATAGGTAGTGATAACAGAAAAGTTCTACCATGATTTTTAAATGCTTATTCCAAGTTAAATGCAAAAAGTTTAGACTCCAATTTGAATTATAAAATGTAAACTATATGCCCAACTTTGAAAATATCAAGGCCCAGCTTTGAAAATATCAAGTTTATTTTTTCTTAATAAAAAGTTACTTGCTTTTTCCTGTGGTGGGATTTGCAATAGTGATGCAAAAGCACTGGAAAGTAAAGCTGGCACCTTATCATGAATACAAGCTAGTAGTGCACAGGTAATACTTGATATCTTCTTCACCACTATAAACTAGCATGGGGGAAAAAACCGATTTCATTTTTAAATGTTCTTGATAAAGCAGTAAAAGTTGATTTTATTAAATCTTGGTGCTTTTTCAATATTCTGTGTAATGAAATGGAAAGTAACAGAACATCTGTGTTCCCTAGTAAAGTCTGAACGGACTGGTGTGACTGTGCTGTGAGCTGTACTGGCCACTTTTTTTTTCTTTATATAATTTTTTATTATTTTATTAACATATAACGTATTATTAGCCCCAGGGGTACAGATCTGTGAATCGCCAGGTTCACACACTTCACAGCACTCACCATAGCATATACCTTCCCCAATGTCCATAACCCCACCACCCTCTCCCTACCCCCCTCTCCCCAGCAACCCTCAGTTTGTTTTGTGAGACTAAGAGTCTCTTATGGTTTGTCTCCCTCCCGATCCCATCTTGTTTCATTTATTCTTTTCCTACCCCCCAAATCCCCCACGTGGCATCTCAACTTCCTCATATCAGGGAGATCATATGATAATTATCTTTCTCTGTCTGACTTATTTCGCTAAGCATAATACCCTCTAGTTCCATCCATGTCGTCGCAAATGGCAAGATTTCATTTCTTTTGATGGCTGCATAGTATTCCATTGTATATCTATACATCTTCTTTATTCATTCATCTGTTGATGGACATCTAGATTCTTTCCATAGTTTGGCTATTGTGGACACTGCTGCTATAAACATTCCGGTGCACGTGCCCCTTTGGATCACTACGTTTGTATCTTCAGGGTAAATACCCAGTAGTGCAATTGCTGGGTCATAAGGTAGCTCTATTTTCAACTTTTTGAGGAACCTCCATGCTGTTTTCCAGAGTGGTTGCACCAGCTTGCATTCCTACCAACAGTGTATGAGGGTTCCCCTTTCTCCGCATCCTCACCAGCATCTGTCATTTCCTGACTTGTTAATTTTAGCCATTCTGACTGGTGTGAGGTGGTATCTCATTGTGGGTTTTTTTTTTCACAGTCAAGTGTTTTCACTTGAAAGCAGTACTGACAGACAAACTGGTTACTTAGACTTTATAATCTGGCAGACATTTTCTTGAAAATGAATCAAGTGAGCCTCTCACTTCAAGCAAAATAAAGGACAGTATTTGTTACCAAGGATAAAACCTGAGATTTCAAGTGAGAATTACAACTTGAAACACTTGCGTCTACCACCATGGGCTGGGCGTCTTCCCAATACTTAAAACGTCTGATTGGTGGCAACATTAAAAAAAATGTGATTTCTTGATGTCAACATTTAGAAGATCTGCATAATATTAGTGGACATTATTTTCCAAATATCACAAAATCTTGCAGGGCAGAAAATCCATTCAAAGCACAAGAGAGACCAATGGATTTAAGTATAACAGAATACAAAAATTTCACTGACACAGATTCAAATGCTACATTATAACTATCTTTAAGGAACTACCACCTGTGGAGTTTGGATACAGTATGAAAGATGAATATGCTCAATTATCTGAAAGGACTGTTAAAGTAGCCCTTCATCTTACAACTCCTTTTCAAATAACACATCTCAACACAGTGAATGCAGAAACAGGTATGAAAACCCAGTTGTCTCCTATTATTCCAGACTCTAAAAGTATTCGGAAAAATATTTAAAGTGCTAGTCTTCTCGCTAAACTTTATGTCTTAATGAATAAAAATACTATTTTAATTCTCAATTTTAATTTCTATAATCAATAGCTATAGCTACATATACAGTACCTTTCTGGGTCATAAGGTAGCTCTATTTTCAACTTTTTGAGGAACCTCCATGCTGTTTTCCAGAGTGATTGCACCAGCTTGCATTCCCACCAACAATGTAGGAGGGTTCCCCTTTCTCCACATCCTCGCCAGCATCGGTTGTTTCCTGACTTGTTAATTTTAGCCATTCTGACTGGTGTGAGGTGGTATCTCATTGTGGTTTTTTTTTTCACAGTCAAGTGTTTTCACTTGAAAACACGTCCTGGTGGTCCTCAATTTTTTTTTTTAATTTTATTTATTTATTTGATAGAGAGAGATCACAAGCAGGCAGAGACAGGCAGAGAGCGAGGGGGAAGGAGGCTTCCCGCTGACCAGGGAGCCTGATACGAAGCTCCATCCCAGAACCCTGAAATCATGACCTGGGCCAAAGACAGATGCTTAACCATCTGAGCCACCCAGGTGCCCCAGTGGTCCCCAATCTTAAAAATAAGGGTATATAGTGTTTATAAAACCAAAAAAGTTAAGTGTTAATTTAGGTAACTTCACAGGTGATGCTATGTACTTCACCTCATTGGAAGAATATAACATCTGCTTGTCCCACTTTAGTGTTAGGCTGACTAGTGAGTTCAGGTGCTTGATTCATTCAGTTACTAAATTCCATCAACCTTTCTCACCTAATAGCTTTAGCAACTTTTTATGATTGTTGCTTAGATCTATCATTTCATCAAGGATGGAAAATAGTGATTTTCATCAGTGCTACTGCACTTACTCATTCTGATTTTTTAATAGAGTGGAATTTCCCTTTTCAACCACTTGGTCATCTTGAAATACAGTTCACATAGGGTAAGGAAGATACCCCAACCGTTAATTTATGAATTATAAAATGATGAATAAGTTTCCTAGCATCCTCCAAGGGTGAACAACAGGTTTTTTTCTTTTATTTGATGTGTTTCAATCCACTGAAATCACTATTCCTTTTGATGATGAAACTGTCCTCTTTGGCCAATGGAAGTTTCAAGTTTGTGCTTTAGACGTGGCTCCATCTTTGATTACTTCCCTCCTTTTAGGGAGGACAAGTTATCCCAGGCTCATTAACTATATTATGTAACACCATCAGTAAAATCTCAAAACTCATTTGAAAAAACACCCATCTCAAACACAGCCACAGATATCTTCTTCTAAGATATTTTAGTGTCATGTGATACTGAGATTCTGTTTATTTTCCAATTACCTGATGGATCACAAATTATTCTTTCCCATGTCATTATTTATCTTACCTGTACAAACTAGCTTGTTAATTCTTCCCTTTTTCCACTTGAGCAAATCTCCACCTTTACCACATCCCAGGTCCAAAACAGTGATATCACGTTTTTTTTTCTGTCGTACCTTTTCTAAAAATTCCCCTAAAAGAGAAAAATGTCATAATAATCATTTCTCCATTTTTACTACAGCATGAACTGTTACACCTAATACCTACTAACACCTGCCTGACATTATTATAAACTATTAAATGTTCTTTTATGTAGTTAATTTGTAACTTCTGGTGAACATTTCATTTATATCAGAATATATGTCTAATATTTTAGAAAGTTCATATAGGTTTGTGAAGGTTATTTTTAGAATTTGACTAAACATTGAATAGCAGATATTTTAAATTCTAATTAATATAAGAAAGTTCAACACTTGTTCATATGAAAAAAAATTACTCATAATTTTTGTAGTTTTCTCTTTCTAAAAACTAAACATTTAGCTTATAATATACCTAACTAATTCAAAATAATTATGGAATAATAAGAGTGCCTGACTTTTATAAAAGATGTCAGGCTTACCACCAAAACCAATACAAGAACTAGTCCAAAAACTATACATACCTCTTAATTTTACTGTGATGAAAATTCTTTTTTTTTTTTTTTTTTTTTAAAGATTTTATTTATTCATTTGACAGAGAGAAATCACAAGTAGGCAGAGAGGCAGGCAGAGAGAGAGGAGGAAGCAGGCTCCCCGCCGAGCAGAAAGCCCGACGTGGGGCTCGAACCCAGGACCTGGGATCATGACCTGAGCCGAAGGCAGCGGCTTAACCCACTGAGCCACCCAGGCGCCCCTGTGATGAAAATTCTTAAAACACTCCAAAAAAATGAAATCTTTCATCCCAATCTACCAAATCACATTGATAACCAATAAATAGTATCAATAGGACCCCATACATCAATAGTCAAATGGTTCAAATATCAGTTAAAAGCATATTAGTATTCTTAGACAACTGAAGTATTCAGCAATTCTAAAACCTGATATAATACGGATTTGTAGATCTATTCTTCCTCTATTACTCTGTGTTTAACATTTCCTATTTCATGTGTGTACCATTTTGACTGCTAAAATATTCACAGGGAGCCTGGCTCAGGTCATGATCTTGGGGTCCTGGGATCAAGCCCTGTGTCAAGTTCCCTGCTTAGCAGAAAGGCTGTTTCTCCCTCTCCCTTGCCTCCCACCATCTGTTTTCTCTCTCTTAAAATAAATAAGCAAAATCTAAAAAAATAAATAAATAAAAAAAAATAAATTCTGTATGAATATTTCTGGCTTTCACTGTCTGTAGGATCTTAAAATAATTTCAATAGAAGCACAAATGTTCTATATTTAACTTTCTGCTATTAATCTTAAAAAAACAGCATAACCAGAGTGCCCAGGTAGCTCAGTTGGTTAACTGGTCAACTCCTGATTTTGGCTCAGGTCATAATCTAGGGTCTTGGAATTGAGCCGCATATCAGTCTCCAAGCTCAGTGGGGGATCTGGTTGAGGATTCTCTCTCTCCCTCCCTCCCTCTGCCCTTCCCCCAACCCATACGAACACACACACATGCACTCTCTAAAATAAATAAATCTTTTTTAAAAAATAGCATTAACAAATATGGAATAAGTAAAAAACGACTCTTTATTTCCATACAGTAAGACTAGTAAGAGGGAAAATCATCATGAAACATTACTCAGAGATAGCTTTATCACATTCAAGCAGTTACTAAGCTGTACAAACAAGAAAGAAAAAAATGAATGACCAAGAATGGGCAATGAGAAGAGAAAGGGGAAAAAAGCCAGAGAAGGAAGTAGAATAGACCACACTGATTACACCAGGACCAGAAAGACAGGTGCAGATAGCAATGCACCCATTAAGGGAGTTGCTTGAACAGCTGAAGGAGGAAAGGAGAGTATAAATATGTGGGGAGAAAAAATTTTTGCTAAGTCTGACTTAAGACTTTTTTAAAATGACCTGTTTCCTTGATTATAAAAATAATACAACTAATGATGTGAAAAATATGGCTGAACTTAAAATATTTATTCAATGAATAAATATATGAATAAATGACACATCAGAAAAAAAATACCCTAGAAGTTATCTATATTGCTGAGGATGATGAGGAACAGAGGAAAAGAAATTAGGACTAGAGTCCATAAATTACCTTAGAAGTATAGATTAAAAATGCCATAATACTAACCTTAAAAATAAAAGGGGAGGGGTTGACGAGCCAACATTCAATTACCCTAGCTGAAAACTAGTAGAGACAAATAAGTCATATTTCTGTAATAAAACATGAATATTAAAAACAAAGTGAGACAGAAAATATTAGTATGTGTTCAAAATAATGACCCTAGTTCCCACTCCTAATACTATTCAGAATGAGTAATGTACCTTTAAAAATTATTCAATTATTGGGGAGCCTGGGTAGTTCAGTCAATTAAGCATCTAACTTGATTTTGGCTCAGGGTTGTGGGATCAACCCCTGGTGTCAGGCTCTGAACTCAGCGGGGAGTCTGCTTGAGATTCTCTCTCCCCCTCTTCCTCTACCCCTCCTGTTCGTGCTCTCTCTTTCTCTCACTCTCACTCTAAAATAAGTAAGTCTAAAAAAAAAAAAAAAAAGGTAAATTATTGGGGCACCTGGCTGGCTTAGTCTGTAGATCATGTGACTCTTCATTTTGGGGTTTTAAGTTCAAGCCCCATGTTGGGTGTAAAGATTATTTTTAAAATCTTTAAAATAAATAAGTAAAATAAGAATTAGTAAATTATCATCAAAACTAGTAGGAAGTACCCATAATTAGCACCTTATTCTTTCTAGTGTAATCATGAAAGCATTTTCACTTTATCTGAGGCTGGCTTTTAAAAAAACCAAACAACCCAAAAACCTTACTTAAAAAACTTCAAAGCCCACTGGCTTTTAAAAATTCTCTAAATTTGGGATGCCTGGGTGACTCAATTGTTCAGCATTTGCCTTCAGCTCAGGCCCTACATGGGGCTCCATGCTCAGTGGGGAGCCTGCTTCTCCCTCTGCCTGCCACTCCCCCAGCTTGTGCTCTTTCTCTCTCTCTGACAAATAAATAAATCTAAAAAAAAAATCTCTAAACTCACATAAGGAATCTGACTACTTAATATGCTAGATATACAAAGCAATAAATATATTCTGAATCAGATTTTTACCAAAGATTTCCATTTTAATTCTAAAGATGAGTCTCCATAAATAAAATGCAGGCTCCAAAAAGTTGAATGTCTTCATCAAGTCTCAAAGTAAACTTTATTTTTCCCTAGACACTTCACAAGAAAAACAAGTACAATGAAAAATCTCCACATAACCATTTGACTCATTAAAGGTCTAGAGATGAAAAATCATGACCCTGACCATTTTCTTGACCTAATAGAAGCTGAATACTTAATCCAACATTATGTCACTGTTCTAAAACTATTAAGAGTAAAATAGAATAATTACTTAATAGCACTAGATAATCTTAAGTATAAAAGGAGCACACTGCCTTTTGAAAGCCTAATTAACTTATGAACTTAATATCAATTAAACTCATATATCTTATGTAGTCCAAAAGTAAATATGAAAAGAATTATCTTGAAGGTCTAGTTTTAATTTTTGCTCCAGTTTTATGAAGTCAAGACTTGGTATTAATGAACAGGAAGGAAAGACTTAACGATTTAGCATATGAGTAATCATTCAGGGAAAAAAAGAAACATAAGCAGAAATAAAAAACTCCAAGCTATAAATCAAAAATCAATCAATCATACCAATGAGGACGCTTTTCATCCAATTATTAAAGTTTCTTAGGTAAAAAATACGGCTTTGGCTACGCTTCTCCAAACCAACTTCCTGTAGTTCATTATAGTGGGCAGCCACGGCTGAACTGTGTCCCTCTTCTACCTTCTGAAAATAAGAGAATGGAACAAAATTTAGAATCAGAACATGGCAAAAATGAGCTAAAAGAGCATCTGACCTATATAAGGATAAAATACAAATGAAATTGGTAAACTTGAACAAGGAATGGGATGGATGACAAAAATCCCACTAATTATAATCACACCTAAGATTTGTTCTCCCCTGTTCCCTATTTTTAAAAACATCTCTTGGTTTAAGATTTTCATCTTGATCTTTCATCTGTATAATTTTGGTCTCAATGTCTAAATAAAATCAGTACTCTTCCAGAGTTCTGATTTATTCAATTCAATAAATGTGAATCAGAGGATTGGGTTCCTACAAGAGAATAAAATAGGAACAAGTTATATTTTTTTATATTATTATGTAAAATTGATGCAAGCATTAAATGAGATAACACACACAAAGGAATTAGAACTCATTAAGCTATGTTCAGGGTCAATGTTTTTTGTTTTTTCTTTTAATCTATTCCAACAGTTTCCATTTGTGCTACCTACCTAAGACACCAAGCATTCTGTAAGAATGCCACAGTATATAAAGGGCTTCAAATTCCCACACTTCCCTGTTCAACCAAATTGCTTCATCTTTTACCTGTCTTATGTATCAGGTTTAATATTTTTACTTGGAAAAAAGGGTCTTGCTGCTGGTAAAGTTTGAAAACTGTGTGTATAATACAAGCTCCTCTCTGTTACGAGGATTCACACGGTACCAATGGCAAAAGCCTGGCCTAACACTTTACTCTCCAGGACTGATGCCAGAACTTTTACTCATTCACTAAAGTACTCCTTCCATCCAAACTCATCTTCTGCCTCAGATTCCTGCATAATATAATATTCCCAGATGAAAATAACTTGCTGTCCCTTGTTCTACACTACCCATCCAAAATATCAGGCTTATGTAACTACCCCAATGAGAAGCTGGAAACAATATAGTTAAAGGAATCACATTAAAAGGTGGGTGTAATGTTGAAATTTATCTTTTAAGTCATAATCTCTTCTATTTCTGACACAGGAAAGTGATGAACACATAATAAAAAAGGAAAAAAAGTATATCATTTGGAACTTAACACTTGTCTTTTTTAAAACACTGAGAAAAAGCAAATTATAAAAACTAGCTTTCAAGTTTCTAGTGAAATTAGAGTTCTTAAATAACAAAAATTATCTCAATTAGCATTAAGTTTCACCTAAATAAAAGCAACTAAATTACAGGAGTTAAAAGCCTACTCTATCTTAAGACATTATCTATTACTAATAGAACATTCTTAAGGTTTAAGATTAAATAAAAAATATTCACAACAGTTCCACATTTCAATGACACATCCCATTATGAATAAAAAAATACATTCAACATACTTTTTGCTTTTCAGGAACATCCTCAAGTTCTATTTTTCTCTTTTTCTGTGTGCCATCTCCAGTAGAAGGTTCATCTTTTGGAAAATCATCCGTTTCCATTCTTCTTTTCCTTGAAATGCCTTCATCATCACCAGAACCTTTTTCCTCTGGGACAATTTCAGCATCAAGTTTCCTTTTCTTGGTTGGAGTATCTTCCCCACAACTAGAACTTTCCTTTATAAGATCATCTTCAAATTCCATTTTTCTCTTTTTTGGTGTGTCTACTTGTCCACAGATAGGAGCCTTTTCAGAAAGGCCAGTCCCAGGAGTGGTTGTGTTTTCATTAATACTGAATGAAGATTCTGTTTCCAAATCTACTGATGCTTTTGCCTCTTCAAGAGAGATCTTTCCACACTCCTCTGCTTTTGCAGAATTTTCCATTTTTGCTTACTTAAATAGATAGTAAAACTTCATGAACTAACACTGGAATGGCAAAAATTTGATATTACTTGTAAACACAAGTACCGAAACTTTAAATCAATTTTAACCAGAAGCCAGCCATTTCATTTCAGTAACCAACTAGGAGTTTTTTAAAAATCTCATTATAGTGAGAATACTGAAAACATTAACTGATATATGTTACAGATGAATCTCTGAATATATAGGGAAGTACTAATTGTAATGCCTAAACATACACACAATCTTACCCATAAAAGTCATTACTGGCATTGAAACTGACTGATAAGTTGGGGGGGTGGTTATTACACAAGCACTAGTTCCATTTCTATTCTGATCCTCAATTTATAGCCTTGGTTCCCAAATTGTGAGCTGGACACTATAACAAACTTGTACAGGCACAGCAGGACACTTTAAAATTTTAAGGGAAACCCTGGTATCTGACATATGGAAGATACCACGAATACAGCTTCAAATAGAGCAGCGTCAACTGAACAGACCGCACTACATTCCTTTCAATGCTATCAGAACCTGTGTAGCTGAGATTTTGGTGGCACCACAGGAAATCAATGTGAAACAGGAAATGAAGTTGGCAATGTCAAATCTTATTTCAAAGCTTGAGAAACTGTGCAGTACCCAATAGGTGTACACATCCTGTTAGTAAGCACTGATGGTTAATGAAAAATTAAACACAAACATTATTTTTTCCTTTCAACGTGTGTATTATTTTTTAAGTACTTATTAAGACATAAATACTAAATTCTTTGGATTTAAGTACTTACTAAGCAGAACTGGTGGGTATTTCTTTTGACCTACTGATACTGAAAAAATAAAAATTCAGAGACTAAGGGCACCAAGAACAGGAAAAGTCTGGGAACCTACAGTTAACTTCTGAAATCCTTATTTCATAATGGGTGCCAGAATTAGAAAGTGAAGACAGCAGAAATAGCTTTGGACAAGAAGTTTCAAAACCCAGTCTGCAACTTAATGACCATTCAGTCTCCTTCAAATGTTCATAGGCTTATGAGTAAAATGGAAGGGAGAGAGAAATAAGTAAACTATGGAACAGGAACTTATTAGGTCATTTGACAATTCTACTATACTTCAACTACAGAGGATCTCAATAAGGCACTATGTGGTTAGTCTTCAAGAATCTTACAATCTATATGCCACTTTTAAAATGTTAGGCTGTGGGGCGCCTGGGGGGCTCAGTGGGTTAAAGCCTCTGCCTTCGGCTCAGGTCACGGTCCCAGGATCCTGGGATCTAGTCCAGCACCAGGCTCTCTGCACAGCGGGGAGCCTGCTTCCTCCTCTCTCTCTCTGCCTGCCTCTCCACCTACCTGAGATCTCTGTCTGTCAAATAAATAAATAAATCTTTTTAAAAAAATAAAATGAAATAAAACATTAGGCTGTATTATTCCAACCAAACGGAGAAGGGAGAGTAAAAGTCCCAAAACTGGTGAGATTCAACAAATTCAAAACCTGAAAGTTAAAAAAAGGTGGGCGAAAAGTCTTTTGAGTGAAGAAATAGAACAAGAAATGAAGCTGCTTAAGAGAATGGGTAAAAACAAGTCCTTATAAACCAGGAAGGGTTTCAAGGGATATTAGTTTTCACTACCCAAGGTGTAGGTAACAAAATACCAAGACGTGCCAAACTAGGAAGAACTGCATCAGAGGGAAACACACACACACACACACCCAGAAACGTAATTTTCAGTATAACCTTTTAAAATGATTATGTAGTAATACTGGCCACCAAATTATCAAATGTCTAGGTCAGAATAAACCACACAGAATTTTAAAGGCCCGCAGAAATGGGTAAGAAGGTTAAAAACGGAATCAAAGTGCAATAATGAATAAACTCTAAACTAAATTGAGCTGCCCCTCAGAATCCTCAAGGAAGCAGCTCAGGGTAATGATTAAACTGACAACGAGATGGAAATGCATTAAATACCCAAATAGGCATTTCGACCTGGTTTTACAGTCACACCTCTGAGGCAGGCCACGTCTCCATCACTTCAGTTTCTCAGAGAACGCCCGAGCCCTCAGGACCCCGAGGCTTAACCTCAAGCAGGATGACCCTTACACTCTGACCCGTCAGCTAGACGGGGGTCCACTCGGGAGACCTAAGAGGACGCAACAGAGGCGAGAAGGGAAATATTCAGCCAAAATCACCCTCTTCCGTCACTGGCGCGGCCTAGCTCTTACTAACTCTCCAGCTCACATTTCCGATCCGCAGCTCAAGAAACACAGACGCTACTTCGGATCCAACAATCTCTCCCCCAGCCTGCCTTCTCAGCACCGCCGAGGTGCGGCCTGAGACAGCTCTTAGGGCTGCACCCGCTCTCGGGTGCAAGACTCGCTCCGTCTGAATGAGCGACAGAGCCCGCCGACTCCCACAAGTACTGTCCACTTAGCTTCGGGTTGGGTGCACAATAAACCTCCAGCGAACCGTACTGAAGGAACAGGACTACCGCGAAGCGAGCCCATGTCAGGAGTTGGGAGTGCCCCTTCCATCGCGAGTGCGACGGAGGGACTAAACACAAAGAAGAATGGCCAGAGTTCCAGACACCACACTTACCCACACAGCCATCTACAATTCTGTTTGCGGAAGCGGCGGTCGGCGCCACGCGTGTGTTGTTACGCCACTTCCGGGGAGTGGACGGTCACCTGACGCCGCTCTCGGCGGCGAGTGGAGGGTCTCTCGACCTTCGCGCCGGAACTACGAGTCCCGTCGTGCCGCGCGCGGGGGCCTGCTGAGGGACGCGCGGAGCCGCACGGACAGTAGCAAGCACGTTGTTAGTGGGCGCGGCTGGAGGGCCCGGGAGGGTGCCGGCGGTAGGGGCGGGGAGCGAGCGTTCGCCTGAGCCCCTGGAGTTCCGGCACCCTGACCCACGTTTATCAGGTCACTCTGGTGAGTGCCATTAGAAGAGCTGTCTTTCGGCCTGTGCGGCGAGAAACGGCGGTGGCCTCAATCTCCTAAGAGGTAGCCAGGGCCCAAGATCTCTAAGGAACTGCGCAGGGTGGGGGGGGGGGGTCCAGAGGGCACCTTCAACCCCGGTGCACGTTGGGGAGAAGAACTAGGGCGCGAACCTGACACGTGCCCCGCGCCCCACGCTCCTTAGGCTACGCTGGTAATTCCGTCCGCGGGGCGGGGGTTCTCCACACTGGCCCGCCCACCACCCCTGGCGGCCGAAAGAGGTCACCCCCGCCCTTCTCTGGCAGGCCTGTGGTTCGGCAAATCCTGTTTGGGGGACTGTTTTTCAGCTTTCTGCTTTGTAACCCTTCACTCTCTGCTATTACCTACGTCAGATGGCTGAGGGGGGACCTGGGAGCCCCCGCCCTTGCAGTTGTTTTAAAAATGAGCAATATCTTACTACTTAAGGACTGGCGGGTCTTTCTTTACTGCTATACTTGGGAAATCTCTGCCATACCTCCCTTCAAGGCCATTCGTATCTGTCAGATTTTGGAGAGAGGGGCAGCCCATTCCTGTTCTTGAGAAACCCTACGGTATTGTTATTCTGTGTTGGCTGGACTTTCTCGTACGGGATGGTTGGGGGAGAAAATGCACTTTGTCCATCCCCTGAGATTTCCACTAGAGAGTCCAAGGCACTTACTGTACTGAAACTCGGAAGCTCCATAGTTCAGGTCTTTCATCCCGAGATAAGTAGGGTCAAAACTGTTATCTGTAAACTAAGGTCATTGATGCGTGTACATTTTAACGTTGTTGTGCCTCAGCACCTCTCCACTTTAATGGCGTAAAAACAGCGTGATTAGATTGACAGTTTTAAAAACGGGGCATGATTAGATTACAGTTCACCTTGAATTCTTTACCAGAACTGATCCCATTTAAAGCAGTTTTGCAAACGTGTTTTACTGGCCTACCTACTTGTCAGGAGATAGTTATATTAATGAGACTTCGCGTTAGGAATGGCAACATTTGCAGCCTGTGGTTTACCATCTAGTCATTTCCAAATTGTGGGCATTAACCTTTCTGAGGTTGTTGACCCTTTATAAACTTTGGACCAAGAATGAGGCCTATTTTTAACAATGAGGATGAGCCATCAATTTCAGATGACTGTGCCTGTACTTTTTATTATATGCAATGAGCTGTGTTGAGAATTAATTTCAGTTCATATATATGGACCACTGCAAAGGTATAGGTCCTAGAGATTGTACCGTATACATATCCATCCATAGAACTAAGCAATGACATAGCACGTATTTGGTGGTTCTGATGCTGAAGTATTGAGATAATTGCTGTTGTAATTTTGGGAAAAAAAATGAATCTAATTTTTGACTTCTTAAGAAAATTTTGATTAGATTTAAAGCCTCTTAACTGTGTGTTTATATAAACTCCATCATGAATTAATGTCATGCATGGGATATAGAGAGATCACATCTTAGGATTTTTATCAAACTTAACTGAAAGTCATGCAGTGTGAGTTGAGATAGAAAAACTCTTGAATGTAGTAGTAATGGAAGGAGTGAATGGGCCAGATAAAATTTGTTTTAGATTACTGTTGATGTTATTTGCCCCCATTATTACTTGAGTAATATCTAGTTTTCTGAATATCGAATTAAAATAATAGCTAATATTTTGGTACCTTCTGTGTGCCAGACTGTGCTTTACATATTTGAACTCATTTAATTCTTATGTAATCCAGTGGGGTAGCTGCTATGATGATGATGATGATGATGATAGTTTTTTAGATGAGGGTTAAGTAACTTGGCCAAAGTCAAGCAGCTGGGAAGTAGTGAACTAGGATTTGGACCCAGGCAGGCTGGCTCCAGAGAACAGAATCTATGCTAATAAAGAAATAGTGCCTGCTGGAAGACCAGCCTCAGAACTGGAAGTTGGCTCCCACCTAATACATTTTCAGAAAATTAATTGATACTTCCTAATGCTTGGTATTATGTTCAGAGAGAAAATAACTCGATAAAGATGTTATCTTGCTATAGTATGAGTTCCAACAAGGCAAGGATCATCATTTTGTTCAATGAGTGCCTTGAATAGTGCCTGGCATACCTGGGTGCTTACTGAATGAATGAATTGCCAAGAAAGTTGTAAAAATTCTTTTTTTTTTTTTTTTTTTAAGGAAATAACAGGATTTATTTCAGTCCATTTATAAGATTTCTTTATGCACTGTTTTGATTTGGCTCATTATTCACCCAGCATGCTTTTGATTCTCCTGGTTTGGCTTATACTTTTGTCAGTGTGAGAAAATGGAGTAGTAACTTGCAAGTTTTCTAAAGGTAAGCAACAGATTCAGTAGGTACCATTCCTCTTTTTAAGTCATTAGTTTCCAAAGTGCTAGCACTCAAAGTGTAATTTTCAAGTGTGATTTCTGTTGTGCAGTTGAAGATCACATTTTTGAAACATAAAAGTAGATACTATCTTAGAGCTTCCTAAGCCTAATGGTTTTGTTGGAGGTAGAAGAAAGGTGGTTTGTGGAAGGTTTGTTTCTCCAGTCTTGGAAGAAGGACGTTCTTCCAGTCCACTCACCAAAGTCGTCCTACTGGAATTTTACTGCCTTTTTGGAGCACATAAGATATTCTTGTTCAAAAAGTTTTTGGTATGGTTGAAAGTGAGGTTTAGTTGAGAAATCTAACTTTATTATGTGTGATGCTTAGTTTTATATGTCAACTTGACTAGGCTATACTACTGTAGCTATTTAATCAAACACTAATCTAGGTGTGATGGTATTACAAGATGTGGTTAACATCTGCTTTAAGTGAAGGAAATTACCCTCAATAATGTGGGTGGGTCTCATCCAATCAATTGAAGGTCTGACTTTTTTTTTTTTTTAAAGATTTTATTCATTTATTTGACAGACAGAGAGCACTAGTAGGCAGGGAGGCAGGCAGAGAGAGAGGAGGAAGCAAGCTCCCCGCTGAGCAGGGAGCCTGATGCGGGGCTCGATCCCAGGACCCTGGGACCACGACGTGAGCGAAGGCAGAGGCTTTAACCCACTGAGCCACCCAGGTGCCGGAAGGCCTGACTTTTAAACTGAAGTGTCTCAAGAAGAAAAAATACTTCCTCAAGCCTATCGCATTGATTTCTGCCAGTTTTTAACCTACAAGTCTGCCCTATACATTTCAGAGTTGCTGGCCCACATGGTTTTGTGAGCCAATTCCTTAAAACCTGTGTCTATTTAGATAAGTAATCTAATAATAGATTCCTAATACATAGAAATAAATATCCATTTACCTAAATATAGATAAACCTAAAAACGGATAGATAGTGATTTATGTATATATTATTTCCTGTTGGTTTTATATCTCTGGAGAAACTTGTCTGATTCAGAGTTTGGTGCTGAAGAGTAATTCTAGAGGACAGATTCTTAAAGATGAGTTTTCTGAATTGTCTCTAGTATTCTTGGAATTGGTTCCCTATTGGATTTAAAGGCACTAAATAATGACTATTTCCAGTGGTGAAAAGGGCACCGAAAGCCCATGATATGATGTGGCAGTAGAGATATGCAAAAGGCAGAACATTATCATCTGTATGCAAGTATTTATAAAAGATATGGTTCTTGATGGGATGATCACATATTTGATGACTTAAAACATTTTTGTCAAATTACCAAGTATAATGAGACTGACTGGTTGCTAACTGCTAGCTGCTAACTATGCTGGAGAAAGGGGAAAGAAAAGGATGAGCTCAGGTCTTCTGATTCCCAGCTTAAGCTCTGCGAAAATAACCGGAAAGTTTTTAGGTCTGGCCTAAAGAAACTCATCTTCTGTACATGCGGAGCTGAGATTGCTGAAAACCAAACCCAGAACCCCATCCTGCAAAATGGTTGAATTACCAGTGCAAAATGAATTCCCCATCTAACAGAGTATCTGCTGTTAGAGGACATTGATTGAGAAGGAATGCAGTCCTCAAATTCGGAATGGGGTACTGAACCCCTAAGTTGTTTTTTTTTTTTAAGATTTTATTTATTTGACAGAGAGCGATCACAAGTAGGCAGAGAGTCAGGCAGAGAGAGGGGGGGAAGCAGGCTCCCCGACAAGCAGAGAGCCCGATGCGGGGCTCGATCCCAGGACCCTTAGATCATGACCTGAGCCAAAGGCAGTGACCTAATCCACTGAGCCACCCAGGCGCCCCGTGAACCCCTAAGTTTTAATCCCTTGTCTTTGCCAGCAAAAGCAGCCCTTCCACTCCTCTTTGAGAATTTAATCCTGCTTTGTGTGAAGTACCTGTAATGGCCTCTCCGAAGTTACTTGCCTTTCAAGACATAGCCCATTCTCCCTAAGAACTACCCCTACTACACTTCTTTGCTGCTAGACTCAAGTCCTAGCAGGCCCTCAAAGGAAAGCTACAAAATGTGTCCCATGAAGAGGAGTGCTGCACTCTAAAAACCACATGATTTTTTTTTTTTTAATCTGTAGAAATCTGGGGAAATTTTGTGGGGTTGGATATTAAAGGTGGAATAATGGTGGAAGGAAAATAAAGTTGGACCAGGTCAAATTTATTGATATAGGAACCACTAAGCAAAGATTCTGGATTCACTATTACAGCTTGAGGGATCTGGAAAGGCTTCTGACAGTTTGGTTAGTTGGCTGAAGCTTGGCAAAAGGTGACCCATGCTTCCTGAAGTTAAAGTAAAGTACCAGACCTGCCTTTGTATACTATAGAGGAAGGGATCCAGAGGCCTAGGGAGATTGGACTGGTGGAGTGGATTTGTCATGTAAGACCAGCTCACCCACTGTGGGAGAGTGTAGAGGAGATACCTTTTACCATGACAGTGAGAAGTCAATTTATGAGGGGAGCCCTAGCATCCATGAAGATCTTTGTGATTGCTCTTCTGGGTCAGAAATTACAGCAGAAACTGCTGCCACTGAACTACGAATCCTTAAATACAGTGAGGATAATAGGAAATTGGGCAGGTATTACAGAGAGACCTATTTTCTTAATGGCATGTCTTACATGCTGAAGGTAAGAAGCCAGAGGAGAGGGCTGTTGAAGTACGGAAAGGAGAATGGCAATAGTGAAATACAAGGAAAATGTAGTTGAGCAGAGTCTTGGAAAAGACAGGAAGAGGTTAGATCTAGAACACAGGTGGAGGATTGAGCTTCTTTTCTGAGGAAGGAGTTTAGGGATTCTGAAATAGGTGTGGTACAGGTAACTTTAGAAGTGGGAAGGCTGAAGTTGAGAAAATTCACCCCTAATAACTTTGGCTCAGTTTTAAAGGAAAGAGGGGGATGTAGGTTCATCTGTCTTGTGGGACCACTAAGTAGTAAACACAATAAGTAAGTAAATTATATAGGATGTTAGAAGAGAACTGCTGTGGAAAAAAAAACACAAATAGAGCAACATTAGGAAGATTAGGATGTTGGGAAGGAAGGATTGGAAGTAGTATTGTGATTTTAAATAGTGTAGTCAAGGGGTACCTCATGGAATGGATGCCATTTGAAAGAAGACTCATAGGAAGTGAAAGAATTAGCCATGCAGACATCTGGTGAAAGACTCTTCCAAGCAGAGGGAACAGCTAGTGCAGTATTCTTACGGTGGCCTTTTTAACACGTTGGAAGAGCTGCAAAGGTGAGCCAGTGTTGCTGGAGCAGAGTGAGAAAAAGAAAGAGTAGATGATGCATTCAGAGAAGAAAAGGGAGGAGATATTTGAGGTATTGTAGATGATTATAATTACGGACTTAAGCTTTTACTCTAAGAGAAATTGGAGAGTTTTAAATAGAGATGCGATTTTATGTATCTTTTTTATTTTATCATGGGCTGAAAATAAAGTATAAGAGGTTTTAAAGTGGTTGGGAAAGGTGTGGAATGGTCATTGGAAGGTTAGGGAAAGGAAGCTGATTGGATCTAGAACCACTGTGGGTTGTCACATAACATTCACAGCCTTTCTGAAATAAGATGAGGTAGTACCTCAGTGTGTGCTGGGTACTAATTTACTCAATTGTGTGATTTTTGTTAGTGCTCAGCTACTGGATGAAGTTGTGGGAAAAACAGTTGCACTAGCTCAGGATTAGATTTTGTGGGCCCGTATTTACAGATGGACAAAGTAGTAATCCAAGTAATGCATGGAGAATTGAGGCTGGTTAAAGACTTCTGAATGAAACCAGGAGGAGCTGTTAGGTTTGAAAGAAAAAGGAAGGTAGGGTGGAGTGCGGCCGTGGAACTGGAGTCCAGAGAGTAACGGTGAAGGCTGTAAGTAGAAGAGGCTGCAGAGAGTAGTTTCAGGATTTCAGTTGTGGAGAAGTATTAGATGACTTCAAGGTGGAATGCATTGCTAAAGAAGCTGGGATTTTGCTTGGGTCACCCAAGTGGAACAATGAAAAATTTAGATGAAGGAAGAATATGAACTTGGTTTGGCCAGGTCAGCAGATGAGAAGGTAAAGAAGAAAAACTAGAACCAATTATTGTTATAGCATACTAAATGGTAGATACTTAACATATTTTTCTCATTTCATCATCATAAATACTATAGTATAAAAGTTTAATTAACCCCACTTTAAGGATGAAGAGAAATCTACATAAAATAATGCCGGAAAGGGCTGGAACTCAGATCTTTCTGACTGCAAAGCCTGCATTTTTCCTACTACAATGTAATAATACCTGCCAGACCCAGAAAAGAAGGGGTTGGAGGTGGGACTGTGTTGATTCTGGACCAATGTTACCATTAGAGAACACTATGGCTTGCCTTAGGAAATTTAGATCCTCTGGAAACACAAAAAGACATAAGCATTTTGTGTAAATGAATATATTTATGTAGTAATTTTGGAAAAATCATTGATTTTTCTCTACAGATGATACATTTGACATTTAAGACTGCTCTGGAAATCAGTGAATTATTAATGAGATTCCTTGGGAATTCACTAGGGGGCATAACTTAACCTTTCCTGAAGATTAAGAATTTAACAATGGCTCCATCATTGCCCCAGCTCGTATATGTTGCTCAATTCTTGTATTAGAAAGCTCAAAAGCAGAATAAGTTGAAGGAGGTTGAAAAAGGTGGGTTATAGAATAGAAATTAAATTGAAGGTATCGAGTTTGTTAAGAAGTAGGAAAATAACAGCCCAGAAAGACTACAAACTTGCATGCATTTACTTTTTCTAAACATCAGTTAGGGTGTGATTAAGGCAGATTGAAATGCATAAATTAGAATATTAATCTGTTGGAAGAGGAAAATTTGAATTTCCCCCATTTGATGGTAACTAAGGGAGTTTTTATAACTAGAGGCAATTCTTTTCTTCACTTAATCCCTTTTATTATGGTCCAACCTAATGAGTTCTACAATTTATCCCTTCCTTTTACCTGTGATTTACGTTAAAACTATACTAAATATCAGTTGTATTTGGCAAGGCCAGAGTGTACTTTAAAAAAAAAAAGTTAATGGATTTTATTTTTTAGAGAAGTTGAGGTTTATAGAAACATGGAACAGAAATAGTACAGAGAATTCCCACATTATGCACCTCTACCTCCAGTTTCCCCTGCTCTGAACATCTGGTAGTAGTGTTTTTCCTTTGTTAGAGTTGAAGTACTGGTATTGATACATTATTAACTAGTGTACATAGTTTACTTTAGGGTTCTCTTTTTGTGTTACACAGTTAGTTCTGTGGGTTTTGACAGATGTATAATGTATGATATAATGCATAATGACATTTACCCACCTATAGGATCATATAGAATGCTTTGCTGCCCTAAAAATGCTCCACGCTCCACTTAGTCATCTCTTCCTTCCTGGACCTTGCAGCCTCTAGAAACCACTGCTCTTCTTACTCTCTCTATAGTTTTGTCATTTCCAGAATGTCATATAGCTGGAATCGTGCAGTATATAGCCCTTTCAGACTGACTTCTTTCACTTAGCAACATGTTTCCCTCCATGTTTTTTCATGGTTGCAGAGATCATTTCTTTTTATCACTAGTTTTCCTTTGTATAGTGGTTCCTCAGTGTGCTTATCCGTTCACCTGTTCAAAGATTTCTTGATTGTTTCCAGTTTGGGGCAATTACGGATAAAGCCTCTATAAATGTTTATATGCAGGTTTTTGTGTAGACTTTTCAACTTACTTGGGTAAGTACCTAGGAGCATTATTGCTAGAGCATACGTTAAGCCTGTGTTTAGCTTTCTTTGGAACTGCCAAACTGTCTTTCATGTTGCCTGTTACCATTTCGCATTCCCTCTAAGAATGAATGAGAGTTCCTGTTCCACATCCCCACCAGCATTTTGTGTTTGTTAGGGTTTTGGATACTAGTTATTCTAACAGGTGTGGAGTGGTATCTCATTGTTGTTTTAATTTGCAACTCCCTAGTGACAAACGATGTTGAGCATCTTTTTTTTTTTAATTGAGATACAATTGACATATAATATTATTAGTTTCAAGCATACAACATAATGATTCAACATCCATCACCACATATGTCTTTCTCCCCAGCCTCTGGCAACCATCAATCTGTTCTCTCTACCTGTGAGTTCAGATTTCTTTTTTAAGATTCCACATATAAGTGAGATCATGTAGTATTTATCTTTCTATCTCTGACATTTCATTTAGCATAATGCCATTAAGGTCCATCCATGCTGTTGCAGATGGCAAAGTTTTACTCTTTTTATGGCTGAATAATCCATTGTGTTTGTGTACCATTTTTTTTTTTTTTAAATCCACAGTCCATTGGTGGTTATTTCTGTGTCTTGGCTATTGTAAATAATGCTGCAGTGAATATGGAGGTGCATATATCTTTTTGAGTTAGTGTCCCCCCGCCCCGATAGATACCCAGAAGTAGAATTGCTGGATTATACGGTAGTTCTGTTTTTTGAGGACATAACTGTTTCCCGTTGTGGCTACACCAGTTTACATCCCCACCAACAATGCACAGCACTTTCCTCCACATTCTCACCAACACTTGTTTCTTTTTCTTTCTTTCTTTTTTTAAAAATAATAGCTATTTTCACAGGTGTGAGGTGATTGAGCATCATTTCAGATGTTTATTTGCTATCTGTGTATCTTCTTTAGTGAGATGTCGGTTCATATCTTTAGCCCATTTTGTAATTGTTGAGTTTAAAGAATTCTTTTTGAATTTTAGATGAAGTCTTTGATACATGCTTTGCAAATATTTTCTCCCCATTTGTGGCATGTCTTTTTATTCTCTTAACAGTGTCTTTCATTAGAGAAGTTTTTAATTTTAATTAAGTCCAACTTACCTTTTTTTTTTTTTTTAATGGATCTTGCTTTTGGTGGTATATCTAGCAAGTCATTGCCAAACCCAAAGTCACTTAAACTTTATTCTATGTTTTCTTCTAGAAATGGTATAGTTTTACATTTTACATTTAGGCCTGTGATGCGTTTTGACTTAAATTTTGTGAAAGGGTTAAGGTCTGTGTCTGTGTTCATTTTTTTTGCATGTGGACATCTGGTTGCAGTATCATTTGTTGGGAAAAACTATCCTTTCTCCATTGAATTGCTTTTTCACCTTTGTCAAAGGTCAGTTGACTATATATATGTGCATCTCTTTCTGGACTGTCTGTTTTGTTGGTCTGTTTCTTTGCTTTCTCCAGTACTGCACTGCCTTGGTTATTGTAGCTTTATAATAAGTCACTACTCTATAATACGAGTATATCAGTGATTCTTTTTGTGAGGGGTTGGGGAGGGGGGTGTCTTACTGCACGAGCTAGGAATTGCAGTACACATTGAATGTAAGAGTGGTGAGAGAGGACATCCTTGCCTTGTTCCTGGTCTAAGGAGGAAAGTCCCTGGTCTCTCTCCTCTTAAGTATCCCATTAGCCATGGATTTGTTGTAGATGTTCCTCATCAGATTGAGAAAGTTCTCCTGTACTCTTAGTTTGCTTAGAGTTTAAAAAGTCATGAACAGGTGCTCGATTTTGTCAAATGGTTTTGCTAGATCAATCCCTATGATCATATGATTTTTCTTAAGCTTGTTGATATGCTATGTTACATTGATTTTCAACTGTTCAATCATTCTTGAGTATCTGGACTAATTCCACTTGGTTTGGTGTATAATTGTTTTTAAACATTGATGGATTGGATTTCCTAATATTTTGTTGAAGATTTTTACATGTATGTTCTTGAGAGATATTGGTTTATAGTTTTCTTTACTTGAATATCTTCATCTAATTTTGGTAATAGGCTAATGCTGGCCTCATAGAATGAGTTAGGAAGTCTTCTTCCATTTTTATGGAAGAGAGTATGGAGAATTGACATTATTTCTGCCATAAATATTTGATAGAATTCACTAGTAAAAACACCTGAAGCTGGTGATTTTTTTGAGAGCTTAATCCTTATTCAATTACTTTAAAAGATACAGGACTATTCAGGTCATCTTTTTCTTCTTGTATGATTTTTGGTTTGTTTATATTTTTTAAGGACTGGCTCCATTACCTAAGTTACCATATTGGTGGGCATAAAGTTGTTTACAGTATTCCTTATCACTTTTTAAATGTCTGTGGGTCAGTAGTCAAGACTTCTATGTTTCATTTCTGATATTAATAATTTGTGTTTTCTCCCTTGGGAAACTTAGGGAGATATTTTTCAGAGAACCATATTTTGGTTTTATTATATTTTCTATTGTATTTCTTTTCAGTTTCATTGATTGTTGCTATGATGTTGATAATGATGGTGATACCTGCTTGCTTTAGGTTTATATTTTGCTTCTCTTTCTAGTTTCCTTAAGTGAAAGTTTATCTTACTGAGTTTACATTAGTCTTTTCTAGTATGTTCATTCAGTGCTATAAATTTCTCTGTAAACCTGCTTTACTCTGCCCCACAAATTTCAATAAGTTGTATTTCCATTTTTAATCTAAGATGTTTTAAAACTTACTTTTAGACTTTTTGACCTATGGATTATTTAGAAGTATGTTGTTTAATTTCCAGGGGTTTTCCAACTGTCTTTATGTTAGTGATTTCTAGTTTAATTCCATTATGGTCTGAACATATTTTACATGATTTTTATTCTTTTAAATACATTAAGGTGTATTTTATGGCCCAGAATGTGGTCTATATTGTGAACACTTCATGTAATAAGCTTGAGTAGAATGTATATTCTGCTGCTGTTGAATGGGAGTATTCTATAAATGTCAGATCAAGTTGATTAATAGTTTAGTTCAACTATATCCTTAGTGATTTTCTGGCTGCTGGATCTATCAAGTACCGACAGAGGGGTGTTTAGGTTTCCAATTATAATAATGGAAATGTTTGTTTCTACTTTAAGTTCTGTCATTTTATGCCTTGTTACTTCAGTCTCCTTTTGTTAGATAAATACATGTTTAGGATTGTTATGTTTTCCTTATGTTATCATTGCATTATTATTTTTTATGAAATACCCCTCTTTTTCATTGATAAACAAGGGATTTCAAAAGTCTGCTTTGTCTGAAATTAATAAAGCTACTCCCATCTTTTTTTTTTTTAAATCAGTATTAATGTGGTGTGTTTTCTCCATCCCTTGACTTGTAACTTAATCTGGGTCTTTATATATAAGGGAACATTTCTTAGACAAAATGTAGTTGGCTTTTTTTTTTTTTAAATTCTCTGACAATTTGTCTTTTTATTGGCTTAATAATGTGCCATGTTTGCAAATGTTTTTTATTCACTGCCATTTGTGCTTTATTTCTTTTCCCTTTTTTCTGCCTTCTGTGGCTTTAACTGAGAATTTTATACGATTCTATTTTATCTCCTCTTTGGGGTATCAATTGTAAAAAAACCTCCAAAAACAAAAAACAGTTTATTTGGAGAGATAGAGTGTGCACAAGTATGGTGAGAAGGGGGCAGAGGGAGAGAAAGTCTTAAGGACCCTGAGGTAATGACCTGAGCCAAAACCAAGAATCGGACACTTAACTGACTGCACTATTACGTGCCCCTCAGTTGTACTTTTTAAATAATGTTTAGTGGTTTCCCTAAATTTTGTAATACACTTTTATCTAAATCACCTTCAAATGATTCTAAAATATTTCATTTGTAGTTGGAAGTACCTTACCATGGAGCGTTATTGTAGAGTATTCTCAATTCCTTGTAGCAATGCTGTTTCTTATTTCACTTATTTTATTCTATTAATCACTTAATGTATTGTTACTAGTATTTCTTCAAACAGTTGATTCTAGATCGATTAATAATGAAAAAGATCTTATTTTACCTTTTTGATCCTTCTCTGTCAATCTTTCAGCTTTTTAAAATTTAAATTCTATTAACCAACATATAGTACATTATTAGTTTCAGATGTAGTGTTCAGTGATTCATCAATTGCATATAATGCCTAGTTCTCATCATATTGTGCCCTCCTTAACACCCATCACCCAGTTGCCCCATCCCTTCCACCTCCCCTTCCACAGTCCCCAGTTTGTTTCCTAGAATCCATTGTCTCTCATGGTTTGTTTCCCTCTGCTTTCTTCCCATTCAGTTTTCCCTCCTTTCCCCTTTGGCCCTCTGCACTATTCCTTATGTTCCACATATGAGTGAGAGCATATGATAATTGTCTTTCTGTGCTTGACTTATTTCATTGCATAATCCCCTCCACTGTCATCCCTGTCAGTGTAAATGATGGGTATCCATCCTTTCTGATGGCTGAGTAATATTCAGTGTATATATGAACCTCATCTTCTTTATCCATTCGTCTGTTGAAGATCATCTCAGCTCTATCCACACACAGCTTAGCTATTGTGGACTTTGCTGTTATGAATAATGGTGTGCAGGTGCCCCTTCAGGTTACTACATTTGTATCTTTGGGGTAAATACCCAGGAGCCCAATTGCTCGGTGATAGGGTAGCTCTATTTTTAGCTTCTTTTTTTTTTTTTTAAGATTTTATTTATTTATTTGACAGATAGAGATTACAAGTAGGCAGAGAGGCAGGCAGAGAGAGAGAGGAGGAAGCAGGCTCCCTGCTGAGTAGAGAGCCTGATGCGGGGCTCGATCCCAGGACCCTGAGATCATGACCTGAGCCGAAGGCAGAGGCTTTAACCTGCTGAGCCACCCAGGTGCCCCTATTTTTAGCTTCTTGAGGAACCTCCATACTGTTTTCCAGAGTGGCTGTACCAGCTTGCATTCCCACCAACAGTATAAGAGGCTTTCCCTTTCTCAACATCTTCACCAACATTTGTTGCTTCCTGTCTTGTTAATTTTAGTCTTTCTGGCTGGTGTGAAGTGGTATCTCATTGTGGTTTTGATTTGTGTTTCCCTGATGGCAAGTGATGTGGAGCATTTTTTCATATGTCTGTTGGTCATTTGTATGTCTTCTTTGGAGAAGCGTCTGTTTATATCTTCTACCCATTTATTGACTATATTACTTGCTTTTTTTGGGTGTTGAGTTTGATAAGTTCTTTATATGTCTTGGATACCAGCCCTCTATCTGATATGTCATTTCCAAACATCTCCCATTCTATTGGTTGTTTTTGGTTTTGTTGACTGTTTCCTTATCTGTGCAGAAGCATTTTATCTTGATGACCATCACAGTAGTTCATTTTTGCTTTTGTTTCCCTTGCCTTTAGAGATCTGTCTTGCAAGAAGGTACTGCAGCCAACATCGAACAGTTTGCTACCTGTGTTCTCTAGGATTTTAATGGATTCCTGTCTTACATTTAGGTCTTTCACCCATTTTGAGTTTATCTTTGTGTATGGTATAAGGAATGGTCCAGTTTCATAAGTTGCATATGGCTGTCCAGTTTTCCCAAAACCATTTGTTGAAGAGACTTTTTTCCATTGGATACTCCTCCCTGCTTTGTCAAAAATTAGTTGACCATAGAGTTGAGGGTCCATTTCTTGTTTCTCTGTTCTGTTCCAGTGATCTCTGTGTCTCTTTTTGTACCAGTACCGTGCTGTCTTGATGATCACAGCTTTGTAACATAACCTGAAGTCAGGCATTGTAATGCCCCAGCTTTGTTTTTCTTTTTCAGCATTCCTCTGGCTAATTGGGGTCTTCTGTGGTTCTGTAAAAATTTTAGGATTGTTCCAGGTCTGTGAAAAATGTCAGTGGTATTTTGATAGGAATTTCATTGAATGTGTAGGTTGCCCTGAGTCACATAGACATTTTAACAGTATTTGTTCTTCCAATCCATGAGCATGGAATGCTTTTCCATCCCTTTGTGGCATCTTCACTTTCTTTTCATAGATGTTCTATAGTTTTTAGACTACAGATCCTTTACCGTTTTGGTTAGGTTTATTCCTAGGTATCTTATGGTTTTCAGTGTAATTGTAAATAGGATCAATTCCTTAATTTCTCTTTCTTTGGTCACATTGTTACATTGTATGTGCATTGATTTTGTATCCTGCCACGTTGCGGAATTGGTATATGAGTTCTAGCAAGTTCGGAGTAGAATCTTCAGGGTTTTCCACATAAAGTATCATGTTATCTGTGAAGAGTGAGAGTTTGACTTCTTTGCCAATTTGAATACCTTTTATTTCCTTTCATTGTTTGATTGATGAGGCTAGGACTTCTAGTACTATGTTGAACAACAGTGGTGAGAGTGGGCATCCCTGTCATGTTCCTGACTTAGGGAAAAAGCTCTCAGTTTTTCCCCATTGAGAATGATATTTGGTGTGGACTTTTTCTAGATGGTTTTGATGATATTGAGTTGTGTTCCCTCTTTCCCTACACTGCGGAGAGTTTTAATTAAGAAAGGATGCTGTATTTTGTCAGATGCTTTTTCTGCATCAATTGAGAGGATCATATGGTTCTTGCCCTTTCTTTTATTCTAATGTATCATGTTGATTGGTTTGTGAATGTTGAACCACCCTTCCAATGCAGGAAGAAATCTCACTTGGTCTTGGTGAATAATCTTCTTAATATACTGTTGGATCCTGTTGGCTAGTATCTTGGTAAGAAATTTGCCAGCCATGTTCCTCAGGGATATTGGTCTGTGATTCTCCTTTCTGATGGGGTCTTTGTCTGGTTTCAAATCAAGGTATGCTGACCTCATAAAATGAGTTTGGAAGTTTTGTTTCCATTTCTATTTTTTGAAACAGCTTCAGAAGACTATGTAGTAGTTCTTTAAATGTTTGGTAGAATTCCCCTGGGAAGCCATCTGTCCCTAGACCCCTTTGTTGGGAGGTTTTGATTACTGCTTCAATTTCCTTGCTGGTTATGGTTCTGTTCAGGATATCTATTTCTTCTTCTTTCAGTTTTGGTAGTTTATGAGGTTACATAATTTTATTAATTTGGGTCCTTTATTTGGTCTTTTTGATAAGTCTGTCTAAGTGTTTATCGATCTTACGAATTCTTTCAAAGAAGCATATTTTAAGTTCATTGATCTGTTCTCCTGTTCTTTTAGTTTCTATTTCTTTGATTTCTGCTCTAGTTGTTACTATTTCTCTTCTTCTGCTTGGTTTACCCTTTGTTTGCTCTTCTTTCTCCAGCTCCTTTAGTTGTAAGTTTAGCTCATATATGTTGGACTTACTGAATTTTTTGAGAAAGGCTTGTATTGCTGTGTACTTCCCTCTTAGGACTGCCTTTCCTATATCCCAGAGGTTTTGAACAGTTATGTTTTCATTTTCATTTGTTTCCATGATTTTTAAAAATTCTCTAATTTCCCGGATGACCCATTCATTGTTTAGTAGGATGCTCTCTAACCTCCAAGTGTTTGAGTTCCTTCCAAATTTCCTCTTGTGACTGAGTTCAAGTTTTAGACATTGTGTTCTGAAAATATGCAGAGAATAGTACCAGTCTTTTGATACTGGTTGAGATCTGATTTGTGACCCAGTATGTGATGTATTCCAGAGAATGTTCGATGTGCACTTGAGAAGAATGTGTATTCTGCTTGTTTTAGCATGGAATGTTCTATACAGAACTACAAAGTCCAGCTAGTCCAATGTGTCATTCAAAGCTCTTGTTTCTTTGTTAATTCTCTGCTTAGATGATCTGTCCATTGCTGTGATTGGGGTGTTAAAGTCCCTATTATTTTATTATCAGTGTGCTTCTTTAATTTGGATATTAATTGGCTTATATAATTGGCTGCTCCAGGGCGCCTGGGTGGCTCAGTCATTAAGTGTCTGCCTTTGGCTCAGGTCATGATCCCAGGGTCCTGGGATTGAGCCCCGCATGAGGCTCCCTGCTCAGCTGGAAACCTGTTTCTCCCTCTCCCACTCCCCTTGCTTGTGTTCCCTCTCTTGGTGTATCTCTATCAAATAAATAAATAAAATCTTTAAAAAATAGTAATTATTGGCTGCTCTGAAGTTAGGAGTATAAATATTTATAATTGTTGGATTTTTTTTGTTGTTAGATAAACCCTTTAAATGTGACGTAGTGAGGGGCGCCTGAGTGGCGCTGTGGTTAAGCCTCTACCTTCGGCTCAGGTCATGATCTCGGGGTCCTGGGATCGAGTCCCGCATCGGGCTCTCTGCTCAGCAGTGAGCCTGCTTCCCCCTCTCTCTCTGCCTGCCTCTCTGCCTACTTGTGATCTCTCTCTCTCTCTCTGTCAAATAAATAAATAAAATCTTTAAAAAAAAATGTGGCGTAGTGTTTCTCTTCATCTCTTACTACAGTCTTTGGTTTAAAATCTAATTTGTCTGATAGGAGGATTGCTACCCCAGCTTTCTTTTGAGGTCCTTAGCATGGTCCATCAGCATAGGTCCACCCCTCTCACTTTCAAGAAGATGTCTTTAGGTCTAAAATGCGTCTCTGATAGCATATGGGTAGGTCTTGCTTTTTTTATTTAATCTGATAACCTGTGTCTTTTGATTGGAGCATTTAGCCCATTTACATTCAGAGTAACGACTGAAAAGTATGAATTTAGGGCCATTGTATTACCTGAAAAGTCCCTGTTTCTGTAGACTGTTTCTGTTTCTATCTGGTCTGTTACTTTGGGGCTCTGTCCTTGCTTGAAGGATCCCCTTTAGTATTTCTTGCAAGGCTGGTTTAGTGGTCACAAATTCTTTTAGTTCTTGTCTGTCTTGGAAGCTCTTTATCTCTCCTTCCATTCTGAATGAAGCCTTGCTGGCTAAAGTCTTGGTTGCATGTTTTTCTCATTTAGTACCCTGAATATATCATGCCAGCCCTTTCTGGCTTGCAGGTTTCTTTGGTTAGGTCTGATGTTAATCTGATATTCCTCTCTTTGTAGGTTAAGAGTCTCTTGTCTAAAGCTGCTTTCAGGTTGTGAGTTTCACATGTCGGGGTGTAGATCTGTTTTATTGATTTTGGGAGGGGTCCTCTCTACCTCTTTAACATGAATGCTTGTTTCCTTCCACAGATTAGGGAAGTTTTCAGCTGTGATTTGCTCAAATAAACCTTCTGGTCATTTCTCTCTGTCTTCACCTTTAGGCACCCCCAAAATTCTGACATTGGTATGTCATCAGTGCTTTCTTGAAGCCTGTCTTCATGAGCTATTAGTCATTTTTCTCTCTTTTCCTCAATTTCCTTCCTTTACGCCAACTTATCTTCTAGATTACTTACTCTTTCTTTTGTCTCATTTATCCTGCCTGTTAGAACATCTAGTTTAGATTGCATCTCAGTTATAGCGTTTTTAATTTTGGCCTGATTAGATCTCATTTCTGCACTAAAAGATTCTCTAGTGTCTTTTATGCTTTTTTTTAGGTCCAGCTATTAACTTTATAATTGTTATCCTGAATTATAGCTTTGGCATCTTACTTATATCCATATCAATTAGGTCTGTTCTTTCATCGTTTGTTCTTTCATTGTGAATTCCTCCTTCTAGTCATTTTTCCCAGAGAAGAATGGATGAGCAAATGAGCAGAGTCAAAAGTATTCACCACAACCCAATCAAAAGACACACTAGAGAAATCCAAAGAGATCAGAAACCAAAACAGAAAAGCAAACAAAAACAAAACAAAAAAGGGAGGTGGAATATCATCTCACAGGATGGACAGAACAGGGTGATCCACTTGTTCCTGAGTAAATTTTGGTTTGTGTGTTAGAAGACACTAAATCCCAAAATTGCAAAGGAGGAAAAACTTACATATGTATGTGTATGTGTGTGTGTGTATGTATGTGTGTGTGTATATATATATATATATATATATATATATATGAAAAACCTACATATATATAAATAGAAGAGTGAAAAAAAGCCAAAAATGAAGCATATATCTATAAATTGTAGGTATAAAAAAATAAAAGTTAAAAAGTAACTTGAAAACAAAGGGTTGATAAGAGAGGAAACTAGTTGAAAAGGGAGAAAAGAATTTCTCTGTTCTCCTACTGGCCTTCCTGTCATGTGTATCTTATACCTTTTGAAGTTGTCCCACATGCTTGGGTGTTTTGTTCTGGTATTTTTGCATGTTTTTGTCAGGGGAGAAGGCGTTTGTTCTTTGTTTTTTTTCCCCCCACTTTGCATTTCAGTTTAGGACATTGCTTTTGGCCTCCCTTCAAGCTCACCTATTCTTTCCTTGGCTCTGTGCATCATGAATCCATTAAAGGCATTGTTGATTTCTGTTACAGTGTTTTTGTTTTGTGGCATTTTCTTTTGATTCTTAGAATTTCCATTCTGCTTACATTCTATGTTGTTTACCTTTTGCATTCAAACTCCTAACAAATTAGTTTTTTTAAATTGACAGGGTTAATTTTTAAGTCCTCAAAACTTCTGAAGCTGAAGATGCTACATTGGTTTTAGAAGTCATTTTTTAGGGATGAATTGAGTCTTTTAAAAACTGACAAATTGTTGACATTCACAGAATTGAATTAGATTGGCCACTAGATGCCAGGTTTTGCACTAGTCCCTGTAACTGCTGGGAATTAAGACAAACTTCTTGTTCTCCAGGAACATAGAGTCCACAAAGAAAAAAGAAGATTCCAATATCTGTGTTTTCAGTGGAGTTTCTTCTTTAGCATGCAGGACTCAGGGACATCAGAAGGAATTAGTGCCTGTGATGTAACTTGCAGGAAAATGGCAGTTGAAGTAGGACCATTATTTACAGAGAATTTGTGATTTTGTTTTCACAGTTAGGACATCGTGGCACAGTGGCCCATGGACTGGAGGAGGTGAGGACAAACCAGAAGACTTTATTCCTCTCATTCCTCCTGTAACCTGAGCAACTTTGCTTTTATTTATTTATTTTTATTGAACTTCCAAATAAGGTTTTCTTTGACAAGAGTTGTTTGGATTCATACAATAGAGACTCAATCTTGCTATTGGAACTGGTTGTTTAAACTCTCTAACTTTTGGGGGCACCTGGGTGGCTTAGTGGGTTAAAGCCTCTGCCTTCAGTGCGGGTCATGATCCCAGGGTCCTGGGATCGAGCCCCACTTCGGGCTCTCTGCTCAGCGGGGAGCCTGCTTCCTCTCTCTCTCTCTCTCTGCTGCTTCTCTGCCTACTTGTGATCTCTGCTGTCAAATAAATAAAATCTTTAAAAGAAAACTCTAACTTTTTAGTTAGTGTGTTTTTATTTCTTATAGAAGAATAGCATATAAATTAGTTATTCCTTGTGTACTCAGCTACTGTATTTCTAGTGCTGCTTCAATGTATTAGGCTTCCAGGGCGTCCAGGTTGTGAGGAACAGAAATGTGTTCATATAATCTTGAGGAGTATGGGTTTGGTTAGGAATTTCATGAACTCATTCATTTGCCTTATAGAACTGGAAATTTAGGATATACCTTCTGTAGAATTCCAACAGCATTCTAACATTTGTGCTTTTTCACTAACTTTTTTTCCAGTGCATTCTTCCCTCTCTCTTCTTTTGGTTCCCATTGCTTCCTTGTATCTTTACTTTTTCTTTCCTTCCTTCCTTTTTTTTTTTTTTTTTTTTACACTTGAGTATAGTTGACACACAATGCTACATTCGTTTCTGGTGTACAAGGTAGTGGTTTGACAAGTTTATATATTATGCTAGGCTCAACACAAGTGTAGCTATCATCCGTCACCATACAAAGTACTACAATATTATTGGCTGTATTCCTTATGCTTTGCCTCTTAATCCTGTGACGTACTCATTCCACAACTGGAAGCCTTACACCTTTACTCTTGACTACTATGTCTTCACCTTCTCTTTGCCTCAGAATTGCTGTGGAGAAGCTCCTAACTTTCACACGTGTGTTAACTCCTTCTTCATGCCTGGTCTTGGAGTGGGTATTATTGGATTGATTGAGTACAGTTTCATGTAGTTTTCCAAGTTTTCTGTCAGAACCATCCTAGATAAGTGTTTATCCTCTGTAATCTCCTTTCAGCTCAGACACTGATCTTTAGGCTGTTTCACTGTGAATAAGGGCAATAGACTACTTTGTTTACTTACAACCTTAGAATAATAATAACTTGTAACATTTTCTGAGCACTTGCTATATATTCCTCATTTTCTAATTTTACATGTACGTAGTTTAATCTCATAACAATCTTATGAAGTAGGTGATATTATTAAACCCCGTTTTACAAATTGGAAACCAAGGCACAGGGTGCTAATTAACTTGTCCAAATGGTACATAGTTTATTTTCGGGGTGTGAACTTGGCAGTCTGACCTTGGATTCCAGGCTCTCAGTTTTTAAATTCTACTGCCTGCTCATGAAAATTACTCATGACAGAATCAGGCTTTACTTAGAAATTATTCGTAATGCCCCAACCATACAGGGTAGAGTTTGTATACTGAGAATTAGGCACCATTAATCATATGCCAGCCACTTGCCCTGTTAAAGACTTTTATGACATAATGCTAAAGTGGAAAAGGATAGCCACAACAAGTAATGTAATCTTGTCACTTCACTTGAGTCTAGTAATGCATTTCATCATTTATTTCCATAACCGAAGCATTAAGCAGTTTAGAACACTGCCTCATCTACACATATGAAAATCTCAAACTGCCGAGGCAGGAAAATAACAGGCAACTTTTGGTATAAGCTACGTCTCACGATTTAAAAAATGTATTACTGAAATTACTGTATTTCACTGGAAGAAATTGAGGTTTAAGTTGTTCATCACTCCAGATCTCCATTTATATCAGAAATAGAGGCCTGTTCATTCATACCTTCTTCAGGTCTACTCATCCTGCCCATGTATAACAAATTCAATCTAAGTAGAGTTCATGAGGAATGACACCTCCACCATTGACCAATAACCAAAAACTTTTATCTTTAATTGAAAAGATGAGCAGACTGATAAAATCCAGAAATGGAAGCTGCCAATGAGCTGAAGCCATTATACACAATGCTAGCTGTGAGGCCTGGGTTTTATTTTTCCTGAAGCCTGCTTAATCCAGAATATGTATGATATTAATCAGTCTGTACTTACCATTTACTTTTACTTGAATTCATCTGAGGGTTTGTTCCCTGAAATCTAATGAGTCTTACTGTGTATGTCAACAGTATTATGATTGATTACCTTTGGAAGTCTTGGGTTGTACTATCAAACATTGCGGTCATTGTCCATATGTTGTAATTAAAATTAGTTTTAATTTTTATTTTTAATTTAAAAGTTAACTTTAAGTTCCAGGTTAATTTCTTGGGCCTTATGTTTCCATAGGGCACTTTTATCATGTGTCTTATATATCTTAGTCTACTGAAAATTGGCACAGTTTCTTTCTTCCAGAAGTGGCCATATAGCTTAGTGACTAAGTTTGAATCCCCGCTTCTCCACTCACCAGTTGAGTGTATTTCCTCTTTGTGTTTCAGTGTCCTCGACTGTGAAATGGTGACAGTAGTCCCTCCTTCATAAGATTTATAACACCTACTACATAATAGGGGCTCAAAAACATCTTACAGTGATGATGGTGGATAACAGCATTGAACCACATTGCTTCTGGCACTGAAGCCATTTGCTGGGCCTAGAGAAATGACCCTCAAATTCATATTGAGAGGTGTGACCTTGCTGTACAGGAAGGATTCTGGTTCATTAGGTCTGGATGGAGACCAGGAATCTGGTTTTTCAAACAACCTTTGCTTTCCCTCAGTATCCCCAAGCTGCCATGATTCTGATGCATAGCCAGTTTTGGAAACCACTAGCCCAGACATTGGTTTCTAAGGAAACCAAGATAAATATCAGCTCAAGAGGTAATATAGGGGTGACTCTTGTAAACCTGTTACGTGAAGTGAAAGAAGCCATTCACAAGAGACCACATACTATGATTCTATTTAAATGAAATATCCAGAATAGATAAATATAGAGAGACAGAGAATAGTTTAGTGGTTGCCTGGGGCCAGGAGGGGGAGGGAATGATGAGTGATTGCTCATGGATATGGGATTTCCTTCTGGTGATGAAAATGGTCTAAGACTGTGGGGATAGTTTTACAACTGTGAATATACTATAAGTCATTGAATTCTACAGCTTAATTGAGGGAAATCTATGTTTTCAAATAAATATTTCAATAAGTATTTTTTTCAGTAGTCAATTAGAATTGAGAGAGGATTTTTTTTTTTTTTTAATGGGAGGGGGTAGTTGGGGAAACTAGGGGAAAGGGCTCAAACTGGATGCCTGGAAAGAGGCTTTTTTTTTTTTTAATTTTTTTTCCTTTAACTTATTCACAAACACAAACATATAATAATCTAATTATCTGAAAGCCTTCTGGGAACTTCCATCTCCTGGAAAACTGCCTTGTAAAGGAAATAGGTTTAAAAGAAAAAAAGACTTTTGAGTTCAGAAAACACCTGCATTAAAGCCATGGAGAGGAATAATTCAAAGATAATGGTGCTGGAGAAAATCCTCAAAATAAATGCAACTAAAATAGAGACCAGAGATTCATGGTAAAATACTTGAAAGGTATTTTTTGTAAAAAAATGAAGCCAAGTGTTATATTGGACAAATTTTAGATTATAATCCCAATGCAGCTAATTCTTAGAATAAATAACCAATTGATGTTTCTTCCCCCTTGGAATAGACATAGCATAGATTTGTAGGAAATAAACAGCATAGGCATGGATTGGAACAAAGGACCATGTAAAAATGGACCAAAGGACCATGGGTTTTTTTGTAAAAAAAACAAAAAAAACAAAAAAAAACATTTTTACTTAACGTTTGACTTTCACAATAAATAAGTCAGTTTTGTAAAAGTAATTAAGTACTTAATCACTTTTCTCTGTGGCCTTTCTTAGTCATTTAATATTTAAGTCATTATTTAAAGCACCTGTTATCATTCCTTCGGTTTTTCTTTTTGGTTGTTAACTGGTCTGATTCTTAAAATTGTTTCTTGTCATTAACTTTGCTTTTCATTGCAGCAATCTCCAGTATCACCTTTAAATGTTTCCTGGGAGCCTATTATTGCAAGATGTGCAGTTTCTTTTCATAATTTATTTGCATTGTGTTGTTGGATTATCTGTGAGAGCCTGATAAGAGCTAATGTTACCTATTATTTAGGGAGGAGTGAGTCAGAGGATTAATTTTATATGGGGACAATTCATTATGGATATTTTTATATAATGACAGACAACTTTGTACCCCAGATAACAAATATTCATTAAAATGGAGTACCTAGGGGCGCCTGGGTGGCTCAGTGGGTTAAGCCGCTGCCTTCGGCTCAGGTCATGATCTCAGGGTCCTGGGATCGAGTCCCACATCGGGCTCTCTGCTCGGCAAGAGGCCTGCTTCTCTCTCTCTCTCTCTCTCTGCCTTCCTCTCCGTCTACTTGTGATCTCTCTCTCTGTCAAATAAATAAATAAAAATCTTTAAAAAATAAATAAATAAATAAATAAAATGGAGTACCTATATTTATTGGATTGCTAAGTTATTGGGGTGCTAACTCATATGCTGTTGACTAGTGTACAGTTTAAAAAACGAAAACACCTATTCACAATGTAGGAGAAGCGGTAAGGTAGCTGATGGGGTATGCATACCATAATTCCGTTTTAGAAAACCTGCACCTAGAGAAGTTAAGTAATTTGCTCAAAACAATACCTCAGTTGGGTCTGTCTTATTCCAAAGTTTGTATTCTTTTAAAATAACATTATACTGTCTTTTGACAAAAAGTTTAGCTACCTGAAAAAGTTTGTCTCCTCACCAGCCAAAAATATATGTGATTTACAATTTTACATAATCTAGTTGAAAGGCATTATAGAAAAAAAGGTACTTGTATCAACTACTTGTCAGAATTTAACAGTTGTAATAATAACTTAGTTGATGCTTGTTAGTTTACAAAGCACGTCTACATCAGAAATTTCATGTTTTATGTAACAACCCTGTGAAGTAATCCTCATTTTACTAGTAAACTTGGGCTTGAAGTTTAAAGTCAGTTATATGTGGGCCTAGGTTTTTTTGCTTCTAGATCTTACTGTTTTTCCATTATGCTACACAGCTTTCTTGTAGAATAACAGAAGCCCTACAAACATCCCTTTTGTAGCAATAAAATACCCTCAGAATATTACCCTTAGTGATATCTGTTGGACTGGTTTATTATATCGTATTTAAATATATTTTAGTAACATTTTAAAATTGTGGTATGTTCAAACTATACACCTTAACATTAATTTCTATAGATTTGATGGCAGTGTCTGTCCTTTACTTCCTAATAGTTAATGATTTATTTTTAAGTGGATTGATTTAAAATGGAAATTGGTATAATCTAATTTTTTTTTTAATCTAGTCTCTCTAGAAGCTGAAATCCATCAATCACTGTTCTTCAAAATGCAATGGAATGTACCAAGGTCTGTATTCCGACTGGCACATAGGACATGTGTGGAACCATATAAAGCCAGTCTTTTTGGACACTGTCAAAACATGAAGGGACCATTACATTTGTATAAAGCTGAATCCAGAGTAGTTTTGGTACAGGACCCTCAAAAACGATGGCTGCATTTATCTGCTGTCCCGTGTGTTGCAAAGGAAAGGAAGCCATTCACTGCTCATCCACCCCAGCCAGGAGTCCTTCGCCATAAACAGTGGGAGCAAGATATTTTATCCAAGAGGGTTATGTCATCCAGTGCCACCTCCCCTGGAACTCCTTCAGAAAAAAAGGAAGAACCTGATCCTTTGCAAGACAAATCTATTAGTCTTTATCAACGATTTAAGAAAACATTTAGACAATATGGAAAAGTTTTGATTCCAGTGCATCTAATAACTTCTGGTGTTTGGTTTGGAACATTTTATTATGCAGCCATAAAGTAAGTTTTTGCTTGGGTTGAGCAAGCTTGCTTGATAAAGCAAGTTCTGCTTTATCAGAATGTTAATCTTCTTAATTGTAGTAATCAAAGCCTTAAATAGTTTTTTAAATGCTTTAATGTCTTTAACTGTTGAGTGTGACTGCTTTTCATAACTGTTTTTGAGGTTTTCATAGGTAAATTTGCTTGCCGTTCATAGCAGGCGTTATATGAAAATGTTAAACTGTACCATCTCATTTAATCCTCACAACTCTATGAAGTAGGTAGTGTAATTATTCCCATTATATTGATGAGATTAAGGAAGAATAAGTCAAAACAACTTAGCTTTTTCCCAGATATTTTGGAGTCTTATTTCAAAGCCTCTGCTGTACATCACTATGCTCGTCTGTCAACATTTAACATGGCACAGAAATAAAATAAGAGATTTCGGAAATTTGACAGCACTGTTGAGTTCTATACTTATGTATTTCTTACAGGGTTCATGAATGTAAAAAGATAACTAATTACTTTGCCCTATATATGATTTTGGTGGGAAATTAGTATCATGTTTTTTGCCAAAGCCTGCCTAATATCTGTTACAGATACCAAAACGAACAAATTGCAGGCTCATGTTTTAGTGTTACCCACGGCTGATAATGTGTCAAGGTAAGGTCTTTTGTTCTCATCAGAAGTTAATTTGTTGGACACTTAAAAAATTGAGCATAGATCTCATGTTAGGTGTTCTTATCACAACTAAAATAAACTTCCAAAAAATAATACCTTCAGGCTGGGTCCACCAAATATCTAAATGCACAGAATATCTAACACAGAATATCTAAATGCACCTTTTTTTTGTTAGATACTCCTCCTTTCTTTTAAGGTAAGTTTATTATTTACAATGTTTTAGGAGCAGGGTACACATTGAAACAGATCCCAATGATTTCCAGTTTTTTTCTGCCACTAGCAATGAAGGCGTTCCAACGTCTGCCTATTCCTTTGAATGTGCCCTGTGGGCTTTTCTTGTGTTAGCCTGGGCATGACAGAGCTGAGTGAGCTCACCATCCTGAGCACAGTGAAATGGCACAGTGAACCCCACTTTGAGTTTTAGTAAACTCAATCCTTATGGGGCTAGAATTATTTTATTCTTTCCAGAAGTCCATCGATTTTCAGTGTTTGGTTATATTTAATGGCTTGATTAATAAGATATTTTAGTTTTGCATGTAAGACTCACTCCTTGGGAAAATGTTATTTTTTACTAAATTAAAAGATAATGAAACGGAGACTTATTCTTGGAAAACATGGGGATTAGAAGTGTTTCTTTACAAAAGTTCTGAAAGGATTTTTTAGCTTATGTAGTTGATGCTGTTCTGATTCTCTTCACATCTATTTCTCCATTTTCTTCCTAATCAGTTATACCCTTCTTCGTTACGTATCCTTATCCTTTAAGAATTTTGTCTTTCTCTTTATAAATAACTTGGCATTTGGGGACTATCATTTGTAATGGCCTGAAAGAGCCTCTCTGTACATTTCCCCCACGGTATACCCATTATATACCATTTGTTTGCATCTGTTGGTCAGCGTGTGTATCTGTACTTGGTAGGTGTCGGGGAGGGAGAGAAGATCCAGCAGTCACAGAAAATGCAACAAAAAAACTTAAGTGTTTAGGCTGCTTTGAAAAAAAAAAAAAGAATTGTCCCTTTCTTTACAGAAGATCCTTGTATACGTACACTTTATGGATTATCTTTTTCATTAATGACATTTTTCTGCACATGTATAATATTTATAGAAGTCTTCAAGACTGCCCTTAGTGAGGCGCCTGGGTGGCTCAGTCGGTTAAGCGGCTGCCTTCGGCCCAGGTCATGATCACAGGGTCCTGGGTTTGAGCTCCGCATTGGGTTCAATGCTCCTTTTGCCCTTTCTCTCTGACACAACCTTGTAGAGATCTTAAATCTGACCAGAAGTTCTCTATTGATAACTTGTAGCTTTGTGATGTTGGTTTTGTTCCTATAGTTAGATGCCTTGTGTTTTAGGCCTCAGGTTTCTAAAGTTACAGATCCATTCTGAGGCAAAATGCTGCCTGATTTTTACGGCATTGTATTCTTACTGTGAATGTACTTTTTTCCTTGTGTATTTCTGCATCAGTTGAAACGTCATAGAGCTGGCATTTATAAAGCACAGATTTCTGTGAGGCCATGGAAGCTTCAGAGTAAAAAGTGACAAGTGGATATTACTGTTGAAATCAGTCCCTCACTAGTGTTTCGTATTAGCAATTCCAAAGGAAATGGAAGTTATTATTACTTTAAAATAGTCAAATCATCAAATCAGTATTTTAGAAATCAATAGAACCAGGGTACTTGGGGTGGCTCAGTGATTAAGCCTCTGACTCTTGATTTCAGCTCAGGTCATGATCTTGGGGTTGTGAGATCGAGCCCCACGTGCAGCTCCGTGCTCAGTTGGGAATCTGCTTGACATTCTTTCCCTCTGCCCCTGCCCTCCCGGCACATGCTCATGTGCTCTCTCCCCCTCTTTCTAAAATACAAAAATCACTAAAATAAAGAACTAGAACCAGTTGTTTGCTTCTTTATTTTGTAAAAGATAACTTGTGCAAGGTGCCTGAGGTAATTATTTGGTTTTTATGATAGTTTTTTTTTTTTCTAAATCACTCAGTTTTATCTAATTTTTGGACAAGTGTTTGTCTTTTGTTTCCCCTTCATGATTGCTTTTAAATTACACACTGGGCTAGGAAATGAGTGATAAAATAATTTTATGATTGTATTCGTTGTAGAAGATATAATTAGCATATCGTGGTAAGATATTAATGGTGCATAGTGACTTGATTAGACCCATAGAATAGCTAAGTCCTAGTACTACTGAGTTTTGCTTTAATGGGATTCTGTTGTTATCTAAGAGACTTGAAAAGGAACTTATGGTGGAGAAAGAAGAAACCAGGTTGGATTTACAGTCAATTTTGTAATTTTTTAACTTTTTAAAGATCCTTCAGTTACCTGCTTTCCTTTCGTGGATGGCGGGTAATTTTCCTTAATGATGATCAGCCGTATGTTCTTGAGAGTAGTCCCTGATTTCAGAGTATCATAGTGAAATCATAGAGGTACAACGTCCCCAATTAACTGAGGTTTTTTAATATTAAAAAAAAATTGATTTGCTAGCTATTATGTTTTACAGAATACAGCAATCTATAATAATAATGGATCTAGGTAATTCCCTTTCTTAATTACAAAGAGAAGGAGCACCTATACAGACGTGCCCTGTAGACCCTCTTCTAACCGTGAGTCACACATACACCAGCTGTGGGACAGACTGACATCATGTGATGGCTTCTGTTGTGATACACTGAGACAGAATTAACTGTACAGTTTTCCTGTTTAAAAACATTTACCTGAACCTGATCAGTAGGGAAAAAACAGACAAATCCAAATGGAGGGGTATTCTCCCTTGCTAACTGGTCTGGAAACTTCAAAAATCTCAGTGTCAAAGATGTCATGCCCTCCTTCTCAAAAAAGTTCTGAGGATCACTTCTAGAGGAAAGGAGACCGGAAAGAAATGACAGGATAGTGACAAGGGACATACTGGAATGAACAATTCAGGAAATTTTAATATTAAATAATATATTATGTATTAACTGTATACTCTTATGTATATTAAATTTCCTGAATATGGGGGCACCTGGGTGGTGCAGTCAGTTAAGCATCTGACTCTTGGTTTCAGCTCAGGTTGTGATCTCAGGCTCATGCTAAGACCTTCTGTGCCCTCTCCCCCATCCCCCCCTTTTTAAAAATTTAATAAATCTTTAAAAAAATTCCCAAATATGATAGTTATCTTTATGTAGGAAAAGCACAGAACAAGAACCTTGTTCTGAGTGAGGGGTGAAGGGTTAGTGTCTGTAAGACAACACACAGTGATAAAGGGAGAGAGTATGAGAGCACATGCCAGGATAGCTCAATGTTGATAATCATGGAAACTAAAAATAAATTAGGGCTTAACAGTTCATATTAGAGACTTTTCTTTGCCTTCTCTCCCTCCATCCAAAAATTTGTTGCAGTTTATGGTAATTGCTTCTTCACCTGCCTGCTAAGCCTGCTAATAGAATAGAGACATCCATTTAGAATAATTGAAGTTTTCATCAAACCCATAGAATCATTTATTCTTTGTATAATAACACAATAAGTACTGTTATAATGTTGCTTTTATAGCAGTATAGTTTGACATGTAATTTTAGAGGTGAAAAGCTTAGGTCTTGAAGTTTGAATTGGAGCATTCTGAAGAAGTAGCGTTTGGTTGGGGAAATGAAGACCAAGTAAATCATTCTGGTCATTCCCTCTCTTTTGTCATTTAAAGCCATTAATTTTACTCTGCTAGATCCTTCTATTTTTATATATATGGTAATGAGGGATATACGTCCATGTGCAGAAGCGAAGCAGAAGCTGCAAACAGTAAGATACAGTGTAACACTGATGTTTCTGTACTTTTTCTTCTAGAGTTAAATCACAGTTCTTGACAATGCATAAGTGACCTTTAAACAAAATTTGTTTTGGTGTTTTCAGAAAACTTTTTGAAAATATTTATCCCTTAAAGTTTGTGTGTATATATACATAATTGTGTGTGTGTGTGTGTGTGTGTGTGTATATATATATTACTTTGTTTCTTAGAGGGGTGATGTATAAATATATAAATCATTTTGTTTCTTTCTTAGAGGAGTGAATGTCGTTCCTTTTCTAGAATTCATTGGGTTACCTGACAGCATAGTAAGCATTCTGAAAAATTCCCAGAGTGGAAATGCACTAACAGCATATGCCTTGTTTAAGGTAAGTACTGTTATAAATGAGTTGCTCTTCACACTTAACCAGTGACAGGCTCAGTTCCTCATAAAACTCCATGTTAGTTCCCAGTAGTAATTTTTTGTAACCTAAAATACCACATAAAGTACCATAGTCTAATGGCTAAAGTTTATATTTTTTAATTTAATTTAATTTTTTGGTGTGTGTTCCAAAATTCATTGTTTATGCACCACACCCAGTTTATATTTTTTTAAGTTTAAATTTTAAGAATAACTAAAATGATGGTTTAGAAAGAAGTGACTTGAAAATAGGTAGATCATTCCTAACCTGCTGTGATGAGACAAATATGAGACTTCTGAATTTCTGGAAGTCATCTTTTTGACATTTCTCCCACTTACGGCATCTTAATTTTCCTTATTCAGAGATCCATGACTTGTTGGTTATATTTAGTATTTATTTTACTGTTTATACTAATTCATCTACTTGGTAAGTCAAATAGTAAAGCTTAGTTCAGATTGTTTTATGGGATAAACCATAGACTCAGTAGCTGTTACATAGGTTTCATTTTAGAAGTTTGTCCACTATAGCTGTTCTCTGGAGTTGAGACACTGACATCTTTATAAGCAGTTTCTACATCTATGGGTCTTTCTTTTAGAAGAGGAGACTCACTATAAATTGTGGATTTTAGCTATATTAATATTACTTTTCTCAGTTGACAAATAATTAATGAAGTTCTATATATCTTCATCCTAAGAAAGAAAACAGAAAACGTTTAGAAACTAGATTTTATTTTACTTTTGTTGTAATAAAAATACTTAGAAGTATGGTTTTATAGTAGTACAGGTAACATTTTATTCTGTCATCCTCATTAAAATCCTCAGAAATCTTGGGAGATTTCCATTTTTATTTTGATTCTAACTAGAGGGCTAAAGCCTAAGTGCTGAGTTTTCAACATTAAAACTTAATAAACTTACCAATTATCAAGTTTCTAGTTATAGTGGGTATAATTTACCTTAATAAGTCAAAGTATCATGACGATTTAAGCCATTTCCTTAATTATAATCACTCCTTATCCTATGCTCCCATAACATGTATGTAGCTCTTATAGTTCGTGTCATGGTCTGGGGTTAGTTTTGCAAGGCTTTTTTGTTTTTTTTAACATTTGGTTTCTTTAGTGGATTTTAAGTGTTTAGGAATTCAAAGTCGTGTTCTATTTCTCTGTGTTTTCACTGCGCCTGATACTGTGCTTTGTAGGTGCATCAATGTTCAGTGCATGTTTCTTACGTGGGAATTGAAACAATGAACCTGTACATGTAGGTAGGTTAGTGTCAGCAGTGTTCCTTCCCACTCACTGTTCTCTGTGAGGTGGGAAATATGCAGGGGGTTCTCCTGGGTATTTTCTGTCACGCATGGTTTCTCAGGTGGAGTAACAAACACTTGAGATTTATTGCTTCAGTAAGGCAAAGCTTCAAAAAGAGGTGTGGCGAAGAGGGGAAAAACCACCTGCGGTGTGACCTTGTGACACTGACTAGCACACAGTCCTCAGCCCCCTAGCACTGTCCTGGAAGTGTACCTTTGTTTGAATTGACAAAAATTTGTCGAACTCCTTCCTATTCTGTGCCAAGTGCCATTCTAGGTACTGGGAATACTGTAATTAAATAAAATGGTACAAAATACATGCCCTCATGGAACTTACAGTCTAGTAGTGGGAGGCAGTTAGATAAAGAAGGTAAAGTTAAAACACACACACCGGGGTGCCTGGGTGGCTCAGTGGGTTAAGCCGCTGCCTTCGGCTCAGGTCATGATCTCAGGGTTCTGGGATCGAGCCCCACATCGGACTCTCTGCTCAGCAGGGAGCTTGCTTCTCCCTCTCCCTCTCCCTCTGCCTGCCTCTCTGCCTACTTGTGATCTCTGTCAAATAAATAAATAAAATCTTAAAAAGGTGGGGGGGCACCTGGGTGGCTCAGTTGGTTAAGCAACTGCCTTTGGCTCAGGTCATGATCCCGGAGTACCAGGATCAAGTCCCGCATCAGGCTCCCAGCTCCATGGGGAGTCTGCTTCTCCTCTCTCATGCTCTCTTTCACTGTCTGTCTCTCAAATAAATAAATAAAATCTTTAAAACACACACACACACACACCATGGAGTTTAGGTGATGTTAAGTGCTAAGAAGAAAGAACAAACCAGCAAGTGTTAGAGCATTTTTTTTCTTCTTATTTATTTATTTTTTTTCCAGAGGGAGGGTTTCCAGGAGGGAGGGAGTTAATCAGGCAGTTGTATGCAAGAAGAGCATTCAAGGTCAAGGAGGGGAAATGGGAGTATAGTGTCCTAAGGCTGCAGGGTACCTGGAGTATTGGAAGGAGTAGGGAGGATGCCAGTGTGGCTGGGATGAGTGAATGCCAAGAAGTAATAGAGCAGCCAGATGAGGGTGGCCTTATGGGCCATTATGAACACTCTGGCTTTTGCTCAGAAGAGATGAAAAGTCACTGGGCAGTTTTGAATATCTGACTTGTGTTTTAACAAAATCATTTTAGCTGCTATGTTGAGAACAGTCCATATATATAGCTCAGCAAGGGTAAGAAGCCCAGAGATGGAGCAGGAGGGGTTATTGCAATGGTATGGGTAAGAGCTGGTAGTGGGAAGACCCAGGTGGTAGCAGGAGAGCCTATAAGATGTAGGTGGCTTCTGGATGTGTTTTGAAGATGGAGCTGATGGACTTTTTTAATGGATTGAATATAAATTATGCAAGAGAAAGGAGTTGAAGCTATTGTGTATGTTTTTGGCTTGAGCAACTTAATAGAGTTGCAGGGCACCTGGGTAGCTGAGTCATTGAGCTTCTAGCTCTTGGCAGCTCAAGTCATGATCTTGGATCATGGGATCAAGCCCCACGTCAGGCTCTGTGCTTGTGCGGTGGGGGTTTCCTGGTGGCTCAGTCCATTAAGTGTCTTACTCCTGACTTCAGTTTAGGTCATGATCTCAGGTTGATGAAATCAGGCCCCATGTGGAGCTCCCTGTTCAGCAGGGAGTCTGCTTGGGATTCTCCCTCTCCCTCTGTTCCCCTTCCCCCCCATGCTCTGATAAGTAAATGAAAGAATAGAGTTGCCATTTCCTGAGATGCAGACAGCTTTGAGAGGAGCAGGATTGGGGTGGGACCATTGAACATAAAGAGATCAGTTTTGAACAGATGACATTTTGAGCTCCTATTAGACATGCAAGTGTAAATAAATTGGATGTTGTATATACTGGAATTTAGGAAGAAAAGGCTCAGTCTGGAAATCTAAGAATCATTAATTTACAGGTGGCACTACAGACTTGAAATTGGAGAAGACCACCAAGGGAATGAGGTAGGTGGAGGAGTACAGGGGCTCAATACTGCCCCACAGTGTTCAGAGGTAGGCAACAGGAAGAAGAATGGGGAGGAAGGAGTGTAAAGGGGCAGCCTCTGAAGTGGAAGGAAACCAGGGCAGTGGGGGCATGGCAGCCAGGCAGGACATGCTCCAAGGAGTAGAGGGGGAAGCTGTCTCCATAGTTCTGATGGCTCGCAGGCCTCTTCAGTGACTGATGAGAGGTGGGCGTGAAGGCTTAGAGTAAATTAAGAAAATGAAGAGGGAAGGTGGAGATGGAGAGCATATGCAGCTCTTTCAAAGACTTTTGGTACTGAATTTTAACACAGAAGCTATCAGAATGTGATAGAGTTGCGGTCCCCATTTGTGTTGCTCTTGGACCAGTTCATCTAGTATTCACCTGTGGTCCTTAAATCTCTGGTCAAAGTTAAACCTGTACTTGCCTGCACAGATTTATGGATTTATTTATTTATTTATTTATTTACTTTGCCTCGTGGAAGTTCCCAATTGGAATTCCAGACCCAGGGTGGGTTGTAATGAGAAGGTAGTATAAGGCCTGGAAAAGTCAAAGGGATTTGGAAGTGAAACTAAACTAAATTCAGTAAAGAATAAACATTTGGCCCATGTTTGCCTCTCACCATTTGAAGTAGTTTGGTTCCGGTTTAGTTCTACATGTGCAGTATCCACAGGTTAGCAGGGTTTATAAGGACGAGAAACGTATGTGTGTTTGTTGTTGGCCCTGAGCCATCTTTTTCTCATTTCCCACGTTGCCCGTCTCTAAGGTTCACTAGCACGTGGTTCCAGGCTTCAGTGCTTCTACTGGGAATATCCTGTAATCCTTGGCGTTTACAGAAGAAGATCCCTTGCTAGGAGGGAAAACCATATAGGCTGTAACTATATTAGCCTGGTGAAGCAGTAAAGTAATTTATATTGTTTGGTTATTACTAAAAATTTAAATTTCACATTGTTTTTGCTAAGACGATAGGCATGATCAGCTGTTGATCCGCCTGTGTTTGCTTTTCTCCTCAGATTGCAACACCTGCCCGATATACTGTGACTTTGGGTGGAACCTCGTTCACTGTGAAGTATTTGCGTAGTCGAGGCTACATGTCGACACCGCCTCCTGTCAAGGAATATCTTCAAGACAGGATGGAAGAGACCAAGGAGCTTCTCTCAGAGAAAATGGAAGAAACAAAGGATAGACTCACTGAAAAATTACAGGAAACCAAAGGAAAAGTTTCTTTTAAGAAAAAAATGGAATAGGGTGCCTTATATATCAGGTGACAGACAATTTCTGCACTTTAACCCTTTGGAAACTATGGACAAAGATACATACATGCTCCTGATTAGATTTTTTTTTTTATTAGTTGCCTAAATACACCAGTTCTCTGAGGGTTAAAGACCTAAGATACCTTTTTAAAGTTGAGTATTACTAGAAAAATTAGTGTTTTTTGAAAAGAAAAATGGAACCCAGTATAAGAATTTTAACACCAGTAGCAGCATTAAGCAGTGGTTTGTGTCTTCGTAAGTCAGAGCTCTTTTTTCAGGGTCTTCAGAATCCTACTTGCTTTGTGTTTTGTTGCAGCAGATGGAGCAGTTGACTCCTTGAATAACTGATATGGCCCTAGGCAGGGTGTTAACACTGGGTTTTCATCTTTATGTTATTCATTGAGCTTTTAACTCTGTTCATTTCTTAATGTGGAGACCAATATTATCATCACAACTGCCAGTGAATAAGAGGATATTTAGTGTTTCTTTAAAAACCGTATATAACAGTTATCTCTACCAGTTAAAATACACATTTTATATGAAGGAAGTTAAATAAAGATTGAGTCATATATCTGTAAATAAGATGTATTGGTTACATGTAAGTGAAAAAAGTGACCCTTTAAAAAATGACTTTTACCCAAAGCTTGTCAAAATCAGTTTTTTTTTAAAGCAAATACATATATCTATGGTACTTTTTCACCTAAAACATAATCTCTACTTTGAATCATTTGTGTTCTCTCCAACTATTTTTCAGAGGAAATGTGAGAATAATATTATACCTTAAGTTTATTGTTGAAATCAAATATCCTTAAGCCATGACTCAGGTTTGCGGTTCTCGAGCAGATGCAGGTGTGGGAGGATGGAAGGTTCTGTCAGGTTGTTCCAAAGCCGACTCACTCCTGCCGTGTGGCAGGCCTTTTGTCTCCACAGGCCGACACTCTCAGTGTCTGTTTCAGAGTTAATGTTGATTTCATTGTGCAGTAAATTTTTAAATTGTAGCTGCTTTTTCCCTTATCCTGAAATATCTTTTTCCCTTATATTGAAATATGCGTGAGCATTTTACTTGAATTTTTTTTAATAGCAAAATTGTCATTAAATTATCTGCTTGGAATGAAATTCAGCCATTGTCAGATGTGAGTTGCCATGATTGTGTGTTTGAGGATGTGTCTGTTTCTTTTGCTCTAACTGCTTTTACTTCATTTCTAACTCTTGAGTTGATACTCAGAAGACAGGATGGCCTCTTTCTAGACCTATCATTGTTTTGAGCGATGTGATAAGGCAGGAAAATGTCCGAGGGACTTCCAGAAGCATTCTGGTAGGGAATCACTGCTGTTGGGCAGGATTTTTGTACTAAATATTTAGTTTGGCCAAATTTAGAGAATAATTTAAAAGAAAAAAATGTTTGCATTTGATACATCTAATCATTATGTTGGAACACTTCACAAGTTAATGCTTTTTTCGGGGGAGGGGCAGGGCAGAGCAGCCAAGGGGCCCGCTGTTGCTCTGCCACACACACTCTTGATCAGGCAGAATGGTTTGGTCTCCTGATACACAGCTGAAGCAATGATTTCAGATTGACAGCACGTTTCAAGTCTAAACACCATTTCCATGTTTTAGCTTGCTTATTCACATTGTTGCAGATACTAAATGCTAAAATATTAACAAATTTCTTGTTTCTTTTTTTTTTTTGACCACTTGAGACTGTGCGTTTGTTTTAACATCTTATATGAAACGCTTCTGAAACAATTTACTTTTCATATTACACAGGGTATATTTTCCAGTAGGGTTAAAATTTGGTTTCTTAGTAGTCACTGATAACCCTGAGACTAAAATTTACCTTTCCTGACTGTCGACCATTTGAGTTTTGTTACTTTCCAATTTTGTTATTGTGTTTATCCAGTTATAGAAAGTGAGTTGCTGATGTGTGCTTTGAAATTCTCTAGTAAAATGTTCTCTGAAGAGGTGAGTGCTTTTGTCATTACTTGGCATCAGGAATATTTGTACCCTATCAAATGCTGTTGTTAGCATATTGCTAACTTAGTCTTTAAGGCAAGCTACAAATGGCTTAAAAGGGGATACCTGTGTTGTTTGAAATATTAATAGCAGGCTAACAATATAGTAATGTGTATAAGGTAAATATATCAGAGTAATATATAATAATAATTAAGTATATATTTTATCATATTCATGTAATATATATTTATGTAATATAATTTTACTTAATATTATGATTATATAATATTTATATTTTATATATTATTTATGATTATATATATTACTCATATATATGTCACAGTAAGTATATATAGTTTGCTATATATAGTAAGCTCCACTTCATTCACAGTCAACTTTATACTTTGGATTAATTTGCCACTACCTTCTGTGAGCAATGAGGCAGAGCAGGGTCCCAAGTCTGATATGCATGTCTGTCTTTAAGTAGGATGTGTTGATAGGGTAAAGAGAGAGCTATGACTGAGATTTAACTTACATAAAGTGATGAATATAGTTTGCTCAGCAAATTCACAATTGAAATGAAAAATAGGTTAGGTAAGAGACTTAGTTTATTCAGAAATAATAGCAAAACCAACCTTTTAATGTACCAAAAATAATCTTTTACTGAATCTGTGTCATGTAGTGGGACGCTGTTCAGATTTCAACAAAGGAGAAAAAGAATGGATATATTGAGATTCCCTTTCCCCCAGTAATGAAATTATGCCTTCAAATGTAATCTTCTATATTTTTCTTATTACAGAATATACCCCCATTTATTTACAAATGAAAGATACCCTGTAGTCCTCATGCCCCAGGGTCAAATGGAGCTATTGACTGCCCTACTTTAGTGATCTTAGAAGGAAATTACAGGAATTTAAAAGATCTTAATAGTTTGGGCGGAAGATGTGTTGGGCGAAAAGCATATCTAGCTTTACTCTGTCTTCTTTCCACTGGGTTCAGGCCAAGTCCCAGGATTTCTTTTAAACAAGGATTGTGTGTGGTGGAATATGGTGATGGTGATGAAATGGACAGAAGGTGATTTTAACAAATGAGACAGAAAAAGTGCATCTTTCCTTATAATTTTGAAATACCATTCTTGTAAAATGTGTTTGTGACATAAACATTTCTCTTTTTCTTAAGACTTCTTTGTTTGAAAGAAAGAGGGGGAAGGAAGGGCAGAGGGAGAATGAGAGAGACTCTCAAGCAGACTCCCCACTGAATGCGAGAGCCTGACTCAGGGTTCAATCTCATGACACTGAGATCATGACCTGAACAGAAACCGAGAGTTGGGCACTCAACCGACTATGCCATCCAGGCACCCTGAGATATGTTTCTGAAAAATACTTTTTTTCATGGTAATGTAGACAAATGTATCTTCTGTTAGCTACAATTCGTTTTTTGAAATGGGGATCTTCATTTATTTGAAATTTTCAAAATTGGGTCCATAAGGCCTAAATGAAAACTGTTTAAATGTTTCCAAAGTTGGTTGGAGTATTATTCCATATTAAAAGTTAACTGCCTGATTGACTATTCATGCCATAGTCTAAAATGCACCAAATCATATTGGCCTAGAGCGAATTAGCACGGGAGTATTCAAATAGAAGAGTATGAGCCTTTCTGCCACCTTGGAATTGAACAACCTGAAACAAATCTATAGAACTAAAGGTGGGTACTTTTAATTATTCACTGTGCAAATATGACCTCTGTCTAGTCTCTTTTGTCCATCTGTATGTCATGTGGTATCCGGTTAGCATTAAATGGGATCCCATAAGATGCTGTCTTATGTACCTGAAGGTACGGCAGACTCCAGGTTTCATTCTCCCTTAGAGACCAGACTGGCCTGGGGTCCCACTCCTTTGCAGAACCCATCTTCAGCCATGAATTTTGGCCTAGCCTTCTGATTCTTAAAAGATCCTGTGGTTTGAGCTTGTAACTTGTATTTGAGAAAAGCTGATTCAGGCCAATTGGATATATTTTTCCCCCACTGTGAGATTTTTCTTTTGTGACTTCTGTGTCACATTGGTTCATTTTAACTAGTCAAAACAAGTTTTTGATTGTCTTGCTTCTTCAGGGTTAGGCTTTGAAAATCAAGCTGTATTCTTCCCTGTGCATCATTGACAATCACCAACAATAATAATTACAGATCATAATTATCTTGTGGCAATTATCTGGCTATTTTCATAAGCATGATCTTAGTAGGAAGAATGCATCTTGATTTTGGAAACCTTCAGGGCAGAGTATAATGTTTAGCCCATTCTTTATTCTGATGACTTGATTGGACAGCCACGGTGAGGAAGCATGTGGTTTCTCTTTGCAGATGGGAGCACTCGAGAAGAGTCATACGAAAGAACACTTGTTCCACATTGTGCTTTCTCTGGGACAGCATGGTCCGTGAGGGCAGAAGCCACAGGACAGTTAAAAGAGGTTCCACATGCTGGCTGCCAAAGCGTTTCCTCACTCTTCCTGAAAGGGCAGCTTGCGTAGAACCTTTCTTTCATTCTCTCTCCCTCTCTCTGTCCAGCTTTCTTGTTTTGGATTTTGATCAATTTAAAAGAAAACTCGTAAGTGAGAAAGGAAACGGAGTGTGCACACAAGCTTGCCTGCTTCTCCGTGTGGTACAGGCCAGTTCTCCCTGTCTGCCTCTAATGGGCAGGTCCACATGGCCCAGCTTCAGAAAGAGTGGGTCGGTAAACGCAGTTCCCTGACTTTTTAATCAAATACATGGTCGAAAGCCTTTCATTCTATTTTGATAATTCCATAAATGTCATTCTAAGCATATGACATAAAATCATGGCAAATCTGTATCTTCCTTTTTACCACTTAGATGTTTGAGCGCCTTAAAGCTAAATTTGACTTCTTAAAGAATATTTAGCATTTTCTCTATATACACAAATATTTAAGTTGTAATTACCTTTTATGAACCTCTAAGTACTAGATTTAAGATTCTGTAATGATTGAAGCACATTTTGATTAGTTTGTGTTTTAGTGAATCTGAATCAATATTTTTCTTTGGATACTTAATATGGTGACTTAACTCTCTCCATTGCTTTACTTCTCTAAGAATAGCGGCTGCTTTCATTCTCCTTGTGCTAAGGGTGCAAAACGCGAGTGTCTGTGAAGTGCTCAAATAGGGATGGCTTTGACTGCCCTCCAGCTACCCTCTGGAGATGGAATTGCAGGGCTTGGTTGCCATGGTACTCCACCAGCTGGCACTTGTTATTCCTTTATTAAAGAGGATATAGGATATGGTGGGTCATAACTCACAGTATTACTTCTTTTGGTTCAGAAATAAGGGACAAGTCTCAGTGGTTTCCCCCCAAAGTTGGAAATATCGTCGGATACTTTTGTCCTCAAAATCTAATGCAACTTTTGTTGAGGAATCTTGACCATTTAGTAACTGCATTATTTTAGAAGCATTTTAGATCAATAGGCGCTTTGAGTCATTTACCCCAGGCTTGCAGAGAATTTATATAGAATTTTGCTTTTAGCAGGTCATTTTAGAACTAAACCCAATATTTTTAGTTGAAGAAGGGCATGGGAGAGCTGAGTCTGGAATTCAGATCCCAACTTCCAGTTTATTTGATTTATCCTCTTGTGCCAGGCATGAAAATAAAGTAAGTCCCCGCGTTGGGTCTTTTGCAATTCTTTGTACTTTTGGAGCCAAAGCCAATTTATTAACATTCTTTGCCTCTCTCCTGCTGGTGCCTGCCTGCCTTCTTTTCGGCTTTTAATCTTATACTTTTTCTTTAATTCATTCACAGTCCACTATTTTCATCCTTTTCTCTTTAGAGTAGTAGAAAGGGGGAAAGTAGCTATCCTGTTATTTCCTGTATGTCTAGAGAAGGAGATACTGCTTCATTTCTCATGCTCCAGCTTCATTTCCCTCAGCCGGCGACACAGGGAGGTTTCAAGGCCGGTTGATGCTGGCGTCTTCTTGCTATCCAGGTTGACCTTGGCAATGCAGTTAGTAACTGTTTTTAGACACCTAAATCCATACTCGAGAACAAGTAATCAAAACTTTGGTAATTAGATCTAGTCTTTATATATCTGCACATTTAATGTTTCGTATATCCAAAGAGGATTTGATCTCAGGAAATTCTCCATTGCCTCCTTGGCAAAAAAAGGAGTTTCTGTTTTCCCATTGCTCCTGTGTGGCGGATTGTTCCTCTGTGGAGGCTGTGCCTGTGGCATACTCGGAGCCAGCTCAGATTGGAATTTTCCATGTACTCAAGGCCAGTCACCAGAGCATGTGACGCGATCAGAAGCTGGCATTTATGGAAAATTTTAGCACTGAGAAGTTCATTATATCCCTGGTTAAGGATGATCAGGTTTCACTAAAGGATGAGGTTTAGCTGCACTGAGTCCCAAAGAAAATGACCAAACTTAAACCCTGGCATGGCCCATACTGGTGAGCAGCTGTGCGGTACAGCAAAGTGTCCCAGAGAGTAGCTGTAGTCTTCACAGTGTTGTCTTGTTACACACGCTCTGTGCAGGGGGGCATGTCTAATGGACCTGACAGGCTAAAACTTGGTTTGCTGCATCTGCCTTGCCTCTGTCACTCCTGCGGCTTGTATGCACACTTCATGGCTGGTGAAGCAAGGATGGTGAGAACCAGATACGCTCCTGTTCGTGGGCAGGAGCCCCTCTGTCTGAATGCAGAGCCCCTCTGGGTGGGTTGCCGCATCTTGCCTTGTCTCCCCTGTAGCTGTGCGTGGCTGAAACACTTGCCAGCAGAGACTGGCTGATGGAAAAACATCAGAATGAGAAATGAGAACACAGGTGTTCATCTCAGGTTTAAAGGAGGTTGACAGTAAGGGAAAAACCTGAGTGCTCACGGGTAGCATTCCAGAAGAGTGCGATCATGCCAGTGTTAGCAAAGAGAAATGAAGAATATGGCCTGGGTTCTAGATGCAGAAAGGCAGAGGTGCCTGAAGGGCAAGGTCCTGGTGGTTGGGGCCTGAGGCTCATCCAGGATCTCCCTCAGGACGAAACTGGGGAGGTAGAGAGAATGCTAAGTAACAGAGCTCAAATCAGCATTAGCTGCTCCCCCACATAAAAAGAAAGCAAGAGACAGAAAAAGGGCCAGGTGAAGGGGGCAAGGCAAGGAAGGAAATTATTTTCTAAACGATTCTCTCCTTGTATTTTCACATTGTTTCTAAGACACACACACGCACCTTGCTCACCACCCCACAATGTGGTTCATTAACCAGAAAACCTGTAGATGACAACAGTAATGAAGAGAAAAACACATATTTTACACAAAACCTATGGCAAGGAAGTTTTAGGCCTGGTAATTTAGTCTTTACCTTGACATTGGATACGTCAACCCTAAGCTGTACTAATTGCTGGAGTATTAAAATCTGGGATTGTGATGCTACCAGCTTTGTTTTTCTTTTTCAACATTCCTTTGGCTATTCGGGGTCTTTTCTGGTTCCATATAAATTTTATGATTGTTCTAGGTCTGTGAAGAATGATGATATTTTTATAGGGATTACATTGAATGTATGGATTGCTCTGGTCAGCATAGACATTTTAACAATATTGGTTCTTCCAGTCCATGAGCATGGGATGTTTTTCCATTTCTTTGTGTCTTCCTCAATTTCTTTCATGAGTGTTCTATAGTTTTCAGAGTACAGATCCTTTACCTCTTTAGTTAGGTCTATTCCAAGGTATCTTATGGTTTTGGGTACAGTTGTAAATGGGATCAATTCCTTTATTTCTCTATCTTCTCTCTCATTGTTAGTGTATAGAAATGCATCTGATTTTGGTGCATTGATTTTATATCCCGCCACATTGCTGAATTCCTGAGTTCTAGCAATTTTGGGGTGGAGTCTTTTAGGCTTTCCACATAGAGTATCATGTCATCTGCAAAGAGTGAGACTTTGACTTCTTCTTTGCGTATTTGGATGCCTTTTATTTCTTTTTGTTGTTTGATTGTTGAGGCTAGGATTTCTAGTATTATGTTGAATAGTAGGGATGATAGTGAAAATTCCTGTTGTGTTCCTGACCTCAGGTGAAAAGCTCTTAGTTTTTCCCCATTGAGAATGATAATTTGCTGTGGACTTTTTGTAGATGGCTTCTATGATAATGAGGTATGTTCCCTCTCTCCCTACACTATTGAGTTTTAATCAGAAAAGGATGCTGCATTTTGACAAAGCTTTTTCCACATCAATTGAGAGGATCATATGGTTCTTGTTTTTTCTTTTATTAATGTAATGGATCACATTGATTTGCAGATGTTGAACCAAACTTGCAGCCCAGGAATAAATCCCACTTGGTCCTGTGAATAATCCTTTTAATACATTGTTGGATACTAATGGTTAGTATCTTGGTGAGAATGTTTGTGTCCATGTTTAAGAGGGTTATTGGTCTGGGATTCTCCTTTTTGATGGGGTCTTTGTCTGGCTTTGAAATCGAGGTAATGCTGACCTCACAGAAAACATTTGGAATTTTTCCTTCCATTTCTATTTTTTAAACAACTAAAGAAGAAAAAGTATTATATCTTCCATAAATGTTTGGTAGAATTCCCCTGAGAAGCCATCCAAACCTGGACTCTTGTTTGTTGGGAGATTTTTGAGTACTGCTTCAATTTCCTTGCTTGTTACGGTTCTGTTCAGGTTTTCTGTTTCTTTCTCTTTCAGTTTTGGTGGCTTATGAGGTTCCACAGATGCATCCGTTTCTTCCAGACTTACTAATTTTTTGGCATATAGTTGCTCATAATATGTTCTTAAATTGTTTGGTGTTGGTGTTGATCTCTCCATTTCATTCATGATTTTATTAACTTGGGTCCTTTGTTATTTCTTTCTGATAAGTCTGGCTAAGGGTTTATCAATTCTTTCAAAGAATGATCACCTGGTTTTTTTGATCTGTTCTGCTGTTCTTTTGGTTTCTGTTTCATTGTTTTCTGCTCTGGGTCTTTATTATTTCTCTTCTCCTGCTGGGTTTAGGCTTTATTTGCTCTGCTTTCTCCAGTTCCTTTAGGTTTACGGGTAGATTGTATATTTGAGACTTTTTTTCTTTCTTTAGAAAGGCTTGTATTGCTCTGTACTTCCCTCTTAGGACTACATTTGCTCCATCCCAAGGGTTTTGAACAGTTGTATTTTCATTTTCATTTTTTTCCATGAATTTTTATAATTCTTTAATTTCTTGGTTAACCCACTCATTCTTTAATAGGATGCTCTTTAACCTCCATGCATTTGTTTTCTTTCCAAATATTCTGTTGTGATTGAGTTCAAATTTTAAAGCATCATGGTCTGAAAATATGCAGGGAATAATCCCAGTCTTTTGGTACCAGTTGCAGCCTGATTTGTGACCCAGTATGTAATGTATTCTGGCGAATGTTCCATGTGCACTCAAGAAGAATGTGTATTCTGTTGCTTTAGAATGAAATGCTCTGTATATATCTATGAAGTCCATCTAGTCCAGTGTGTCATTCAGAGCCCCATTCCCTTGTTGATCTGCTTAGATGATCTGTCCATTGCTGTGAGTGGAGTGTTAAAGTTCCCTACTATTATTGTATTTTTATCAATGTGTTTCTTTAATTTTGTTATTAACTGGTTTATATAATTGGCTGCTCCCAAGTTAGGGGCATAAATATTTACAATTGTTAGAACTTCTTGTTAGATAGGCCCTTTAATTATGATCTAGTGACTTTGAGAAAGAGAGAGAATGAACAGTGGGGAGGGGCAGGGAGAGAGAGAAGCAGACTCCCTGCTGAGCAGGAAGCCTGACACTGGGCTGAATCCTAGGACCCGGAGATCTGGCCTAAGCTGAAGGCAGCTGCTCAACCAGCTGAGCCATCCAGGCACCCCTTCTTCATCTCCTGTTACAGTCTTTGGTTTAACATCTATTTTGTCTGATAACAAGGATTGCTACCCCCATGTTGTTGTTGTTATGTCCCTTAGTATGATAAATTGTTCTCCACCTCTTCACGATCAATCTGGAGGTGTCTTTGGGTCTCTTGTAGATAGTGTATGGATGGGTTTTTCTTTTTTATCCATTCTGATAACCTTTGTCTTTTGATTGGCTCATTTAACCCATTTACATTCAGAGTAAATATTGAAAGGTATGAAATTAGTGCTATTGTATTACCTATAGAGGCCCTGTTTCTGTAAACTGTTGTCTGTTTATTTCTGGCCAATGTTACTTTGGGATCCCCTTTAAAATTTCTTTTAAGGCTGGTTTAGTGATCACAAATTCTTTTAGTTTCTGTTTGTCTTGGAAGCTCTTTCTCTTTCTATTCTGACTGATAGCCTTGCTATCAAGTATTCTTGGCTGCATATTTTTCTCTGTTAGCACCCTGAATATATCATGCCAGTCCTTTCTGGCCTGCCAGTCTCCCTTGGATAGGTCTGCTATCAGCTTATGTTTCTACCTCTGTAGGTTAAGGACCTCTTGTCTCGGTTGCTTTCAGGATTTTCTCTTTGTCTCTAAAATAAGCAAGCTTCATTAATATTATATACTGATGTGTTAACCTATTTTTATTCATTTTGACAGGGTAGGAGAAGGTTTCTGTATGCCTCCTGTACTTGAATGCCTGTTTCCTTCCTCATATTATGAAATTTCTCAGCTATGATTTGCTCAAATATACCTTCTGCTCCCCCCACTTATTCTTCCTCTGGAACCCTAATTATTCTGCTATTGTTTTGCCTTATGGTATTGCTGATCTCTTGAATCTTCCCCTGGTGATCCAGTAGTTGCTTATCTCTCTTTTTCTCATTTTCTTTATTCTCCATAATTTTATCTTTTATATCACTGATTCTCTCTTCTGCCTCATTCATCCTAACAGAGCCTATTTTTTTTAAATTACATCTCTGTAATACAACCTGATTAGATTTTAGTTCTCTTATTTCTCCAGAAAGGGATCCTTTGGTGCTTTCTATGCTTTCTTCAAGTTCAGCTAATATCTTTATAATCATTATTCTGAATTCTAGCTCTGATATCTAATTGATATGTATATTAAGTCTCAGGCAGTTAGTACTGCCTCTGGTTCTTTTATCTGGAGTGTTTTTCTGTCTTGTCATTTTGCCCAGATAAGAACAGATGAGTGAGGGAACCAAATACAAAAATATCAATCATGACCCCAGCAAAATATACATTAAACAAATCAGAAGAGATCAGAACTGAAAAAAGAAAAAAGAAGGAAAAAAAGAGAATATAATCAAACAGGTGGACAGAACAGAATAGTACACTAGGTCCTGGGTGTATTTTGGTCTATTTGTTAGGAGAAACTAGATCCCAAAATTGTATAGAATGAAAAAAACTTATATGTATACAAAAATAAAATTGAATACAATGAAAGAAAGCCAGAAATGAAGAATATATATTTAAAATGTAAATGTAAAAATGAAAATTAAAAAAGATTTAAAATATAAAAGTGAAAATTTAAAAAGACTTAAAAACAGAATTGATAAAATAAGAAACTAGTTGAAAAGGAAAAAAAGAATATCTAAACTGAAATACTGAAGAGTCATGAGGGAAAAACATGAATTCTATACACTCGTTTTCTTCTAGCACTGGAGTTACATACTTTTGTGTTTGGTGAACTTGGTCTTAGCTGGATGTTCCTGCTGGTCTTCTGGGGACAGGGCCTGTTGCCCTGATTCTCAAGTGTCTTTGCCCTGGGCAGAATCACACCCACCTTGAGAGGGGGCCAGGCTAGGAATAAGCGGCTTCAAATTGCTCTATGTGACTTTTGTTCACTAAAGGCTTTCCATGCCACTTTAGAGGATGAAAATGAAAATGGAGGCACCTTGATCTCCAGACCTGGAGCTGAAAATTTGTACCTTCCCCTCTTCAGTGAGCCCTCAGGAGAAGCAGTCAGTCTTGTATCCCTGGTTTCCATCTGCACTGTGTGTTCACCCAGCCTGCAGCCAAGCGTTTTATCTCAGGTGCGTGGCCCCATTTGGAGTCTCCAAACTTTAGAGGGTCCTGCAGCTCCCACCTGCACTGATCCTATCAGGGGAGCAAGGTGGTCTCACTGCAGTTCTTCTGCTTGGTGGGCCCCTGCTCAGAGAGCAGTCTCTGGACCATGCTGGGGTTTGTGGTTTATGGAAAACCCTGAATTGAAAGCCCACTCCTGGGATCGCTGATTGCAGCTGGCTGCCCCACACCCACTACCTGGGAGCTCTGCCACACTCAGGCACCTCTGTTCTTTCTGTGACCCCAGGGATCCTGAGACCACACTGTCCCATCTAGGATTCCACCCCACTTTGCCAAGTTCTGATTTTGCGATTGGATGCTATATAATTTTCTAGTAGCCAGCTTACGGAGACTCCCTCCCACCACGGTCTATCTTCCATATATCACCTCGGGTTCACTTCTCCACACATCCTACCTTGCAGAAAGTGGTCTCATTTCAATTTGTAGAGTTGGCAGCAGTTCTTTTCTTAGATCTCCAGCTGAGTTTGCAGGTCTTCAGGATGATTTGATAGCTATCTAGCTAAATTCCAGGGACCAGAAAAAACTAGGGTCCCCTACTCCTCAACCATCTTCTTCCTCCTGGAAGTTTGTGCCTTTTGACCACCTTCCTCCTGTTCCCCTCCTCCAGTCGTCCCCTTCTGGTAACCACAAACCTGATTTATTTTCCCATGACTTTGGTAGGATTTTGTTGGTTGGTTAGTTTTTAACATTCCCACATAAAAGTAAGGTCATACAGTATTTGTCTTTCTCTGTCAGACCTATATCAATTAGCATAATACTTTCGAGGTCCATCCATGTTGTTACATATGGTAGGATTTCCTCATTTTTTAATGGCTGAATAATATTCATCGTGTGTGCATGCACACGCATATACACACACCACCACCACCACCACCACCATCTTTATTCATTCACCCATTTATGGACACTTAGGTTGTTTCTGTGTCTTGACTATTGTAAACAGCGATGCTGTGAACATAAGGGGTGCACATATCTTTGAGTTACTCTTCTTGTTTCCTTTGATATTTGCCCAGAAGTGGAATAACTAGATCATATGGTAATTGGGTTGTTTTTTGTTACTGACTTGTAGGAATTATTTATATATTTTGGATATTAACCTCTTACCAGATACAGAGTTTGTAAATATTTTCTCCCATTCAGTAGATTGACTTTCCGTTCTATGGATGGTTTTCTTTTGCTATGCTAAAGCTTTTTAGTTTGATGTAGTCCCACTTGTTTATATCTTATGTTGTTGCTTACACTTTAGGTGTGATTTTACTAAGTCCCCTGCCAATGAGGTTTATTCTTATGTCTTCTAAGAATTTCACGGTTTTAGGTTGTAAGTCTTTAATCCATTTTGAATTGATTTTTGTGAATGCTGTAAGATAGAGGTCAAGTTTTATTCTTTCACATGTGAATATCCAGTTTTCCCAGCACCGTTTACTGAAAAGCCAGTCTTTTTTTTTTCATTGTGTATTCTTGACTCCCTTGTCAAATACTAGTTGACCATATATGCTTGGGTTTATTTCTGGGCTTGTGATTGTATTCCATTGGTGGAGTGGCCTGTTTTTATTCCAGAGCCATACTGTTTTAATGACTGTAGCTTTATAGTGTAGTTTGAAATAAGGTGTGGCACTTCCTTCTGTGTTGTTCTTTCCCAGGATTTCTTTGGCTATTTGGGTTTTTTTGTGATTCCATATAGATTTTAGGAATTTTTTTTAAATTTCTATAAAAAAATGCCATTGGAATTTCAATAAGGTTTGCATTGAATCTGTAGATGGCTTTTGGTAGTATTGACATTTTAACAAGATTCATTTTCCCAGGCCACAAATATGGGATACCATTCCATTTATTTGTGTCTTCCTTGATTTATGAATGTCTTATAGTTTTCAAAATAGAGATCTTTTACCTCCTTGGTTAAATTTATTCCTAAGTACTTTGTTGTTTTTGATGCTATTACAAATGGAATCAGTTTCTTTCTTTCTTTATTTTTTTTCAGAAAATTAGTTGTTGGTATTAGAAAATTCATTGTAAGGATATAGAAATGCTATTGATTTTGTGTGTTAATGTTATGTCCTGTAACTTTACTGAATTTGTTGATTAATTGTAACAGGTTTTTTTTTGGTTGAGACTTTAGGATTTTCTATATATAAAATCAGGGAATCTGCAAATAGAAACAATTTTATTACTTCCTTTTCAATTCTTTTTTTTTTTTTTTAAGATTTATGTTTTTGAGAGAGAAAGAGAACATGAGCTGGAAGGGCAGAGGGAGAGGGAGAGAGAATCTCAAGCAGACTCTGAGCTAAGCACAGAGACTGACATGGGGCTTGATCCCACAACTTTGATATCATGACCTGAACTGAAATTGAGTCAGATACTCAACTGACCATACCCTTCTTTTCCAATTCTAGTAACTTTTCTTTTTCTTGCCTGACTGCTCTTGATAAGGCTTCCAGTACTGTGTTGAATAGAAGTAGTGAGAGTGTTTAATTTGCTCATGTTGGACCATCCTTGCATCACAGGGATAAATCCCTGTGATGTAATCATGGAGAATGATCCTTTTAGTGCTGCTGAATTCATTTGTTCATATCTTGAGAATTTTTGCATCTCTGTTCATCAGGGATATTGGCCTGTAGTTTTATTTTCTAATGGTGTCCTTATTTGGCTTTGGTATTAGGGTAATGATGGCCTTATAAAATAAGTTTGGGAGTATTCCCTCATCTTCAATTTTTTGGAAGACTTTGAGAAGAATTGGGATTAATTCTTTAAATGTTTGGTAAAATTCACTACTGAATCCATCTGGTCCTGGGCTTTGCTTTGTTGGGACATTTTGATAACTGATTCAATCTCCTTACTAATAATAGATCTGTTCAGATTTTCTATTTCTTCCTGATTCAGTGTTAGTAGTTTGTATGTTTCTAAGAATTTTTCCATTTCTCCCAGGTTGTCCAATTTGTTGTCATGTAGTTACTCATAGTAGTCTCTTATGATTGCTAGAATTTCTGTAGTATCTGTTTCCCTTCTCAGTTATAATTCTGTAATTTTGTTGATTTGGTCTTTCTCTTTCTTCCTTGGTTTGTCAATTTTGTTTATCTCTTCAAAGAGCCAACTCTTAGTTTGGTTAATCTTTTCTATTGTTTTTAAATTTTCTGTTTTGTTATTCCTGCTCTGATTTTTATTATTTCCTTCTTTCAGCTAACTTTGGGGTCAGTTTATTCTTTTATAGTTCCTTAAGGCGTAGAGATAGATTGTTTATTAATATGGGTGTTTGTTGCTATGAATGTCCCTGTAAAAACTGCTTTTGCTGCATCCTATAGATTCTTTTATTTTGTTTCCATTTTTGTTTATCTCAAGAAACTTCTATTTCCCCTTTTAATTTACTCTGGTACCTGTTTCTTTCACTGGCATTTTAAGCTGTAGGAGTGAGTGTAGACAGCATTCTAAGATAAAGCACTGTCTACAAGTCTGTAGTAATTGGCCAAATGTTTTTTAATTAAATCTAGAATATGGATGTTATAACAATAGCAGCTCCTTTCATTGAGGGCCCCACGTGGCAAGCACACTCTGTCCTCCAGTCTTTCCATGGGTGTTCCTATTGGATAGGTAACATGTAAAAGCAACAGCCCATCAGGGACATTAATTTGAGACAAGGCTAATATTTGAACCACCCAGGTCTGTAGGTTCCAAAATCTGTACGGCCCTTTACTTGTAAGTAGGAGATCTTAACGGAAGTGGGACAGATGCCAAATCATCTTAGAGTCCATGCCAAAGATGGGAGTGACTAATGGTGCCCTCACTCAGGTAAAAGAGCTGCAGCAAATGAGGAGGGGTTGGGGTCACCTGGCCCACACATTAGGGGAGACGGACTTTTGTACTCTGGCTTTAAAGCATGCTTACTCTATTTGCTAGTGAGGCTTGCTAGAACCTGTGGTGCTTATAGATGCATGGTAACAGTAGCCACAGTATAACTCCAAATGCAGATGGCTTTGTAAGCAGGTTAAATTATATAGGAGCTACTATATACAGCTATCTGCAAATATATATACCAACTTCCTGCTAAGTCCTTTTGAAAGCCTACGTTTCAGTCACCACTATGCTGTGTTAGAATGATTAAAACTGTAGCTTTGGCATGTCTGATTTTTTAGAAAATTGTGTAAAGTAGGGCAAGTGAGGTTTGTAAAAGCTTACGTCTGAACAGAAACATGATGTTAAGACAAAACTTCACAAGTGCAAAGTTTTTACTTTGGGGCTGCTATTTTAAAACAAACATTCAAATTAGAATCCAAAGCAAAACAGCATAATGAGCAATCTAATTATGATGTTCTAAGGAACAGACTCATTATAGAATGGTATGTGCTAGTGTCATCATGGAGAGTCACAAATCCAGCATCTTATTTCAAGGCTCCCAATGAGTGGATCTCTGGAAGTGGATGCCCTGTGTTTCCAAATGTTCTCCTAAGGGAGCAGGAAACAGGTGGCCCGAGGAGTGTGATTTCCAGCCAGCAGCGCTGCTATTTCACAAACAGGCTAATAACCAGAGGAAATTGATCAAAGGAAGTCAGAGATTGGAGGAGTTTGGGGTCTCGGCAGGCATGTTTTGGCGGCCCTGAAGTACTGTGTCCCCCAGGTTGGGACACAAGGAAGCCCAGGCAGAAGAGAGGTCATCATCAAGGAGGGGAGGTTTAGGGGTCCATTCACGTCCTGTGCAGAGTGTAAGCCTATCTGGGAAAATGGCGGGTCCAGAACTGGGCCGGCCTCTCCCCTGCCAGCAGCCCCTGGCTCTTGGTCTTTCCTTTTTTTTTTTTTTTTTTTTAATTTTTTATTTTTTCAGCATAACAGTATTCATTATTTTTGCACCACACCCAGTGCTCCATGCAATCCGTGCCCTCTACAATACCCACCACCTGGTGCCCCCAACCTCCCACTCCCCACCCCTTCAAAATTCTCAGATCGTTTTTCAGAGTCCATAGTCTCTCATGGTTCACCTCCCCTTCCAATTTCCCTCAACTCCCTTCTCCTCTCCATCTCCCCTTGTCCTCCATGCTATTTGTTATGCTCCACAAAAAAGTGAAACCATATGATAATTGACTCTCTCTGCTCAACTTATTTCACTCAGCATAATCTCTTCCAGTCCCGTCCATGTTGCTACAAAACTTGGGTATTCACCCTTTTTTTTTTTTTTTTTTTTTACAGCTTTATAGACATATATTTTTATCCCCAGGGGTACAGGTCTGCGAATCGCCAGGTTTACACACTTCACATCACTCACCATAGCACATACCCTCCCCAATATCCATAACCCCACCCCCCTCTCCCAACCCCCTCCCCCCATCAACCCTCAGTTTGTTTTGTGAGATTAAGAGTCACTTATGGTTTGTCTCCCTCCCAATCCCATCTTGTTTCATTTACTCTTCTCCTACCCCCTCGACCCCCCATGTTGCATCTCCTCTCCCTCATATCAGGGAGATCATATGATAGTTGTCTTTCTCCGATTGACTTATTTCGCTAAGCATGATACCCTCTAGTTCCATCCACGTCGTCGCAAATGGCAAGATTTCATTTCTTTTGATGGCTGCATAGTATTCCATTGTGTATATATACCACATCTTCTTTATCCATTCGTCTGTAGATGGACATCTAGGTTCTTTCCATAGTTTGGCTATTGTAGACATTGCTGCTATAACATTCGGGTGCACGTGCCCCTTCGGATCACTACGTTTGTATCTTTAGGGTAAATACCCAGCAGTGCAATTGCAGGGTCATAGGGTAGTTCTATTTTCAACATTTTGAGGAACCTCCATGCTGTTTTCCAGAGTGGTTGCACCAGCTTGCATTCCCACCAACAGTGTAGGAGGGTTCCCCTTTCTCCGCATCCTCACCAGCATCTGTCATTTCCTGACTTGTTAATTTTAGCCATTCTGACTGGTGTGAGGTGATATCTCATGGTGATTTTGATTTGTATTTCCCTGATGCCGAGTGATATGGAGCACTTTTTCATGTGTCTGTTGGCCATCTGGATGTCTTCTTTGCAGAAATGTCTGTTCATGTCCTCTGCCCATTTCTTGATTGGATTATTTGTTCTTTGGGTGTAGAGTTTGCTAAGTTCTTTATAGATTTTGGACACTAGCCCTTTATCTGATATGTCATTTGCAAATATCTTCTCCCATTCTGTCAGTTGTCTTTTGGTTTTGTTCACTGTTTCCTTTGCTGTGCAAAAGCTTTTGATCTTGATAAAATCCCAAAAGTTCATTTTTGCCCTTGCTTCCCTTGCCTTTAGCAATGTTCCTAGGAAGATGTTGCTGCGGCTGAGGTCGAAGAGGTTGCTGCCTGTGTTCTCCTCGAGGATTTTGATGGATTCCTTTCTCACATTGAGATCCTTCATCCATTTTTAGTCTATTTTCGTGTGTGGTGTAAGGAAATGATCCAATTTCATTTTTCTGCATGTGGCTGTCCAATTTTCCCAACACCATTTATTGAAGAGGCTGTCTTTTTTCCATTGGACATTCTTTCCTGCTTTGTCGGAGATGAGTTGACCATAGAGTTGAGGGTCCATTTCTGGGCTCTCTATTCTGTTCCATTGATCCATGTGTCTGTTTTTGTGCCAGTACCATGCTGTCTTGATGATGACAGCTTTGTAATAGAGCTTGAAGTCCGGAATTGTGATGCCACCAACTTTGGCTTTCTTTTTCAATATTCCTTTCGCTATTCGAGGTCTTTTCTGGTTCCATATAAATTTTAGGATTATTTGTTCCATTTCTTTGAAAAAAATGGATGGTACTTTGATAGGAATTGCATTGAATGTGTAGATTGCTTTAGGTAGGATAGACATTTTCACAATATTTATTCTTCCAATCCAGGAGCATGGAACATTTTTCCATTTCTTTGTGTCTTCCTCAATTTCTTTCATGAGTACTTTATAGTTTTCTGAGTATAGATTCTTAGTCTCTTTGGTTAGGTTTATTCCTAGGTATCTTATAGTTTTGGGTGCAATTGTAAATGGGATTGACTCCTTAATTTCTCTTTCTTCTGTCTTGTTGTTGGTGTAGAGAAATGCAACTGATTTCTGTGCATTGATTTTATATCCTGACACTTTACTGAATTCCTGTACAAGTTCTAGCAGTTTTGGAGTGGAGTCTTTTGGGTTTTCCACATATAGTATCATGTCATCTGCAAAGAGTGATAGTTTGACTTCTTCTTTGCCGATTTGGATGCCTTTAATTTCCTTTTGTTGTCTGATTGCTGAGGCTAGGACTTCTAGTACTATGTTGAATAGCAGTGGTGATAACGGACATCCCTGCCGTGTTCCTGACCTTAGCGGAAAAGCTTTCAGTTTTTCTCCATTGAGAATGATATTTGCGGTGGGTTTTTCATAGATGGCTTTGATAATATTGAGGTATGTGCCGTCTATCCCTACGCTTTGAAGAGTTTTGATCAGGAAGGGATGCTGTACTTTGTCAAATGCTTTTTCAGCATCTATGGAGAGTATCATATGGTTCTTGGTCTTTCTTTTATTAATGTGTTGTATCACATTGATTGATTTGCGGATGTTGAACCAACCTTGCAGCCCTGGAATAAATCCCACTTGGTCGTGGTGAATAATCCTTTTAACGTACTGTTGAATCCTATTGGCTAGTATTTTGGCGAGAATTTTTGCTTTTAATCTGTCCTTCTATTTTCAATGATAGCCTAGCTGGATATAGTATTCTTGGATGCATGTTTTTCTCATTTAGTACTCTGAATATATCATGCCAGCTCTTTCTGGCCTGCCAGGTCTCTGTGGATAAGTCTGCTGCCAATCGAATATTTTTACCATTGTACGTTACAGACTTCTTTTCCCGGGCTGCTTTCAGGATCTTCTCTTTGTCACTAAGACTTGTCAATTTGACTATTAGGTGACGGGGTGTGGACCTATTCTTATTGATCTTGAGGGGGGTTCTCTGAACCTCCTGGATTTTGATGCTTGTTCCCTTTGCCATATTGGGGAAATTCTCTCCAATAATTCTCTCCAATATACCTTCTGCTCCCCTCTCTGTTTCCTCTTCTTCTGGAATCCCAATTATTCTAATGTTGTTTCGTCTTATGGTGTCACTTATCTCTCGAATTCTCCCCTCGTGGTCCAGTAGCTGTTTGTCCCTCTTTTGCTCAGCTTCTTTATTCTCTGTCATTTGGTCTTCTATATCGCTAATTCTTTCTTCTGCCTCATTTATCCTAGCAGTGAGAGCCTCCATTTTTGATTGCACCTCATTAATAGCTTTTTTGATTTCCACTTGGTTAGATTTTAGTTCTTTTATTTCTCCAGAAAGGGCTTTTATATCTCCCGAGAGGGTTGCTTTAATATCTTCCATGCCTTTTTCAAGCCCGGCTAGAACCTTGAGAATCGTCATTCTGAACTCTATATCTGACATATTACCAATGTCTGTATTGATTAGGTCCCTAGCCTTTGGTACTGCCTCTTGTTCTTTTTTTTGTTGTGAATTTTTCCGCCTTGTCATTTTGTCCAGATAAGAGTTTATGAAGGAGCAAGTAAAATACTAAAAGGGTGGCAACAACCCCAGGAAAATATGCTTTAGCCAAATCAGAAGAGATCCCGAATTGTGAGGGGGGAGAAAGGGGATAAAAAGGGGTTCAAAAAGAAAAAAAAAAAACTGTTTAAAAAAAGAAAGCCGATAAAGAAAAAATATAAAAAGAGGAAAAAATATATATATATATTAGATAAACTATTTAAAAAACGTTAAAAAAGAAAACGGTAAAAGTTAAAAAAATTTAGCAGAAGAAGAGAAAAAGAAAAAAAAATTGAAAAAGAAAAAAAAATTAACTGCAAGGCTAAAAAATCATGGGGAGAAAGCCATGAGTTCTGTGCTTTGCTTTCTTCTCCTCTGGAATTCCACCGCTCTCCTTGGTATTGAAACTGTACTCCTGGGTAGGTGAAATTGGTCCTGGCTGGGTTTCCCGTTGATCTTCTGGGGGAGGGGCCTGTTGTAGTGATTCTCAAGCGTCTTTGCCCCAGGCGGAGTTGCACCGCCCTTACCCGGGGCCGCGCTGAGTAATCCTCTCGGGTTTGCTTTCGGGAGCTTTTGTTCCCTGAGCGCTTTCCGTAGAGTCCGGAGGACGGGAATGAAGATGGCGGCCTCCCGGTCTCCGGCCCAGAGGAGCCGAGAGTCCGGGGCCCCACTCCTCAGTGCGCCCTCAGAGAACAGCGCCCAATGACTCCCGTCACCCTGGCCTCCAGCCGCGCTCCGAGCTGACGGAGCCTGCGACCGGTTCAAGGCAACCCCGAGCTGAGAGTCACTCCTCGGCTCTGTCTCTGCAGCCGGCTTCCCCGTTCTAATACCGGTAAGCTCTGCGACACTCAGACACCCCCGATCCTTCTGCGACCTTGCGGGACCTGAGGCCGCGCTGACCCCGCCTGGGCTTCACCCCAGTTAAGCCTCTGGAGCGATGTCCCTCAGTGGAACAGACTTTTAAAAGTCCTGATTTTGCTCCATTGCTCCGCCGCTCGCCGGGAGCCGGCCCCTCCCCCCGCGGTCTATCTTCCCGTCGCTTTGGATTCACTTCTCCGCCAGTCCTACCTTTCAGATAGTGGTTGATTTTCTGTTTCTATAATATTCTGTTCTTCTTCTCTTCAATCTCCCGTTGGATTTGTAGGTGTTTGCAATCTTTAGATAAGCTATTTAGCTGATCTCCCGCTACCCGAAGTAGTCTCAGCCTGCTACTTCTCCGCCATCTTGACTCCTCCCCGCCCCTGGCTCTTGGAAGGCCCCTTCCAAGAGTGTCCTTTCAGCTCCAGATAGGAGGAATAACTCCTACACATGCTGGCAGCTTCCAGACATCCGTTGTCTGGGTTTTTCTGCCCCAGCACTTCTCCCCAAGTCTTCAGTTTGTTCCTACCCAGGATGTCTGGGAAGATAATCCCAAAAGTCAACCCTCCACACTGGAGATTGGTGTCCCTGCCTCCCCTCCTTCTTGGCCCCATCCTAAGCCCCAATTGCCTACAGTGGGAATCTGAACACCTTTGCCGGTCTCCTCTCTCATTACCCGCTTCATCCTCTGGGAATGCTCCCAGGCAAGCTACCTGCATGGAGATTCTCTTCTCAACTTTTGCTTTCAGGTAACACGGAGACAGTTACCAAGGGGTGCTTGGTATAGATTCCTTGTGGTAGAGGGGGGACAGGGGTAGGGAACTGTTTCTTTGCAGCCTCCAGGGTTTACTGAACAGGATCAAGGAGGCATCTCAAGCCCTGAACCCCCTCATTCCTGTGCAGAACTCTCTCTAAGAGGAAAGTTTATACTAGTGTTAGCTTCACTCAGGGATAGCAAATTTGGGGGATAATTCTGTAATATCTCTTGAATGATCTACTAAATAAGAGATTAGAGAATTTATTCCAGAGCATAGTATGATCTATGAGTAACTATTTGCTGTTTTAAGGAAGAAATTCTTTTCTTATAGCTGTTTTCCTCCTTACACCTTTTACTCCCCTTTCCAAAACAATTTTAAAGAAATTAATTCAGGGGCGCCTGGGTCGCTGAGTTGGTTACACATCCAACTCTTGATTTTGGCTCAGGTCGTGGTCTCAGGGTCCTGAGATGGAGCCTCGTGTCAGGCGGGCATGGAGCCTGCTTCAGATTCTCCCTTTCCCCACCTCCATCTCTCAAAAAAAAATTTTTTTTGAAAGTCTGAAACGGGTGTTACTACCAACAATGATTTATATGGCATTTTTAAGATTTCAGTTTCCAAAGTTCATTTGTTTCTGAAGTTCATTACATAGACATGCAAAAATAACTGCTTTTTGTGACCATGCTCAGTTCACGTATTCCAGTAATTTGGTAGATGGTGTGAGGTTTTGTGTATGGTTATGTTATCTGTGAATCTGTGTATGTAATTAGAGCTTAGAGATACTATTCTAATCTCTCAGTGAAGTAAATTTAGAGTTCTTTTGCTACATGATCACAGATTGAGAACCTCTAATGCCGAGGATCTTAAACCTCTGAGGCATCTCTCTCCTGGTTGAACAGTTCCCATTGCTAGAAATCTTTTTTTTTTTTTTTTTAATGTTCAGTCAGCCAGCATATAATACACCATTAGTTTTTAATGTAGTGTTTCAACGGTTCATTAGTTGTGTGTAACACCCAGTGCTCACCACCACACGAGCCCTCCTTAATACCCATCACCTGGTTACCCCATCCCCCCACCGCCCTCCCCTCTGAAAGCCTCAGTTTGGTTCTTAGAGTCCAGAGTCTTTCATGGTTTGTCTCCCTCTCTGATTTCTATGCCTTCAGATTTCCCTACCTTCCTCTGTGGTCCTCCATGCTATTCCTTATGTTGCACTATGAGTGAAACCATCTGATAATTGTTTCTCTGCTTGACTCATTTCACTCAGCAGAATCCCCTCCAGTTCCATCCATGTTGATGCAAATGGTAGGTATTCATCCTCTCTGATGGCTGAGTAATATTTCATTATATATATGGACCACATCTTCTTTATCCATTTGTCTAATGAAGGGCATCTTGGCTCCATCCACAGTTTGGCTATTGTGGACCCATTGCTAGAAATCTTGTTCATGTTTTGGGCTTAGCTGGTTTCTGTTTCTCTGACAGCCATTCTAAAACTGAGATAGCTACACATCCCTTGGGCACCTCGGCTCAACTGAAGCCGTTCTCAGTGGCTCCTCCCACGATGAGACCTGTGGACAACCCCTGAAGATTTCTATGTAGAACCTGGGCTTGAGGAAAGGTTAGCTAAGAAACCCTAAGAATAGTGTTTCTTTGGGACTGGATTTTAAAACACATGTAGTTTCCCCCCACCCTCACATATGTGCTTTGTTTTTTAAAGATTGCAAAAAAGAAAAACAGGAGACACATGTTTATCACTGATTATTTTTAATGATTTTGTGCTATGGTTTGACCACAGCATTAAGAACAAGCAGAAAAAGCTGATTTCATAACTAACAAACAGCACTTAGAGCAACATCTTTCTTTAAAAGTATTGCAATTACAGACCTTAGGTCTAAGAACTACATCACCATTGCTCAGTTAAAAGAGGCAGATACACGACAGTTGGAAATATTTCTCTGTATATAGCTGGGAATTATGTTGAAAGTAAGCACAAATGGCTGTTATAGACTTTAATAGCTTCTGGTTATCAGAGCTCACATGAGCTACTGAAAAGCTCGCATACAGTTGTACCTTTTTAGTTGGCTGCTTTATAATAAAAATTAAATGAACTAAATGCTATGAATAGTGTTGTACACATTTAAAAATAGCTTTCCAGTAGACAAAGACAATTAGAAAATGTGATTTTTAAAAGCCATGAAATGAAAAACAGCAATATACCAACAAGCACATTAAGGTGAACCAGTATCATTAACAGCAAAGTTTAAGCCTCAATTCTGTAGAAAGGAAGCAATGGTGTGGGAACACACTTTAGTACCTCTGAGTCTAGAACATTCTCTGATGACACTCATCCTCAAACAGTTCTCCCAAGAGATGGAACCTGGAAGGGTGGGAGTGTTGCTCCTGACAGCAGAGAGCCTTGGTTCCTAATGCCAAACCAGAACCACAAGGAGCCCCCACAGTTCATGAGGGGAGCCAAGGGTGGGGGCTGGATGGGACACAGCCTCTCCCCACCAAGATAACTATCTTGTCACGATAGTTTTTTCAGAACAGTGAGAAGAAGGGGTGACTTTTCATCCTTCAGCATTACGAGTTGCATTGTAGAGGTGTTTTCAATGTAAGGATAATCTGTAATCGTCTGCTTTCTGGAGGATAAGGGCATGATTCTTTTGTGATTTTCAAAATCAGAACATAACACCACAGAGCAAATAAAAAACATGGATTTTACTAGAATTAATATCCTCTGGTGACACAATAGAGTGGAAATATGGATCCGACGGGCAAAATTTCACTGACTGCCTTTATGGACAACACTGGAAAGAATGAACATGCCCATGATTCAACTGTGGTTTTGGTGAAGACATGATAGGCTTTTTCCTTTTTTAGTATTAGAATATTTGAAGATAAAGGCAGAGGTCACAAAGGACACTGAGCTGGAAGGATAGATGTGTAAGAGGTGCGAAAGAACAGGCGACGAAAAATGTAATCCCTAACGGCTGGCAAATCCTAGCTTATCAAGATCACCCCGAGACACCAACAGGAATGGATAAAAGATTCTTCACTTGACTGACCGATAGCTAGTTCTCTGTGAATGATAACCCAAAACAAGTTTTGCTAAGAGCGGGGTCATCTCCTAAGTGGATTTGTTTTTCCTGAGATACTCTTGCCCTACACACGCGTACCTTCATTGGCTCCACAACTTCATTTTGTCAAAGGAAAAGGCACAGAGAGACTAGGGACATGGATGGCTCCGAATGCCTCTGTACTGAACAAAGTCCTCTGCTGCTGGCCAATTTCCTGAACTTGGGCATCATTTCTGTAATTTTAACAAAGTACGCACTTTTCACTGGTGCCTGACCTCTCCGGTCTTCTACAACATGAGATATCTTCTCATAAAGCAAATTCAAAAGACACTTTCTTTTTTTTTCTGACTCTAACACTGGTCCAACTGAGCCTTACTAAAGAGATGAAAATGAGAAGCATCTAGTGGCAACCAAAAAGCTGTGGGATTCTTTTTAAATTATTTTTTAAAGGGTTTTCACAGCAAAGATGCAACTCTCACTTGCTATACATATGCTGGTCATAAACAGTGGCTTGTTTGTTCAGACTTCTTTCCCTTGTGTTATAATATTGATATTTAATAGGAAAATAAACTACATAGACTTTTATCTGTATGCATCCATTTGCAAATTTCCTTACAAAAGAGGACAAAGCACATAGGCATTCACAAATTCTATGCCATTTCTGTTAAAATCAGTATCTATACATTATATTACAGTATTAACAATTTTTTGTTCTACCCATTGGGTAGGATATGTGCATAATATATTCAAGTTATATACAGCACCTTACAAATAAAAAGAGAAGACGGACAACTGAAAAAGCACCATTGTAAGTGAGGCACAACAAAGGTGGGAGCAGAGTGTGGTGGTGGGGGGCTCGGTTCCTGGGTCTGCTGAAGTCAGCAAGAGACCCCGTGGGGGCTTCAAAGCCACCGGCATGCAGAGCTCTTTGGAACGCCAAGGGCGACGCGACATGCGAGTAGTGCGTCCATTACCCCCCCCCCCCCCCCCCCCCCCCCCCCCCCACTGCACACAAACAAGCACACGCGGAGAAAGGGAAGAGGATCAGAGGAAGGCAGCGCTTTCTTAGCAAGGCATTCTGACACACACACACCAGCTTCCCGATGCAGCTGGTCTGGAAAGCAGCAGCAGCAAACGACCGTCTAACCCTGGCAGTCAATTACAAACTTGAACTACGTGAAAGACGCAGTACTTTGGGTAGTTATATCACCTCGGCTGAGATCTCGTTTCCTGAAAAATGTAGGTTATGGCGAGGCAGGAGGATTTTGCAAGGTCCTTGGGCTGGCCTCCGGCAGCTGGCCCCAGTGAGGGGAGCCCGCAAAGCCGCCAAAACTAGCTTTTGTGGTCTGGGGTGAAAGCTATTTCTTCATCTGTGACTTTGGTGGGCACTGGTGGACACCGTGTTGCTCACACTGAGGAGGGGAGACGTGCCAGCCTGTCACCCAATCATGTCATTTTATTTAGGTTCACCAAGGCCAAGGTAATCTGGGTGAACATCAGCAGAATGGAGTCTGCGTCGGGCCCTTCCACTAGGATTGGGCCCTGGCAGAGAGGGGAAGTAGCCTTGGGGGGCATGTCACCATATAAAGGCTTGGTGCCAAGCATGGGTCTATGTCTTGTTTTAGTCACAGACAAAACCAAAAAGTTAACAAAAACCAAGTGTCCTTCCCAGTTCTTTTTTCCCCCCTTTGCATACTGCTGAGCTTTGGAAATCTGAAGAGAAATGAATGGTATATGAGACAATATGCAGTTAACGGTGCTGCTTTACATAGCAAACTTCTAGCAGGAATCCCGGCATAGCTAACACCGGACGGAAGCTGCGGGCAAGGAGCACGTGGGGCAACAGCCCCCAGCCTGGCCCCTGAGGACCCCAGCAGGACCCTTATACAGGCACCCCTAGTTAGCAAAGCAACTGGATGGATGGTGCAGGAGGGCCCTGTCCAGGGGGGCAAACTCTGCTTCTGAGGGGAAGGCTGTGATTTGACCGGATTCTTCTAGGTCAGAGCAGTTTTCTAGCAGTGCATGCCATCTGAGTTCTTCTCATTCTAATGAACATAGAATAAAGGTGAAGGAGATCAAAGGAAGAAGTTCAGAAGCCTAAGGCATGCTCATCTGTGCACCACATTCCTACGCCAGTGCTTCTGAAGGCCTTTCAGGCTACTATCAGCCCCTGTCCTCTCCGAAGACTTTGAGCTAAAATCAGCAGATGAACGTGAAGTCCTCCTCATGACAAGTCTTTTTAAGTTTTCAGTGCTCTCTTCGGCTATCTTGAAATTTCTTGAGGGCTGTGTGTCCACAAGTGTATGTGATGGGGAAGGATGGAGGGCATGCTTGTCAAACTCCTTAACACTAAATTTTGGTCAGGGACACAAAGAACAGAGCAATGTTTACTTAATTACACAGTTTCTTTAGGAAAATCTCATTTGTACTAAGGACTGCTTTGGCGACTGAAGAACACAGACCAAATACACCCCTGAAGACTTTGTTCCTAGAAATGGGATTCAACATACCCTGGTTTTTATGCTCCTGGAAGTCTGGGGACAGCAGCTGGATGTCACAGCTGGTTCCCCGGGAGCACTATCTCCCCACCCACTGTTCCTTTGAACAATGCAATCCTTTAACACCTTTCTGAAATAATAAACCCACCATGGATTGCCTACATCACAGGCTCCCCAGCCAGACCTTGGGATCTCCTAAGCATGTGGGCTTCTTGAAATTTGGGCCCCTGTAAAAGCTGCATCCTCACATCACCCCTTGTCCCTCACCTGGCCAGCAAGGGGGTAATGTGGTGTGAACAAGGCAGCCACACCTTTCAAGAAGCTGTGGATCTAAATCACCTTTTCCCCATGTCAAAGGAAATTGATTATTAATTCAACTCATGACCTTGGCTTTCAAACTAATTCATCACAGAGGTCCAGCCTCAAAGACCATCAAGTCATGGTTTGCTAGGTCTGTGTCTTTAAATAACTATATAACTCAAAGGGCAATTCTCTAGGGTGGCCCAATGGGAGGAACCTCTTTTGAAGGACGATTCAAGTTACTGGAATTAAATAATTGCTTTGCCAAATTATTGTGGACATCTGCAAAACATTCATAAACTTGCAAAGTGACTAAGGAATTTGCCAGTTTCTGACCATAGCTCATTCTTATAGTAGGTAGGAAAAGGATTATGCAACCATTTTGAGGAAGAGCTACAATATGGCGGGTTCACCACTTTACCAAAATTGCAGGTGAGGTTTGGAATGATGACTAAGCTTCTCCTTTTGCATCTGACGGGACACCTAACCTACCCTGAGCCTCCACCTGTGGGGTCCTGACTGGGTCAGGTGCTAACATTCCCTTGCATGGTGAGGTAAGGTTCATGCCAAGGGGATGCCCAGTTTCCTTAAGCACGGGCCTGTAATGCAGGCAGTGAGCTGAGCCACAGGAGGGCCTAGGGCACAGGAGAGGCAGGCTCTGGGTCTGGGTCCAGGCTCCCAGGGATCTGTCCAGTCTCGGGGTCCCCGAGGCAGCCCCCAGAACAAAATACGCCTCCAAACAGGGTCTGGGGCCTGAGTGGCAACTGCTGCCCATCTTTTCTCTCCTTTTAAGGAGAGAGATCTGTGGAGGTTACTGTGTGAAATGGATGAGTCTACTGGAGATTCCAATCCTCAAAACAAAACAAAAACCAGGCACCTACTGACTGAGAGAAGTAGCAGAAAGGAGCCACGGATAGGACTTGCCATTCAGAACATTCTCCAGCTCTTAGCCCACAGCACAAAGTCACCTCCCTGAGAAACCACCCCAGAGACCCACAGACAGACACAAACATACATGTGCCAATTCAGCAATGAAAACCGCAGAGATAAGAGTCACTGAGCCATCATTCCAAATTCACTGTTTTACATGCAGAGGCCAAAGGGGACAAGCCCTCCCATGGCCTGGTGCTGGCCAAACCCACAGGCTGCGGCTGTCACACGGGCCAGATGCTGGCTTCCACACAAGGAAGTTACCTATTCTACATAAGAGCAAATGTTTGTAAATATCACGAATAGTGAAGCTGAGACTAGCGATATTTATGAGCTCTCTGGTTGCATTGAACTATGTGTTGTGCTTTTTCTCCTGTGTGCTTCCAGTCACTCCCCCCGCCCTGCACCGTTGGGTAACCATTGGGGGGTTGGGGGCTGAGGAAGCTCTCCCCAGGGGCCAGGATGGGTTCTGAGTACCTCCTCCAAGAGCCCAGTGCCACCAGCAGTGATGGGTAGCGTGTGTGCTCTCACCCGCCATGTGCTCTCACCCGCTCCAGGGGGCCTCCTGCTCGTGAAGATGCCCCTGGGGGCATTGCCTGCACACAATGGCCAGGTAGGCTGCCCCAGGGGGCCACTGGTGAGAGCCTCTTCCAGAGTCCTGACCAGCCGGCCAGGCCTGAACTGTACTACCTATCTAGAAAAGGAGAGAGAAAACGGAAATACACTGAGAAGTCACATATTTCAACAGTATTAAAAATAACCACCTTGCATTTTAAACAATTTATTGCGTAAAATAATGTATGTATCTGAGTATATTTCATGCTACAGTGGGGGAAAAAAAAAAAAAAAAAAAAAAAAAAAAACCTCTAAATTACTGAAGAAACTGCTCCGCGGGAGGACGGGCAGGATTGCGTGATACCAGGTACATAAAATGCACATGTCAGGGTCAAAGTTAATCAAATATGCAGCCTAAGACTAGCAAAGGAACTCAGCAAGTCAGAAACGCTGGGATTTAGTCTTTCCTATCTTCCAATCCCAAAGTCTCCAGATGCTTCTGTGATGCACCACTATGTGAGCCAAACTCTTGCAACGGTAATGACCTCCTTGATTTAGGTAAGTTGGCATATGTTAGGCTATATCCCCAAACATCTTTTCTCATGTGATTATGGGGAACACTCCGGGTATTCCTTGGGCCTAATAATAATCCACAGGTGAGAAGACAACATACAGAACTTCACATAGAACAGTCCCCTCATATATAAACATTTAGATAGTGCAACTTTTAAAAAACACATCACGACACAAATTAACTCCTTGCATTCATCTAACTTCTTCACTTTATACCTTGGCACACAAAACAGGGATTTTCAATCATATTTTTAAAACAAAATAAAAGTTCCACACCTTGGGAGAAAAAGCAAACTGGCCGATACTTCCCCATGATAATATATAATAATGCATCCTTTTTTATCAATTCATTATAAAACGGGCCATTCTGGCCTCTTTCTCTGCAAAGTCTCCTTTCATAATTAAATAAATCAAACACCTCTGTGGGTTTTATTTCATGATATCTTCCAAGCATCCCTTTCTCTGTGTTCCCAAGCCCGCCCTTGGTGAAAACCAGCACCCACCCCGTCCTGACGCCTGTCCCCAAATAAACACTGTTCGCGGTCAGATCGGATGGAAGTTTGTATTATTTCAGTTTAGTCTGCTTGCAATTCCCCTGAAAGGAATCAGAAACAAAGACCACGTTTGCACATTTGGTTTTACTTCGTTGTAGCACGTGAAACGGAACAACAGCGTGCCTGGGGGCGGAGGCAGTGCGGCCCTCCTCCCTCCTTGGTTTCTTCCTCCTCCTGCGCCGTCGCGGGGTCAGACTAGGTTCCCGGGCTTCCTGTCTTTGCCCTGGATGGGCAGCACTGTGCCCCCCGAGCTGTCCTGCTGAAACGGCAGTCTGCTCCCTCTGTGGGCGCCGCTGTGCTGGTGATGGAAGAAAGAGGCGCCCGGATAGTGGCCCATCACCTCGCTGTACGTCGGGGGCGGCCCCTCCATCCTCCCGTTACTGCTGCAGGTGCTGGCACTTATCCCCGAGTTGCTGCTCGGCGGACACGGGCCCCCACTGTACGCGGAAATGTCTATCAAATCGCTGTCGAATATGGTTCGGTTGGGCGGGGCCCTCACAGATTCTCGGTTGAGTTCCCTCTGCTGTTCAGGGTCCCTGAGCTGCAGGGCGCAGGGCCCCTGGTAAGGAGGCGGCTCCTCCCCGTCAGATAGAGAGATGGTGGGCGGAAGGTCGATCTCATGCTGCACGTAGGGGTAGGTGGGCTGGAAACGGCTGAACCGGTCCCTCTGGATAAAGGATGGGGCCGTAAACCTGTCCCTGGACCTCGGGGCATACATGATCTGCAAGGGAAGGAGGACAGGGTTGAAGACATCCGTGGCACAATGACCACGAACCTGAGGGTATCAAGGAAATTCATGCACGGTCTGTGTTCTCAGCAGTTTGAAGACTTTTCACGCAGTCCTCAAAACAGGAAACAATGGGGGCGCCTGGGTGGCTCAGTGGGTTAAAGCCGCTGCCTTCGGCTCAGGTCATGATCCCGGGGTCCTGGGATCGAGCCCCGCGTCGGGCTCTCTGTTCAGCTTCTCTGCTCCCTTCCTCTCTCTCTCTGCCTGCCTCTCTGCCTACTTGTGATCTCTGTCAAATAAATAAATAAAATCTTAAAAAAAAAAAGAGTACTGTTTAATCCATGTTTACTCAACTTCTCTCCTAAAAGGTTAAATGGGGGTGGTAGGAGATGATTTAAAAAACAAAACAAAACAAAACAAAAAAACAGGAAACAATGGGAAACGACTATTTCGGGGGGAGGGGGGGAGGTAGTTTTCTTATTCCTTGTGACTTACACCACTCACTTTGCCAAACTACAGGTAATCTAGGATGGTTCAACAGTGGAGATTGTGGTTAACTGAAAATTTGGGTTTGATGGGAGTTACCATGAACGCTATGTAAACATTTTCTGCTGGTTCCAGTGGAGTTCGGTAAACAGGAATGAAGCGGAAGAACGCTGTGGGGGTGGCACGGCAGCCCTGTCCACCAGGGGACAGCTCTGGGCCCCCACACCTTCACCTGGAGCGAAAGGACCCCACTACCTGCTCCCTCACCTATGGCTCAGAAGAATGGGGGCCCTCAGAGTTTTCATGTAAATCTAAGTATAATCACAACATATATAGGAGCATGTTGTTCTATCCATCACTTAAGAAAATACAGAACAAGTGAGTTCTTTTTCCTTCTGGTTTCTAGACTTTTCCGGTTGTTTCATTCTGGATGAAAGTTTCCTGTAGTTACTTTTAGTAACTGACATGAAGAACATTTTGTACTCCAAAGTAAATACAATTACAGATCTGTTTTCCCAAAATGAATCCAGGTACTACTGTTCTTACATAATTCTCTCACCTATTCCACCAACCAGATTTCTTCTAGAGGAAAGAGTGTATACAGATACAAAGATCTGTATCTCCACTGACTTCTTTCACACTGTAGTTGTAACTGATAGGCAAATCTATTGTTATTTTAAAAATCATATTATGAAAGTTGGAGAGTTATAAACTTATGAAAGTTTATAAACTATGCCCACATCTACCAAGCCTCATTATTAGCAGCTTATGAAATCAGGGAAAGATCAGTGATTCTCAACCTGATTTCTCTGAGGAGCTTCAGACTAGCACCAATCTTCTCTAGGACATTCTAGAGAAAAACTCCTCCTCACCTTTTTAACCAAAGTTACAGCATATGCCTTGATCGAAATGTGTTATTTCTTAATCTGTGCTGTAATACACTTAGCCTTCCCATCAATGTTGTCGCAGTGGTTATTCCCCTCCTCCCCTCCCCTCACATGGGTGCAATAGCTACCTCCCACAGCCCACCCACCACCCCTACCCAACTCCTTACCTCTGAGGCCCCTGGCCGAGGCCCGGAGCTGTCTGAAGGCCACAGGCGCCCTTCCTGGCAGTGGGGGGACAAGAGACATCACAAGAAAAATTATTAGTCTCATGCAACAGCACCCAAAATCAAGGGATCACATTCCTCTTTGACAGCAGCAGACCTGTTTAAAACATAGAGTGACAAAGAACTGGTCCCTTTCACACCGAACACCTGAACAGAGAACTGTGATCACAAGGAAAACCTGGAAGGTTTTGGTCTCAGCCATAATGGATTGAAAACAGATCTGAAATCAAGTATCTTCCAAACTATACACCTGTGTGTTTGCAATACATTCAAAATGTCCTCAAAAGTGGACACCCGGGTCACCACCCGGATCTGGGTCGGGTCTGGGTGAATCCAAGCTCTTATTTGGAGGCCTGCCCCGCACAATGGGGACTAGCTGCCATGGGCTGGGCGCCAGATAATGCCATTCTGGAATGCAACCAGCTTTGCCCTACAGATAACGCCATTCTGGAATGCAACCAGCTTTGCCCTAAGCAGCAGGAGCAGCAGCAGCAGAAGGAAAGCACTACCCAGCCACACTGGTTGGCTTTCAGACCAAAAACTGAGTTTCCCAAAGCCCAAATGCCCTTCAAGTGTCTCGTAACGAATTTCTTCTTGAGTCCATGTACTCATAAGGCAGAGGTAACCGGACATCTGGTTGTTTAATATCTTTTTCAAAAATGTTTGACCAGACCAACGAGGTGATGTGCAAACAGTGTACGTGACTAAGGGTCATTTCTAGCACCATGAATTTGTTTACAAGGCATCTCAGTATGTCATCCCTTTTGAACCGCGATTGTTGGCTATTAGCAAGTGTCTGCTGGGCTATTTATTAGCTTAAGGCCTGTTACTATGAGAAAGAGAATAAGAACAATTGAGTTGTTCTTGGTGGTGGTGGTGGTGGGAAGAGATGCTTGTATTTTTGGATTCCTAGGAATGTGCACACATGACCTTGTGCCATCACTGAGCCGCCTGAAACCTAAGAACACCCATGAGATGACCTGCCAGGTAAAACACCCCTACGTCTTTGGACGCAAAGGCCAACCCTCTCTTGCTCTCATTTGTAGGCCAGAATTCGAATACAAACACTCCTTTTGCAGCTAAACAGTGTTTGTCCAGTACATACAGCCCGTTCCTAAAATACCCACAGGACTTCATGGAATCAGGGGCAAAAATACGAACAGACCCAGCTGCATTTACAGGAAGTTGGGGCTTATGGTCTGACTATGAAATTACGTAATGAGCTGTTTTGGCGCCAGCATGGTGACAGGTGACAGAGAGTCCCAAGTAGAATCTAATAAAGCAGCTGACCTGCACCCATGGGCAGTCCTTCACCGGGCCTGGGCAGCTTGCCGGGAGCTTCCACAACTTCCTTTGGGTCAAAGGGAAACATTCAGTATGTTTCGAGGTCATATTGAAAACAGCATAAAAACGAATCCTTGGATACATCTGTGACTTGTCATTCTACCCCAGCAACCCTTTCTGTCAGATGAGCTTGGTTCCATTCCTGCCCCTGCACACACTGGCCACCTCCCTGACCTGGGGGACTGACACCAGGCGACAGCCGGAGCAGGTGGTTAGCCCAGAGTGAGTCGCCAAAGGGCCACAAATAACAGCACCATGCAAGGTGACCCAGAAGCAGGGGCATGCACATTTTCTGAAGAATGAAAATACCATCCTCAATGGTTTTATTTCCCTAGAAATTAGCCAAACTGGGAAACTGCCTAGAAGAGACCACACTTCGTGGTCTGGCTCCTCCCATTACCACTTCTACTTGGTGCTCTGGGACCCTCCTCTGGAGCCTTCTGGAGCCTTTCTCTTGCTGCCTTCAGGGTCACCCTCCCTTCCTGGTCTGTGCCTTTACCACACTGCCCGAAGCTTGGGGGTGCCTCCAGCTCTGCATTTGGTTAACTGTGGGGAAGTCCACAGACCCTGTCGGGGGCATGTCTCCTCTCGCTGCAGCCTCCCTGGGCCACTCCCTCCCATTCCCCTCTTTATAGGGCCATCCTCATGGGGATGGGTCTACACCACAGCACCTCCTTCTGGGAGATCCAGGACCCAACTGTGGGGGCCTCCTGGATTCCAACGGAATCCCAGTGCTGACCTCTTTGCACTGGCACTCATCAGCTCCTCCTGAAACTTCACATTCCTCTGTCACTCCGGCTCATCTGCTCACCAGGCCACCTCACCCCCGCTCTACCTCCCTAATTGCTATCATCAATATGTTATTTATTTGTTTGTTTGTTTTTAAATATTTTATTTATTTATTTGTCAGAGAAAGAGAGAGAGCAAGCACAGGCAGAGGGAGAAGCAGGCTTCCCTCTGAGCAGGGAGCCCCATGCGGGGCTCCATCCCAGGACTCTGGGATCGTGACCTGAGTGAAGGCAGACACCCAACTGGCTGAGCCACCCAGGCTCGGTCTCTCCATCATTAATATTTTAACAACGGCATGGCTTATTTAACGATTCACTAACAACTCCCTGCCCCCTGATTCATTCGTTTCTACAGGACACTTTTTTTTTTTTAGGCCTTTCACCCACACAGCACACAGGAGCCCATTAAAACAATGAAATCTACAAGATGTCACGGTGAGAATGGTTAGGGTCAACAGCCCAGAAAGCTGTCATTCTAGTTCTGTGCTGGTACACGGAGAACTGAGACCCAGAAGATGGCCAGAATTCTAGAAAGCTGGATCCCAGCTGATCTGCTGGTTAGGGACCTGCCTCACTCAGGTCCTCATGCCTTAACCTGCTTTGGCCACACGCCATGCTGCCCATCACCATACTGTCCTCAGTAGCATCGATTCTCACACTGCTGGCAAAGCCTGATTATTCTGGCCCCCCAGATGAGGTGAAATCCTTAGACTATGATCTGAGCCCATGACCAGGGTCCTCCAAGGGGCCTGTACTATCTTTTCAGATAGCTGTGCCTAGCTGAACTCAAAGATGTGGGCCCTCTTGTCTGGACCCCTCTGTTTCCTCATCTCCAAACACCAGTGGTAACATTTTCAGGGAGAAGGGGCTCATCATACAGCCGGCATCTACTCAAATGGCAGTATTTCTGGATCCTCATTATGGAACCAATTTTTATCTCAACAGTGAAGTCTCTACTGTTCCTGGTTAATGCTTGTATTATTACATGGTCTTATACTTGGAATAAGCTGTGAAATAAGATAATACTTCAAATAGTTCATAGAGATTTGAGCAAAAGGAATAAAATTTTGCCAATATTATTATGCAGGCTTAAAATCTTTCACTTCCCTTACAGCTGTCCCTTGTTAGAACACCCACCAAAAGGGAGGGACGCATGCATTCATTACTTCATCATACAACTACTGACTACTTCCTGACAAGGGGTCTTGATCCCAACATATGAGATGATGTGCATAACCGAAAAGGCCCTGTGCCACACCTTCCCATGGGATGGGGGGTGGGGGTAAACAGGGGTGCTGCACGATCCCCAAAGTTAAGCCGTCACTCCCCCACCTTGTTCCACTCAAGAAAGCATTCTGGAATGTGAGTTGCCGTGACATTACTCTAAGGATCACTTTGAATCAATTCTAGTTCTTTTTTTTTTTTTTTTACTAGTTCATTTTTTCCAAGGTCTATTATTCTCAAGTTGCTTATGTTGTATCTATTACTAGACCAATTACTTGAGACACACATTAAAACAGAGCAGGACAACACGTGGGGGAATGTCACACCTCATCTAGGAAGCTTACAAGAAGGGCCTTCTCTTGGGTCCCTCTCCGTATGTGCCCTGCCTTGCATGTGTGTTTCTTACTCTCTAGTTTTCCACCTGGAACAAAGTCACTGTAACAAGAAAGGCAATGACTGATTATCTGATGACAACTGAATAATACCCGGATGGATGACACAGCTATTGACACAGAACTGTAAGGGCAAGTGAACTCTCAGTTGGGGAAAGCCCTCGGCCACCACTTTTCCATCTGTGACTTGGGCAAGCTTACTTTGTTTCTCCAAGCCTCAGTTTCCTTACTTGCAAAAGGAGCTTGTTCTGAGGCTCAAATATAGCAAGGTACGCAAATTTCTTAGTCCATGCCTTGCACGTAAATATTCAGTAAATGGTAGCTCTTACCATTATAGGTAATGGCTACTGGCTGTTTTACACAGCTAAAGTGGGGATAATTTTCAGTTATCACTTCTAAAATAATGAATTCATTGAAATTTCCTCATTTGTTTATTTATAAGACTATTCCAAAGGTGGCATTTTGTCTTTTTCAAAAAAATTGTTTTTGAGTATACCTGACACACAATGTTGCCACCACCAGTCACCAAAGGTGGCATTTTTTTAGAAAAGATTTTATTTATTTGACAGAGACAGCAAGAGAGGGAACACAAGCAGGGGGAGTGAGAGAGGGAGAAGCAGACTCCCTGCCGAGCAGGGAGCCCAATGTGAGACTCGATCCCGGGACCCTGAGATCATGACCTGAGCCGAAGGCAGATGCTTAACGACTGAACCACCCAGGCGCCCCACAAAGGTGGCATTTTGGATAGAAACACTAGAAGCATCAGAAGGCTTAAGCAAAGTTGTATTTATCTCAGATTTCTCCAGAACCTTTCTCATAAGGTCGGGAGCTGATTCCTAAGAGGGGCATTACCCAGGAGATCCCTCATAGCAAGTTCTTCTCCACCGCTTCCCATCAGTGGGTTTCAGCAGGAGTCCAGGTGCTGCACAGAAGGGCCCACCAGGGCATGATCTCTCTCTGTACTCTTCAGTCATTAGCTCAGCTGACATTAGTTCCTATGGGAACCACCATAGGTCCAGACACTGGCAGAGGCTGCTTATGCCATGCACGGCTCCTTCTGATAGCCTCACGTCAAAGTAGGGAGGCAGAAAACAGAAAGAGCAAGAGCTTATCATGAGAGCTTATCTCTTAGATCTTCTCTTATTTGCTAAAATGAAATCTTTCCTGTGAATGAGTACTTCGCCATTTGTCATTCTTCTGCTAATATAGTCACTGACCAGCGCTCACTCATGTTCAAGCACCTGGAATCGGGTGACCTATTTCTTCTGAATCTGCAAGGCTGTGGGCAGAATCTGGTCTGCGGAAACATGCCAAGGGAGAGGCTTCCCCTCATGACGGTGCCTTTCAGCCCAGATGCACAAAAAAGCACCCCGAAGCCCGTGGACCACCCTGGGGGGCTCGCTGGTCATCAAGGGGTGCTACTGAGTCTACGTGTTATGGAAAAGGGACACAAGACAGCTCTAAATCTTGTGGGCTTGAAGACAGGTATTTTCAGACTCATTTATACTTGAGAAGTTGCTTTGTATTTTCCTCCTTTCCAACTGTCAATGAACAGTCATACTGATGGAAAAATTTCCTGTTGAGTTGAATCTGCTTGACGCTTAAACATCTGCATTGAAGACAAAAATAATCACCTATCTTTCCAACGATTATCTTTATGATGACAACAACAAGATGTGCTATTTGCAGACCTAGAACACAATGACTGCATTTTTTTCCCTTTAAATCTGACCATTTGGTACATTTCAGGGGGTGGGTGGTGAGTGGGAAACTGACTTGTCTTCTTTTTACTTTTTTTTTATTGTGGTAAAATGTACATAATGCAAAATATGCCATCTTAATAATTTAGAAGTGTGTTCTATGGCATTAAGTACACTCACATTTTTGTGCAACTATCACAACCATCCATCTCCAGAACATTTTCATCTTCTCAAACCAAAATGCTATCCTCATTAAACACTAACTTCCCATTCCTTCCCCTGCTGACCCCCTTGCAACCACCATTCTACTCTCTGTCTCTATGAATTTGACTATTCTAGGTACATTTTATAACTGGAATCATACAACATTTGTCCTTCTGTGGGCAGATAGACTGCTGTATTCTTTTTTCACTTTAATATCTTTATAATATCTTTAAGGTTCCTCAATGTGTCAATATTTCCCTCCTTTTTAAGGTTAAGTTCCATTGTAAATATATGTCATATTTTGTTAATTCATTCATCCATTGATGGGTATTTTGGTTGTCTCCACCCTTTGGCTATTGTGAATAAAGGTGCTATCAATAGGGGTTTATAAATATCTCTTTAAAGCTTTGCTTTTAATTATTTTGGGTCTAAAGCCACAAGTGGAACTGCTGGATCATATGGTAATTCTATGGTTAATTTTTTGAGGAACCAAACATACATTTCCTAGCAGCAGTACCGCTTTACATTCCCATCAGCAATGCACAGGGTTTCAATTTCTTCCCATCTTCACCAACACTTGTTATTTCCTGGGGTTTTCTGCTAACAGCCATCCCAATGGGTATGATGTGGTGCCTCATTTTGGTTTTGATTTTTGTATAGTATATTAAATCAAGGTTTTCCAGAGAAACAAAACCAAGAGGAAACATTGATATATATATACACACAATATATGTATATATTTAATATATGTAATTTAATTTAATGTATATCATATTATATATACACAATAGGATAAATATATAATAGGATATTTATTATAGGAATTATAAATAATTATAGGAATTATAAATAATTACAGGACTTATAAATAGTAGGATACTTATTATTATAGAAATTGGCTTATATGGTTACAGGGACAGACAAGTCCCACAATCTTCCATATGCAGGATGGAGAACCAGGAAAGTTTGTGGTATAATTCAGTCTGAGTCTGATGGCCTGAGAAGCTGGGGCTGATGCACAAATATAAGTGTTAGAGTCCAAAGGCCCACGAACCAGGAGTTCTGATGTCCAAGGGCAGAAGATGTACCCCACCTCCAGCTCAAGAAGAAAGAGACAAAATTTACCATTCTTCCTTGAGCTTTCCAGGGATTGTATGATGCCTGCTCACACTGGGGAGGGCAGATTATTTTTTCTCAGTCAACTGAGTCAAATGTTCATATCTTCCAGAATTACTCTCATAGACACATCTGAAAATAATATTCTATTACCTATCTTGGCATTGCTTAGCCTAGTCAAGTTGACCTATAAAATAAACCATCACAGTGTTACAGAGCTTTTCTCATGTGCTTATTGGTCATTTGTGCATCTTCTCTGGAGAAATATCTATTCAGGTCCTTTGCCTATTTTTAAATTACATTGTCTATTATTTTGTTGTTGAATTGTAGGAGTTCTTTATGTATATTGGATATTAATCTCTTACTAGAGACATGATTTACAAATATTTTCTCCCATTCTGGGAGCTGCCTTTTCACTCTCTGGACAGTGTCCTTTGATAAACAACTTTTATATTTTTTGAATTCTAATATATTTTTTTCTTTCATTGCCTGTGCTTTTGGTGTCATATCCAAGAAATCATTGCCAAGCCCAATTTCATGAAGTTTCTCTCCATTGTTTTCTTTAAGAGTTTTATAGCTTTAGCTCTTACATGTAGGTTTTTGGACCATGCTGAGTTAATTTTTTGTATATGGTATTAGATGATAAGGTTCAATGTCATTATTTTGCATGTGGACATCTAGTTTTCCCAATACCATTTTTGAAAACATTGTCCTTTCTCCTCGAACGGTCTTGGCATCCCTGTCAAAAATCAATTGACTATATAGATGACAGTTTATTTCTGGACTCTCTAGTCTATTCCATTGGACTCTTTGTCTTTATGCCAGCACCTTACTGTTCTGTACTGTAGCTTTGTACTAAGTTTTGAAATCAAGAAGTATAAGACTTCCAACTTTGTTATTCTTTTTCAATATTATTTTGGCTACAGTGGGGGGCATTATTTCCCTGGAGATGGCATATGCATTTTAGGATGGACTTTTCTTTTTCTGCAAAAAACCGTCATTGAGTTTCACACGTTTACACTGAATCTGTAGATTGCTTTGGGTAGTATTGACATTTTAAGAATATCAAGTCTTCCAATCCATGAACATAAATGTCTTTCCATTTAGCTGTGTTAAATTCTTTCAGAGCACTGTATAGTTTTCAGTGTACAAATCTTTCACCTTCTTGGTTAAGTTTCTTCCTAAGCATTTTATTCTCTTTGATGCTACTTGTAAATTGAACTGATTTCTTAATTTCCTTTTCAGACTGTTCACTCTTGGTGTAAAAAATGTAACTGATTTTTGCATATTGATTTTTGTATCCTGCAACTTTGATCAATCTGTTTATTAGTTCAGCAGGTTTTTGTTTGTTTGTTGGAATATTTAAGGTTTTCTATATATAAGATCATGTCATCTCTGAACAGAGGTAATTTTAATTTTTCCCTTCTAATTGAAATGCCTTTTATTTCTCCTTCTTGCCGTGTTGCTCTGGCCAAAACTCCCAATAAATACTATGATGTAATAGAAATGGTAAAAGCATGCATCCTTGTCTTGTTCCTGATCTTAGAGTAAAAGTTTTCAGTCCTTCACCACTGGGTATGTTAGCTGTGGGCTTATCATGAGTGGCCTTTTGTTATGTTTAGATAGTTTTGTTCTATTCTAGTTTGTTGAATGTTTTTAATCATGAAAAAGTATTGACTAATTTCAAATTCTTTCTCTGCATCAATTAGATAATCATTTAGTTTTTCCCCTTCATTCTATTAATGAACAGTAGATTGATTTTCATATGTAGAACCATCCTTCCATGAGAGAAATAAACCACATTTGGTCATAGTGTATAATCCTTTTAGTATGCTACCAAACTCAGTTTGCTAGTATTTTGTTGAGGATTTTTTATCAATATTCATAAGGGATACTGGTTTTCTCTTACTGTTGTGGCCTTTGTCTGGCTTGAGGGAAATGCTGGCCTCCCAGAATGAGTTAGAAAGTGTTCCCTTCTCTTCAAATTTTTTGGAAGAGTTTGAGAAGGATTGGATTAATTCTTCTTTAAATGTTTGGTACAATTTACAATGAAGGCTTCTGGTCTAGGTTATTTTCTTTTTTTGTGAGGTTTTTGAATATTGATTTAGTCTCCTTACTACTTATAGATCTATTCAGACTTTCTATTTCTTCATGAGTCAGTCTTAGTAGGGTGTGTTTCCTGGAATCTGTCCATTTCAACTTGTTCATAGTACTCTCTGATAATCCTTTTTTACTTCTGTATCTTTTGGATCTTTTTCCATCCAAAGGATACAACATTTGTAGCATTAAAAGAGAGTAATATGTGACCATGATTTACTGGGGCTTCTGCTGGGTCCTGCAGCTGAAGCTTGGTGCCTTGTACCCAAGTGCACTGTGATCATGTGTAAGGCCACTCTCATGCCCCAAATCTTCTTTGTTTTATGCTCTCAGTCCAACTCTCCTTTCCATATACAGGAGACCAGAGGAAACACATTTGAAGACTGGAAACAACCAGATGTCTGCGAGACTGTAAACACCTAATAAAGTGTTTTTCAAACTGTGAGTTGCAGCCTCTTAGAGAACTGGAAAATCAATTTAAGTGGGTCAAAACCAGCATTCCAAAAAACTGAAATATAACAGATAATGACTGAGTACATTGTAAGTATTCTGCAACACTTATTCCTTAGTTGTGTAAATGAGTATTGTGGATTACAATGTAAAATGTGTTTTTAATGTTCTTTAGGGTCAAAAACAATCTGAAGTCCTCCGATCTAAGCCAATGATCCCTCATTTTAGATGAGAGAAAGGTGAGGCCAAAGAAGGTACACTGCTCATCAGAGGTGACAGCCAGTTTGTGGTAAAGCAAGCCTGTTGCTGGATGGATATTTTGTCTTTTACCCTTCAAGGGTACCTCCCAGTGAATGAATGTATTGTATGGCATCAAATATTTGGAACTGTTTTCTCCCCATCTCAGGGTGAGAACTTCAAAGCAGAGGCAAAACTCATCTTTGATTATTCAGCAACGCCTTTACCATCTAGTAAAACATATTTTCTCTCATGTCTTCCTTTTCCTCACACACTTCTCACCATCCAAATGCTTTAGTATTTCTCTCTTTCCACCCTAGATGGCAGTAACAGCTTAGATGCAAAGGCAAGACCGCTAGGTATCAAGTGACTGTTTTCTCCAGCATTCCCCCCTTTCTTCCTCTTCAGGAGTCCACCAGCAGACTTATCCTCCAGACTTAAAATGTCCTTCCCAACTCTACTCAATCTAGGCACATCCCTTAAGAGAAAGACAAATCATCCAGGATAATCTGTTGGGAAGAAAAGGGAATCCTCTGTATTTCCAGAACAGTACAATAGATCATAAGTTCTGAGGAGTGAGCAGGAAAGGAGCCACAAAGGTGCCTCTTCTGAGCTTGGTGCTGGGGGAGAGTGAGCAATTAGACCTGGAGACAAACCAGCCTGGGAATTAGAAAGCTCAGGGCAACAGAGAAATGTGGAACTACATGCTATCACCCAAGGCGGGCACAATCACCTCCTCTCTTGTGAGATTAAGCCTAGGGACAGGGCCAGTGCTTTTCCCAAGGTCATAGAGCTGGTAGGGGGATTAACACATGGAGCGAGAACACAGCTACCTCCCTTGGCATCTTTTGATAGCCCCGGGGAGCCTCCTCAGCTAGTGCCACAGAATTAGAATAATCTAGAGAACTTTGATTTCCCCAGAAAAAATTTACACCAATTTCTAAGGGCTAATTAAAAAGAAACAAGACAGGCTTTACCATTAAATTATTAAATGCTATAGGGTCTATCTAAAACATCACTAAAATTTACCTATTAAAATTTTCACCAATTTTACTTAAAGATCTGATTTTAGCATGCTTTTGTCATAATACACACCATACTCAAATGAGTTATCTTGGGAGTCTATAGATGCTCAGGAGATTATTGGACTTGTCTTCATCATCAGTTTATGTTAGCAGAGGATGTTTTTTAATTGCAAAAGTAGCACATGAACACATTCTTATCAAAAAAGTTTTAACATACAAACCAGCCTCTCTTTGTCCACCTCCTTCCATCCCAGCTCCTCCCCAGAAGAAGCCATTGGTTTGCCGTGGGACCCTTCTCTATGGCATCGGTTTGTAACTCAGACAAAATCAGTCTTCCTAATTGAGCACCGAGCTTGTATAATTCAGCCCGATCAGTCACATCGTTTGTAAGATTTAACTCTAAATGGATTTTTTGGCTGGTACCAAAAGCAAACCATCTTCAGGGAACAAAGAAGAAAAAGGAAGATTTGCCATCACTGAGATACTAAAAAAAAAAGATTTTCTCCTTGAAAGATCTCCAAAATAGGACCCTACAAGCTCTGAAGGTAATTCCAGAACTGTTCTGAGCACTGGCAACAACATCACTGGAGGGGCAATTTGCACGACTCACATAGTTCCAAAAACAAATCTTGGCTATTAAAAAGACCTTTCTACTTTTGTTCTGATGAGAATCTGCTGTGTAACAGCTGTGTCCCAGCAACCTTAGCCAGTTTTTGCTAGCAACTTCCCCTCCTGTTTCTCTCACTTGAAGGGAGGCAGTCTCATTCGGAAGCTGTTACAATTACCTTCTGATGCTTCAATCAGACATACCGAAGTGTAAAACCATTTAAATGACCAGTCTGGCGGCTGGACTGCATCTTATTCAGGGAGAAACAGTTTGACTGACAATAGAAAACGTGTGCTTGGAGTTTACAGTTCAGTGCTGACTGGCCTGCCCCTCGCAGTCCCTGTGACATTAGGAAATGCAGTTTCAGAGGCTCATGATATAATGAATTTTATGGGAACAAGTTGACAAGTACCCCTGGTCTTCCCGGGCAGCAAGAATCTGCCTCCCCCACAGAGAAACTGTCCCCTGCCATCTTTCATCTCAGTCCGATGCTAAATAAAGCCAGTGGCTTTCTTCTCTTTAGTCTGGAGTGTCAGAGACATGCTTATTATAACTACAACATCAAGCCCTTTAGTTCATTTTTTTTCACCTTACTAAATAGTTCATTTCTATTATTTTAGAAATGGTTTTCTAAATGCTTTTCTAAACCTAAGTAGAAATGAGAAAAGGCAGGTACAGAGCAGTGCACCTCTCTAGTCCCTGCAGGAATGAACTGTGTGTGTGGTTGACTTCCCCACTCCCTGCACCCTTCACTGGGCCCAGAACACAGCCTGTGGGCTTCTCAAGCACCAGGAGTTCTAAGCCCAGTGTGGTGGATTCCCGAGCTGCTTCTAGAGGAGTCCAGAACTGCCTATCCTCAGGCCATCTTTGTTCCCAAGTCGATGGCCATCTCCTCTATTCTTTTGGCCACCAGAACCCAGCTATGGAGGAGATGGCCCCCTCTGATGGGACTGGATGGCAGGGGCCAGAACGAGCACATCCAGCTGGACGGAAGAGACATCAGACTCTGCTGGCCCAGACATACTTGGTTGAACTCCTCTTCTTACTTGAATGATTTTTACTTCCTCAAGGAAGTTCTCTCCCATTTCTTTGGAAACCAGTGGCTCTCTTGGTCTAACTTTTGTTTTCCCCCTTGTGATAGAGGCATGAGCGCAGAACAGATTTTCTCTAAACACAATCACCACTGTGTGAAGCAACAGATGGTAATGGCACCCTACCCACAACTGAGGGTTCCCCAGAGAAAGATGGGACCACAGTCAAAAGGTAAGCATTAGTCCATTCAGAGTGGCTCCATCATGGGGCTGCCAGGCACAAACAGAGGCCAGTGTGGTCTGATATGCTGACTTTTCAAGAGAAGTTGTAAATTTCAGTTTTTATTTGAAATCTCCCAATTTTTGCAGTTCGATCAAGTTTTGTCAAAACACCCTGTGGGGCAAACCATACACACTGGCCACACCTTAGGCCAAGTCTAAGGCACACCAAGTCTGCATGCAACATCTGTAGGGAGGGACTTTGGGTGTGGGCTTCCTGCACCCTGGGACACTTTGGATCTCCAGAACCCGCATTTCTGTACTGACACAGCTGGGCATGGCAGGCATGTCCTCCTTCCCAACAGCTGGGAGACAAAATAAATGGCATCCTTCCAGCATCCCACTGGCAATCTCCCCGTGGAGCTGGGATAGCGCAGGCGGTGCTGAGTGCCGGCTTGGCACAGCTCTATCTCCAAGGGGAGGCTGAGGCCCCCATATTTTCACAAGTGATTTAATCCCTGCAGCACTTAGTAATGGAGAAATGCTTGACGTGACTCCTGTTAATTTTTTAATTGAAATGGCTGTTTTTATAGGTCAAAATGGCTGAATATCCACAATTTCATATAGTTAACACGAAGCAAAATGTTTCTGTCCCTCTCCTGTTCCTCAGGAAATGGCTGGCCACTCTGACCTCACCACTTTCTGCTGCCCGCTGCAACCCGGGCTGTCCAGGTGGGTTCACTGCAGGCTGGCAGAAAGGGCTGCTCCTACCCCCATCACCCCCCTGCACAGCTCCCGTGAGAGAGGCTCTGGCAACATGCGCAAATCTCTCTCAGGGCTGTGTCTGGAATATTTATGCCCCTTTATTGTTGTCCTGTTACTTGGCAGTCTAAGGTAATGGAAAGAGATCTAGACAGTCTCAAAGTCTTGAAATCACATGAATCCAGGCTCAAAAAAAAAAAAAAAAAGCCAAGGCTACCTCAGGGAGAACACTTACAGGTTTGTGTCACAAAGCCACTCACTGCTCTTGGACATTAGCTAAGCATTTACTTTTCTTGTAATTTAAGCCTAGGTTGCTATTTTTCATTTTCATCCAGACATAGCTGCTTCCACCAAATTGATGGCCAGTACTGCCCTGTCCCCAGGCTCCCACAGAACCGAGTCTCAGAGATACCGGGTGATGAAGGCTGACTGGCCAGGGCCAATGCCGATTCCATCCATTCCTTTCATGGCCAGAGGGAGCTGGCACAGAAAGGGTATGCTTCCAAAAGACACTGTTAGAGCTGGGCCTGGGAGTCCGTGGGAGGGTGTGCCATGTAAGGAAGAAGGCGTGTGGAGGAGTCATGGAGGAAGGGACCTCTGACTTTACAAAGCAAACTTCCCAGAATCAGGGTGAGCTTGACACTTGGCCCAAAGGGGCAAGTGTCCAACCAACCATTCACAGAGAAGAAGACTCTCCCTGAGAACAGGGATATTCATGGCTATTAAGAGTCCATCTTATTAACCTTAGTTCTGCTCTTCCCTTTGGTCAGAGTGGAAAGCCCATCGGTGAGGAGAGGGGAGGCTCACGTCAGGGCTGTGAAGTTTCCTCAGGCGGAGCCCAACATCTACATGTTCAACCTCTTCCTTGAGAGTAAAACCCAGCTAGTGTCTCACCTGCTGAGATCAGGGGTTCTCCACTTTGGTGCTACTGACATTTAGGGTCACATCATTTTGTTGTTGTTGTTGTTGTGGAGGCTGCCTTGTGCCTTGCACAGCCCTTTTCACGCACGTTTAAGACTTCACAGGGTTCTAGAATAAACGGGCCAGGGTCCCAGCAATGCACAGGCTCAGCAATGTGCTCACCCATGGGGAGGCTGACAGGGGGCATTTGGCACCCACAAGCTGCCAGCTAGTTGGGCACCTATGAGGCTCTCAGCTACAAGCTCTGTCCATGAGAGTGGGGCCTTCCTCAATGCCAAGTTCCATCTGAGCCCCTCAGGGGAGGAGGCTGGCTGGCACAGGTGGTCACTTCAGGATGTTCAGGGAGGGCACCTGGATGGGCAGCTTGAAACTTTCACACTGAGCCCACACCCTTCCTACAGTTTACAGTCCTGTGATAGACACAAATGGCCACTGGAGACCCCTGGCCCGTCCCAGGAAGACTAATAAAATGCCAAACAGAATTAGCCAGCTGGCCATTGCTGAGGGTCACAGGGAGGGTCAGGGCCAAGGAAACATCAGACTGTTTCTTCATTATTTTGCTCACTGCCTGGTTCGTGTTCAGTGAATGACTAAATGAACAAAGGAGGGCAGGAATGGGTGGGGGAAATTATTCCAAGGCAGAGTCTCAGACCAGGACCCTCTGATCACGCAGGGGACCCCCAACACTTTCCACCACGCTGTGGGGCAATGTTCTCTTCACTCTGTTGAAGCCTCAGAGCCAGCCACGTGAGATCCATGTATAGTAACAGGCCCCCTCTTTGAACAGTGAAGTGCCTCTAGAAAAATGGCAGTCAACACCTGCTGGGACCAGGGGTTCTCCACTGTGGGACTACTGATATTTAGAGTCAGGTCGGTTTTGTTTGTTTGTTTTGTGGCGGGAGCTGCCCTGTGCACTGAAGGATGTTTAGAACATCCTTGTAGCATCCCCAAGTTATGACAACAAAAATGTCTCCCGGGGCGCCTGGGTGGCTCAGTAGGTTAAAGCCTCTGCCTTTGACTCAGGTCATGATCCCAGGGTCCTGGGATAGAGCACTGCATCTGGCTCTCTGCTCAGCGGGGAGCCTGCTTCCTCCTCTCTCTCTCTCTCTCTCTCTCTCTCTGCCTGACTCTCTGCTTGCTTGTGATCTCTGTGAAATAAATAAATAAAATCTTAAAAAAAAAATGTCTCCTGACATTGTCAAATGTCCCCTAGGGGGCAAAATCACCCTAGCTGGGAACCATGCACGTAAATTAATCAATTGCTCTCCTAGTGCTGTACTAGGGTAAGCTGCATTTCTTTTTTTTTCATGTACATATTTAACTCATGTTTTATCTTTATTCATATGTAGTAAAAGTATAGATCACATTGTTCATGAATTCCCATCCAACCTCATAGATTAATTTTCCTCCTTTCTGTATTTATAACTCCCCCTACTGACAGTAAGACATCTGATGTCCACTATCCTTGATGTATTTATGTATTTAATCATCCCCTCTTTTCATACTTTCTTGAGCCATTAGAATGAAATTTGATCATAATAAAAAAGCCATAATTTAAAAGGCTGCTGTTGTGAAAGCAGCCATTATAGGGTATGAATGAACTCACTTCTTAAATGTTATCTTGTAATATTATTTTTTAAAGATTTTATTCATTTATTTGACAGAGAGATAGAGATCATTTCTTGAAAAGGGATAGGGAAGAGAGATAGACCAAAAGGAGGCAAGACGTCTGGTTGGGGCACATTCCTGAGCAGCCAGAAACATGGTAAGTGGCCCACAGTGCTGGCTGTATTCGTCTCTGTGTCTAGAAGACAAGTAAGGTTGCTGTCTCACCCTTTCTCTTCCCTCTCTGGACTATCCACAGGTCAGTAGTGCTAGTCAGGAGCTGGAGCTACAGTCTGAGCCTGAATGGTCTCTAGTCACTGCATAAAAATACATCATGAGTTTGTGAAACGCTGAACAGAGCCTATGGCTAAGCTATGCAATATCCCCACTCCCATTAAATTGAGAAGGAAAATTCAAGCTTTGAGAAGCAACAGCTCTCAGTACCCGGTCACGCAAAGAAATAAAAAAAACAGTAAAGTAGCAGCAAAGGAATTAAACCCTAAGTTGAGTGCAGCCTACGTCTCGGAACCAGGGTCCAGCTCTCAGGGCTAAAACTTTCAGACATTTATTAACAAAATTAGGCATACAGTGTGAGAGAGACATCTAGGGACACAATCACTAGATATTGATTATCTTCATTTGCTGTGCAGCCCTTAAGGGACATCCAAAAAATTACCAATTACCTTCTCAGTTTCAAGAAACAGCTCTGCTGCCCAGCAAACCCCAGAGCAGGGTAGACGGGGGGAGCCCCTGGCCCCGGGAAGATGGCCCACACAAACCCATTCCCAAATGAAACAGAAGATACATTCTAAGTAAGAACAAACTTAGGGGCTCCTGGGTGGCCCAGTCAGTTAAGCGGCTGCCTTTGGTTCCGGTCATGATCGCTGGGTCCTGGGGTTGAGCCCTGCATCAGGCTCCCTGCTCAGCAGGAAGCCTGCTTCTCCCTCTCTCCGTCCTCACTGCTCATTCTCTCTTTCAAATAAATAAATAAAATCTTAAAAAAAAAACCCACCACCCTTAAATTTTCACTTTTCTGCCTTTGCAAAAGTGTTATTCTGCTGGTAAGAGTGTGACCGTGTGTGCGTACACGTCCCATCACCTGACTGGGTCATGGAGCTCACCATCTGGGGAGCAGAGCCATGGGCTGGAGCTTAGCCACAGTGGATGGAGGTGGGGACAGCAGACTCGGCCAGGTCTACGCTGAGGAGTGGAGGGAGGAGCCACCTCATCGATGCAAGGTGAGTCACGTAGAAGCAAGGTGATCCCCAAATTAAATCTGAGGGGAACACAGAGATCAGTGGGGACCCAGGCCAAACACAAGAAGGCAGTCTGAGTCCCTGTATGCAGTGACTCCAGATCCCCTGGGGAGTGGAGCCCAAAGCCTAAGGCAGGGAACGTGGGTAAATTCCTGGCAGGTACTTCATGGAAACTTGAGGGCTGCCTATTGATGGCAAGGAGTGAGGATGGTTTTGCCTCCTTCCCCCAAGGCTGGCGGTCAGCATTTCCCGTCTTTGCATTAAGGCTGAGGCAAAGCAGTGATGGCTGATCCTTCTGCAGTTCTGAAACCACTGCCAAGAGTACGACCTTCTCTCTGTCTTCTCTCTTTAAACTCTGGGGAATGATGTGTGTTCTGTGTTCAGAACTCTGGAAGAATTCATTCTCTCCTTTAGGGGACAGAACTGTCCCTATACCACAGTGGGGAATCTAGAGGCACCAGGACGCCAGTGTTGGGTGAATCTGGAACCCTTGGGTACCAGACTGCTGGGATGACAAGGGGCCCAGGGCCCACAGAGAAACTGTGGTGGTGTGATGAAAATCCTGTTAGTAGGACTGTTGGAAGCTCATGGGCCTAACCGGGGACCCAGAGAGATCAAGGCAGGGGACTGCAGAGAGGGAGAAGGGGTTCTTTCTCAGGACTGCTCCCAGCAGCCCCATCCCTACCCTCTCCCTGCCCCCGCCTGCCACAGACACAGAACACCCAGTGAACCTTAGTTCCACCCATGCAGACAGCAGAATTAATGGGTCACTGAGCAATTCTGCAGCCCTGATGAAGTGTGACCCAGCCCTCCCCTAAGGGTCCAAGGGCCCAGCAGCCATTCCACCACACCTTCCAGGGCAGCTGCATCCCCACCTCTATGATGGCCAGTTATCAGACCCCCATGTCCCGACACAGGGACTAAGTATCACGAGGGGCTGAGTATCATGAGGGGATCCTGCCTCTTGCCCACCACCACAACCAAGAGTTTGTAATTGCCTAAACTCGCATTCCCAAGCCTCCTACTGAAGGCTTCCAGAATCACGGATTGTCCTAGCAGCTTAGAACAGAAAGTGCCAGCGGCCTTCGGTCTCCTGGGTACAGATCATAGAGCAGTTCCACTGAAAACATGTTTTATTTTCCAGAGGAGGGTGATTAAGGGCAAGAACTAGCTAGAAACCCTAAAAATGACAACCCAAGGAACCTTACCGTGGGCTGTTTTGGGAGTCCTCTGCACTACCCAACCCACCCTGATCTCCCTGAGGCGGCCCCGAGCTCCTGTATCCTCCCACTGCCCTTCTAGCTCACCCACACCCATGGCGCTGCCGAACCCTCAGGGCATCTTATGGACACAGGTGGTGCTGCACGGGTGCCCTCTGATCCCTGGAACATCTCCAGGGCCGCTTTTAAAAAACAATCTCCATGTAACAGCATGGGCGATTTAGTGAAAGAAGCCAGACACAAAGGAGCACCTCCTGTCGGATTCTTTTGTTAAAAATATTGTTCAAAAGCAAGCGAAAGTGATCTGTGCTGACAGCAGTCCAGGCAGCAGTGACCTTGTAGGGGGTATGCCTAGAAGCGGGACCCGAGGGGGCTTCTGGGGGCTGTCATGTCACTCTTCTGATTGGGGAGTGGTTACATTCCGGGTCTTCGGGTGGTGAGAACTCACAGATCTGCAACACTCACGACGCCCGTGCTTTTCTTGAGTACAGGAACCTTCCATAGGGTGTTTGATACCTGTGGACCACCGTGGGCTGACTCAAGAGGCTAGCCTGCTTTGTGGCCCTTGCTGGTACCCAGCCTCATGTCTGGAGCCTGGGACAGAGGCCTGGGTGGCACCGAGAGGGAGAGGCTCAGGCCCACACTTACCGGCTGCAGCCCGTCCTCCTGCCTTCTGCTCTGATTCGGGCGGTTGATGAAGGACCGGGTGGAGACTTTGTAGTGATTCAGCAGGCAGACGATGACCACGACCATCACCGTGACCACCACGACAATGATGATGATCTGGGCAAACTCCAGCTCCGCTGTGAGGGAAGGGGAAAAAGCCTGTTAGCCTTTGTGCCATCACCCAGTTCTCTGAGCCACGCGACCACCAGGCCCTGGTCCTCTCGAGGACCTCAAGAAAGAACTCTTTCCCCAGGCCTGCTGCTGCCCGAGGCCATCGGCAGACTTTGACAGCAGAATAACATCTGAAGAAAAAGAGACCTGGGCATGGGGCTCTTGCCAATGGACCTCTGATGGTCAGGCAAATGTAGTGCTCAAACCTTGTCCTTGCAAATTGTGTCATTAAGTAGGGCCTTAGGAAAACATATTCTTGACTCTACAAGACTTCTAGAGGTGCTTGACCCCATCCACACACGGATCTCAAAGTTCTAGCCCAGTGTGTGTGCCATAGGCTAGCAGCTGCCCAGGCAGCCCCTTCCCGTGGGCGGGCAGGCCCTAGAGGGCTGCTGCCTCTTGGGGTATGAAAAGCTCCAATATCTGAACTCTGTTCCTGCTGGATGGCCCTGCCCCACAGGGTAGGTAAGAAAGTCTGCCAAAACTGAAGCTGCTACTTCCAGGGTAATCTCTCCCGGAATGTTAAACCCATCTTTATGGTTGAGTCACGTTTTCCAAAGCACGCCCACGCAGGACCCCCACAATACACCGAAGGGAGAATATGTTGATAAAAAGCTCCAATTTCCTCGGCTCAGGGCCTTGCCTTTGGAAGTGATTTAGAAAACACACTGCCCCTGTCTCCAACCCTGCAGGCACCATATTTTATGAGTGGTCAGAAGCTGCATTCCTGAGACAGCCGTTACAGAGGATTTCCTGGCTGCCACCAACACACGCGTCAAACTCTAGGACAGGGCCGGGGAGCGACCTCTAGGACAACGGCACCCTGAGTCGGCAGTTAGAGCTGAGTGATTCAAGCCCTTCGGTTTTGCAGGGAGGAAGCAGAGGCTCATTGCTTAAGGTCAAGCCTAGAACCCACATTTCCTGCTTTCTGACTTACAGCTCATGGCTCTGCGGAATGTGGCCCACAGGTTCCTGGGAGTATCCCTGCATGGTGAAAGGAAGTGATTGTGCGGGGGGGGGGGGGGGTTCAACTTAAATGGGGAGAGTCTCTGCGAGATGGTGGAAGAGCGCACACAACTTTGTTGTGAGGTAGGGAGGTATGGGGTTTAATGAAGGGGAAGAGAGAGGGGAGAGCTCTGTCAATTGTGTCCCTGCCCGGAGCCTGCAACACACACCCACACATACACACATGCACCCCCACATGGGCTTACAGCAACACACATGTACATGCATGGGCATAGTGCATTCGTGCACATCACATATGTATGTGGATATACATACGCACAAGGCCTGCACACCCACACGCGCACACACACACACCCTCTTGCTGTAGACCCCAGGCCAGTGGAGAGGTGTTCTCTCTCTGTGTACGGGCTCACACCCAGGATAATGCGGGAAGGGTCTCAGTAGCACCCTCCCCCCAGGGTCTGCATCTGTGAGCCCCCACCGTTCATACGCTGGAAACAGAGGGGCTAGAGTCGGCATGGAGGTAAACCAGAGGGTGTTCCTGGACCTCCGCGTGTCCAGTCCTGGGACACTGCCCTCCACGCTTGCCCATACATACCCAAGGGACAAAGATGTACAAATGTGCTTGCTGGAGTGGGCTGGACGGTACTTGGCGTGGGGCCTATAGTGGGAGTGGCCTGTATGTGCACCTTGGAGCACGGAGAGCTAAGTGTGAGGGAGCTGAGCTGCTGGGCCGATGTGGTGAGTGGTTGAGGCCTGGCAGGTTTGCCGGGCACAGTCCTAGTGGACAGTAAAAGGGTAGATCCCATGGGCACGGCTGACTCAGAAGGCTCAGGAGGCAAAGCCCTGAGCAGCTCTAGAAGCCGGTGGTCAGCAAGGCCCTGGTGCTGTGCTTCCCACCTCACCCCCTCCACTGGCATGGCTGTCATTGCTCTGGACACCCCCTGAAGCCGTGTGGCTGATCATCAGGTTAAATCATTCCCTGGACTTGACAAATGTTTTCTTTTCTCAAAAAGGCTTCATTGAAGGGCGCCTGGGTGGCTCAGTTGGTTAAGCGTCTGCCTTCAGCTCAGGTCATGATCCCAGTGTCCTAGGATCCAGCCCCATTATCAGGCTCCTTGCTCAGCAAGGAGCCTGCTTCTCCCTCTGCCTCTGCCTGCCACCTGCCCTGCTTGTGCTCTGTCTCTCTCTCTCTCAAATAAATAAATAAATAAATAAATAATATCTTTAAAAAAACACTTAATTGCTCTATAAACATGGAAAGAGAGGAAAATGATGATTACAGTGGGGGCACTGCACAAAGTCTTCATGGGTTAATTCTTCACTGAGAGGATGTCTTTCTAGGTTATGTTTTCCCGTATACAGAAAGCTATGCAGATAACCATTTGTGGCAACACAGTCAAATTGTATTTTCCATGATTCTATGGGCATTTGGGGTATATTTGTGTTTCGTTTGAAAAGGATTTTATTATAAAAATAATGAAGACTTCCTTAAAATGTAAACAATACAGAAGGAAATAGTGTACGATATAAAAGTCTCCTTTGTAGGCCTGCAGCCCTCCCTGACCCCACCTAGCCCCACAGTGTCCCGAGGGACAGCACAGTTCACCTGTTGTGTATATCTGTGCATTTGCCTATTGAATAAAGGTTTTCTTCTTTTAATGAGTGGAATCATTGTACAAATACATTGCTTTTTTTTTTTCACTTAACATATCACAGGCATTTTCAAACAAGAATATAAAAAAACCAACCTCATTCTTTATGGTGGCTGTCTAGTCCAGAATACTGATGTACTGGAATTTATACTCTCCAAGTGACAGACGTTTAGGTATCTTTTCCCCCCTTTTTTTCTATTAAGATCAAAAGATTGTGTGTGCATGTGTACGTATGTGTAAATTTGAGTGTTGACCCACATTTTGAGTATCCCTACAGGAAAGATTCCTAAAATTGAAATTTCTGGGTCAAGGACATATTCTTTTAAATGCTGATGGCTACCGAGACTCAGCCTTCAGAAAGGTCTCTTGCCCCACACACTACTCAAACACTGAATACTCACCCTTTTCATTTGCACTAATCTGATGGGCAAAATATATATCTTGTTTTAAGTTGTATTTCACCAATTACTAGTAATTTTAGATCTTCCTTTGTGGTTATTGGCAATCTGTATTTTTCTTTTTCTTTTTCATAATCACAGTCGTTCATACTAGCTTATTTGTCATTTTCTCATTTATTGGTAAGCAGCCTTGATGCATTATGACCACAAAGCTTTGTCTGTTACATATGTTACAACTATTTTCTCCTCATCTGTCACTCACTAACTATGGAAAGATATAAATAATTTTTATGTCATAGAAATACTATTTTTTTTCTTTTATGGCTTCTAAGCTTCCTGTTTGATTAGGAAGGTCTTCTCCAATAGTCTAAAAATATTTTCCTTAAGATTTTTACACATTGCATTTTTACGTTTAGATCTTCGTTCACTTTGGATTTGATTTCTTTTGGTCTGAGACAGCACAAAGAACATTTTATATCATCTGAAAGGCATGAATCTTCTGATCTAACATTACATTAGAAAGTTCATCACAAGCAAGAGTACGAAAGATCTCGGTTGTGGGAAACAGTGTATGGAATCTTTCTTTTAAAGGGGACTAGCAGCTCTGAGGTTGCATTTCATCAGATTTCATATCAACATGCTATCTGCCGTGGGCCCCACGCTGGCCCTGCTGAGGAACCAAGGCCAGGCAAGCCCACCCCACCCCCACTACACATCCAAACTTGCCGCACTTCCTCCCGGGGCTCTGCCCTCCTGCTCCGCTTACACTCACAGCTCTCCAGTGCTTTGCTCTCAGGACCCCCTATCCTCTTAAAAGCTACTGGTAACCCCCAAAGAGCTTAATTTGTACGGGTGATATCTACTGATATTTGCCATATTTGCAATTAACACTGACAAGTTTAATAATTTATTCATTAAAAAATAAACTCATGTTAACGTATATAACAATTATATACACTATTTCTCAAAACAAAAACTTAGTGATAGGAGCGGCACGGCTTTACCCCTCTGCGCACGTCTTCATGATATATGCCTTAATAAGAGAGAGCTGGATTCTCCCCTCTGCTTCACCTTCAATCTGCTGTGACATGTTTGTTCGGTTAAGATATATGAAGGAGATCTGGTCTTACCAACCACTGGAGACTGGGGTCTTAGAGACACCCCAGAGATCCCTGAGCCCCAGCTGGAGAAATGATGGTTTAGACTGATGGACAGCAGGCACTCTAGTACAAACACTAATGGCCTGGATTTCTTGGGGATACTCCAGACTCCAGGATTTGAGATGTGGTCAGAACAGCTGTTGGGCCACTGTCCTGAGCTTTCATGCCCAAGGACAGCCACAACAGGTGCACCTACGCAACATAGGACACACAGAGACCGCAGCGGGGTTCATAGGCATCGAAACAGTGTGGAATTCGCCTGGGGCAGGGCAAGGGCACAGGCTGGCAGGAGCTGGGTTCCCAGGGTGCCACTCACTAAGGCAAAAAGCCTGGTGGGATAGCCCACCAGAAGTCCAATCAGAGCCTCAGCCACTACACCCCGTGGGCCAGCGTGAGAGGCAGCCCTTCCTGCAGGGACTGGCCTGGGTCCCAAAGCCACTGTTCTAACAACCAAGTCCTAATCAGACACAGGAACAACAATAAGCACAGCAGCAGCCAGGCAGCCCCTGCTGCAGTCTGGAGTCACCTGCGGTGCTCCTTGGAGCCCGAAGCAGAGCCCCTGGGGACGGAGCCTCAGCAGAGCGGCAGAGCCTCAGCAGAGCGGCACAGCCCCAGTCAAATGAGCAGCTGACCTTCACTTTGACTCTGGGCAAATACATAGTCAATAAAAACAGACTGCTTTTTCAAACGCCAACAACGGGGAAGTAGGAAGGTTCTACTCTCTTGGGGGCTATAAGTACTCCTCCAAGAGGGGTTCAGAGAATTTTCAGAGTCAAAATTGGAACAAACAGAGTGAGTGAGTTTTCTTGGGGACAAGCACGATGACGTCCAGACTCCAGAGACTTCTGCTACTGATAACCTCTCCCATCAAGACAAGGGTATGTGAGCAGGCCCTCTTCATATTTGCCCTCCCACACCCTCTCGTACTTTAAACAGGAAAATTCTACTAAAACATGCATCATAAAAGGCAAATTAAGGAAAGACCACACCACTATAGGATATCAATAGCCTGGACACAGTAGATGGGAAACCCACTCCCCCTTCTCTCACTCCATACATCGTGCAATAATGGTGATAGTGAATCCCATCTTTTCCTTTGGCATCCTAAACCCTTCACTCCTGTGTGGATACTGCTCAGAGGCAGCTGGGCCCCCACAGTGTTTTGCAGTCCCCGGATGTGGCTCTGTTGCCAATGGCCTGATTTTATGCCTCAAGAAAATAACTCACAGGACAAGTAAAAGAAGCTTTCCAGGGACGCCTGGGTGGCTCAGTGGGTTAAGCCTCTGTTTTTGGCTCAGGTCATGATCCCAGGGTCCTGGGATTGAGCTCTGCATCGGGCTCCCTGCTCAGCGGAGAGCCTGTTTCCCATCCTCTCTCTCTGCCTGTCTCTCTGCCTACTTGTGTTCTCTCTATCAGATAAATAAACAACTCTTAAAAAAGAAAAGAAGCTTTCCATTAAGAAAAACAAAACAAACCTTGCTTTCTCACTTCCGAATGTGAATACCAGATGAAAATCAGCACACCTGTTCTTCAAGGTGTCCAGTTTCAAGATTGCTCTACTCCTGATCTCAACCACAGACCTTCTGGGGGCTTCTGGGGACCTTAGGTAGCAGTTTCCTGTACTGCACAGTCAGGGCTCAGGCAGGCTGAACACTCTTTGCTTCTCTCTGAAACCACCATCTCTTCAAGGGAGCAGTCCCTGGCCACCTATTTTCCCCACACGTGTGTGCATGTGTGTGTGTGTGTGTGTGTACCAACTGCTTTGCACGTCACTGATTCCTCTCCACGGTGCTCCAAGCTTGGGAGGCCCAGGGTGCAAAGGCTGTATATACAGAGGGGCAGAAGGTACGGTGCAACCTGTTACCCACCCTGTAGGAGACTCCTTCGACAGGCCTTGAAGAGGCATATTCTTCAGAAAGGTGCATGCATGCTTCCTAAATCAAGAGGGCACCCAACCCTGTGCCTAGGAGCAATAATCTATGCACAGAAGTGAGCCAGATAACAGCTGAGACCTGGCACTGCCCTGGGACCTTGCTGCCTCTCCCCCTCTCATCCTGGTCTGCCCACACCTGGCTGTACAAGATGCTGTCTGTTTTCTTTCTTTTTTTTTTTTTAACTATTTTGTATTTTTTTAAAGATTTTATTTATTTATTTGACAGAGAGAGAGATCACAAGTAGGCAGAGAGGCCACAAGTAGGCAGAGCAGCAGGTAGAGAGAGAGGGGGAAGCAGGCTCCCTGCTGAACAGAGAGCCTGATGCGGGGCTCGATCCCAGGACTCTGAGATCATGACCTGAGCCGAAGACAGAGGCTGTAACCCACTGAGCCACCCAGGCGCCCCTGCTGTCTGTTTTCTTACGGTCGAGGAGAGGCAATGTGCGATGGTGCATGGAAAGGAAAAATGCCAGGGATTCTGGTGGGAATGGGGTGGAAAGAGGAGGCTAAGGAGAGAATGAATTCTGGAAGAACAATTAAAAACAAAGATTTTTAAAAAATCTACAGTAATAGTAGAGTTCTGAGAAAATAATGGTATATTTTAGGGTTTCCAAAATTTCATGTGCCCAGTTTGGACTCTGAATGCGGCCCACGGGTCAGTTTTCCTTGATTCCGGTACAGACTGGCATCCACAGGGGGACGCCAAAAAGCAATCCATGCGAGGAAATAATTTTAGGCCACAGTCAAATTTTCACACTCCCCCTCCTTTCATGGGGCTGTAGTTCACGATGTTATAATGGATGAGTCATCGCAATCCCAACACCAGAAATTTTATAATAAATTTAGCCTAAAACGTACAGGAAGGCATCACAGCACCTTATTTTATTACTATGAAACAGTGACAGCGATGATGGTGATGATGGCATCCTTCTATTTTTATAGAAACATCCCCAAGAAATGCCAGGCTGTGCAGTAGAGAATTACAAGAACGGAGGAAACTGTGTGAGGCCTGTTGGTCTATTCTCTGGTTCAATGGAGAACTAAACTGACTCATACTAGAGGCATGAATGTCTGTACTATTTTTAAAGAACTCTGGGGAAGCATGGTTCTACCACCTTGGGTTCCTAATATAACACTCATTTCTATTTGTGGGATGGTTAACACCATCTTCCACTTGGTCTTTCCTCCATTAATATGTCATCCTTCCCAGGAGTCCTGTTTTCTAGATGTTTAATTACAAAGCTCCAGATGTGTAATTTATGCCCTTATGGACCCTAAAAATGGGGTGGAGGGGCAAAGTCTGAGCCTCCCATCAGCCCCCTCCTTTCACCCAGACAAGGAAATATCTTGGCAGCCAGCATTCAGGAAAGTTGCCATGTAGAATACTGGAATGTCACTGAAAGGGCTGAATGCTTTCCACAGATCCCTACACATCACAGCAAAGGACCTCTCCCAGTCTAACAAATGACAGCACTCCACTTTTCTCCCCAAGTGCTACAGTCCCTTGGGAATACAGAGACTGTGGCTAGCTGCCACCCAGGCTTATTCTGGGCAGCCCCTCTCTCCCAGGAGCTTTCCTAGGTCTCTACCATGGCTTGGGCACAGCGACTGAGTATCTGCATCTCCTTACTCTTTGTCCTCTTGGGCACAGTGGGTGTGGTGAGAAGATGGCAGCCTTGGAGGGTGTCTTACTCTCTATTTATGGCTCTGTGACACTTTTAAAGCGCTGAGTGTTCCTAAAGGCTGGTAAATCCTTTCCCCGGTCCTACAGAGACTGGGCAAAGGGGGCAGGAAGATGGGTGGGGGCAGGAGTTGAAATCTACATGGACTATGATGTGAACTGCTTATTTAAAAATACTCTTGGAGACTTTAATGGCTGAACGAAAATTCACACTCATTAAACACCATGGTTGAGGGGGGAAAATTGAGCCTGTTAGATGAATAACTTCACAGCTTGAAGCTCAGAAGGCAAAACAGTAAAAGCTATAATCATAATGATTAGATTATATATTTTGAATGTTCTTTTCCTTGGGTGGGTTGACTCTTCCAATCCAACCTATAACAAGTAGAACAAAGGAAGGGGAAAAGAACCACCCCCCAGAGACAGGCCAATGTGGCTTCTCCTCCTAGGCTTTATCTTCCTTAAGAAGCTCTTTCCTAACTACTTGATGATGGCTCCCTTCGGAGGCTCCCAGAACCCTGTCATAGGACTTATCACTCATAGCGCCCATTTTCTGGTCTTCTTCATCATGGACTCATCTCTGGGATAGTACCCTGATCTTCTTTAGAATCCTCAGGAGGCAGCACACGACTCACACAAAGTTTGTGTTCATTTTATATAAACTGCTAAAGAAATCCGTAGAAGGAAGGGTCCCAGTTGCCTAATCTGCTTTTAACAATGTCTAGCACAGAACCATAGTCCACCAGACATTTCCTAGTGACTTTAGTGATGAAGTTTTCCCAAAGGTTTTCATAGTTCCTAAAAATTGTTTGACTATTACTATTCTAGGCAGTGTGGACTGTCACTGGAAAAAGAATCTTTTGGTTGCTATACGTTACCTGTTTACAGAATCCCATTTCTGTTAATATATGTATATAAAATGTTTTACATGAAAATAAATGTGGGAAATGAGACCTGCGATCTCTACGAGGAGAGATGAAAGCAGAGTGCAGTCAAATGGCGTGGGGCTCTCTGAGCGGAAGGTGTGGCCCACACCTGCCTGACCCAAGCCCAAAGCCAGGTGCCTTTAATGACACTGGCAGGCAAGGAGCAGTGAGCATATGAGCTGACTGACTACTGAATCCCTACAATGTGGACACTGCAGGTCCATCCAGCTAGAATAACATCTTTTTAAATGACTATGGTCCAAGCATTCATTCCATACAACTTGCCCTCCTCATGCTTTTTAGAATCTAGAGTCTCATGATCTCTTCAGAAAGAAATCTAGTTAAATATGTTCCAATCAAAGATGATTGACAGGATTTTCTGAAAACACAGCCGAGGAGTAAGTGTAATTACAAACCTTTTCAAAGTCTATCCCTCCACTGCGTTATAAATGGAAAAAAAAAAAAACAAAAAAACACATACATAAGCCCACAATTCCCTCTATAGGTTTCATTTAAAAACTGTCCCCATGCCACCCCCACATTATTAATTTAGGTAAATGTATCAGAAACATATACAGATGCACAAGTCACCATCTTCTTCACATTTAAGAGCAGTTTCTGGTTTCTGAAAGCTCCCTAGCTAGCCGCCTCTGCCTGTCTCTCACAGTCTCTCTCTCAGAGTCACAGTTGGCTTTTCTAAGGTCTACTGTTACTAGACGGGTGACCTGAGAAACAACCCAGTAAACCACCCACATCCTGAGAAACACATCTTTTCTTTCAATGCTGTTTGCAACTACTCAGGGTAGAAAAAAACAAAACAAAACACCCATGAGTCTAGCAGTGAGTAATAGACTTTCCGGGGGTGGGGGGAGAGTTAGTCTCCCGTATAGAACGTTTTTGAAAAAACAAAACTCCAAAGCAGCAAACCTGTGTATTTATGTATAGCATCTCCAGCAGGAACAAACTGATCGCAGATGAGAAAGAAGACGAAAAAGCCTAAAGTACATCTTCCTCCAAAGAGTCGAGCCCTGAAGAGTTCTCAGAGCGGACAGACCCTTCTTGGGTAGATACAAACTTCTTGAGAAAGAGCTTCTGCTCTTCTCAACTCTGTCCTCAGCCCAAACTCCAAGAACCACCACCACAAACCCCAGAGAACAGGCATCACCCGCAGCTGGCCTTTGAAAGTGTACCTGTTTTCAAGAACGGATCTTTAAACGGGGCCTCCTTCAGTGTGCTGTTGTTCAGGTGGTCCCTGGACATAATCGGGTCCTTTGCAAGGGGGAGTCCAACAGTGATGCAGCCCCCCCGCCCCCAAGTTCAAAGCATCCCTTCGGCTTCAGGCAATCTCCTCTTTAGGCAGCTCAGAGCTGCAGTTATAGCCAGCGTGGGGTGTGAGAGTGTGTGTGTGTGTGTGTGTGTGTGTGTGTGTGCGCGCGCGCTTCTGTCTGTCTCTCTCTCTCTACTGTACCAGCGGGGCCCAGCCCAGGTGCTAAACTCAAATGCCGTGGCTCTGACCGCAGACCGTGGCTACCAGTTGGTTACCAACGGCCATCCACACAAATCAGGAGCTCTGCGGCAGGAAGCCGGTGGTGTCACAGAGCAGGTTAATAAGTCCGGGGTCTCCAATTGCGCGAGCAGCTGAACACCCAGTGTTGTCTACAGCAACGGACAGCAATGACTCGTCTGTATGTCTCACATTTGGCCTCACGTGGGACATGTTAGGCACACAGATGAGCAGAATGCAGATAGACTGCCTTGTTCTGTTGCATTCCATAATCTTTTTAACAGGCAAATATCAAAGCCGGTAAGGCAGAGAGCGGGGCAGGGGGAGATCTACAAATCTCAATACGGCATATCTTCCCTTGATCCCCGATAGAAGCTTTCAAGGTTGGAGAAATGCAGAGAGAGCTTACCCAAGCAGCTCTTGCAAACGGGTGGGGGAGGCTTAGCTACTCAGGCTTCTCGCTGTGGAGCCAGCTTCGAGAGCACGTCCTGGCTTGAAGTGCCCACAGCGTCTCTCAACACTGGGAGCCAGGCTGCAGGCTGTTCCTCGGGGTCCTCCTCTCCCTAGAGTCTCTCTCTAACCGATGGGAGCAGTTCACATAGCTCTCGCAGTGAAGCCGTGCACTGGCAACTGGCAAAGTCATAACCACAGCAGGAAACACTCAGCTTCTCCCCCTCCCGCTCTCACTTCCCCGCCAGCCCTTCCCCTTCTCTTCTCTCCCCTCTGCTTCTCAAAGCAGGGTGGCAAAAACACACCCACAGAGATGTTGTCAAGTCAGGACTCTGCCCTTCCTACTAGGCGGTTTTAGTTTTACGAGGTTCCAAAATGAGAGAAAAGCATCCGAATGGTAGAGCAGAGACAGCTCTCAGGAGGGCGCTTTTTCCTGGATCATTTTGTGCAAACCGCAGTCTCTGTCTCCCCCGAGGTCTACGCGGTTTTTCGTAGGTGTGTGCAAACACCTCCAGTGTATTCTGATGCCCCTGGGGCTGCGTGAAAAGACTTAAGGCTGTGCGTCTGTTGCAGCACTTTTCAGAAAAATCACAGTGTGGCCACAGTGAAAAGGACAGCACGCTGTGGTAATGTTGCAAATAACCCCAGCCCAAGCCCCGCTCTATGCCCAGAATAGTCTTTGTTTTTCCTTGTTTAGGAGAAATAGCAATGACATGTGGGCCATAACAATAGTTTTGGCTGTAGGAGGAGTTGTCAAAGCAAAACTAAACGCCGTTGGTTACCACCAGCATTAAAAACGAAGACAGTTACGTCAGCAGCCCGTCCCTGCTGTCGGCCCCGGTGTGTCACCTGGGGCCCGCAGCAGTGTCCTGGGCCTGATGTCCCCACCCGGTCCTCAGGATGGCCAGAAGGCATCACGATTTCAAGTTTTAAATACTGGGGGAGGGGGCAAAAGGGAAGGGAGGGAACAAAAGAATCATCAAGAAGATTTTTCAGAGATTTCATGGGGATAAAGGAAATGGGAATTTCAGCAAGAAAATTAACAGTTGCGTACATTTGCATGTGCCAGTCAAGACAGCCTGATTTTTCTTGAGCAATTTCCAAATTTAAAACATAACTCTCCTCTCTTGTTCTACTTCCCCTCCCCGCCCCATGTCACCTCAGTCACACGGCTGGGTGAATGAAGAGGGTGAGGCTCTGGAGACTGGGCTGGGGTGTGGCCACCATGGCTGGGGACCCTCCTCAGAGAAGAGCCCGCACCACAAAGCATCAAGCTTCAGACGGCCCTGCTGGTCTTTGGCTCTCCTTTGTCCCTACAGTCCCAGGTCCTTGCCATCTGGGGGTGGCACTTTCTCGTCCATTTAGTCAGAGGGACAGGATCATTCTGAAATCAAGTCCTTAAAAAAGAATGTTCACAAGATTGCATACGACTGCCACGAGAGTCCATTTTTAAAAATTAGGGATTTAGTCAGTATCATGAAAATGTTAGTCAACATGATGAAAATTCAGTTCTGCCACTTATTAAGGATTATACCTGCATTTTGAAATGGTTCCAAATAGCCCACTTTGGGGTTCAACATTAGGAAAGAGGCCTATCAGGTACCCCCCCAAAAAACCCAACGCATTTTTCACCTTTAATGGCTGCACTGTATTCCACTCTGCCTTAACACACTTATTTTGTTCGGCTGGCCTCCTTATTGCTGCATATTTGGGCAGGGAGTGGGGGGGAGGATGTGGGGGGGGGTCAATCTTATTTAAACTCCTTGTTCATTCTGTTTAATTGTTCTCAACATTTAATCTATTTAAAAATCACTTTCAAAGACTTTGACTGTATGGATGTGCCTTGTTTTCAAAATGTTGCCCAAACCACATGCTGGACCCCACTGTGGGCTGGTGCAGCTCCCTGCTGGATGGGAGCTGCGCTCCTGGTTGGCTGCATGTTTACTACAGCCCCCTACCCTCCACGTTGCTGGCTTAATACCAGCATATCACCAATCTTCAGCACCCCCTAAAGGCTAAACCACCCCGTGGTGGCCTTATTTTTGTTCTATTTCTTTTGAAGGAGTGGCCTGAGGACTCTGGGAAGAAGGCACAGAGGTCAGACCGGGGATGCCCAGAAGCCAGGGGTTTGTGCCCTGATCAACACCTCCTTTGAGTCAGCCATGATGGCATGTGAGACATTGGGGCTTTTTAATTGATAGGTGCCAAGATTTCTCTTCCTTTAATTCAGAGAAAATGGCAGCATACACAGCAGAAGGGTGTGGGAAGAGACTAGTCTGCGGAACAAAAACACGAAAGTAGGAAAGAGTGTAAAAAGCCATTTGCATTTAAGAATGCTTTCCTCCCTCCTTGTCTTTAAATATGCATCTTTCAAATGAGTACTCTGATGGGCTAACTGCTTTTGCTAGTAGTTAAAAAAAAATGTCCCAGAGCTGTATGTGGTTTCCCTGTGTACACCAGAGGCCTTGGAGATGATGTAAGGAAGGGTCGCCTATGATAGACATTTTCACAGGGTCTGTTGACAGCAACAAGGACCTGAAGAGCCTTTGTCTGCGTAGACCTACTCTACCAATATCTTCAGGTTTCCTCTATAAAGGCCTTCATTTCATCAGTTCATCTGACAAATATTTACTAAGTGGTTCAAGACCTTCGGAGGAAATACGGTGGTCCTCGAACGTAATCTGACAGACAAGCATTTACTGTAGGGCTGAACTTGTCTTGGGGGCTATGTGTAGATAGTTCCTTATTTAAGGAACTGAACAAGCTCTAAGGATTGGCTTCCAGCCCCATCTGAATGGGACAAGCCGAGGTGACAGGGAGTATCTGTGACCTGAACGGCCAAAAGAGATAGCACAGGGCAGGAGATTTTAGCTCAGGGGCTACTCAGGGCTCATTAGCTTCAGAAACTACCTCTGGGTGTTAGAGGGATGCTCCGCTATACAGAATCTTTCTCTGTCACATATAACCTGGGTTAGCACCTTGCCTGGCTCCATCCTTGGCTTTAATCACCACCATGGGCTCTTTGGCCATGCCCTGCTGTCTCTCCCCACCACTCAACAGGTATCCCACTCACAACACAAACTTTCACAGATAAATATACCATACTTTTATAATAGTACATATTTATAATTTTTACTTGTTTATGTTAATGTTTATGTTAATATTTATTATTTATTTTTATTAAATATGTATATATTAAATTTTACTTGTAATTTATAATATAAATATAGTTATACTTTTATAATGGTTACATAGCAGAAAATTAGCATTTATAAACATTTCTAAAGATCTGTTGTGTTCTAGGCACTTTCAAGTGCTGTATATCTTTTTACCTTCATGTCAACCCTGTGAGGCATGTTTTCTTATTCCCACTTTCTAGAGGAGAAAGCTGAGGCTCAGAGAAGGTAAGTCCTTTGCCCAAGGTCAAATTGGCTGCTAAGAGGCAAGCTGGGATTCTGGGGTCAGAACCCTGGGCAGACTGACTCAGAAGTTCCTACCTACCCCACTCTGCTCAATGGGCAGTGAACTTAAAATGATCCAAACAAAGATCTCACCAGATCAATGATTGGATTTTTAGAGCCTGACCGCCCAATTCCTTTTAGGCACTAACTTGCAAGTCCACGTTAAAGATCCTGTATCTCCACACGTTGCCAAAGGCTCTTGGAACCATTTTATGTGTCTTGTATACTTGTTAATGTGACTGCTATTAAGAATCAATGGCCCTGCCCGTTACAAATTCCTATTCTTTGAGGTTTATAACTATGCTGTAAAATTCTGCTCTGACGTTAAGTTTTCCACATAAAAGTTAAGTCCTGGAATTTGGCCTTTAGAAAACAAAACGGTTTATTTTCAGTAAGTTTGCAATGCTTTAAGTCATGAATGAGGATTTTTAAAAGAATGCTGACTCCTGCAGACTCAAAACATAGTAACGGTTTGATATTTATGGACATCAGCCTATGGCATGGAATAATTTACTAATGCATGCTTAGGGCTTAAAAATTGCAACAGGGGGGCACCTGGGTGGCTCCATTAAGCACTGGACTCTTGATTTTGCCTCAAGTCATGATCTCAGGATCATGAGATGAAGTCCTACATTGGGGTCCATGCTGGTCATGGAGCCTGCTTAAGATTCTGTCTCCCTCTCCACCTCTGGCTTGCTCATGCTCTCTCTCTGCCTTAAAAAAAAGAAAAGAAGAAAAGAAAAGACAAGAAAAGAGAAAAGAAAAGGAAAGAAAAGAAAAGAAAGAAAAGCAAAGCAACAGTAATGTTTTTCTGTAGGAATATGAACACTTTGCATATCCTCCGACCACAGTGCTTGATACCCCCATTGTTGCTGGTAGAAATGTCAGCAAATATAAAAATATGCAATACGATGGAACTAGCAAGCTGACAAGGCGGATTAAAAGCTTATTAAGTAAATTAGTCTAAATCGAATAGCCTTACATAGCTTCCTAATATGCAACAATACTCCCTGTATTAACAGACTTTGGCATTTATCTTACACAGTATCTCTCCCACCATAATATTTTTTCTTCTAATGGAAAAAAAAATTATGTATTATTCTACGTTCATGGTGGTATAGATTTTTATAATGGCTAAGCTACTCCTTACTAAGTGAGTTACACACCTCTGAAAACTGCAGCTACACTTCCAAGCCCCAGGGGGGGAAAAAAAAAAAAAAGGAAGGCAATATGAAGTTTTTATAGTGGCTAAAATCCAAGGCCAGTTAGACCCAAGTTGGAGTACCAGTCCTGCCATCTGACTGTGTCAGCTTGAGCTAAGCCCCTGCTTCCTCAGCTGTAAAATGAAGCTAAGAATACCTGTGCAGGGTACTTGGAGGACAGACTAAGACGTCATCTCTGAACTCTTACCCCTCAAACTGGTCCAGGGAACTTCCGCATCGGTTAGCAATGCAGGATCTTGGATCCTGCCCTGAACCAGAGTCTGCATTTGAACAAAAACCCCAGGTGATTCACCTGCACATCAAAGTTTCTTCTGATACTTTGGACTCATTCAAACTCCTCAATCAGATTAAATGAGCAAACTGGGGCTTGAAGAATTCGTGACTTGTGCACACCACGCAAAGGAAATGAGGGTAGAATCCAGGTCTCCTGTTTAGGGCCCCAGCAGCTGCTACTCAATAATGATTTTAAACAGTGGTCCTCCACATGCATGCCTTTGTGTGCGCATGTGTGTGAAATCACACGCTGCCCTCCTGGGATAAAGGCAGGGCCTGGTACCACAGGCCAGGTGCTTAAGCCGTCCTCCCCGCTAGTGCTGATGGGCTGACACTGACCCACCCACACCTCTTAGAAAAAGTAGGAGGGGTAGACACTGTTGTCGGGACTCACAGTAATGGTGAAGCTAAACTAGCTTATGTTAAAACAGTCTCTGGTGTTGAAATATAATTCTAGGATATTTGGCATTCTTCCTAAAAACTCTGGAAGTCCTTGAGGACTTCTGGATATTATATGTTAAGAAAGAGTTCTAATTTTGCCTTCTGGAAAAACTCAAGTGCCATGAGCAGACTCTTCTTAAAGACAGAATTATGAAGATGCCCTCAGTCCACTCCATGAACATGGCCCCGCCATCATGTCCTCCCCAGCCTCCCTGTTCCCTGAAAGAGACAGATACCAGGAAATTCAGAGTCTTGGCACTGGGGTTCTGGAAACAACTTTCTACTTTGGTTGCATGCATTCTTCCAGTGGCCCCTCCCAAACTGTTTTCCTTAGCAACAAGACTTATGGATGGTGCCTTCGTGAAACTGCCCCGTCATCCTCAAGGGAAGGCCCTTTCAAGGTGTTGGAGAAATGCTCTACTCTACCCTCTTCACATTTCAGGTAAAATATACACATATTCTACATAAAAACACAGCAAATACTTTAATGTTTAAAATATTCAATGTGGTTATTCAACAAGATATTTTATTTTGCTTTTCAAATATATGATATTTCTCAATTTTGTCTAAATGCTAGAAGGCTAAATAACCTTCACAACTCAACCCATTTCTGGGCAGACCATAAAAAATAAGCTCAAGATGTTTATAGCTCAGATTTTAGATACTGTGATTCCACTCCTGGTTCTTGACCCCATAAGAACTTTAACCCCTTGGTGATGGAAATACTATTTTCATTAACACTCTACTACAGTAGGCAAGCACTGGGCATTCTTACACACATACAGTATATGACACAATATATGGTCTCTATATTTGGTATGTGTCATTGCTAGTTTACTGAACCATGCTGTGATCGTTATTCTTGAGGATTCTAAAGCGTGGTCTCTTCCCAATCACAAGCATTTCTTGGACAATCTGAATTTGGAGGAGAGGCGTGGGCTATCGTCTTCGGAGCTCGTATTTTTCTTGCTTATAAATTTCAGGATGTGTCTGGGCAGTTCCAAGACCTTTAGGTTCCTGGCTTTAGTGAAAGGATTAATTTCTTCAAAAGTTGAGAAAAAGTCACAGCACATTCCAGAGTTTTAGTTACTGTTTTAATGTGTATACTAAGGCAAACACTAGAAAAATCACAGGCTAAAATCCAAGTTAATCCAAAATCACATTGGATCGATATAACTACACTCAGTTCTCATCCTTGACACTTTCAGGCGAACCTAGAATACCTATGCTTTAAAAATTAGAACCACTGTTCTCTGGTATCAGATCACCCTTGAAAACATGAGGTCAATCCTCATTTATGTCAGAGCTGAGCACTCACTAAATACCAGTCACTGGGAGGAGACAGGATACAAAGAAAGTGGGGAACTGCCATTGTTCATGACATCCCTAGTTCATCCTGCGCAAGAGCTAGCGAAATAGTGAGAGTGGCAGGGTGCTCAATGAGGAGCAGGTGAATGAATAGATGAATGAATGAATGAACAAGTGAATGAGGGTCCTGTAGGAAGAGGGGTTCTTAACCTACATAATAACACTAATAGCTAATACTTCTACAGAACTTATCATGTGCCAGGCAGTATTCCAAAGCACTTTACTCATTTACTTAAGCCATTTAATCTTTATAGGTAACATGAATACTGGTTATTTTCCCAACCCTACAGATGAGAAAACTGAGTCACAGAGAGACTGTGTCCAATGTCACACACACTTGAACCAGGAAGTCTCACTCCAAAATCTATTCTTAACCACTAATCAGGCTAACTCTAAATGTGGCAGGTCCAAGGAAGACCCCTGAACCAAATCCTATTGTTTTAGAAGGATCTTGGGGCACCTGGGTGGCTCAGTTGTTAAGCATCTGCCTTTGGCTCAGGTCATGATCTCAGAGTCCTGGGATCGAGTCCTGCACTGGGCTCCCTGCTTGGCAGGAAGCCTGCTTCTCCCTCTCCCATTCCCCCCATGTGTTCCCTCTCTCGCTCTGTCTCTCTCTGTCAATAAATAAATAAAATCTGAAAAAAAAAAAAAAAAGAAGGATCTTGATAGGCAAGCCCCATTTAAAAGATTCAAGGAATGAATTAATTCTCTGAGGCCAAGGCTCTTGGAAGGGCTGACCGAACACAGAGACCATTTAAGTCTACTGTCTGAGAAGGAAGTCGTCACATCTCAAGGAAGACACTGTTGGAAGCAAACTTAATTGTACCTTTGGGCAATTTTTCTTTTAGGTTAAACTAAACTTGTCCTCCAGTAAATTAAGGCTACTGTCTTTTATCCCTTTCCTTTGGCGGGCGGTGGGGGGGGGGGGGGAACGGCGCTCTGAAAGGATGAAGTGTCTGGTTCTATACTAGTAGTATAAAAAGGTAAGAAAAAAATAAATGTAAATATTTATAAAAATCAGAGTTTTCAGGGACACCTGGGTGGCTCAGTTGGTTAAGCATCTGCTCAGGTCACAATCCCAGGGTCCTGGGATCCAGTCCTATATCAGGCTCCCTGCTCAGTGGGGAGCCTGCTTCTCCCTCTCCCTCTGCCTGCTGTTCTGCCTACTAGTGCTCTCTCTATCTCTCTTTATTAAATAAATAAATAAATAAATAAATAAATAAATAAATAAATATTTTTTTTTAAAAAAAATCAGAGTTGTCCAGAAAAAAAGCATCCCATCATCCCATCCTTTTTTTTTCTCTAGCTTGTTACATCCGTAGCCCTTACTTTTCTTTCTAATTTCTTTCTAATTTAAAATTCCTTTTCATTTAGATTCATTGGAACCTATTCTAATATTGAAAATTGTAATGTGCTTGAAGGAATTGTTCAGTGTAATATCTTATTCATTTGTGAATTGAAAAGGACTGAAACTGAAAGATAATTTTTAAGCCCACTATAATGTCAGTCAGATTTCTTTGTTTAAAAGGAGGGATCTTTCTACAAAGGCAATGAAATCACCACAAGGAAATGCGAATAATTTAGGTGTGCCCATGAGGCCCCTGATTAGCCAGAGATAATGAAGATCAATTAGGTTTTGAGGATATCTTGCCACTGTGAAAACAGGCAGATACCAAAAAGTTTAGGAGAGTGGGGACTCAGGAGTATCTTTCATGTGGATAAGGTGAAATGTGGTCCTGTTTTTATTAAAAGTGACCTTAATCAAGTCTGTTACTCTCAACAATAAGCACCCAAATTAGTAAAGCAACAGAATATAATAAAATAGAGTGGCAATAATAAAAATGGTTGGAATTTCCATAGGATGAATGGTTTTCTGGCAGAAACTCAACCGTGGTTATACAAATAAAACCAAATTTTAAAAATTTAAAGGCCCAGAAATGGTAATGTTGCAACTGTCTCTACAATTTTTTTCCCCCTGTTATGTACTTGATAGAAAAACTTTCTGAAACTATCTATTTACCATTTAATCCTCTTAGAAAGTAGAACTCCTGGCCAAGGCTGGCTGCAGGGTGGCAATTTGGTCACACATACTCTTGTTGCTGAGTTTTAGTTCAAACAGATAAAACAGCAAATGGAGAACCTTGATCAGATTTCAAATAAATGGCTCTTAGGTCTTAGGCTAGAGGTTCTCTCTGCAGTCACTATGTCCGAACACTTGGCCTTAGCTCCTCCTAGTGGCGTTGAACCCTGGTCAGGAGGCCAGTTTCTGGTGCTGCCTCTACTGTTGCCCGAGATTGCCATTAGTAAGCCTGTGGAGGCTCAGTCCCCATATGTTTTCTCACTTCACTGCTGGGACCAAATTCCAGTGTTCTGCACAATTTAGTCCTTCAAGGCCCACACATAGGATTCTTAAAATATCTGCATTCCACCTATACTATTATTTACTTAATAGCAACTTTTAACTGGCCTTTTAAAGTAACTCATTTGAAAAAATTTCAACCTCTCCTAACTAATATCTATGGTATCACAGGTTTGATATGCTAGGGATTTTTTTGTGACGTATACTACTAAAAATTTACAGCAACATTAAATTTGAATATAATCTTTAATACTATTTATAATATAAAAGAAAAATTCTTACTGTTGCCCATTTAAAAAGAAATGCTTACCTCTACCCCTGGGGATAAAAATATATGTTTATAAAAAAAATAAAATTAAAAAGTATCAAAAAGTCAAAAAAAAAAAAGAAATGCTTGCTATAAAATTTAGTTTCAGTCAATTATTTAAGAAAAAGATGATTTATCTACATGTATGCTATAATATTTCTGAAACTGAACATATTTAAAATAAGATATGGGAGTGCCACTTCTAAAATAATGGGGTAAGGAGCTCCATGGTTGGAGAACCTGGGTGGCTCAGTGGGTTAAGTGTCTACCTTCGGCTCAGGTCATGACTGCAGGGTTCTGGGATCAAGCCTCGTGTCAGGCTCACCGCTCCACAGGGAGTCTGCTTTTCCCTCTACCTCTGCCACTCCTCCCCCACACCAGCCCCGTTTGTGCTTTCTTGTACTTTCTCTCTCAAATAAATAAGATCTTGAAAAAAAAAAAAAAAAGATCCATGGTCTCACTCTCCAGGAAAATAACCAATAAAGATCATTAAAAATTAACCTTTTAAAGTCTCTGAAAACTATTTAAGGGGCATAGAGCAAATTAAGAAATATTTAGGAGCAAATGAAATCCAAAGAAGGAGGGGAGGGACAACTGGGTGGCTCACTTGGTTAAGTATCTGACTCTTGATACCAGTTCAGGTAATGATCTCAGGGTCAAGAGATCAAGCCCTGCATCAGGCTCTGTACTCAGCATGAAGTCTGCTTGAGATTCTCTCTCTTCCTCTGCCCCTCCCCCGACTCACATGCTCTCTCTCTCTCTCTCTCTCTAAATAAATTTTAAAAGCCTTAAAAAAAAAAGGAGGGGAATAATAAAGATTAGAGCAGAAAATAACGAAATATAAGTAGAAGAATAGAGAAAATCAACAAAATCAAAATTTAGTTCTTTGAAAAGATCAACAAAATTGACAAACCTTTAGCAGACTGATAAAGAAAAAAAGAAAAAAAGACTCAAGTAACTAAAATCAGGAACAAAAGAGCAATGTCAGTGTCCCCATATTACAAATATAAAAAGGATTATAATGAAATAACATGAACAACTGTATGCCAACAAATGAGATAACTTAGATATAATGGAAGAATCCCTAGAAAGGCCCCTACTACCAAAATTGGTCCAAGAAGAAATAGAAAATCTGAATGGACTTATAATAAGACATTGAATTAGTAATTTTTAAAAAGATTTTATTTATTTATTTGACAGAGAGAGAGAGATCACAAGTAGGCAGAGAGGCAAACAGAGAGAGAGGGGGAAGCAGGTTCCCCACTGAGCAGAGAGCCCAATGTGGGGTCGATCCCAGGACCCTGAGATCATGACCTGAGCTGAAGGCAGAAGCTTAACCCACTGAGCCACCCAGGCACCCCCTGAATTAGTAATTTTATAACTTCCCACAAAGAAAAGCCCAGGCCCAAATGGCTTTATTGGTGAATTTTTCCAGAAATTTAAAGAAGAATTAACTCATTCTTTACAAATTCTTCTAAAAAAATAGAACATTTCCCAACTCATCCTATGAGGTAAATATTAACCAGCTAACAAAACCAAAGACAAAGACATTATAAGAACAGAAAATAACAGACCATATCTCTTATGGAATTAGATGAAAAATCCTCAATAAGAAACTAGCAAACCAAAACCCAGCAACATATAGGAAAAGGTTACGTATTATGATGAATTGGGATTCAGTCTAGGCCTGCAAGATTGGTTTAATATCCAAAAATCAATTAAAGTAATATATTGTATCAATAAAATAAAGGACAAAAATGACACAATCATCCCAAAAGCTGCAAACAATGTGGTACTGGTATTAGGCTAAGTATGATAAGTGGAACAGAGTTCAGAAATAAACCCTCACATTTATAGTCAATTTATTTCGGACAGAAGTGCCACAATCATTGGGAAAGAAGAGTCCTTCCCACAAATGGTGATTGCACAATGGATATCCACAAGCAAAGAAAATGAAACTGGATCTTTTCCTCGACCATACACAAAAATTAATTCAAAATGGATCTAAATGTAAGAACTAAAACTATCATAAGTTTTTTTTTCTTTTTTTAGATTTTATTGTCAGAGAGAGAGAGAGAGAGAGAGCACAAGCAGGCAGAGTGGCAGGCAGAGGCAGTAGGAGAAGCAGGCTCCCTGCTGAGCAAGGAGCCTGATGCGGGACTCGATCCCAGATCCCTGGGATCATGACCTGAGCCAAAGGCAGCCACTTAACTGACTGAGCCATCCAGGCATCCCTACTATAAGGTTCTTAAAAGAAAGATAAAAGAAAACACAGGAGTAAATCTTTGTGACCTTTATTATGCAAAGCCTTCTTAATTATCCCACCAAAAGCACAAACAACAAAAGAAAAATAGATATACTGTATTTAACAAAATTAGAAACTTGTACATGAAGGAAACGTGAAAAGACAACCCACAAAATGAGAGAAAATTTCTACAAATCATGTGTCTCATTATATATCTAGAATATATAAAGGACTTTTACAACTCAATAATAAGAAAGACAATCCAATCAAAAAATGGACAAAGGATCGAAATAGACAATTTTCTAAAAAGACATACAAGTGACCAACAAGCACATGAAAAGATGTTCAGCATCATTGGCCATCAGGGAAATGCAAACCAATACCACAGTGAGATTCCACTTGACACTCACGAGGATGACTATAATCAAAAGGCTGACGATAAGAAGTACTGGTGAGACCGTGGAGAAATGGAAACCCTCATACGTTGCTGATAGGAAGGCGAAGTGGTTTGGCTGCTGAGCAAAACGGTCTGACAGTTCCTCCAAGTTAGACATATATTTACTATATGACCCAGCAAGTCCACTCTAGGTATATAACCAAGAGAAATGAAAACACGTATCAACACAAAAACTTCTATAAATGTTCACAGCAGTAACACTTGTAACAGCCAAAGAGTAGAAATAGCTCAAATGTTCATCAACAGGAGAAAGGCTAAGGCTAAACAAAATTCACAGAATGAAACATTATTCAGCCATAAAAAGGAATGAAGTGCTGATACATGCTAACACATGGATGAACCCTGAAAACATCATGCTAAATGAAAGAATACCGGCACCAAAGACCACACACTACATCAATCCATTTATATGAAATGTCCCAAGTTGGCAAATCCATAGAGATGACAAGTAGATTGGTGGTGGTCTAGAGCTGGTATCTTGGGAGAAAATGGGGATGACTATGAACAGGTATGAGGTTTCTTTCTGGAGTGACAAAAGTGTATTCATTGTAGTGACGACTGCACAACTCTATGAATTTACGAAAAACTACTGAGGGGTCCCTGGCCGGTTCAGTGGGAGGATGCAACTCTTGATCTCAGAGTCGTGAGTTTGAGACTCACCTCAGGTACAAAGATTGCTTAAATGAATAAATATATTTTAAAAAATACTAAAATATATAGTTTAAATGGGGGGAATTGTACGATATGTGACTTATGTTTCAATAAAACTGGAATAATAAAAAACTATGAAAATAAAATTGTTTTATGATTAACAATTAACAATTACTTTTACTAACATTAGTAAGTTTTGTATTTCTAGCTTTAATAACTCAATGAGCTTGCTTTTGCAATTTTTACTCTGCACCATTGTTTGCAAGCACCTTTCTAGGTGTGACTGATGCTTATTCTCAATAAATATAAGCTTAACCAGAATATAATTATCAACATACTTTTCCTCTTTAACATTACATTTGAAAAACAAGAAACATCTATCAGAATAACAAAACATATAGATCTGAGCAAAACATTGAGATAAATTTGCAAAGTGATTACAGTTTTTTAATCTCCTCACTAGTATTTCAACATCAGTGTTTTCTTCATTAACCAGTGGCTCACAGTGGGAATAAATTAAACAATATTGTTTGGAATAAGGACAAGTCGAACCTTTAGCAATCAGAATCACCTTGGTGTCTGGCAGTGTCAGCTGAGTGCCAGACAGGCAGAAGGAATGAGCCAGGAGCCACCTCCTTCAAGTTCATTTCCCACCAGGTGAGCTCATGGGCACATGCTCTTATGTGTAGGGGGTGATTACAATCGTGTACATGTAAATATATGCAAATGCTAATGAGGATGCTGATGGAAAATCAGGATAGAAAAACATTTCAGAAGAAAAAAAATTTTTCAGAGGCTGCCCAATTTTCCCATCCCCATACTCTTCAGCATTCCCTTCTCCATTCTTAGGCTACAGGCCAGACCCCTAGGTGCAGACTGAGCCTCCCTATGACAAATGATCACAGAGCATCTCCTATGTAACCATCTCTGGCAAAGCACTGTGAGAAAGAAGAGAAATCGATGCCCAGGTCAGCTCACACAAACCTCACAATCTTGCCCACCCCCCAAAGGCAATTAAAAAATGTAAATAATATTATTTTGCAAATAGTACTTCATATATTTAAAAATACTTCTACATGTAGACTCTCATTTAGTACAATCAGGTTTTAAGATGTAAGTCAGATAATAAATTCTTAAGAGATTACTAGAACCTGGGGTATGGGGCTGGCTTGGTCAGTTAAGTGTCCAACTCTTATTATTATTTTTTTTGAAGATTTTATTTATTTATTTGACACACAGAGAGAGATCACAAGCAGGGGGAACAGCAGACATAGGGAGAAGCAGGCTCCCCACCAAGCAGAGAGCCTGATGTGGGGCTCGATCCCATGACCCTTGGATCACGACCCGAGCCAAAGGCAGATGCTTAACCAACTGAACCACCCATGCCCCTCTAAGAGTCTGACTCTTAATTTCAGCTCAGGTCATGGTCTCAGGGTCATGAGTCAAGCTCCATGCTGGGTGTGGAGACTTCTTAGGATTCTCTCTCTCCTTCTCTATCTGCCCCTAACTTCCCTCTCTAAAAAGGAAAACGAAAAAAAAAAAAAAAAACCCAGAACACTGAAGGGATCACAACATTCACTATCTTGCCTTGGAAAAAACCATACACCTACACTCATCATTGTGTAAGATGTTTTCCTTAAAAGGGCTAAAAGCCTGGTTGACCACATAGCATCAAAACACCAAGCTTAGAAGTAATAATATTTCCCATACACTCTACAAATAATCTTTTTTCTTTGGCCTACAGCAGATCTTTCTATAAAGGCTGTGTAAGACAGGTCCCTCACTTCTCTGATCATGATGTTATCCTTTCTGTGGCCTTCAAAGAGAAGGGAAGGGGCACTGTTTTTCAGGTCATGGGTCCCAGTCCATTAAGCCAGTCAGTGCCACAGACTGCCACCAGCATTTAAAGAAACAGAACAGAATGGAAAATATTGGAGTGCCAATAGCAAGGGTAAGCACCGTGAGAGTTTATTTACGATAAGGATAAGCACAGTGAGAAGTGTGTTTGGGCTCTGAATGCATGTATCCGTGTTTTGCACTGGGTTTTGGTATAAGATGTATTTCTCACTGGAGGTCATAGTTCAAAAAAATTTTGAAAGGCGCTTGCTGAAAAAGTAACTGGCTATTCAAATCTGTCATTTCTCCCCAGTTAAACAAGGTGAATCCTCTTCCACAAAATTCCAGTCTTCATCAGGAACATAGGAGCAATACACTAATGAAGGTCTTTGGAGGTTTGTGGGTGTAATTCAGAGGACTAACACAGGCACCCCAGGTCCTGGGCTAGAACCTGACCCACACTACCTGCAAACTGTGTGACTCTGGATTAGTCACATAAGCTTCTTTAGCTTCCTGATCTGTGAAATGGTCATCAAATGCCCTAAGGCTGTCATAAAAACCAAATAAACCAGTATGTGTTTAAGTGGCATGTAACTCTAAAGCATGCATTATTTCTCATTGGCCTCATTTGCAAGTGACAGCTGAGTTCTAGATTGGCTCCATTGTTCGCAGTCCTTGAATTCAACTCTGCACATAACTCTTCAGAGCAGCGGTGGTTCTCAGCTGGCTGCAGATTTTATCACCTGGGTGTTTTACAAATACTAGTACCTAGGCCTTGTCTCAAACAGACTAAATCAGAATCCTGACAGGTGGGCTTAGGCATCTGTAATCTTTAAAGCTCCCCAGGTGATTTTAGTGTGCGGTCAGGGTTAAGAATCTCTGTCCTAGACTGGATTACTGCTATTATTATTCTTATTTTAAAAGATTCCATCGGCTGTCTTCCTCTCTCTCTATGCTCAGGCAGGCAAGCACTCACGAATATACACACACGACCCTTTTGGAATACATTCCTTCACATTGCAGCTGACTTCAGAAAAGACAAAAAACTAAGGTGGATTTACTTAAACCTCTCAATTCCTCCTCTAATTACCTGGTAATGTTAAACTCGAAACTCAAAATCTTTGACACCAAACCAGTTTATAGAATAAAAGTCTTAAACTAGACAAATTATCACCTTGGGTATGCTCCAGGAAATCCGCAAAGAGTTTTATTTATATGGCATTATTTTAAAATTGTTGAGAGGGAGAAGAAATGGAATTCTACTGTGAGCAAACAAACAAGAGGACAAGATTTGAACTCTGGCTTTTCTCTTCCAGATGTTTTAATTTTTCAGAGATAGAAAGGAGGCCCAAACTCCCTCATCAAAGGCACTCAGACCCACTCGTGATTAATGGTGTAGAGCCTCCTGTTCCTTTTTATTCAGACCTAAAGCAACATCTGAAAACAAAAAGCCCCAGGAGTTCCAGTGAAAAGACAAGCATCAGCCTCAAGGCCACCAACTCATTCTGCTGTTTGTTCTTTTCCATTTCATAATAATGGGACCTCTGAATTGAAAATAATATATTGGTCTTTCAAACTAGTTCTAAATATAAGAGGCTTTATAAATTTAAAAATCCAAAGTTAGACTAAATCCCCAGTACAAGTTATCAGCAAATACTTCCTGAGCTTTAATTTCTTTTTTAATTTTTTAAAAGGATTTTAGCAGACAGAGAGGCAGGGGGAGAAACACCCACCCCCCAAGCATTCTCTTGCAGGGTTCCATCCCAGAACCCCGAGATCATGACTTGAGCCGAAGTCAGACACTTAAACAACGTACTGAGCCACCAGGCATCCCCTCCTGAACTTTTCATGTGTTTGCAGGTGTGGTGGGTACAGAAGGACTAGTCACATATGTCGAACAAGATGGGGCACCTTTTCAGCCAGAATTCCATGATAGTTTAAACTATTTGTAAAGATTATAAATACTGCAGATTTTAAGAGGAAAAGAAATCAGAGAGGGCTGTGTGGTCAAGGGGGTGTTATGTCGGAGGTAGCCCTCAGGAAGTGTGGCCGCTCCAGGGACATGCCAATTTTTATCATACAAATCAGAACATAGAAGAGGTGGCGTGCCTCCATGGGTGATGTTTCAGATTCTGGGTCATTTACATTTTTTGCTACGCATGAGTGAATGCTCAACATACGTGCACGTGTGCACATACAACACCCCCCCCCCACCCTCTGAGTACCTGCCTCGTGTCTTTCCTTGTTTGTTTTCTATTTTATCCTTGGAGGGGGAAGCCCAGTACCCCACACAGGTAGGGATTTTCTCCTCTGTCCTTCATTCCTTTTGCTAGTTTACTCCTTTCCACTACACCTTCACCTCTTTTATCTCATCTGAGATTTCCTTAATTCTTAAGGTATCTTTCCTTTTCTCCAATACCCATCTTCTTCCTTCTCTAAGCCTCTCTCCCTTCTGACTTTTTCTTTCTAGCTTCACTATGTGAAGTCTGATCCATACCCACAATCTAAGACCTGTTATACTCATAGCAACCCCGGATGTAATGAGCCTGCCTGGGGAAAAGACAGACCAAGGCTGCCAGCACAGATGCAGGAGTCCCGGTAACAGAGCTGTGGGTTCCATTGGAGCCTGAGCCAGAGCCAACCACCTTCCCTCTCTGCAGCTACTTTGACCCAACTCTTTCTTGAACTTCTGGGATCTGTGTGAGCGGGCCTGGCTGTGCTGTTACAAGCCATCCTCAAGGAAAAAACATCAGAACGAGCCAGGCTGTCGGAAGAGACAGAGGGAACAACAGCCAAAATAGAAAAAAAAAATATATATATATAGTTCCTGCAGACTCCCTCTGGGTCTCCACCAGGAATGTGCCAACAAAAACAAGCCCCTTAAGTCTCTCTGGATGAAGCCGAGTGTGTCAAGGAAGCCTGAGCTCCTTTTCCACACCTCACGAGCCACCGCACAGCAGACAAAAACCCAAGCTGAGGAGGGCGGCATGCGGTGGCTTCAAACTGGGGTTTCACTGTCTTTCTCCTAAGGCAGATTGTTCTATAAAGATGAAAAGATTCTGGAGGCAGGTGCTAACAGTAAAAGAGAAGAAAGAGGAAAAAAAGGGTGATGGATGATTTAGCTGAGCTTCCTGAGTACACAAACAGCTGAATGAGGGCATCATAAAACATAAAATCAATGTTTGCTGGACTCTGGGATTAAGAAAGCATTTCTTCTAAAATAGGGTCAGCATATTTCCAATGAACCAGTGGTGATCATATATTCTTTGGGAGGAGATTATGTTGATAGCGCAAGAACAATTCAGTCCTAAGGGCGCAGAGGGAGCAGGCCTAAAATATGTCTTCCAGAATTGAAGCTGCTGCTGGAAAACACCAGGTGAGTCTGCTGAAAACCAAACCATGGGGATAAAATGTGCCTTTTCTCTCTTCACCTGGTAAAGTGGAACAACCAGATACATTATACGTCTCTAAAAAAAATTTCTAAGGCAAGGGAGGTAACTGACATTTTAAAAATAATGCATTATTTGGATGATATATTTTAAAATATATTCCTGATTGAAGCCCCATTTGTTAATTTATTTTAATATTCTGCTAAAAAAATAAAGGATGATAATCCAAAAATTTCAGAAAATGAAGAAATCAACATACAGACTGATTTCCTAGCCTCCAAAAGTTATTATTTTAATCTATAAAATCCCTGTGTAAAACGTTCGTCTCCAGCTAGTTCACCCAGAGCAAAGAAACTTCAAAATGATATTCAAACAGGGAATAAAAAGGAAGCATCTGCCAGGGGTGAAAGAGAAGGCACAGGTGCACGCCCGAACACGGTAAGACCACTTCTAGTGTAAATGTCACCAGCAGTTTCAACCTCAAGCAGAAACGAGTCTATCTTCTCACAGTATTTTTATCAAGCTCCTCAAAGTGTCAGTGAGACGTAAATCATTCTTGTGAAAACAGTATTTCATAATGAGTGATGTTGGACTGTGTCCCCCTCAGGAATGTACAAAATGGCACAACTACAAAAAAACTTTCTGAATTCCAAATATGAGGTGTTCTTGAGTCTAAAATAAAGAAATAACTGGTAATTTAAAGGACAACCATCCAATATACATGAAAGAGACCCAAAGTCAGCTATTATTACTCGAAGTTATTTGGGGGCTAAAGTTTTAAGGTTGCAAGTGACCTTGGTTTTTTGTAGACACTATAGAGCTAAAGAACTAGACAAAGGATTTGAGGTGCCTAAACAGGATTATAAATGAGTAAAGGCTTGATCATGAACAACAGTTCTTAAATACTAGAGAAAAATAACCCCACTGTGTACCTGACCTGAGCAGTGGCCCTAGAAAGGATCCAAGGACCTACAAATGGATACAAAAATCCATCTATCCAAGAAAGAGGTTATTCTGCAAAACCTAATATATCACACGTCTACTGGAGATGGAAAGAGGTCTCCCAAGGAAAGGGAAAGCAATTGGAATTGTTTACCCTTCTGTGTCTTGTAAACTAAGCATAGACTCAGGAATTACCAGATCTTCAACTTGTCCCTGTAGGTGGGCTAAGGGTGAACGTGGGTTTTTCTGTGAAGGACGATGAACAGTTGTCTGTCAATAAAGGCCAGGATGGTGTATTTCCCATATTCCATGCACCTAGCGAGCGCCTAATAAGTATATGCAAAATACATAAGTGTGAGACCACAGACAGAATTCTGGAATGTGAGGCCTGGACAGTGGCTCTCAGAAACTGTGGTTCCTGGACCAGCAGCATCAGCACGAGTATCACCTGGGACCCTGTTAGAAATCTAGATTTTCAGGCCCATCTCAAATCTACCTAATCAGAATCTCTGGGTATGGAGCCAACAATCTGGGTTTTATGGAGCCCTCCAGGAGACTGTAATGAGGGCTAGAGTTTGAAAACTACTGCCCTAGGGAAGGGGTGGTCCATCAAGACTGAAATCTCCAAGAAGAAAATGAAAACACACAGAATATTTTGATAGTGCCAACTTTGTAGGCAATCAGGTTTCCTTCAGTCTCTCATTTCCCACAACTGGACTGCCAACCCCTTCTGTTTTTTTGGATTAGATGCAGTGTAATGCTATAGGAATACACCCACAGACAGGTCCACCCTAATGTTTTAGGCACTCTGACTGTTTCAGATGGAACATTCTGAAAGTTAGGTCCTTGAGTATTTTGGTGTTTGTGAGCACACATGGGTGTGAGTCGTTAGGTGTGCTGTAAATAAACATAGAATCACAAAGTGTACAGTATCTTCAACTGACCTATTCTGAAAAAAAGAAAAACCGTATGATGGGAAACAATTTTCTTAAGGGGGACTCTTGTAAAAATCACAATCTTATTACATATACACTCTGACTTCCAATGAGACCACAGAGAAAACCAAATGCCCATGTAGGAGCAGAGAGCCTCAGGGAAGCCCTTGCCTACACAAGAGAGCCTTCCCCTCTTTTCCCAAGTAGGGCCTCTTTTTGATACAGTTTTACTTACTATTATTATTTTTTTTTGCAATCAATTATTAAAGGTTACTATTGTGACTGAATCAATTCCTTCTCTCTGGAATATCTCTCATGTCTGCTCACTTCACAGGTAGGTCTAATTTTTTCAAGACTTCCAGAGATAAACATGTGGATCGTTCTGTATTTTGAGTTTCCTCAATTTCCATTTTGACTCAGTATTCATTTTCATCTGTCATAGAGCATCTAGAACTTAGAGCCCAGTTAACTGAAGTGAATTTAAAAAGAGAACACTGAGTCAAAATATCTTAATGATCAAAAGAAAGCTCTTCTTCTGAACATATTGCTCCCTCCTCCACTCTCCCCCACTAGATGTTTCTCTGGCTGATACAATCAAGTTCCTCCTAACATCATTTTAAAACCGCATGAATGTCACAGGAAAACTAAGGCCAGGAGGGCATTTAGGTGCTAGAGGAGGGAATGATAAATAATGCCTAGAGGGTTGGGTGGGGGGGAGTAGCTTTCTACTTTAATTCTCATACTTGCATTTTAGGTAGAGCAACTGGCCAGTTCATCTTTAGTAATTATTCTAATACATTTCATAATATTTTCATGAGACTGTGTCTGTTAAATAGTTTTTAATTCTGTCACATCTGAAGGATATAAAAAGCACCTGTCTATTAAGCCCTTGCAGATAAATCCCTCAAACTCCCCGCCCTGGCTTCCATCTCAAGCTGACAAGTGCGTAATATGCAATGGAGAACATTCTGAAAAATTAAACCTTTTCTTATCAGAAGCCATTCTGCAAACTTCCTACTTGAAATCTTTAGGTTTTAAAACATTTAAATGAAACACAGAAACATTTTTTCCTACATTCTAGGCTTGAAAAATAATTCTCCTTCGCTTGTTGGTCTTATTTCCTCTCCTGTTACTTTGTATCATCTGCTAGGTCTCAGCTCAAGTGATCCTCTTAAAGGAAGGAAGGAAGGAAGGAAGGAAGGAAGGAAGGAAGGAAGGAAGGAAGGAAAGGAAGGAAGGAAGAAAGGAAGGAAGGAAAGGAAGGAAAGGAAAGAAAGGAAAGAGAAAGAAAGAAACCCAACAAATACACAAGGAATGAGATGTTATATATTTAGGCAGGAAAGGAGAAAAAGGAGAGGGAAGGGGAGAGAGGAGGGGAGGAGAAACTCTGTGTGTGTTTCGGGGCTCTGAGTCTGTCCTTACAATGGGACAACTGCTATCATAATCTGACTCATTTGGCTCGTAGAAGAAAGACAAATACTAACTGTGACTCAAAACCCTTCTTGGTTTCTGTTCTTTACTAGGTACTTTTCTCAACTCCTAAAGACAGTAATTTCAGCCTCTGTGATTTTTGCCACACTTTCAGCTTTCCCTCACTTTTATTCATCAGTTAATCGAGTATTGGCTAGCTTGTGCCTGACAAAATATTTTCGATCAGCTTCTTTAAGGGAAGAAGCAGGGGAAATCTGAGGGTTTGGCAGACAAGTCCACTTGGGAGGAAGTAGGTTTATAGACATTAGCTAAATTTCAGCTCCTCTAGCTGATCTGTCCCACTGACTGGGTTCAATGTTGAGATATTTTTCTTCCAACACAGGGCTTATTATTCTGTAATCTATTATTAGGAATCTGCAATCTCCACACAATTTAACACCAGTCTGAGTTAAATAACAGATATTTTAGTTGTTGTAGCAATTGTGCTTACATTTGGAGAGAATCTGGGAGAGCAGCTGTCTGCATCAGTAAAATTCATCACTAAAATTAAATGTTTTAATTTTCCTAATGGGCTTCAAAGGGGGAGGGAAACCAAATGTGCTTTTGAAAGATAATCTCCTGGAAGAGGAAGTCTGTATGGAGGCTTAATCAAATCTGGGGCAGAAGGTAGGTTGCCAAAATTACTAATCATCAAAACGAAACTTCTCGCTCATTAGTGCATTAATACGTGCGGACACCCTTCACCTGGAGTGAGCCTCTAATCCTTGTGGTCAGGCACAAATCTTCTTCTCCCCTCTCTTCACCTTGACCTTAAAGGCTCTAAAAAGACCTCTTCTAAAAACAAAACTCAGAAGGCACTGTTATTTACCACCGAAGAGAACAAATTAATGCAGCCTATAGGGTTTATGCCAGAATAAAGAGAGCTGGTAACAGATTTGTTCCTGATGCATTAGAAATGAGACCCTGAGACAAACTCCTCTCTCTCTCCAGCAAAGCTGATGCACTGACTAGACAGGTAGATATTAGGTACTCAGGCTGTCTGGATGCTATGGAAATAGCGTCGAGTGCATTTGACCATCAGCAACGGGGCCAGACGAGTATGAGGCTCATTCTTATTCTAGCCAGGGAAGGAGCCTCATCTGCTTTCCCCTTTTCACTGAAAGGCTGCCATATTTGTCAGCTCATCGTGTGTAAGATAAGCTCTCTCTTCGTTATCTAGTATTTCACCAGGCAGGAGTACCAAAGGATAAGGACAATCTTAAATGCCCACGTAGGCAGGAAAGCTAGAGCACCATCGGGCTGGGCACAAAGCCTGAAGCCTGGACTGGAGGAAGTTTACAGTGGAAGTTAATCACTTCATTTGGAAGGAAAGCTCTAAGGGATTTGGACAAATGATTATGATGTATCCTGGCTCGAGAATAAATCAGGAGACAGATCTTAAGGCACTAACTGCAATATTACCCTTAGATAGGTTAATTTTGTCCCCACTACATGCTCTTACCTTAAATTTCTCCTAAATTAAACAGAACTAAAAGAAGTGGAGGGGGCGCCTGGGTGGCTCAGTGGGTTAAGGCCTCTGCCTTCGGCTCAGGTCATGATCCCAGGGTCGTGGGATTGAGCCCCACATCAGGCTCTCTGCTCAGCAGGGAGCCTGCTTCCCCTTCTCTCTCTCTCTACTTCTGCCTACTTGTGATCTCTGTCTGTCAAATAAATAAATAAAATCTTAAAAAAAAATAAAACAAGAAGTGGAGATACGTAACCATCGGTCCAGAGTTAATGAGGAACAGGTATAAAGAGAGATCACTTTCGCAGCCATTCCTCCACCCAACAGTCCATCTTCTTCTTAAAGCTTCATGAGTACCAGACACAGTGCTAGTCACTGATGAGAACGAATGGACAAGTCTGTGTTCTCAAAGAAGTCTGGAATTGCTGGGGGCAGGCAGGACATGAAGTGATTGTTACAAACCATGTAGCAAGGACTGTGTACAGATATTACAGCCCACAAAGGGAGCAGATAGGAAGTACCTAGCCAGTGGGAGGAAGAGAGGGGTGGGAGAAGGATTCCTGGAGGAGGTGGCCATTAATCTGAGTATTAAGGGATAAGTAATTATTAGCCAGATGAAAGAGGGACAGGAGAAGGGTGCCAGATTCCAAAGGAGAGAGACTGCCATGAAACTAAGGCTTTGAGATGGCAAAGAGCTTGGTCTATCTGGGGCAACTCTCAGCAATGTGACATGGCCAGGGTTCTGTGACCAAGAGGCTAAATAAGGTGTGTACAGACTCCAGACCCTGTGGGTGGGGGGATCTACTGAAGAGTATGGGGTTGTGTGATCCTGCTGGGGCTTCAGATCAACTGAGTTCTATGGAAAATGGGCTGTGCGGGAAATGGATGAGAGGAAGACTGGGAGAGTGGGTTAACAGGACTAGCAATACTAGAAAGTGGCAGAGTGGGAAGCGCTGGTAGGTTGTGGAAGTACACCGAAGTACAATGATAGGACTTGGTGGGAGAGGAAGAATCAGGTGTCAAAAAGGACTCCTGGTTGTTAGAGTGTGGCATAAAGGGGTTACAAGTTCAATTCTCTTCACTCCGAGCATAACATTTATTAAGCCCAGAGATACACCAGAACCGAAGAACTGAGAGGAGCCCCAAAGAAAGCCACAGGCAAAGCCAGGAAACAGTGACGAAACGTTGCCAGCAAGACCATGAGGCAGCAGTACCTGCCTCAGGCTGTGACCTGCTGCTGGACTTCCGTGATGGCAGAGGTGGCACCCACAATGACCCAGGCGGTCCTCAGTATGTGGTGGGCATCTGCAACTACTTATTAAGTGAGCAAATGAGCAAAAACCACATTTACTCATTTAACAGTGGTCAGGCCACCTGGAGTCTTACTCTGCGTATCTTTGGATAAATAATAATGTCTCTTAAAATCTCATTTCTCAGTTGAAAGTGGTGATAATAAAATGTCCCCCCAACTATCTTAGGGCCCAAACCACTTTCTTTCTGGAACTCTAATAAAACTTGCCATTTCTCCAGCTTACTTAGGCTCCCAGGTCAGTTTTCTAGAATTCCAACTAGATTCTAAGCACCTGAAAGGCAGGGCCTGGCCCACATCCTTCCAAGAGATCTCAGCATCTAAAGGCGTTCACTGAACACATGGGAATCTGGAGGAGAGCGCTAGCCCAGGACCCAGGATCTGGGTTTCCTTCAGTGAGGTGGTCATCCTTTCTGCACCTTAGCCTGTCATCAGCATAACACAATGTAACACAACATAACACAAACAAACATTGTGTCCTCTACCCATTTCATAGAGCTGTTTAAAAAAAAAAAGAGAGAGATCATACAAAGGAAGTACTTTGACATCTTAAATTATGTATGTTTATGGGATTCAGTTACAACATCACAACTAGAGCAGCTAGACTTGGGACAGCAAACAGCCCACTCTGAGTAGCAGTAAGCCTCAGAATAAGAGCTATGACTCCCAACTGTCTTCCAGTACAGGTGAAGTAATCTTAAACAAAAACAAAAACAACAAATAAGAGAGCTCCTTGGCAGTAAATGTATCAGGGTTTGATTTAGACAAGTGTCAAGGCGAAGTGAGGCCCCTTGAGAGGTAGGCCATCCTGGGGGAGAGCCCAGCGGTGAGCTGGTAGGAACACAAGCCCAGGCCGGTGCCCCGCTGGCCGCCATGCTGTCTCTGGCATTCAACCCACTGGGTTTCTGGGGTCTTGAAACCCCCATGTTGTCAAATGCCTCGTCACACCACCCACTCACAGGAACCAAGGCAGACAAAGCAAAGGAGTTGCATATATGCTCTTCTCCTCTAGGCCTGACTGCTGGTCTTAGGATAGGCACCTGAGAAAGAATTACTTTCGATCTGATATAGTATACAAAAGTTAATTCACATTCAAAGAGAAGTTGAGATGTCATCCTTTGATGTGTAAAACCATTATGCTGCCCACAGTGCCCACTCTGGGCTCCGTACAGTAACCCAGCACAGAACGGATATGGATATAGACACAGATTCCTCCCCTCTCCTTCTCTTCCCAAAAGCTTCTTGCCCTTTAGGCAGCTCGAAGGTCAAAGGGCAAGGGAACTAACGGTTCGGCACCACACGTCGTGCTAAACCATTTTATGTCTTTTTTTCCCTCCCTTTTACTTTTGCCAGGAATCACTCTGCACACTTGGAGAGAGGGAGATACTGAGGATGAGCAGTATGTGACTTGACCAGAGACGCATGGCTAGCAAGTGACAGTGACTCCAACCCTCCAAAGCCAAGCTTGTTTCAGTGTGCACTAAATCATGAAACGATAGATGCATTTTCAAGAAAAGCTCTAAATTATCAAATGCGGTGATCTGCTCCCCACTAACCTCCCACCACACGCATGCAGATACCCATGCACATACAGGCACACGAGCAGACACGCACACCCGCGCACACCAGTCCTAGCAAGCGTGGCAGCTGGGCTCAGACGTCAGCGGGGGGCTGGAAGTCCTCAGCCGCTGGCTACTCACACACCCACCAAGATGGGTTTGCAGTTTTTATTTTTAACCACTGGGTAAGTGTTTGGGAGCCAATCGAAACCACAGAACTAAAATTACCGGGTTCAAATTGCTGGACAAAGTTTAGAAAAGGATGAATAGAAAATGAATGGTAGACAAAACAGAAGCTAATGCGAAGATGCAATTTTATGGCTGGATGATCTCTGGTTTCTTTTTATAACGGCACGAGTCCCTTTTTCATGTTCCCGGAGAGAGGGCTCCAAAGAATTTAGAAGAGTCTATCCAGAGAAGCCAGAACGCAAGCAGCTCAGCTGTTTGAAATATGCTAGACTGTCTCCAGACAGTTTACTAGGGAGACAGAAAATGAGAGACAAGCCTCTGTAAAAACTGCCTCACGAGAAGAACAGATCAGCAGAAACGCATTACGCAGAGCACAAATCCAGGTATCAACCTCATGGTAACACTGTAGCTATCCCCATTTCAGAACTAAAAGCTATGTGTAGCAAATAAAAGGTGAATTCGTACTAATTAGGCGATGCTGCTTTTCTCTTTGCCAAGGGCTCCCTTCGAAAGAGAGCTGTAGTTCATTTAAAGACATGTTATGGTTTCATAATCCAGGAACATATAAAATCCTTAGTAACCCTTATTAGGTCCAGAGCTCTGCCCCTCCACAAGACCATGATCCAGTCAACCAGGAGAGGAGATGAAAGGTGGTCAGTCCCAGGAGAGATTCGGGGGTGGGGACTGTCATCTCATACTTCTGTTAAGCAGCTGCTCCGGGCTAATAATCATCCTCAGGTTCCAGAAGAGTCCTCCTGGCAGCTGAGGTCATGTTCCTGTTGTCATTTAAGCTTATTCCAAGGGCATCCTTGTCAGCAGCAGCCAACACTCACTGAGTACCCTCTTATGTTGTTTGGGGGATCCTGGAGAACTCAGCAAACGGAGATGCCTCCCTGAGCTGGAGGATTCGCTCTCCAGCTGGAGAGATAGTCCTTTTACACCCCCAGGCATGGAGAACCTCAGGAACTGGAGGTGACTGTGGGGGCTGCGGACAGTGGGGAAGCTTGTGGGAGACTGAGCGAAGGAATGGAGGCAGAGATACACACAGCTGTGCCAGGGGCCAGGCTGCATTGCTGGGGCGGCCGGGAGTTCAGGGGCCTGGGGTCTGGTGTGGAGCACCTCCGGGCCAGGAGCTGAGGCTCCTGAAGTCATCCTGAGGAAAGGTGTCAGTAGAAATGAGAAACACATAAGCAAAGAATGTGTGAAAAGCACAGCATGGATAAAGTAGATTCATTTACAGCTAATGCGTGGTGAACTAGGGGAAGGGAAGGGAGAGCTGGGAGAGGCTTTAAGAGGGAATACTTTTTGGGACTTCGCAGCTCACGGTGAAAAGGGATGTGGCACAGAGAGGAAAGTCTGACTCTTGCCAAGTACATATGGCCCCCTGATGCTGTACAGACAGACTGCGTTCCAAAAATACACACGAAAGTCATTTGGAATTGGGAACTAATTTCTCTCTAGAAAAAAGACATCACCAATGGTGGGCTGGTGTCCAGGATACCTCACAAAAGTCTCTATAATCCATACGTAACCTAAATACATGCTAGAAGTAAACGTGGCATTTCAGCTCTATTGTACATAGAGTGTTTGGTGACTTTGCCTGTGGAGCCAAATCCAATGTTATCATATCTTCATCGGTTTAAACTTCAGATTCAGGATGATCCCAGGAAAAGCTGGGCTATACCAGCAACCACCAGCCACAGCAACCGTCAACCTCGAGACTGCCCCTCAGCTACCATTCTTTCAGCCATGCCAGTCATCCATGAAGCAAGAGGTCCCTCAGGTTAGGAGAAGCTGGAAAGCCCTGGGCTCAGTGAATGGGGAAGAAGTGATTTCCTATTAAAAAGGAATTCACCCACTTAAACACTTGCCATATACAACCAGCTGACTACACATAAAAAAAAAAAAAAAATCAAATGACCAATGACTTAATAATTACTTCTTTTGTATTTTCCGGATACTTCTCACATTCAAAAATCACCACTATCATTTTAAACACACACTATTCTGTCACCAGCAACTTATGATCCACTGTGACCCTTGACTCAAAAAAGGACTTGGACAAGTTTTAAACTGGCAACTGTATTTTCATGGATTCTATTCTGAGCTCTTGTATTTATCCTCGCTGAATTTCAGCCTGTGTTTCATCCCATCAAAAACCAAAAGTTGCAGGGGCGCCTGGGTGGCTCAGTGGGTTAAGCCGCTGCCTTCGGCTCAGGTCATGATTCCAGGTCCTGGGTTCGAGCCCCGCATCGGGCTTTCTGCTCAGCGGGGAGCCTGCTTCCTCCTCTCTGCCTGCCTCTCTGTTTACTTGTGGTTTCTCTCTGTCAAATAAATAAATAAAATCTTCAAAAAAAAAAAAACAAAACAAAAGTTGCTCCAAGCTAAATAGATTACAGTTAATTAACAAGCCAGCACCCACATCTCATTCAGCTGTTTTCCATGATCTGCAATACATACCCACAAACACTAGGTGTCACTATTATTTCTCCCAAGGGTTTCCGGCCCTCTTCCTTTGAAGGTTAATACTTACGTGTGTCTCTTCTTTCCTCTATATCCCCTCCGGTTTGCTCATTCTCTGGTATCTAGAACCATACGTAGCAAACACTATTTGGAGGAGGGCAGAGAAGAAGAACGTGGTGGAGGTAGTGGTGATGATACGCAGGTCACAAGGTGAGACTGGGAAGGTATTATCTCCTGGGACAAGCAGGGTCTCAGATTACTTTATCTACATTGGGGGGGTATTTTCAAGGTGTTCCAAGGAATCTAAGTAGCTATTAAAATCAGAAAATAAATAGCAAGGAAATCATTCATCAAAAAGATGATGCAACCAATTGCTTTATTTCAAACATGGCACCTAACTGAGTCTGCAGCAGGTACTTTAGACTGAGAATCCATGGATGGGGTTCAGGGGTGTGCAAATCCCATAATTATACATGAAGCTTAGTGTAATTTGCATTTTTCTGAGGTGAGAGTTGTTGGCCTGCGTTACATTCTCAAGGGCTAAGAACCACAGGTTATTAGAGATGGATTCCCCCCACTTGATCTCTTGTCCCACCAAAAAGGAGTGGAAAAGCACTGACCTCCCTCTCCTCACTCTCATCCCAGACTCATTCGGGTGTGGAAGGTATGTAGGTATACAATTTTTATCTTTAAATTGATAAAATCTCAACTTTAGAGATACCAACAGAAGAGCCCATCCGTGATTCAGGAGCAAGTAAAAATGTCAGGATAAAGCCATGCTCTGTCATTATTGCTTTTTTTTTCTTTTTCTTTTTTAACCTAGAAAATAAGAGTCCATTTTCAGGTAACCTGATTTTGTTTTCTTAAGAGATTATGCCTCACATAGTCAAACTATATTAGAATTAGCCCACAGCAAATCAATTTGCAACTGATAATGCAGCCGGTAGTTTTCCTTATTAAGGTTCCATTTATTCATTAAAGAGGATTTGTATAACGCTCGAGATACTATGTACAAAAGCTCCCTTCTTCCTTCACTTTTTCTCTTTCCCTCCCTATCACTAAAAAAAAATTCACAGTTTAGATTTTAGAGAATAAAAACATCTTCATTTCTTATGTTTTCTCTTAGGATTTTTCTTAAAGGTTGCTTTTTTCCCCCCTAATTACAATCAACAGAATTGTAACTCACTCTGGTCATATTTCTAACTTACCACATTAAAAAGATGGGCCTCAGCTGAGCAAAAAAGCTTCTCACTGGCATCTCTAGGTGCTGGCAAACCAATTTCAGTACAAGCCCCTCTGAAACTCAGTACTATAACCGCATAGTAGTTAAATCTCAGTTCTCAAAGGCTGGCGACCACGCTTTTTTTTGTCCATGACACAACTATTGAAATATTTGAAATATCAGTCTCATTTCCCAAAGTAATCAGATTTCTTTCCAGTCAATGCAGGCAGGGAACAGCATGCCCAAGAGTTTACTTTTCCATTATGAATCCTGGTAGTGTTTACTATCATATCTGCTTCCAATTGCACAGGTTGAAACTTGCAGAAATAGGAATCTAGTTTCATGTAAATTCAGACACTTACGAAAAGGCTAAACCACAAAGCAAAACAGAAATGCCACCAGGATATTAAACACACAGAACTTATTTGTTAAATGTCAAGGCAAGATATCCAATAGCATTTTTTAAAATTTATGCTAAGGATTGTTTTCTGCAGAAAACAACATATTGTTTTGCTTAATGGGGTCAGTTCTTCTTTCAAAGACAGGTCCTCGTTGCCTCCGAAGCAGGAGGTTTCATTAAGTGGTGCCCACGGCCCTCCTCTGGGCCTCCCTTCCGAGATCCCAACACACGCCGTGCACACCCCTCACTTCACACTCCACCTTCACTGCCATCAGACATCCTCTTGCTACTGCCTTCAGTCATGATTTCACTCATCATGTGTCTTTTGTCCTCTCACCCAACACATCTTAAAGCTCTGACAAAGGGCCTAGGACAGTGCCAGAAAGAGGGCAGATAATCCAGTCTGTTAAAAGAAAAGAGGATGACGAGGTCTTGATTCGACTAACCCTAGACAGCAGTTATCATCCAACTCATAAGTGTAGTTAAAACAATTTTTAATTCCAACCAGAAAGGTTTAAAATCAGAGGATCAGCATGTGATTCAGTGAACATTAAATGATGGGCTACAAACTAAACAAGAAATTGGACCAGGAATCTACTGTCTTGACACCTGCAATACTTTTGGGGGACAAGATATCCTCCTCAAAGACCGTTTTCATAGTAACCCTCCCTTTAAACATTTTTTTTTTAAATTTCTGGGAGTTTTCCTTTCTTTTTTTTTTTTTAAGATTTTATTTATTTATTTATTTGACAGAGAGAGAGAGAGATCTCTCTCTCACAAGAGAGAGACTCACAAGGCAGAGAGTCAAGCAGAGAGAGAGGGGGAAGCAGGCTCCCCACTGAGCAGAGAGCCCGATGTGGGGCTCGATCCCAGGACCCTGAGATCATGACCTGAGCCGAAGGCAGAGGCTTAATCCACTGAGCCACCCAGGCACCCCGGAGTTTTCCTTTCTTTAAAGCAAAATCAGTACTCAGCTGGGGAAGGAGACAAATGGGACAATACAGCCTCTCTCTTCCTTCTAAAAAAGCTTTGTGCTCTAAGGAGGCAAGACACCCAAAGGTAAGGGTCTCTAGTACAAATACTCTCACCAGCAATGCAAACTTCAGGCCCTGGATTCTTACTTTTTGGCTGCTGTTTGGAACCCAGTAGAATCTGATTCAAGAGCAGCAGGAAGGTCTTTGTTTCTAAAACTTCACAATAATCTGTGAGGAGGTCCCAGTGTTGCAGCACTGGGACTCCCTTCTACGTTCTGGCATTTCAGAGGGACACCCAGGAGCCATGGTCTGGGAAGTGCTCACAACGAGCACCAGAGCCCCATCAGCATCAATGCCCAGGACCCCAAGGCAGCAAGGATAGTGAACCCTGAGATGGAAAAGTGTGAGGACTGCACACCTTGGACAAGCCACCTTTCTGGAGCACTTAGACACCAGATGCGGGTTGGGGAACAAAGACGAACAGAACACAGTTCCTGCCCTAAAGGAGTTAGCACTGTGTTGAGGAAGGTGTCCAGCTGGATGGGTCACAATGTCACAAGGCTCTAAACAGCACACTGTGGAGGGCGGAGGGAGCAGCCCCTCTACCCGAGCTGGGGACAGAGAGCTGGCTTCACCCAAGAGTTGTAGTCCAGCCATGTTCTCCTTGTTTCCTAAGAGACTTTCTAATAATACAAAAGTAATCAAGTAACAGGTAAACCTACCAGACGACAGAACAGTCCTTATTAAATTTGATAATAGTTGGATGGACTTTTGCAAATCTGGTCATCTTGAAGCCTTCTTAATTGTCAAAGAAGAGAAATGAGCATTACAAATGACTGCCGTTACAGTCTTCCACTGGGTGATCAAGAAATTAGGCTTCCTTCAATGTCTTCTCCTCAGCAGGCCAAAAGGTCTCCATCCAAGACTACGCATGAAGCCCAAAGACTTCAGATCGGTTCCAGATGTCAGCCTGGAAAAGATGCCGCTTCTGTTTCATGAAGTTCCTGACCCAAAAATATTGAGATGAGGACATGAGATAGAGCACATCAACTACAAAATATCTGGCTTCTCTTTCCTACAGAAGATCTAAGCCTGTGCTCTCACCTTCATCACCCGAGAAAGTTCTAAACATGTGAAACTGAATTTGTCACCAGACTTGCACCCTGAGTTGGCTTCTCTGACAATATTCCATCTATCAAAAAGCTATTACACTCCTCCCCTATTGAACAGAAAATGAATTCCAATTCAATGTTCATTTGCTTAAGTGTATGTAAGCAACACACATCTCTTCTCATGACCTCTAAGTCCAGAATACTCCAAAGATTTCTATGGAAAAACTGAGAAAAACTTAATAGGAGAATCCCTGTTAAACAAAACTTTCCAAAGCAACAATTCCTTGAATAGCGCCCTTCCCAGTGTCCTGTAACAAGCACCCTACACAGGAAGGAGCAGCTCCATCCATACAGCAATCCCTCATGCATCCCACACTCACTGGGGTCTTGCAAGTCTCATTTGTGCTATTCTGTACCCTCTATCCTTCTACTATTAGGACAGGACAATGCAAGTCCTACAAGTAGAACACTCATCCCTAGTATTGGGGAAAACTCCCCATTAGGGGGGTTCATGTGACAATGATCACTTCTGGATGAACAGATAAGCCACCCTAAAACAATACGTACTGCTCAGCAGGGTTTAGTGGCCCTAACTTAGGTAAAAGACAATAAACTCTGGGCACTGAGAAACATTAGCATGACTTAGAGGCATGACTTGGAAATCATACAACAACTCTGAGCACATCAACTTTGCTCCCACTGATTGTTCCCTTCTCTGCCTTCCTTCTGGGGTTTCTTATTCTATGTGCACTGAAGCACAACAAAAGACTTAGAGAGCCTCTTGACATGGACTGAAGGATCCCTAAATCTTCTAAGACAAACACAAAGATGAGCCAAAAGTCTGAAGAGTTCTCAGAATCTCCCTCTGTTCCAATCCCAAGTCTGGAAGCACTGCTGTCTACATTCAGATCACCAGTCAGAGTCCAGGAGATGAGGGAATTCACAACTAACGTTCAGCCACTACAGGATGACAGCTGGCTCAGAAGGTAGCCAGAGGGAGGATGTGATGGGGGGCTGATTTCTTCTGGTACTTGAAATCCATCATAAAAAATCTGTAACTTTTTGGGAGCATGGGTAGCGCAGTTGGTTAAGCATTTAGCTCTTGGTTTTTCCTCCGGTCGTGATCTCAGGGTTGCGGTATCAAGTCCCACATTGGACTCCACACTCAGCGTGGAGTCTGCTCAAGACTCTCTTTCTCTCTCCCTCTGCCCCTCACTGCTGTGTGTGCTCTCTCTCTCTAAAATAAATGCATAAATCTTCAAAAAACACTGTAGCTTCAAAACTTTTTTACTGTACACCCCAACAGTTAAAACACTGGCCCAGTCTAAAAAAATGAGTCCTACATATTCTTTGTCCATTTTAGCAATGATTAATGAATTAATTCCAGTCTATGAATAATTGTCTACTTTTTGTTCAGAATTCTAAGCAACACTGGCACGTGAGCAGTATCAGGCAACCTTCAACTACCCCAGAAGATCATCTACAACTTTAGAAGAACACATTTTCTGTGACTCTGATGAAGATTCAGCATAGGTGCTCATCTCATTGGCCACCAGAGACAACAGTGGGCATGGAAAGGGCATGGAAGAGGCGTGGCTTCATGGTAATCCCCACACGTTGAGGCTGTGGGTGGAGGTGGCAGAAATAGTACTTGCTTTAGGGAGTTGTGTTCAGTTTCCTATGCTTTACATATAGGGTCCTTGGAGCCACTGGGAGCTTCAGGGAGGCAGAAGCTCTGTTTGAATTTAGTGTCTCAGCTTCTGACAGCTTTCCGGAGGAAAGAGAAGACGTGCTTACTAACTCCATACTTCAAAAAGGCAGCCCAAGACCCTACTTATGGTCACCATGGTGTGCTCACCTCAAAGCAGTCCTGGGCACAGGAGACCTCTCTGACCCTATTTACCTCTCCACATGCAAAATCAGGAGAACGTCCTTTAATTTACCTAGAGCTACACTGATCAGTGGCATATATCCACTCATTAAGTGCTTGGCCAAAGCCATGCCACTTCCTCGCTGCCGGACTCCTGCCTTTCTTTACCGCCCAGCAGTCAGGAAGGTGCCTGGCAGAGCCCTGAGAGTGCTGTGAGCTCTCCCATTCTCCCTGAAGACTTTGCCTCTCCCTTGCTCCCAGGACAGCTAATGTTTGGGCTCCCATTTGGCAGCCGTATAAGCACAAGCTTCAGGACAAGGTCATTTCATCCTGGACCATGTAGGGGCATTTTTGAGAAGACCCTATCCCTGGGTAGAGCTGACACACACACACAGAACCCGACTTCCACTTCCTATTGTCCAGACCCTCCGAATGGTCACATGCCTGTAATTCTTCGTTGTATGACGTGAAGTACTACAAGGGTCAGTTTGCTGAGAAAACGAAAATGTCATCTTGTATCACGGCCTTTTATCTTAGCTTCAGTTAGATTGAGACCATCTTTCCAGGGCTTAATGATCTTTTAAAAAGAAGAAAAAAAACCCTGCAAAATAAAATAGAACCATCACCTCCACCAAAATATACTTCTGAAGCCCTGCAGCTTAATTGTGATGGAGATCAGCTGTCTTGCCTCACTTAGGCATAACAAAGAAAACAAATAAATAAAAATAAATACTACCTTATTCTTCCAGGGGAAGTTTAATACAGTTCAACCAAATTGTGGTACAATTATCAGTTATTCTCAAAAGAGAAATTAACTCAAAGTAATGCTAATCATTAGCACAGAAGACTTCAAAAAAACACTTCTTCCTCCAAAGACATAAAAAGAGATTTCTTTTAAAATAAGGTAAACATAAGCAGAGTCTCACTTATGGATTAGATTGGTTCCCAAAATTCAATTATAATTGACTTATCCTTCAACTGATAAGGATTTTTTTCTATGGAAACAAGTGTACAGTGTTTTACTCCCTTGAAAGCTCAGCTCTATTCTGAGCCCCTGTGTCTGTTAGGAGGAGAGGGTGGCCATGAGAGGGCAGAGGATTGGGAAAGAAGCTTCTGGAGCTGAGCAGCTTAGGGTGAAGGTTTCAACAGCAAGGAGGAGCGAAGAGGATACTTCAGCTTCTACTACATGCCAGGCTTCTTAAATGAAAGCCAGTACCTAACATGAGCATCTCGAGACAATAGAGTCCCTCACAGTGAATTACTGCCACAACTTCTCTTACCTTCCTACAATTTTTTTTTCGAATTATGCATTTGCTCCTATTAATCTGCCAGAATCAATTCATTCATAAAATGCTTATACACTTAGTGCCCATGAAGAGAGTTAGACTGAGCAGAGGGTGTAGAGTGAGTGAAGCTATCATCCCTTAAGACCTAGGTACTTGTCAAGCTGGGATACAAAGGTCTTTCCATGTGCCCTTTTATGACAACTGTGCAGACTAGGTATGCATATACTGACCAGAGAGATGAGTTTATCCAAGCCATAAATTTAAATAACTAGACTAAGAAGTAGTTAGACCTGAAAAGTCAGACCTAATGGGCCTCTAAACACACGCTCTGTCTACTACAACCTGTGAACCCTGAATAAGGTTGTGTGTGCCATGAACCTCTCACTTTAATTCCTCCCTCCCCTTCCTTCATTAGTAAGAGGGGGGCAGTGCCCAGCCTCGCTCGCTGCCAGGTATGGCCATATGATGACCTTCCAGTCATGAGACATTCACAGATGTGTTTTGTAGGATTCCTAGGAAGGATCCTCAAAGGAAAAAAGTGAGCATAATTTTAGACTCTGTTTTTCCTCCATGGTCCAGCCTGCAATATGGCTGTCATGGGTGGTGTTCCAGCAGCAACCTCAAAGTTGGAAGCTAAGTTCTGGGAGGGGGGCAGGGGGTGTGGAGCCGAAAAGGGAAAGTGCTGGGCCCAGAAGGACTTAGTGGAGTCGCTCTACCATTCTACCAACGCTATGCAAACTTCATCCAGAATTTTTTTTTTTAAGATTTTATTCATTTATTTGACAGACAGAGATCACAAGTAGGCAGAGAGGCAGGCAGAGAGAGAGGGAAACAGGCTCCCCGCTGAGCAGAGAGCACGACGCGGGCTCGATGCCAGGACCCTGAGATCATGACCTGAGCCAAAGGCAGAGGCTTAACCCACTGAGCCACCCAGGCACCCCCATCCAGAATTGTTTTTAATGTGAGGGAAAAAATGCTTGTGGTTTTAAAGCTCTATAGTCAGGTATCTGTTACTCACAATTCCTAATAGCTATACCCAATATAATAGCAAACCATTGCTAAGAAACCAAGACATTTTCAAGCTAGGGTTCAAAAGCAGTGGTCATCATTTTGTTAATCTCATTTGAAAACAAGTAAATATTCTAGTATTTTTGGCAAAAAAGTTCTCTTAGTTTTATTTTAAAGGGAGAACCTTCTCTATTCCACCAACATAACAATTATGACCAGTAAGATGAATAGAAACCAGGAGAGAAAATTCATTTGCATTCAGGAGAAAGAGAAAAAGGACCCCAGAGAAAATTCTTGGTTTGGTGTTAATAGTCTCAAATCTTCAGAGAATTTCAATGCTGAGAAAAAGGCTTTTAAAAGCTGTAAACAATTTGAGAGTTTTTATTCTTATTTAGGTGGTTGGGTCTTCTGCAAAAGTATAAATTCCTTAGTGTTCCTGCAATGCCAGATGAAGACAGTGTTTCTGTAAGCAGGCCCTATGGGGACAGCCAAGTGTGCAGTTCCACTTCTGAATAACTATGAAGTTGAACAAAATTAGCTAGAAAAATAATACATTATATGTTAATAAAAATACTTTTTTAAAAATTAGCTAGAAGAGGGGCGCCTGGGTGGCTCAGTGGGTTAAAGCCTCTGCCTTCAGCTTGGGTCATGATCCCAGTGTCCTGGGATCGAGCCCCACATCAGGCTCTCTGTTCAGTGGGGAGCCTGCTTCCCCCTCTCTCTCTGCCTGACTCTCTGCCTTGTGAGTCTCTCTCTTGTGAGAGAGAAATCTCTCTCTCTGTCAAATAAATTAGCTAGAAGAGCTTCTATGCCAATAAGCCCACAAAGGTAAAAGCCCTAAAGGGACCTCATCTCCACTTCTGATCCATCTACCCCAGGAATTTCAAGCAATTCAGATACCTCTGAATTAGGAATATATGAGCTACATACTTTTCTTCCCTAAGTGTATTCATTTAAGCTGCATCCATGAAGGTCTACTGTATCCACAGAAGTGCACATCATAGCTAAAACAGAGAGGCTGTGGGATGGGGGAAATGATTCATACTGACCAAAACAAACCATAATAACAACATGAGATGAGGAAAAGGTTGAGGAGACCCACATAGGAATAACTATGAGAAGTGTTAAGCTGTGTTCCTTCCCTTGTAGAATGTGGACAGGACTTGGTCTTAGATTCTGCCTAGCCTCTCCACATTAGCTGCATGACTTTGGCCAAGGTACTTAACCATTCTGGGCTTCAGTGTTCACTTCTTTAGAGGGATACTGAATTGATTAAATTTGCAGCACAGTACTTAGCACGCAGCAAATGTTCAGTAAATCTAAGTACTTCTCACTTTCCATGACACTTTCATATCCTTTTGGGTAGAGGCATATAAATAAAACAAAGCAAAACTATATATATATATATATCTATACACACACACATACACACACACATACATATATACATATATATACACATATATTTAAATACTCCCTTCTTTTGGTGGGGGAGACTCATGTGTCAAGGATAGTATATATAAAACCATAGTACAATACTACATTAGTTATTTTCACAGGGCCAAGACACACCTGTCCATCAGTCCATCATTTAACACCTACAGAGCATGCCAGGAATGCTATTCCATTGGAAACAAAGAAAACTCAAGCCCATCATGCCAAGCAGAGGACAAATACTGGGTTCTACTCTAGTACTATACTGACTTTTAAGGGACAGGGAAGAAAGTAGCCAAATAACACTTTGTTCACCTTGATCAGTGACCTTCCCTATAATGGTTTCTACACTGACTGGAGGTCCCTGCCCGAGGCCCTTCAGTCTTATCCACCAAATGGGTATGACTACTAAAGCCCCATGTCCAAGACACCTGTCCCTTCCTATCACATGCCATGCTGCTGGGAGCAAGTGGAGGTGTTTCTGTATCTCCATAAACAGATAGTATTTTTATTAGAGAAAATTCATGACTCAGATTTGCTGAATGAAGGAAATGATGATGGACATATCAGAGTGCAGCACCCAAGGCTTTTTTTTTTTAATGCTGCGTATAATGTCATCCTGTTCTTCAAAGCCACATCTGATCAACACTGATGGAATTCTTCCCTCTGGTACAAACACAAATCCTTCAAGCCTCCATTAGAAATGCACAACCCAAGAGGTACACAGGAATTCTGTCCTAGGGGCTATAAAAACGGAAAATACTAAATTTCCTCTGCTCATGCAAAAAATAAGGTATAGGTATAGAATTCTGCTCTCCGTGAGGCAACCATTTCTTTCCCTCAGCTGAGAAAGGTTCTGTTCATTGCATGAACTACAATATCATCCCCTTTTGTTTGTTTGCCTGTTGATGAGGGAGTGCGAGAGGGGAGAAAAGAATGAGTATTTCAGTACAGCTGGGCTGGCTCCCTCCATAGGCCCAAGACCAGGTGCCAGGACAGCCCAGCTGTGAGGGGCAGCTCGTGCCAATGTCACGACCTGGCTACTATAAGAGACTGTTATTTCCTGCTGCTGGCAGACGGCAGGCCCTGCCTGTGTGGCTGAGGATCTGCAGTCCCCCTCTGTCCAGCACCCTGGAGGGCTGCCCAGCTGTTTTCAGAATGGCACTGGCGGGCCCTGACTCCAGCTTGGTGTTGGATATAGCTCTGTTCCCTCCTGCTGCTCAGGCCCCTTGCCACACAAGCTGTAGGCAGCCGTCTGAGACCACAGAAGACACTTTCTTCAGCTATAGCAGCTCTGGTCCCACCCCTCGGTATCCCTTGCTGGCCTGTTTATTATTAGACAACTGGTAGACCCAAAAGTCCATGCATTACCAAAGCCCTCTGAGACAAAACTAGCTGGGGATGCTTTTTCTTTTATGGGGAATTATAGTCACACAAAGCCTATTTCTGCAGTGGTGTGGCTTTATTTTATATTAATACTTTGAGTTCAAATCATAGTAACATGAGATTTCATGGCCTTTATTTTTCAGACAAGGGCCTACAGGGTGAAATATGCTATGTTCCAGAGTAGTAACATAGACGTAACTGACATGTGTGGAGCAAGATTCACTAAAAATTCCCACCGGCTGAGCCTCACTTTTAATGTGTCTCTTCTTGCTTTGTCTTTTCTCTTTTTGGCAGGGGGTAGGGGATAGTGTGGGCAGAGGTGCAGAAAACAAGGGCTCTTGAGAGGATTCAGGAGATTTGAACTAAGTTGCGCCAAGCCTAAAGAATAACATACATGGGGACTCTTCAGTGACCTGACAAGCTACAGGGAAGTTAGCAGGAAAGATTAGATGGCCGCTACTATAATGAAAGAAAACCGGTTCCCAGGCAAACTGCCAAATCAGGAGAAATGGGAGGTGGTGAGGAGAGGGAAGAGACAGCAGGAGCAGAGAAAAGGTTGCTGGGGCCCCTCAGTGTCCTTTACCTACTGTGGTTAAACACGGACTTAGTCCCCAAGAAGGTTTTAAATTTGAGGTGTGTGTGTGTGTGTTTGAAGAAAATGGGAACATACAAATAAACTGCTGACATTCTCAAAAACACAAAAACCAAGGATAGCAGGTGAGGAAAAGGTTCTCAGAGCAGGCCTTATCAGGGAAAGACAAGCGACCCCAACCCTCAGGGACTGGCCCACTTAGCAGAGGTGGGCACACACAGCTGCTAGCCTTGGTCTAGAAACAGAAGGGAAAGTTGCCAGAGATTTACCTTCAGACATAACAACTGCTGTTTACTTCCAAAGAGGACTGCTAGAATAACAGCCACTTTCTAATCCAGAACACTATTCTGTTTGGGGGGGGGGGGATGGAAAATAAAATTTCTGTAACTACCAACAAAAAGCATAGGAAGGGGAGAAATCTGGTGGTTTGAAAATAGTCCAGCTATGCCCTGGCTACAAGGATTTAAACCACAGCCCAGACAATTATTGAGGGGTCTTGAAAAGCTGTCTGTTTAGAGATCTTTGAGAACAGGGAGCTGATTTGAGACTTTTCTATCTCTCATGGGCCTGGCATTTGATATGCACTTAAGTATTTTTTTGATGTATGAGAACTACGGATCCTTCTGTTTATCAGCCCAGTAGGTATGACCATCTATCCCTACAGACCTGCTAATGTTACTACGGTCAAAGCCTTCTGTAAGGAAGCTCTGCACCCTATACTTCTTTGGTTCAACAGAAAAGAGTAACATGGAAAAGCCACAGAAAATGTCATTTCTATAGACTTACCTATCCCTAATTGAGAAATAGCTAGCTCTTTTTTACTTCCTTCCTTATGCCATATATCTAGAAAACTCTTCTTGTGTGAACAGATTTTGGGAGTCAGAACACCCAATAGTCACTCACCAACAACTCTTTCAGTTGACCTACAGTCCAACCATCTAGAATCCACCTGCTCTTCCTACTGCCATCCGTAGGCATGGCTGGAAAGGGTTTCATCTGGGGTGCTTGGAAGGCATCTCTGTAATTCCACCACCCATTCAAAATTAAACCGGATCTAATTACCAACCTTAAAATGTGCTATGGATTTTGGTTTAAAGATTACTTAGGTGTTGTGAACATGCTCATGTTACCAAAAATAATCATTAGTTATCCCTAAAATCTTTGAAAGGTATCTGTCATCCCCAATGATAAAAGTATCATTTTACTAAAAAAAAAAAAAAAAAAAAAAAGTGTCAAGAAATAGTAAGCCTTCAGGTATACCGATGGTAAACCATCAGGTCTGTCTATCCCCAAATAGTCAGAAATGGGAAATGGAGGGTTAAATCTCTTCCTCTCCTAACAAAGAACTGTACTAGTTACACTAGATCAAGCAAAACAGTCTCAATATAGAGGGTAACAGTTGGTTCAAGTTCTACCTTCCCTTCTCAGTCTGATCTATTTTAAGTCTGCAGCAGAGGAAACTTGGCAGCTGAATGTTTCCAAAAGTTAGCATGTCACTTCCCTACTTCAGATCACATATGAGGGCATAGCCTGAAAAGTACAGAGATTCCTGGGGTGGGAGGAGGGCAAGCGACAACCCAGAGCTCATATGTCTCATAAGTTCATCAATGTCCTATCAATAGCCTTTCCTGAAAATTTTTTTAAATTAAAATTCATTGAAAATAAATTTAAAAGAAAGGGCCTAGTTAAGTGGGTGGAGAAATGGGACAAGATCAGGTTTAACTGATTTAGGTCAGCAGAACTGGCTGAGTTACAAAGTCTCAAGGTAGGCATTCTGGGTCTTAGGGGTCAAGGATGATGGTGTCCCTGACAGTCCCTCTACCAAATACAGTGTCATTGTCATTTACTCTCCTAACAACCTACATCTACGTACAAAGTAGGTATGATTTTCACCTTTTTACAGATGCAGAAATGGAAGCTTGGAGACATTACGCAACTTGCCCCAGGACATATCTTTTAAAAAGAGATGAAACCGTGATTTGGGAACCTGAATCTACTTAACCCCAAAGTTCTCAATCTCTCTGTGATCCCAGAAGTGAAGAAGGTCTCTGAAGTCCGATGGGTGAGTAAAACAGGAGCTATAGGATTCATATCGGATATTTTAGACTTTCCACTTTTTTCTTTCTTACTATTGTTAGACATCTTTCATTTTTAAGTTTTCTCTAGTATAATAATACAACAACTATTTACAATTACAAGGGGATTCAATAATCAGAAAAGCTTCCCGGTTCAGCTTTTCCAAAATTAATGTCAGATTCACAGCGCATCCTTCTTACACTGTATCACTAAAGTAAACAAATATATATATATATATATATATATATATATATATATATATATATTTAATGCCTCATCTTTCGAAAGGTCCAAAAAACACCAATATAAGTCTCTCATCAAGTAAAGCCAAGTTTCAGGGTATGTGCTTGTGAATGGGTGTCCTCACATTCCTGATTTCTATGAACATGTTTCTTGAACTATAATCAGGACACCACTCATGATGATGAAGTACACTTCCAACAAATAAAATGACTCCTCCGCTCATCAAGTATCTCAGCTGCAGTGTTTAATCACATGGCAGGAACCATCTATTTTCTCATACATTTCTCCTCCTTGAAAGATCTCTTAATTATCTCATTTGCTCCGATATAAAAATGGTACTCAAAAATTTAATTACAAGTGCAAAATCTTAAGGAAGAGTAAAGTCGCGTCTACTATTGAGAAATTCTCAAAATTTCAAAGTGTATGACCTGAGGAGAAATAACTGGGTAGTACTCTAAGAAAAGCAAAGGACAATAAGATATGTTAACAGAAGCCATCTTAAAAAGGGTGAAACAAAACTGATTTTTGACACGCTGTCTCCCAAAATAATTTGAGTTGTTAATTTCAGATCAAAAATTTGAACACCATTCACGTTGAAGGATAGCTATAGTGGAGGGTCCCTAATATCTACTTGGGATATTTCCTGAGGCAGTAAGAGCTGGAAACTGAGAAGGTCATGTGACGTATCATAGCCATTGTAGAAGTGAGAAAACAGAATCAAAACTCTTCGGAGACTTTCCTAAGGTCCTACAGGTGCAGAAAACTGAGGAGGACACTCACAACTTTCCTTTATTCCACACAGGTCTGAGGTTTCTTTGTTGAGAGTGCCATAGTTGGGGGTACCAACTGGCTCGTGTTCATCTGCAGAATCTTCAATGGGTGATTTCAACCACAGCTCTGCATTCTATTTCCTGTATTTTTATCAGCTACACCAAAAGAACTACTACTCCTTCTTGAGCACTCAAAACACTTGAAATTGGAGTCTTCTTTAATGATTATTCTCAAGATACAAAGCTGAGGTTGAAAGAAGAAGCCTAATCTCATTAAGACCCTTTCACAGACAAACCAAGATGAACACTGATTTCTGGTGGGAAAAAACTAAATTCAAAACTCAAGGATAAAGAGGAAGATTATTGTTTTCCAAATCTTGTCACTCAGTGACCTAAAGATCTTTGAGTCACTCAGAATTCTACTGAGTCATATGTGAAATCCAAGTCACTTGGTATCTTTGGAAGAAGTGTCAGACCCACTTTTTCCCACTGGCACGGAGACTGATATTTCAGATGCGGGTCTCTTCTAGAGCTGGCCCAAGTCAGGAGTCCCAGCCTAGGAAGTAGGAAGCTAAAATACACTAGAGTTCTGAGATTGTGTCAAATTATCTGTCACTTCCAAACATTTGTTCAGAAGCCACAGAGAAAAACTCAGCCACCAGAAAGACGCTTAGTGACTTGGGTTGTCACATATCTTCCTTCAGCAGTCTCACCTACAGTCTTTTTCAGGGTGTAGCTGGCTCAGGCCAATAGATACAAAAGCAAAGGGACACTTTTGTAATCACGCCCCCACCCCGATGAGGGCTTCCATTCCCTAAAAATAATTTCTTGGTTCCTTTATTTGTTTTGAACACATAAATTTAGAAAGAAAATACAAAAGCAAAACAGGAACTAAGGAGTTCCAGTTTTTCTACTAACAGTTTACCTAAAAGCTAAAAAATACCCAGTATACCCACAAATGACCAGACCAAAGGACTGAACTAGAGATTCCTTATTGCTAGGATTCAACACTCAGCCTGGGAGATTATGATTTGGCAGACTGAACATTTCACAAATGGAACACTCATGCCTCCCATTTAGAGTGTTAAGGTACCGCCCAGACACATACAGCAATCTCACAAACCACATAGTCTTTGAGGTAGAAGAGGCCTCACAGACTTCTAGCCAACTCCCATGATGGAGAAGTTGAGGCCAGGAGAAGAAAAGTGATTTAGCCAAGGTAATTGAAAAAGCAATTTGTGGAGGTACTATCAAAACCCAGTTTCTTGGGGCACCTGAGTGGCTCAGTCATTAAGCGTCTGCCTTTGGGTCAGGTCATGATCCCAGGGTCCTGAGATTGAGCCCTGCAGTCAGGCTCCCCCTTCTGCAGGAAGCTTCTCCCACTACCCCTGCTTGTGTTCTTTCTCTCTGTCAAGTAAATAACTAAATAGATGAAACCTTAAAAAACAACAACAACAAAAACCAGTTTCTTGATTCTCAAGTAATGGGATGTTGGTCTCGAGACTTTGAGGAAATAATATATGTACATATACATATACACAGATATATACATAGACACAAATATTTAGAAATTCCAATTCTGGACAAATAGAGGCAAATAATCTTGTTGGATTGTTTTTTAGTTGACTGGCCTTAAAATGTAATTAACAAATTATAAAAACAACTTGGCTTAAGTATACAGACATTTTCCATGAATGCTATTTCAGGGCAGCTACCTCCCTTCCAGGTCTGTCATTCATTCATTTGCCAGGGGAATGAGTAACAGAAGTAGCTGGTAGCATTTCAGAGACCCCAGTGAGGAAGCAGATATGCAGATACTGTTCTAATCACCTACCAAGTATTTGAGTACTCTTTTGTTATTAATCAGTCAACAATTATTTATTGAGGAAAAATGAAAATAGGGATTTTCTCTTCCTGAGAGAGACATTTACAGCCACTAAAGACTTGTGATTCACAATCTTGACTCATTTATTACTTTTATCTACAATGCAATTTTACATTGGTCTTGCAGATACTACTGCATTAGATACTACTGTGTTCTGGAGTATGGTAATGACAGATCTAGTGAGAGTAACAACACTTGGGTTCCTGAAAACTGTCAAGGCATTCCCGAGAAGAAAGATATCAAAGGTATCCACTGTGTTTGATGTGCTTCACAATACCATGATTGCCCAAGCTCATGAGATGGCCTACTGCTGACTTTCTCTTGCTGCATGTTGGGGATGGGAGGAGTTACTCCTGGGAGAATTAGAGGTGTGCATTTATTATATTAGTCAAATTACATCATAACATTTATTCTTCATTATACCTGTAAATAGAAAGTAACATTGACATAAATATTCTTGGGAATTCATGTATGATGCTATTATGTTTTTCATAGTTATAATGTATTTTACTATTATCAAAATCATTTTGGATTTCTGAACAAACACTAACTAATATGGAAGATTACCCAGGAACACATGAAATTCCTGTGGGTATCTTTCAGCTTAGCCAATGAGCATTTACTATGGAGGCTCTGTAGGTACCTACCCTATTAGAAATAAAAATTTGCTACCCATACCACATCAAGTGCTGCCCATTTTTCAGGTTTTGCCTACATAGATTACAGCTTTTCTTTTTATCGCTACTCTAATGCTTTATGCATAAGCTGGGTTGACTGTGGCCAGAGTGTTGGGTTCAGAACAACGTCTTCCACAAGTGTTCCTCTTCACATTCCCTTGATAACCTGCCCCTTCTGGTCAGAGAAACCCACATTAAAATGAAAACACTAAGGCCAGAACAGGGCCTCTGGGTGTCACATGGCACCCTGATCCAGGCCTGGGTGGGTCTCCCATTAATGTCTTCCCACTCCTTGGTAACTCATACCACTCCTTGGTAACTTGTTTTCTTCTGCCAGAGTGACACCTACTGGAAAGTATGTATAAATGCAGCCCATTCCCGCGGTACAGTCCTACTCAACATTCTCCCTGGTCTATTTTTGTACAAGGGTAAGAATTTCAACCAGCTTGGATAAACACAGAAGTTGTGTGACGTGGAGATAAATTTGGCAATGGTTGCTTAGGAACTGACAACAGTGCAATCAATAGGCAGTTTCCCAGAGCACCCTACTCCAACATATTTTGAAGTGCCAATCAAATCTCCAAAAACCATTCATTATATTTTGGTAAGTAAAATTTCCTTATATCTTGAAAAAAATGATTTGATTTTGGTTTTGTTTCCAATTTTTCCTACTTTAAATTCAAAGCAAATAATGAGACTGTTTATCAAGAATTTGGGTATACGGGTGTCTGTCATCAGGGTGCTTCAGCTATCATTCAGTTGTCATTGCTTCAGTTGTCATTCCATGACAGCAATGACTATGAGAAGGAGGAGGAAGAGGATGATGATGATGATAGTGATTTTGAGAATTATGGCTAACACATATATAGTTATTTCTATATGCCAAATACTAGGTAAATGTCATTTCTTACCAACTTCTAATCTCCCTATAAAAAACTTTGTCTAAAGGAAACCACATTTAGATATTAGTTTTTGAGAAGGTCAAGTTTAGATCAGTATCTTTTTCAAAGTAGTCCAAGGTCTAGTAATTGCTTATTATTTTCTTAAACCTGACAAACACTCTGGAACACCCATGATTTCCATGGACTGCTTTTTCAGAACAATACGTTGATAGCTATCTATACTTATATTACAGAGTATTGATCATGATGAAGGGGGAAAGAATCACTTTACAGTGGAGAAACCTGACAAACACTACCTCAGCCAAGTGATCAAGGTCAACACCAATAGCCAAAACTGTCTTGACAGTATAGACCCTAGATCAGATGTACAAAGACTAGGAGGTAATCAGCAACAATCAACCCCCCATCATGGAATTTTCCCCAAATATTGCAACTTCTCCCATTGGCATGTCTTTCTCTACTAGATGAAATTCGTTTTTCCTCAAATGCATCCCCCTACCTCTGGAAATCTATTTACACTTGAAAAACTGGACTCATGTGCACCTATTCCATGAAGCTGTCCTTGCTCTCTATGTCAGAAGTTATTTCTATCAAATTTGTTTATCTGGATCTTTGGTCTAGGCTCATAATTCCTCTTTTTAGAAAAAGTCTATCTGGGTTCAAGCAGAGCCAAGCAAGATGCATCCTATGTATTTCCTATAATGAAAGAAGCATATACATTGCAGGTAATCATGGGTCCTCACTGGATTGTAAGGTTCTTGAAAGCAGAGTTTACACCTGTTTAATTTCTGTCATCTCAAACTTACTTATTTCCATAAGGCCCTGTAGCCTCCTACTAACATGTAGAAATGACAATGACCTATCACAAGGATGGAAGCTCTGTTCACTGAGAATGTTCTCTGATTGCCTCGAAATGATAACCAATAGTCTCGGAAATTCAAAGTGACAATAAATACCTTCTTTTTAAATCAAGTTTCCAGACATGATTAATTCTACAAAACAATATCACTAATGCTAAAGAAGATGGGTTTTATTTACCCAATTTATGAATATGTAAATTATATCTCAGCAACTGACTAGCAGGGCAGAAATGTATTCAAAAACTATCATTTGTCTCATGCTTTGGTGGATAATAAATCTAATGCTTAATACAGACTCACATTCTCTCTATAATCATGAAGTTACAAGGAAGACACTGACAAGCTATTAAAACAGAATGGGAGAGAAAGATTCGCACACAAAAACCTTCTTAGAAAATAACACAAGTCCCAAACAATTCCCAAGCTTTAAGTAACCATCTAAGCCCCAGTCTTACTTCATCTATAAAATAATTCAATTATATACTGTATAAACTTCTTTTAATTTCTAATTCTGTGTCTTTGTCTAATTATAGTGAATTTCTCTGGGGCACACCTGGTTTACTTAATAGGACAGACCATGAATTTTTCAACTCAAAAGCCAACTGATCTGCATTTCTTTGTACACTAAGGTAACACCTGCTGTATACATTATAGAGCTACACAACAAAATTTAGACCCTTAGAGTTTGCTATCTTCTAGCCCATTTCAAATGCAAATTATTTTCAGTAGCCCGAAAATCAACAATTAATCTAATACTGCATTCCACAGGTAAGAGAACATCAAGAGCAGTTTCATCAGAAGTAATCTAGCTGAGTAACTTCTGAAAACAGAAAAAGAAGAGAAAGAGATAAGAAGGAAGGAGAAGGCAAGTTGTGATGAATTTTACTGCTGTCTTACTGCAGTTGAAGTTAAAATTTTGTAAACCAAACTATACTAAGTTTGGTATACAAATCCACTTATGGATTACAATTAAAAGAAAAATTAACTGAAGTCCACAGTTTGTCTATATTTCCTTATTTCTTTTTTTATTAAATTTTTAAATTTTTTAAATTAACATATAATGTATTTTTAGCCCCAGGGGTCCAGGTCTGTGAATCGCCAGGTTTACACACTTCACAGCACTCACCATAGCACATACCCTTCCCAATGTCCATAACCCCACCATATTTCCTTATTTCTTTTAACATAATGTCCTTTTTCTGTTCCATGACCCCATCCAGGATACCTGAGTACATGTAGTCACCATGACTCCTTAGGCTCCTCTTGGCTGTAACTATTCCTCACATTTCACTTGTTTTTGATGACCATGTCATTTCTGAGGAATACTAGTCATATATTTTGTAGAATTCCCCTTGATTGGGAGTTGTCTGATTTTTCCCCCCTCATAATTACTGCTATGAGTTTGAGGGGGGGGAGAAAAACCACAAAGGCAAAGTGTCATTTTTGTCACGTCATATCACAAGAGTACATACTGTAAGTATGACTCATGAGGTGGATGTTAGCATAGATCTCCTGGCTGTGGTAGTGTCTATCAGGCTTCTCTACTATGAAGTTACTCTTCTCCCACTCCTCTTTAAACTCTATATTTGGAAGCCAGTCACATGCACACCTCAAACCTAAGGAGTAAGGAGTTCTGCTCTTCCTCTGTAGAGGTGAAATACTTAAATAAATTACTGATCACCTTTTGAAAACATGCAAAAATGGATATTACTAATTAAATTATTTTTAATGGTCAAGGCACTAAAATTTAAATTCTGTTATAATGGTGTTATAATGTCATAATTCTAAAGAAAATGCTATAAATGTTACAATGTTATAATTCTAAAGAAAAGAATAACATTAAAGGGCAATAGTTCATTGTAGCAAAAAATTAAGTAGGTCTATTTGAAAGTAAATTTGGACCCTGAGTCTTTGGTATCTAGACATTCATGTGTAAATTCAGTATCTACATATTCTACCTACACATTACCCTTTTTGGATTATACCTGATCACATAAAGGTGAAATGTTAACAGAAAAGATCCTTTCTAAAGCCGTATTTTAAATTAAATGCCTGAAATAGTGCTACCAAAATATACAACGATTTTATTTAACATATACGGACTTCCTGACTTAGAAAAACATATAAAAAACAGCTTAACTTTTACATTCCACTTATATACACTGCCATGGGCAAATTTTGGATTTTGACCATAATTTGCAATATTTTTATAGGGGAATTATGTATTTTTTTCAAACAACTGAAATATAAAACATTTACAATAATGCTTGCACTGTCTATGACTTGTTCATCAATCTAGTGATTCAATACCATTTATGTATGGAGGGCCCACTGTGTGCCAGAAGAGAAAAATAAGGTAGTTATATCATCTACTCAAGCAAAAGATAGACAACAAATGGGATAATGGGATTAAATTCCAGCTATATAACTAGAGTAATTAGAAGTAATAAAACCCACTAAGAGAGAAAATGATCTAGGAAGTGATATCCATAAAGACAGAGCCTTGGATGGTAAGACTCAATAACTTAAAAACTTGCTGTACAAATGGCAACCTGACTTGCTCCCAGGCCAGAAACCGCACTCATCAGAACAATCAGACTTGCCTCCTGTATTAATACCAAAGGGGGAAACATACTCAAAACACACATCACATGGGGCGCCTGGGTGGCTCAGTGGGTTAGGCCGCTGCCTTCGGCTCAGGTCATGATCCCAGGTCCTGGGTTCGAGCCCCGCATCGGGCTTTCTGCTCAGCAGGGGGCCTGCTTCCTCCTCTCTCTCTGCCTGCCTCTCTGCCTACTTGTGATTTCTCTCTGTCAAATAAATAAATAAAAAAAATCTTTAAAAAAAAAAAAAAAAAAAAAAAAAACAAAAACACACATCACAATAGACTAGTGGTGGGCCAAAGTTATTGTTTTTATGGAAGGGACAAAGACTATTGTCAACAATAGAAATGTAGATTAGCCAGTGTGTCTGAGCTGGTTAAGATTTAAACAATAAAGGTATCAAAAAACTAAAGATTAATTAAGTTCCATGGCTATTAATGGGAATCATCCCCTGTTCTTGGCACAGTTCAGGGAACATAATGTTTCAACTTCTGAAAAGGAAAAACTGATGTTCAAATCATTATTTTAGAGGAAACAAATCCTTTTCATTTAGGATTTTTGCTAACTCTGTAATTGAATTTATTTCTGTGTTAAGAGGCAGTTTGCAGACATATTTTGAGAGTACCGTTCTTTAAAATCTTGTCTCATATCTTCACATGCTTTTCTGTCACTACACCCAGTGTCTAGACACCCAAATTAAGTACTGTAAACCCAGGAACAACCAAAACGATCCCTGTGCCTTAGATAATGTGTATACAAGTTCACAAACACGTAAGTGTACAAATATTTTCAACAGGCACCAAACAGACCTTTATTTGTGGATAAAAATATTGATGTTGCTAAGTGATAACTGAATAAATCATCAACTATAAGTCTTTTTTATTTATCTTCATCTATTTCCTACTCATAAATAATTTTAACACTGTTCTAGGTCTGCATATATTTAGACTCAACCAGAATGTAATATTTACTAAAAATACACAATAACAAAATACTAACCACTTATCATTTTTCAAATCCTTCCTTAAGACAATAGCAAGGATGGGTAAAGTCTTAACTAATGAAATAATAAACAAAATAAATGAACCCAAAACAAATAAAATGATTATGGTTAGCATAATCATTTGCATAGCAAACCCTCAGTTTTTCTTAACAAGAGAGAAATAAAGCTAAGTAAAGAAAATCTGGGAAGTCACCAGAGAGGGAGAAAAACCAGGAGAGACTCAACTGTAGGAAACAAACTGAGGGCTCCTGGAGGGGAGGTGAGTGGGGGGATGGGGTAGTTGGGTGATGGGCATTAAAGAGGGCATGTGATGTGATGAGCACTGGGTGTTACACACAACTGATAATTTACTGAACACTACACCTGAAACTAATGATGTACTATCAGTTGGCTAACTGAATTTAAATTAAAAAAAAAAAAATCTATAGGCAATCCCAAACGGAAACTCAGTAAATAACTGCATGCATATTCTCTACTAAGGCGGCCAATGAAGAGTGACACTGGCTGAATGTAGGTTCTATCAACTTCCCCATACCTTCCAGAAGAGCAGCACCTTTAAAAATCAAGACATACCACGAAAAGGGGAGTAGAGAGCAAAACTCCCCTAGAAGCCATGGAGACAATCAGCGAGCTCCCAATCATTACGAAGTAGTGGGATAAAGCGCAGCATCTGGCTTCCAACCAAACGCCCAAACCAAACTGTGCAGAGAGCCATGGAGAGGGGCAGAGTCAAGGAAACATGAACATGAACACAAGCACAGGCTGGACAGTATCATGACTTCTCAGGGGCTAAAGGAACCAGGGGCTAAAGAAATCTTGAAGATATTTTCAAAGATGTGAAAATCAAGGTATAGAGATAGTGCATAAACCCCCCAAATTTGTCTGAGGCAGAGAAGACTAGGGCACATAAAATGTGAGCAACACCTTAACGTGCCCTCCCCACAGCGCTGGGCTTCCAGGATGTCAGCAGCTATCCACCTGCACTCCCACAGCAAGGAAGAAGAAGAAGGGTTGTGGAAAAGGTTGCCAGGTAACTGAAGAGACATGGGTTCTTGCCCTGTCTCATTCCAGCAGGACTGGGATGCTTGCTTGGTCTCTCTGTGCCTCACTTGGTTGATCTGCCCACTTCCCAAGTCCAAATGCATTGCAGATCTGGGGCTTCTCAGCCTAACTCTGCAAGTGATTTCTTTCCCATTCTCCCTGCTTTCCTGCTTGGCTAGGGACCTTCAGCTGTCCCCTCCTTCATCAGGTGTTCTGTGACACTGTCCTGCCCACTCCTCTAATATCATTTCTCCCATTTTCACCAACTTTTTTTTTTTTTTCACCAGCTACCTCCCTCTTCCTTGGGTCTCTTTCACTCTCCCTGCAAACATAGGGCCACCTCCTTGCTCTCAGCTCTATCACATATGATCTGTGACAGCTGAGGCTTCAGCCACCTTGCAGGACTCACCCTTCCCACTGTGTCAATATGTGATTCTGGTTCAGTAGCATGATACTTCAGAGTTTGTACATAGATGAAACATAAAACGTGCTCTTTGTAGAAAGAAACTTAATCTTTATAAGATGACTGTGAAGGGAAGGTCTGTGCAGCTGTCCCAGGACTAGGTGGGACAGCCCCTGTTATTGATTAGACAGGCTCCACTGCTTCTTATAGGGGGATGACAGACCCTACTTTAGTCATGACCATTGGAGGTGAAGTTGAAAATTGGGTGCTGCTAAAAGTTTTAGGAAGTGGTGTTAGGGGTGATGACATTCAGAGACAGACAGAAATCACTGGCATGGCACCTGGAAGATAAAAAGTACCGACTGCTCTGCTACCTTGTGATCTAGAAGTTAAGTCTCTGGGCACAGATGGGGAACTAGTGTTCACTCCACACACTACTGCAAGGAGGTTGTGGCTGAGGACAGTACGTCAGATGGTCCCAACCCAGGGTGGTGGTGTCTGTGTATATCAGAGGGGGCTCAATGGAGGCAAAGAATGGGACATGCCAAATAGGAAATCAGTATTGGCTGGACACTGAGGAAGGGACTCCTACTTGACACAGGGTAAGGAGAGAGACTCTGGACATCACTTTCAATGTGACTCAGGTGCTTGTCCTTCATGAGAATCTCTAGAACACCCCTAGATTTGGGCAGCCACCAGGGGTGTGTCAGTTGGACCACTTTGATATGCTTGGGCTTACACCTAGACTTGTGATTAGCTCCTGGTTCTTTCTAATTTTTTCTTAACCTAATGGTGACATGAATCCTTGTGCAGTTGGTATAATTTAAGTATATTACAGAACACTGCTCAGTACTATTCAATATTTACAGGCATGTCACCATAGCCAGTCTAATCCATCACATTCAGCACCTTCCTTACCACTGGTATCAGGGACATTTCCTCTCTTACTATCACGGTATGCTTTCGTAATACAACTGAACCCAGCCACATTCTCCAAGGGTGAGCATGGGCTCATTCCAAACCCTCTGTAGTTCCCAATATTAATTCTCTCCACAAATCCACTACAGTTTCTAGGTTTTTTATTTCATTAATCACAATCTGCATAACACCAATCAGGTGAAGATGTTTCTTTCTTTTTATTTTATTTATTTATTTACCTATTTATTTACTTACTTAGAACGCATGCCTGCGAGGTGGGGAGGGGCAGAAGGAGAAAGAATCTTAAGCAGGCTCCACACCCACCATGGAGCTTGATGCAAGGCTTGATCTAGTGACCAAGAGATCACAAGCTGAGCCAAAATCAAGAGTCGGAAGCTCAACCGACAGAGCCACCTGGGCTTCAGATGAAGATTTTTCCTATGCTAGCCTTTTCTTTATTATGGAAGTTAAGCAATTCCGTGAATGAAGGCATTTTCCTGTTACATGTGAAGTGAGTTTCTGCTCAAGGTTCTGTATTTTTTACACTCCTCATGAAGCCATCCCTTATCCTACCGAGTACTACGACATTTTGTTGGAAACTTTTTTCTGGTACTTGTCATGTTCTAATTTGTAATAATCTGTTTTCTTCAAGTCTTATGTAAAGTAGAAGTAAGCCCATTCAAGACAGCAACTGTGTCTGATTTCTGTTTCTGGACATGATCAACATCTGTTCCCGTCCTTCCCGCCAAAAAAAGTTTGCTGAATAAAAATGTGGTAGTTGGAGGACGGCAGTAGTTCAGAATGACCCATGAAGAAGGTAATATCATCTCCATTTTATAGAACAAATACAGCTCAGAAAAATCAAGAAACTTCAGTTCCCCAGGCTACTAAAGTGGTAATGCCTAAATCTGAACCCAGTATCACTTGAAAGCAAAGTTGTCATCTTGACAACTCTGCTGTCCACTTCAGGAGAAAAATGAAGAAAGCAAAAGCTAAAAGGCTAGAAGCTGTTACATTCCACAAATGAAAACAAGAGAGTCCTGTCTGACCCCAGACACTGTTTGTCTGGAACGCAACATGGTCAGGGGCAAATTTTAACTCCTTCTCCTTTTTCTCCCCCTCCCCCTCTTCCCCTCCTCCTTCTCCCTTTAAAACTCTTTATTCTTACTGAGTTTCTTCTTTCTGGTCTTCTACCAGAACTCCAAATCCTCTTCCTTCGGTAGCCACAGTCTTTTATTTTATGTTTCACTCGCAAGCTCAAATACTTAGGTTCGGGTCCCTTTCTTTAGACATGTAAAAACACAATTACATATATTTTTTTAAATTTTATTTTTTATAAACATATAATATATTTTTATCCCCAGGGGTACAGGTCTGTGAATCGCCAGGTTTACACACTTCACAGCACTCACCATAGCACATACCCTCCCACAATTACATATTTGTTCTTCAAATTAAATGCCTCTGTGAGTAAAATAAATTTAAAAGAACTATTTGGTCTTTTAGAACCTTATACATTAAAATACCATAACCTTAAGCTCCCTGACCAGGCCTTCTAGAAGTTACACCTCACCTGTGACCTGGACCAGCTCCCCCAATCAGTGCTGATTCCTCAACTGTGTGACTTTCGTGGTTGCTGAGAAATGAAGACAGCTGTTTTCATTATGGTTTTAGCCTAAACAAAACTCCAAATTCTTATTAAGAATGTTTAATAAAATCAACAGGGTGTTAAAAACTGCCAGCAGGGAGCTTAGCAAATTAGATGTTTGCCTGGTGCCTCCCTCTGTGCCTAGATGCAAATATTTCTCATCTTTATACAGCTTTTCTGAAACATCATAGTGCCATCCCAACCAAGCACCCCCTCCCCACCTCATGTGACTATGTGTTTGTAAGAAGCAAGCCAACATCATTTTGTGACAAAAGTGAAACTCAACTACATAGCTGCTTGCTTTCGGGGAGCTGGAAATTTGAGAAGTTGCCCTAGGACTCATGAAATAATTGAGAGAGAGCCCCACCTTGAGAAGGTAAAATGGAAGCAATCAGTATTCATTATATTATACCATCTAATATTTATAAAGTACTTAATAAAGTGGAACCACATTGTTAGACATTGAGAGATTCCCGCCCCCCCCAAGATTCAGATATTGTTCTTCCTCTCAAGTACTTTGTAAAGGAATTTAATTTTTTTTAAGTAGTTCTAGCTTTCAAAGAAGCCCAGAATCTGTAGTCCCAACTTAGGGTATAAAGAATCATGCACTGTGAATGGACGCTGCTCAGGTAAATGATGAAATGCTACCTATTTCCTTCCTTTTTATCTCAGGACAATTTAATTGAAATAAGGTCAATATCAGAGAGAAAAGTAGCAAAGGGAGAGGCCTAATTCTCGCTGGCATGAGAATGTAAATGCCAGCATCTGGGCCCGCTGTAATCTTATCTAGCATCCATAAATTTCAAGATGTCAAAAAAATTGACAACATCTCACAGCCTTACCTCACCAACTGGAATTTCAAATGTTATCTTTTTCAGGGAATAAATTCAAGAGAAGGGGATGCCTCCATCCAGGGGAATGTAATACCAGTAATACCATCCCTCTTAGTAAGCGCATGTTCCCCTAGCGGTTTCACAACCTTTCTGGCTGCTTCATAAGCCCTGAGGTGAACCCACCTGCAAGCAGGAGCCTCGCTCTCTTATCAGGACTTTCACTGAGCCAGCGAACAATGAGGTGGAGACCAGATGTCCTTCTAGGGCGTTACGCCTAATTAGTTCATATTATGTGACCTGTAAGTCACAGTGAGCAAATGCCTCTTCGGGTATGACAACAGTTTATCACTTTTCATCCAGGATGCAGAGTAAACCCATCATATTATTCATCCTATTATTCAGTTACATCAAACTGCAGTGGGGTTTGTGGTATTAAAAAAAAAGAAAATCACCATGTTTGGCCATTTACTGCTGAGCTGTTTCACTCTTAGACAAATCGCTCCCAAAGCAGCACATGGTAATTAAACAGCAGGAGAATAAGTCTGTAATATTCATCGGCAGAGCTTCCGTGGCTGACTTCCTTTCCCTCAACCCACAGCTTTCCACCCGAAGAGCTATGAACGTCAGATAAAGACTGGACCCACCTCTCCATCTATGCAGGTAAATTTGTTTCTCCATCTCAACTGCTGTTGGCTCTCACAAGCCCACTCCTAGCTGAGCCCCCAACAGAATGGCAGAGGCTGACTCCTAAGCCCTAATCCTGAAGGGCCTCCCAGCGCTGGCACAAAGGCTCATTTCACACGTGGGAGAACTGACGCCCAGAGAGGGGAAGCAATGGGCCTGTGATTCCACAGCTACAGCGACTGTACCAGAACCCCATCCTCCATACTGATACTATTCCATCTCAGCTTTGGTTTTAAGGTAACTCTAGCACTATGACTCTAAATGAAGCCAAATGATTCCATTGATTGGGTTCTTCTTAACCCCAGTCTTGTTCGATTGGCTCTCCCTGCCTTTTAAGAAATGTTGACAGGCATCATCTCTTAATGATTCAACCCCAGGATGTCCCAAACACAGCAGGCACTCTGTGTCATAAATTAGCTTTCTTTCCTCCATAACATCTCCCATGTCTTTCCCGCCCTTCCAGTTTTAGCAGCCTCCTCCCTGCCCCTGTGACTCCTTTGTTACTGACAAATACAGCCCATGGTGGATTGCAGCAGGGTAGTCACACTGAAGAGCAACCAAGGCAGCTTCTGGTGCTAAACCCACCACTCCATAAAAGAGAAAGCCATTACTGAATCCCAACAGGGTTAACATAAGATCAGACAGAACCATTCTCTTTGGGCACCGTGATGTATGTATCATCCCTGAATTGGTCTTAATCTGCAAAAGTTTACACTTAATCAAATATAGGTTTTCCCATCCTTCCAGTAAAGCTTCAGCCTGAATTTTGGTTCTGCCAAGAGGATTCACTTATATATTACTTGGATATTATGGAGCCAAGCCCCCAAAGAGTCCCCTTCTCTTCCCTGTTTATCAGCTGGAGCTCTTGGATTCCAGGCGTCTGATCTAAACATGCATGAGTAGTGGGTAGCTCAACAGTGTGTTAAAGAGGCAGAGTCCCCCGGAGCAAAGCGACAGACATACAGACTACTAAAGTCCCGGAACCATCTCCCCTCACACTCCATCTGCAGTGTCCACAAGATCCATGCTGCCTAGGCAAGTAGGACCATCAAGAAGAAAATGCTCACTCTGCCCTCTTCCCCCAGCTAAGAAACTTCTGAGAAGCCCCGATGAATAAATCTGAATGGTTTGACCATTAAAACCTCAGGGTTGACTTCATACAATGGATGTTTACATTCTAAGAAAGTTTCATTTATACTTTAATAATACCTTCAATGACAAGTGTATTAATATCTGCTCATTTTAGAAAGTTTGAAAAATACCGGTAAGCATGTAAAGAGACACAAGAAAGGTCATCCTCTTACTTCTGACATTCTGAAATGTTTCAGGGAGTTGAGCAACTCTGTCCTAGGTAAAGTCTGAAACTTGAACGAAGCCTCTCTTGGCCTATGAAACATCGCTATTATAAAGATGGCTTCTCTCTGTCCTCTGAACATTTTCTGGTGTGTTCAGACTTCAGTAAGTCCCTGGCTAGGCCCCCCTATAAGCTGACTGCCCTCCCTTCTTGCCTACTTACGCGAAAACAGTATGTTTCCGGTAGGTGCTTTACAACTACACACAAACTCCACTTTCATAGTCCACCATGCAGGCTGCCGTCATCAACAATCAATTATTTCCAGAAGCCACTCAAGGTCAATCAATTTCTGGGCCCTGGCTGATTTCATAGTTTTCTGTCTCCTGAAAACACATCTTTGTACATAGTTTTCTTTTCAGACCCGTAACTGTATTAAGCTCAGGGCTCAATTCCTTCCAGCTTCAAATACCTTCCCTGCTTAGGAGGTGGGAAGGAAAGCATAGCTTCTACTATTTATGGTGTCCAAGGGGGTTTGTTTACCCTATTAACAAAATCAACAGTTGTGACTCCATGGCACCCTAAAAATGTCCCTGGCCCATGGCAGCACCCTGATTGGGAAATTACACTCCAGGAAAACAGCGCCCAGGCAGAGCAGTGCCTAGGGCAATAATCTCATTTTCACCAACGTTTCCCAATCCTCTTTCTGAATGTTATTTTTGAATAGCAGCATGGTTCCGGAGCAGGCCCAGCAATTTAGATGGCAGTGTCAGGACCGAGGGTTAGCGAATGTTAGGCTGAGTTCCATGAGTGACTCACACTGCGTGTGTGTGTGTTTGTGTGTGTGCACGCACGCATGCATGCGCACACGCACATGTGTGGTGTGCGTGTTCAGGGTGGGGCTTGTCCAGGTGTCCCTAGACACCTACCCCATGCCAGAGGCTGTGCTGGTTCCCCTCATGTACATCTTCTTACTTAGTCCTCCCAGCAGTCCTGTTTGAGGTAGGTATGAGGGCCTTACTGAAGAAACTGTCATGTAGAAAGGTTGACTGACTTTCCCAAGGGCACAAAGCAGATAAAGGGAAGAATCTGGGTTTGGATGACCCCATAGGCAGCCTCTCACTCACCAACAAATTCCAGGTGACTCCACCAAACCAGCTCTGAGAAGTAATGTAAGACAGACCAAGAGGGTCAAATAGAAAGATAATTTATACATGCTTCTCAAAAGATGGGATGCTAATTTTAACAATAATGCAACATGGCACATTTTCTCCAACTGAAAGAGGTCTTGTTCTTCAATTCAATTTGTTAAACCTCCTTAAGGGGCTCTTATACCTTTTAGATAACCTTCAAATTACACATGTCCGTGTCCCTTGTCCGCCACCAGCACACCGTTCAGTCAACAAAAGTATGGCTGTGTACGTTACATGGGCTCAGCAGCACAATGGACAGGACCATAAAGGAAAGAGCCAGATGGTCTCAAAATTCAGATGGCTCCACACCCAAGAGGCTCACAGCTGCTGGGAGTGTTCTGGCAGGCAAAGCCTGCAGAGATACCATGGAGATAATTTTAGGACCAGGCACTTAAGACCTTCAGCTCCAGCCCGACTTAGAGACACTGGTCGTCCCAGGAAGGTACAAGGACACGTGAAGCCAACTGTTCATCTATGTACTTGGTACGCGCACCTGAGAAGCAAGCTTTCAAGAGAGGGCAGGGATCTGATTTAATGGCAGGATTGAATCAGAGAGCCATGTTCAATAAATCCTTAAGAAATGGAAATGGGTGATCCCTAAATGGCCTTTCCAGAAACATCCAGCTAACACAGCAGGGGCCCCCCTGCCATGGGAGCAGTCTGCTCAGCTCCCTGCCCAATGGCACCAGGTAACTGCCTATAAAAGGCAGCAACTGCAGGCCACATCTTCCTTGTTTATCCAGAGAAAGGGTTTTCCCTTAACACTTGGGCAACCAGGCAAAAAAGAGATGGAAAAGGAAAACACCAGGAAGGACTCAGAGGGGATACAGGCGAACGGGAGGCACCTTCTGTTCCTTGGAGCTTGAATACACAAGAGGCCTCTTTCCTTGTAAACCCGGAGAGCCAGCAGATCTGTGCTTGAAATAGCATCTGAGGCAGGGAGAGGATTTGTTTAAAAACACCAAAGACTCACAAGGAAAAGCAACATAAAAAGAAGGGAGGGGAGTTCTGTGTTTCTGGGACAGCACCTCTCTTCCACTCCCACTATTCCTGAGGGCTGCTATGAAGAGGGCTGCAAGACACACCCTGCCCATCAAGATGCTAACAGAGGGGAAAGAGATTGATACCTAACCAAGAAGGGTGACACATTATGCACAAGATTGTCACAGGAGCCTGTCTAGAGATGCAAGATAAAACTAGCAAGTTCTTCCTGGGGGGTCAAGGCTGACTTCATCAAGGCGGGCACCTCGATCTGATTCAGGTAGAAAAGGTACACCAGGGTAGAGGAAACGGTGTGAACACAGGTGTGCAGACAGGAAAGAGCTAGTAGTTCTGGGAAATACTGTGCAGGTAGTGATCAGACACGAGGTGGGAGGCGAAGTGATGCCAGATTGTGATCACGCGGTTCAGGACTACGCAACTGCCAAATATTTACCAAGCCAGCAAGGCCTAGTCCAAAAGTGGATAATAAATACCTTCTCCACAAAACACACTGGCTTAATTTTGAATTGACACAACCTTTTAAGCCACTGAATCCCCAGTGTAAACTACACAACATTAGTTCCATGAAGAGAGCTTTTGCTATTGTTAGAAGTTGAATGTGAGTTCAAAACTCTTTTTTTTTTTTTAATTTTATTTATTCATTTGGGAGAGAGAGACAGAGAGAGCACAGGCAGGGGGAGTGGCAGAGGGAGAGGGAGAAGGAAACTCCCCGCTGAGCCAGGAGTCTGACATGGGGCTCGATCCCAGGACCCTGTGACCATGACCTAAGCCAAAGGCAGATGCTTAACACCTGAGCCACCCAGATGCCCCTATTTTTTTCATATATTGCATTTAGTGAGTTAAAATTCTCCCACCAGACAAGGTCCAAAAGTAATCCATACTCCAGACTTAGAACCATTTCCAATCATTGTGACCACAGAACAGTATCCTGGGGCATCTTAATTCCTAGTAATGTTCAGTATTAACTAGACACATGCAGACTACTAAACACTGGATGATCCTTCAGTAAGAAACACCAGTTCTAGAGTCAACACGCTCACATCTCAAAAGGGTCCACCAACCGAGAAAGCCACCACGTAGATGTTGGTGGTTACCCTTCTTCATGCCTCTGTACACAAACACGCAAGTGGACACTCACACTTTTGCATAAGAGATCAAAGGGCTCTCACTGTTTTTTCTCTCTTTACATACTCCCCCACCCCCTGTAGTCTATGGTAATTCTCTCTCTGTAATTTCTTAAACCAAGTCCCCATTCTTGGCACTACTTATGTGAATTTGAGTTCTTGGTATTACAATGAGCAATTTAAAGTGAACCATGTTGGGGGCACCTGGGTGGCGCAGTTGGTTGAGTCTCTGACTCTCAGTTTCAGGTCAGGTCATGATTCCAAGGTCATGAGATCAAGCCCCATGTGGGGCTCCACCCTCAGCACGGAGTCTGCTTGAGCTTTGCTCTCCCTCTGCCCCTCCTGCTTATGCTCTCTCTTTCTCTAAAATTAATAAATAAATGTTTAAAGTGAACCACTTTTGGGAGACAAACCATAAGAGACTCTTAATCTCAGGAAACAAACTGAGGGTTGCTGGAGGGGAGGGGGGAGGGAGGGATGAGGTGACTGGGGATGGACATTGGGGAGGGTATGTGCTATGGTGAGTGCTGTGAATTGTGTAAGACTGATGATTCACAGACCAGTACCCCTGAAGCAAATAACACATTATATGTTAATTGAAAAAATTAAAAAAATGAAGTGAGCACTTTTAACATTATAATGAGCATCCTTGAATATCTATCTTGTGCACTGATCTAAACTGCTGGGTGGAGTGGTACCCACATTTTATGTTTTGTTACATTTTCCCCAGAACCTTCCAAAATGGCAGCCCAATTTAGACCCTGGTGGGAATATTTTGTTGGGTCAGGCTAAGTGAGGGGTGAGGACTCAGCTCCTTGCCTTCTGAAAAGACCACATGGACCATGTTGGCCACAGGAAACTCCCATCACAGACAGTTGGCAGTGCCCACAGGAAGGGGGCCAGGCAACTTGCTTAGTCCCCACAAGGAGACAAGTCAACAAACTTGATGGGACCTCAGGGGGCAAAACTCCTGGCAACCCCAAAAGCAAGAGAAAAAAATGCTGCTGAGACACCAACAGAGTCTTCCATCTTAAAAACTGCTATCAGAAGACACTGATTATCTAAGTATTTCACACCAGATCTTTCTCCTGACACACTGTAACCAACAACATGTGTAGAGTTTCCTTCAAATTACCTTTCCTACTGCTCATTATAATCTGAAGTGATTTATAATATTCCTATGAATCACACTGGATAGGTTATTTTCTTTAATTCCAGCCAGCAGCTGTTGAAGCAGACTAATAAATAACTACTGTAGAACCCCCACTGAATTCTCTGGAAAGGCTGTAAATATATTTAACAATCCACAGCATAAACACATCTCCAGCTCCCAACCAGGATTGAATACCTTTCAGAAACTCTGTTAGTTATGAATGTATCTGAAGAAAACACACACACACACACCCCAAAACTCTATAGGACACATCTGAAATGCCTACTCCTTCCAGAAAAAAAAATACAAACCCCGGAACTTCATGTTTCCCTTACCTGTGCTTTTAACAAATGCAGACATCTGCAAACAGTAGTGCCCTTACGTTACACTGGAGTTTATTTAATGTCCATTTAATTTTAGATACTTTGCCTTAGAGACTAAACAAAGAACTACGGAGTTCTCGCCTTTTTGGTACATGTCTCTTACCAGTTTTTTTTTTTTTTTTTGGTCTTTTTATCAAAAAAGACAAAGTGGAAAAATTTGATGCAAAAACTAAAGAACAAAACAAGACAAAAAATCCCAATCCTGTTTTACCTAACCTCTGCTAGCAGCTGGTCATGTAATTTTCAACTGTATGTTTTACTTATTTTCTTGTTCTTGGGCCAAAAGGAGCTTTAACATGCTGGTGCCTACCATTTAGTCTGCCCACACCCCACCCACAGATGTCAGGGCCACTAGGGCTGGACCAGTAGACCTAGCCAAGGTTTTCAAGGGCCTGGTGGCTCTAGGTAGCCCAGGGCACAGCCACCTGGCTCCCTATCTGGATATCTGTCTCCCAGCTAGCATCTATTTCCTCTCCTCCACTATGGCACCAGTTATACCTCCTTCTCATGCACTGGAGATCGTCTCTTTGAAATAAGAATTATATGTAGACAGTATATTCTTCACCTGTGGCTGGCACTTAATCCACTATGCAATTGAGCAAATATGCATACAGTAATCCTCAGGCTTATTCCTATCAATTTCTGATGTAACGTCTTTCCTCCAGCCGAGACACAGCCATCAATGATACCTACCTAATTTATTTGTTATTTCCATTTGGGCAAAAAAGAAAACATAAACACTGTAACAGTGATGAATACTGAAATAGGCAGGATAAAGTAGGGTAGCATAGGTGATCTTTAAAGAGCTGAAAATAATCTATGTTGTTTATCTGTAATACACGAACACAAGAGCTTTCTATCGTGAAGGACACAGCGAAAAAAGCTTGTATGTGTTTTTCCTGTTGGTAAAACGTGAGCTTCCGCAAGTTCTGGTTCCTTCCTTGAATAGCTCTATTTCTACACCAGTAAAACAAATGAAATTGAACTACATTTAATGACTGAAACGTTATACTATGAAATTCATCCTTCAGCTAGTCAGACCTCAAACAGGCACATCCCTGCTCCACAGTATGGGTTTTGCTGTGTTTATTCATGAGATGTTTCACACCCACTTCTGGACCCCAAGTCTCTTCAGAGGACTCCAGAATACGGTGCTGTTGGGAAGGTAAAAAGAGGATTTCCCAACAAATGTTTACTACTCAAACATGCCTATAAGAGCAATCACTCCACTCTGAGAAAAAGATAAATTGGCAGGAACCACTTGTGGTGTGGGTCCTCCCCCGCCGCCTTTTGTAATAAGGACAGGAGACTTCAAGCCAAAATCAGGTTACATTAAAGGTAAATGAATTTCCCATTTAGAACCAAAGAGAAGCAAAACACTAGCCTCAATTTCCTAAGGAAGGCTTTTCACAGTGACAGTAAAAGAGTCATAAAGGAAATAAAAAATTTAAATTACACCTTTCATATCCCCCCCCACCAAAATCTATGAATGGAAGGTTGCGGACGCCTGGGTGGCTCAGTGGTTTAAGCCGCTGCCTTCGGCTCAGCTCATGATCTCAGGGTCCTGGGATCGAGTCCCACATCGGGCTCTCTGCTTGGCAGGGAGCCTGCTTCCTCCTCTCTCTCTCTGCCTACTTGTGATCTCCGTCAAATAAATAAATAAAATCTAAAAAAAAAGAGAGAAAAAAAAGAAAGTTGCATTTTGCTCCCATTTATACCATAATGTCCTCTCTTATAAATAGTTCTTTAATGGTGCTTCCCACATACATTAATTTGATAGGAGATAAATACAAATGTATTCTCACCCTCATTTTACAGATGAAGAAATCGATTATTGATAATCTGATCAGGGTTATACAAACTCAACTCATCCATGCCTAGTTTACAATAAACTTGGTTTTCCTGCTGCAACTCAGATACAAAAGGTACAGTTGATGAATTTTATATGTACAACCCTGACCGAACTGCCAATCCACACTTCCCTCAGTTTCCAGGCAGTTTCTCAAGCTCCATTTCCATTAGATACTTTCACTTTATACCCTATCCAGTGCATTACTCAACTTTCAGAAATAAATAAATAGCTTCAGGTACACTGCCTGAAAAGATTTATATCGGGCCCTTGAACAAAACTGCCCATCGCCAACTCCCCCATGCCCCCCCCTTGCCACCATATACTCCAAACTCTGCATATAACTTTTTTTTTTTTTAGATTTTTATCTATTTACTTGTCAGAGTGAGAGAAAGACCGAGAGAGAGAGCATAAGCAGGGAGAGGGAGAAGCGGGCTCCCCACTGAGCAAGGAGCCCAATGTGGGACTCAATCCCATGTCCCTGGGATTGTGACCTGAGCTGAAGGCAGATGCTTAATCAACTGAGCCACCCAGATGTCCATATATATAAATTTTGGCTTCCCCAAAACTAAATTAGTAACAGCATACTTTTGACCAGAAGCCTTACTGATAATATAAATGGCGGACTGACACAACTTTTTATGTTATATATATTATATACCGTATTCTTACCATAAAGAAAGCTAAAGAAATTGGGTGAATGTCCTGTAGGTTCTATTCAAGACAACAGCAAGGAGACACTTGAGTAATTTAAAAGAAAGAATGTCTAGGGGTAAATGAAACAAGATGAAACCAGAGCGGGAGACAGACCATAAGAGACTCTTAATTTCAGGAAACAGAGGGTTGCTGAAGTGGAGAGGGGGTGGGAGGGAAGGGGTGGTTGGGTGATGCACATTGAGGAAGGTATGTGCTATTGGTGATTGCTGTGAATTGTGTTAAGACTGATGATTCACAGACATGTACCCCTAAAACAAATAATATATTATATGTTAATAAAAAAATAAATCAGTTAAAAAAAGAGGGAGAGACATTACATCTAACCACAGCATAATAGACATTCTTGTCAAGTCTAGACCTTAGGACAAGTGGCAATTAATTTTAAATCCTGAAATCATCATACACAGTACACTGACCACAGTGAAATAAAATTAGAGATTAACAATATTAAGATGACTAGGTAAGCCCCAATAATTAGAAATTTAACAATCCATTTTTAAATAATCCATTAATCAAAAAAGAAATCATGAGGGAAACTAGAAAATATTTTGAAATAAATAGTAAAAATAAAACACTTCAAATTTTGTGGGTTATAGGTAAAGCAGTGATTAGCGTGATGCTTACAGCTTTAAATATTTGTATTAGAAAAGAAGATAGATATAAAATCAATGATCTGAGTTTCCACTTTAATAAATCAGAAAAAGAACAAACAAAATCCAAAGAAAGTAAATGGAAGAAAATCACAAAGAGAAAAGCTGGTTATTTGACAAGATCAACAAAACTAATAAACCTGTAACTACTCTGGTCAAGAAGAAAAGAGAGAAGACACAAATTACCAGTAACAGGAATAAAAGAGAAAATATCACTACAAATCTAACAAATATTGAAAGGGTAATAATGTTATGAACAATTTTGTGCTGATAAATTTGACAACTCAGATAAAATGGACAAATTTCTTAAAAGACATATGAAAGCAAAATTGAATACAAAAAAGAATAGAAAGACTGAAGATCCCTACACCAATTAAACAATTTGAATATGTAATTAAATACCTGTCCCCCAGACCCAGATGGCTTCTCTGATGAATTTTATTGAAGTTATCAAATATTTTAAAAAGAAATAATACCAATCAATCAAATTATTTCAGAAAACAGAGGAGGAGGGATATTTCTCATCTTATTTTATGAGGCCATTGTTACTCTGATATCAAGTCAGATGAAAGCATTACGAAAGAGAAAAACAATAGAACAATATCTCTCATGAACCCAGAAGAAAAAAAGTCCTTGATAAAATTTTAGCAAATCTAACAATATATAAGAAGGATAATATAACCATGGCAAATAGGATTTATCCCAAGGATAAAAGGTTGGTTTAATATCTGAAAATCAATGTAATTAATCACATTTATAGAATAAATGTTTTTTAAAACCGCATGATCTCTTCAATAGATACAGAAAAAGTATTTGACAAGTCTCAACATTCATCCACAGTAAAACTCCCAGCAAAGAAGGAATAGAAAGCAACTTCCTCAACCTGATTAAAAGCATCTAGAAAAAACATAGAGCTACTACTATATTCAGTCATGAAAGGCTCAATGCTTTCCCCCTAAGATTAGGAACAAGGCAAGGATATCCTTTTCTACCATTTTTATTCATCATTGTACTAAAGATTCTGACTAGTGCAATACAGGTTGAAAAGAAAGAAGTAAAACAGTTTCTGTGCAGACAACCGACCTATACAGAGAAAACTCCACAAAAGAACTGCTAGAACAAAAACACAAATTAGGCAAGGTCACAGGATACAAGGTTAACATATGAAAATCTACATTTCTTTAAACTAGCAATAATGACATAGTAATAATTTTTTTTAAAATTTCATTTACAATAGCATAAAAATATCCTTAGGGGTTAATATAATGAATTTAATAAATGATCTGTGTGCTAAAAATACAAAACTTTACATAGAAGAATCAGAGTAGACTTTGGTATATGGAGAGATATACAATGTTAATGGACTATAAGACTCAATATTATTAAGATGGCAGTTCTTCCCCAACTAACCTTTAAATTCAGGCAAGTGACATTAAATCCTAGCATACTTTTTTGAAAAGACTGACAAATAAAATTGGAATTTTATGTGTAAAGGAAAAGAACCAAAGCCAAAGCTGTCTTGAAAAAGGGTAAGATTGGAAGACTTATAATACCTCACTTTAACAGTTCTTATAAGGCTATAGTAATCATGAGAGCGTGGCAGTAGTGTAAGGATAGACATAAACTTCAATGGAACAGAATAGAGTGACCAAAAATAGACCCATCCTTATATGGCCCATTGATTTTCACAAAGGCATCATGGTATTTCAATGGGGGTAAAGACTAGCTTTGCCCCTAAATGGGGCTGAAACAACTATTTATGGAAAAAAGTGAACTTGAATTTTATCTTAAACAAAAATTAACTTGGTAAGGATCATAGAACTAAAACATAAGAACATAAGAGCTAAAACTACTAAACTTATAGAAGAAAATAGGAGAAAAATCTTTGTGACATTTAGGTTAGGCAAAGATTTCTTAAATAGGACACAAAACTACAATCTATATAAGAAAAAAATTATAAAAATTATTTAAAAGATTATAAAATTTTATAAAAAATTATAAAATAAAAATTATAAAATTTTATAAAAATTATAAAATTTATTTAAAAATTACAAAATTTATAAAAATTATAAAATTATAAAATTAAACTTGGGGGGGACCTGGGTGGCTCAGTTGGTTAAGTAGTTGCCTTCTGCTCAGGTCATGATTCTACGGTTTTGGATTGAGCCCCTCATCGGGCTTCCTGCTCATGGGGAGCCTGCTTCTCCCTCTCCTCCCTGCTCTTGCTCTCTCTCTCTTTCACTTTCTCTCTCTCAAATAATTTTTAAAAATCCTAAAAATGTATTAAATTTTGCTCTTCAAAACATAAATAAGAAAACAAAAACCAAGCCACTGACTCGGAGACATATCTGACAAAAGTTTTATATGCAGAATTTATAAGTTTCTAATAAATCAAAAGGAAAACAATCCAATTAAAAATGGGCAAAAGAGGGCACCTGGGTGGAGCATTATTCATAATAGCCCCTAACTGGAAACAATTAAAGCAGATTAGAAGTGGCCTGGGCCTGGGGCCTAGTGTCAGGCAAGTGAACTGAACATGAAGAATAAATTGGATACAAAGGCAGATAGTAAACAAAATATATGTGTGTTGACTGGCCCACTGATAGCTGTGGTTAAAAACCATTCTGCTCCATTAGATACAGTCGCTATGGCCAATGGCAAAGGAAATAAACAACCCTCCGTGGTAGTCTTCCAGGGTGTTCCAGTGGACAGGTTGGCTTCTCAAGCACTCACCATAGGCTTGATGTCTGTCTCTCTGTCTGCCTTTCTCTCTTGGATAAAGAGTCAACTTATATATAACTTACATAAAACTAAAAGGAATGAGAACCCGGCAGGCCTGGCATCCCCTCCATTGAGGTAGCACACTCGAAATTAAAATTCCCCAGGGGCCTCACCTGGGCCTGGCATTCACTCATGCTGCTGTTTCCTCCTTTGACTTGTGTAAAGAAGCTGGGCAGAGCTAGGGATCAGATTCCAGACAAAACTATCTAAAGATGCTGCTAGAATATTTTTTTTTATTGTTTAAGAAAAATTCTAAAGCTTTCCAGCCCTCTTTCTTGAAATCTTCCCCATTCCAAAGTTATGGTCTTCCAAACCATAAAGGAATATAAGCAAAACTCCTTATTACTATTATTTTTTTAGTTAAAAATGTCGATAACAGTCCTCTTTGTAAGAAGGAAGGAAGGAAGGAAGGAAGGAAGGAAGGAAGGAAAGAAAGAAAGAAAGAGGAAGGGAGGGGGAGGGAGGGAGGAGAGGGGAGGGAAGAAAGGAAGGAGAGAGGGGCGCCTGGGTGGCTCAGTGGGTTAAAGCCTCTGCCTTCCGCTCAGGTCATGGTCCCAGTGTCCTGGGATGGAGCCCCACATTGGGCTCTCTGCTCAGCAGGGAACCTGCCTCCTCCTCCTCTCTCTCTCTGCCTGCCTCTCTGCCTATTTGTGATCTCTATCTGTCAAATAAATAAATAAAAATCTTTAAAAAAAAAAAAAGAAAGGAAGGAGAGGAGAGAAAGAGAGAAAGAAAAAAGGGAGGAAGGAAGGAAAAAAGGGAGGAAGTGTTTCTGTTTACAAGGTGATTTAACTACAGGTCCCATTAAAAATTTGACCAGCTTTCTGAAAATAAAATTTGATCCATGTGGAGTATCATCAGAAGTCCAAATACCAAACATAGCCAGACTGTGCAGTGAGCTAATTACCCTCTAATTTTAAAAAAGTGTTGATACATTCATGTGGATGTATGTTAAAGAAAAAGAGAGAGGGTTATAGGAACAGATAAGAACAGAACAGAACAGCCTTGGAATAATAAAGTCCAAAGGCAGCACAATATAAACCTAGTAGGAGTTTCAATGACAGAAATGATAAGGATGAGGCTGAGAAGGATGGGGCTGTTCTAACCGTCCACAGGAAGCATGAGCAGGAAAGGCAGCTTGAAGAGCCAAGAGACATACCTCAAGATATTTCAGGGAATTTAACAGAAATACAAACAGGAAGACAACAGCTTCATGGCCCATTCAACTTAAATGCACTTTAAAACTGCATTGTAAATTAGTGCATTTCATACAGTTTTCCCAGCATCATTCCATTTTGCAATTTGTCAAAGGGGCTGTGCAGGTTTCTGCAGACCCTTGCAGTTCAGTGAAAGGCATATTATATTCAAGAGAGACATTTAGAATTCCTTTATTTCCCAAACTAGAACATTATTCACCTACTGAGGTGAGTCATTAAACTCAATTCAAAAAAGCTTATCCATCCATCCATCCATCCTTATAGCTGTGGACAAAAATATTTTTTAAAACCTTTATTATATAAATTCAGGTATATGAAATACTGTTCTATGGTAAAGGTCAGAGCATTATCACTTCTAAAACATCAATGGTAATGGGCAACTGGGATACTATTCATAAACTGAATTAATATTTAAATTAAACCCAGATATTTAAAACCAAATTCTTGCTAGGCATAGCGGAAAATGCTCCGGTTATGTAAGTTGAGATCATGCGCTAAATGTAAATCCTTAATTCTGTTTCTACTTTCTTCACCATTAAGCCTTTTCTCCTTAAGATGCTCTCCAATAACAAGATCTACTAATTTCAATGTTATTTTCCTTATCTTCCTTTTCTCATTCTTTCAAAGTAAGTAAGGGGGAGTTAAACAGTCAAATGTTTGACAACAGTTGGGGACCAGAAATATATCAAAATGAATGGCTTATGAGTCTGAAAAATCAATTGCAACAACAAAAAAGTACCTTTTTGTGCAGATTAATGTACACAAGTTAATACTGTTAGAAGCCCCTCTTGCTGAACTTGAGCCTTTAACTAGAACAATGAGTGCTATGAGAAGCAAGGACACTATTTTGTTTACTGGCATATCCCTTAACCCTTGACACACAGTAGGTGCTCAGAAATATGATGAATTGGGGCGCCTGGGTGGCTCAGTCAGATAAGTCTCTACCTTCGGTTAAGGTCATGAGCCCAGAGTCCTGGGATTGAGTCCCACATCAAGCCCCACGTCTCCCTCTCCCTCTCTCTCTGCCTGCTGCTCGCCCTGGTCATGCTCTCTCTCTCTCTCTCTCTCTCTCTCTCTCTCTCTCTCGGTCAAATAAATAAATAAATAAATAAAATCTTTTAAAAAAGAAATATGATGAATTAATTAATGGAAAACAATAAATGAATAGCTGTTAGTAACCAAAACCAAGAAAAAAAAAACATAGCGCATATTATTTCTAACTAAGTGAGGCTCATTTTTATTTTGCTGAGTTCTGTTCTACTTTCCAGCTAGCAGCCTTGACATTGAGCTCTGAGCTCCTGGACAAGGGTTCCTCCTTCTGTCCCTGACCAGAATAGGGTCCACTGGCCCCCAGAGCCTCTCTGGAACCCAGAGGACTAAGGACCCAGAACTGAGTGTGCCATTACATAGTAGGAACACAAGAAGCAAAGAGGTCTTCTGCTCTAAGGGCTAGGAATCCAAAGTATTTTATAGGTACCACTGCTGTTAAAGTTGTTATATAGATGAACATTCCTCTGTTCTGCCAAGTCTGATGATGACTGAGTCTTCACCATGTATATAAAAACCACAGACAAGGTGATAAGCATCAAAAGATTAGGGATAAGATTAGATTAGTTACCCAGGTGAACTGGTTGCCCGAATTGTAATCCCTTAGACAAACGCCCTTATGCCAATCCAATGCCTTCTGCCCATACCCCTTTGTATTTTTTTTCTTTTAAGAATAGAGGAAATGGGGACTCTAACTGTGTCAATATTTCTTTTTTCCCAACTACAGTCTATGGAGTAGTAATCTGGCCCGACCTATTTGGAAATAAACTCAGATCACCAAATCATAGTAACTGACAGACCTATTTTATAATCATCCATTTAATGCCACATTTAGCTCAGACAGAATACAATAGCACAAGCCCCAGTCTCAAATTTGAATTTATAGTAATGTACTTCCAAGAGGGAGGAATAATACAGCCCAAAAGTCTGCTGCCTTGGTGCCCAACCCCACTTAAATCACTTTTTCATATTTGAATTAAAGAGTGTGAGCCCTTCCATCGCATATAGTGTGGCAAGTTCACATCCTCCTCAAGATTTAACAAACCCCAGCCAGTTACATCCCGTGATCTTATCTACTGCTTCCACCGAGCTCTCCCCCAGCCAACTCCTGCCCTGCTCCCTTCTAGTACCATCACCCAGCATGGCACACGGTCCTTGTTCTTTATTCCCTAAAACAACACCACTGGAAGACAAGCTACTACACTAGGCCTAAGTCGGTACAACAGAGGGGGTCAGTAATAACCTCACTGCTCAGCATAACAAAATATGAAGGTGCCCCAGGCAAAACCAGCAGGGGAGACTTGATCAGCCATACTACCTCCTTAATGCAGGGGTATATGACCTCTCTCTCCCCACAAATACACTTTCTCCATTTCCCCACCTATTCTGAAGTCCTCAAACTATCTGACTATGACCAGGGGTCAGAGGGAGTAAAAATGTTCACCTTTCATACTAAAGGAGGCCCATCAGGGTTCCAACCCAAACTGCAGACCTTTATTACAAGGTATTCTTCCTCCTCCTAATACAGACAATAGCCAGCCAGAATAACCTTCTTTCCTCCCCCTACACAACCTTTCTCCGCTCTATTGTTATCATAAAGTGTGATGATTAAGTCCTAAGACTGATTCCACAAGGAGGATACTCACACATCCGTCTCCGTACTTATGGTCTTTGTGTTGAAGGAACATCAAACACGAGGCCAGATCCTGACTCGTAACAGGTGCCATCCCTTCCTAGACCCTTTGCTGCCTCCAGGGCTGGGTTGATTCTGAACCCAAGGCAGACCTTGGAGTTAAGAACTGGCAACATGTGGCTTTGTACAGTGCAAAAGCAATGGATTGGTGGACAAGGCCTGAAGGCAGCACAGTGTGGTCAGCAGATGAAATGAATAAGAACCATTCTGTTAAGAGGTAGCCAGCCTAATGCTACTCTAAATCTATCTCTGAGCATGGAAAGTTTTCAATAAAGCTCCTTCAGAATGAATATTTACTGCCTGGGACCACCCTAGCCCATAGGACTACAAATCAGTGCCACTCTCCAAATACTGTGTCCCAGCTGACATTTCTTATGCCTTGACTTCTTCCTCCCAACTCAACTGTAAGTTTCCAGAGGGCAGGATTTATAGCTTTTTTTGGGCATCCACTCAGAGCTCTAGAGAGTCCCTGCACATTACACAGATTACCAAACCAATTAAGAACCCATGTTTTTCACACCAAGGGAATGTGAGCTATGATTCAAGCCAGCACAAAGCCCATGGTACATCCTGCCACATGAGCCAGCAGGCTTAGTCTGGCTTCCTCTCTCTTCTGGACCATGTGGAGATTTTTCTTGGGTCAATTTGCTTGTACTGTAGATGTGGCTAGAAATTTAATTCATTTTGGCCAGAATATTTTTGGAACTGTGCTTGGAGGACACTTTGCCCAAGAACATCAAACACTGCTAGAATCATGCCCTTCCCTATTGAGAAACATACTGGGTATTTCATAATTTAAGACTGTTCATTAAATGACTATGGAATCTAGTTAAAAGAAAATTTCAGTATGTATTTTAGATCAAAAGATTGTTTTTCTTCTAGGAGAAAAAGAGAGGGAGAGGTGTTTCTTCCTCTTGTTACTTTTGTAGTCTACAGCGACACACTACATTTCAACCTAGTTATATTAATTTTTATGGCTTTTTATTGCAGCAGCTTGGTGACTCCAAAAATTATCCTTCAAAGAACCTGGAGGTACATGGCTAGAATCACAGGTACAAGCGGGGAAACTGCGTTCTTTTGCCTTAAATGTGAAATTTATGAGCAGGTAATTTCGTCCCCTACAACCTGGGCTGTAAGAACACACATTTGAGTATGACAATCACCCTAAAATATAATTCAGTCATCCTGAATTACTTGAGATATTTCAAAATAGAAAGCTTCCCACCAGAGTGATCAGCATATCATTTTCATGAAAGAAAACTTTCTTCAAGAATGACTGTGCTTCAAATTGCAATCTCTCCCATCTCAGGAGGACGGAGCCACAGTGTGTGTCTCTAACCAACAACATGACATAATGCAATAGGATGCATTTTGGGTGGACAACATTTGTGGATGAAAACAAGTTAGTCACAACAGCAGGCTGTCTTTTGTGTGCATATATATTCACAGGTCCTGCCCCATATACAGAGAAAGCTTTGCTCTCTGTGGGTGTGAAGATTCATTTTTCTTTCTTAGTGTTTTCCCACCGGAAGGGTTGGCAGCTCACTTCCTGTTTCTTGGCATGTCCACTCTGAATATGAAAAAGACACCTCACAGAGCAACTTGATAGATTCCATCATAAAAGCATGTATTATTTACTTGTGACTCATGCCCTGAACTCTGCAGCAGCCCTACAGGGCTTTCTAAAAGTCTTGCCTTGCTATAGCCCGCCTTTGAAGCCGCCAAAGTCTCCATATGCACTCTATCATTGGTCACATGTGAATGACTTCCTTTTCAAAGGAGCCATGTTCCAGGTAGCTTGCAATAATCACCACCCATCTGTATCATCAAAAGTTATCCTCAGAATGTCTTTCTGGGGAACCATGCTATTTGGAACATTGGAGAATTCGATCAGAAATATAGGCCCTGAAGTCTCCCTCGGCACCTAATTCTTCCTGAAAAGCCCCCACTGTTGTACACTGTTTAGAAAGGCAGAATCTCAGGCTTCACCCTGACCTCAAAATCAGAATCTGCATCTTCATAAAACCTCCTGGGGACTCGTATATTATCAAAGGTGGGGAAACATTGTTACACGAGGGCTAGCTTGGTGCCCAATGGGAGCCTCAGGCTTTACTGCATAATCTGAGTCAACAACCAAAGCCAGTTCTGAGCAAACTGTTCTTTTAAAGATGCAATCAACTAGCTGTGTGACCTTGGGTGAGTGACATTAACCTCTTCAAAAAAGATTTTTAAAAACATTAATAATAGTACCTGACTCATAGTGCTACCATGAGGATTACATTGGGTAATATAGGCAAAGAGTAGTTAGCTCACCACCTGGCATGTGGATAATAGCCAATAAACATTGGGTTTTCACAAATGTATTTTTAGACACAAGGTGGAAAAGAGCATGCAATCTCAGACATCTTGCTACCAAGTTACTACAGGAAAACCAAGGTAAATTGTCCAAGGCAGCAGATCAGGCAATGAAGTGAAAAGGCCAGATGTAGAAGTTGCATCTCTGAGTAGAGAGGTGGTTACCAGGAAACTGGGAGGATGGGCACCAGCCTACCGTGCCACAAGAGCGAGCAGAGGGTAAAGGCAGCGGGTCGACTATGTCAAACCAAAATAAAGCAGAAAGTAAGCTGTAGGACACTGGTGGCAACAGAGGAGGGACAGGCTGTGCCACAGGAGTGTGGGAAGCTAGATGCTCTAGGCCCAGACCCAACTCTCTGCCTCAGTAAAGACCACAGGTGCCATCCAGGACTCAGGCAGGTCCCATGAGGTCTGTCCTGTTCATTAGCCCCACCAGTCTAAACCAGGCAGCGCTGCTCACTATTTTACTCCCCTCACTTTGTGTTCTTGGGACTCTGCCTCTCTTTCTCTCCCCATCTGTGCCCTTTCTTCTGTTTCTTTCACTACGAACATGCAGCCAGGTCACCCCAAATTCCCTAGGAGGGGTAGGGGCTAGAAAAGGCCAGAAGCCCCCCCCCAAAAAAAAAACCACTGGAAGAGAGACCGCAGGCTACAGAATGGCTAATGTTTGGTCAACCTGCAAGTAGGGCTTTGGATGGGGCTGGGAGAAAGTGGGAAGAAGAACGGGACTTTCTCAAAGCAGCATCCTTCCTCAACTTGCAGCCCAGTGCTATGAGCAGCCCAGCCTTGCAAAAGTAAGCTTGCAGAAGGTCACATGAACCCATACGTCAGCCAGGGGACTGCCTGCCTATAAAAGGCACAGTATATGCCTCATTCAAGGACAAATTCATTTGCCAAATGACAACCCTGTCGGTAATATTAAGGCGTCTTCCGTGCACTGCTTTCTAAGGCTGATCTGTAAACGACATCATGATGCATCTGTAGGACGGGCACTTTTGGAGCACCATTAAATTCATCTATTTGAATTCTCTGCTTCAGAGCTCTCTCCATGGAGCTGAGTAAGGTCAACACCATGAGACTTAATGGTTTCTTATGAAGGGATTGTGTCAGGTCATGAGGGCCAGTGTCTTCCACATTCTACCAAAGACTCCAACCTCAGTCAGCATTGCCTTCAGACTTGCCTCTCTTTACCAGGGACTACTACAAATGACAGAGAAACTTTAATTATACAACACAAACATAATGATAACATGCACCATAAACACTCATCCAGATAATCTTTTACACTTGCGGGACATGTGGTAATGTGGGGGAAAAAAAAAGAATGAGACCATGGGAAGGGAGGGAGGGACCAAGGGAGGAAGGGAAGAAAGAGAAGGGGATGAGAGGACCTTGGAGCAGAACTCAGAAGTTATCCCAACTGTTCCTCTCATCCTTAGGTCCCTGAGCAATTCTCTTCCCCTATCTGAATCTCAATTCGATCATACCCAAATGGAGAAAACACCTTGAAGCATTCAGTAAAGATGAAATGATAAGATGTGGAAAGTGCTTTGTGTACTATGTATCACTGTAGAATTTAAATTTTATTTTTGCTCTAAGAAAAACAATACCCCTCCAAAAGAGTTAAGATATAAATCATGATTAATGCTCAAGACACTCGAGAAAATTTTTGTGTTTATTTCAAACACAAACATTATTTGTTATTATTTCAAAAGTATGGCTTAAGTGCAAGTGCCCTCAGGATACACAAAATATGTAACAGATTATTTTTTCTTACATACTTTCAGCTTTATTGTTACTGCTAACATCATTTCCCCTCTTAAAAATATTTCTTTTTTTCTTCTCACACATGTAAACCTATTCAGATGGCATGACAGGTTTTCCAATATTATAAAAATCCCTTCCACACACTTTGTGATCTGCCACAGCTGATCTGGGGACGCTTTTCCCACCACATGGAGATCAAGGAGTCACTATAGGCTCGTTGACAAGAAGGGGCCTAAGGGCTCCTACAGAAATCCTAAAGGTTTCAAAGGCACTGTTCATTTAAATTGGGAAGGGAAATGAACATGCACACAGAACATATTTCATACATTTCCAGTGGGAGTGTTTGCTTATAATAGTACCATAAAAAATTCCCACAGGAAATGAGACCCCCCCAATAAAATAAGATTCCCAAATTGAAATAGAGTTCATGAGATTTCAAGCATGTTTAATGCTTAAAAATGTTCTGAAATGGAAAAAGCTGCTCAAAATTTGCAGACACAGAGAAACACACACACACACACACACACACACACACACACACACAGTGGCAAGTGGCCATTTAGAAAACCAGTGCTATAAGGAGGAAAGGGCGAGGTGTGGCAGCCCATTTAATTCGTGATCCTGAAGCAAACACCACTGTTGTTATAATCTTGCCTCAGGGTCTTGGTCTTCCCTTGCTGAACCATACTGAAGTAGAAGTGACGGGAGGTGGCCCAGTCCCGGTGTGGAGAGGTCCTCCAGGTGGGGCTCCAGGTCAGGCATATGGCAGAAGTACTGTTGGTAGAAAGCTGCAGAGCTTGGGGGTCAGGACCCAAGGTACCCAGCAAGGGACAGCGGCAGCACAGAATGAACTGATTTGTGGACACCGGGGGAATATCCCCAGGAAGCACCCCAAAATATCTGAGAGCACCAAGTAGAACCAAGTGGAATCACATCAACAGAAATTTCCACAGATCTACGTCCCTTCTTGCTGATATAGGACCCCCTATGCCCTCAAAGTCACTCTCTGCTTGAGAATTTCTGTCAAGTCCTGGGGGCCACTTGGGCTCTGTTATCCTGTCACCAGTGCCCTACACCCATCCTAGTGCCCAAATTCTAGAAGCCCAGAAGGCAGAGAGGAAGAATGGCAGTTTTTCCTTTCTGTTACCCTCCCTTAGAGTTGTCACAGCAGTGTTTTACAGAGTTCGGTAAAATAGATCTTCAGTTTTTCATTTACAGGGCATCATTCTCCCTCAGAAGCAGTCCCAGTGAAGCTAGAGTTCTGGTCTGCAACCTGTGCTCAGGTCTCCTGCTGTCCTCCCATGGCTCAGGTGCTGTGCGGGGCCATAGGGCGAGGCCTGGTTCAAGAGGCCTAGCATCCTTTCGATGGGTCTTTTGTGGGCAGGTCAACCCCACCAGACTTTAAGACCTTCCCAGATACAGTCCAGACTCAAGATGGGATCTCAGCCACCGGAAGCATGGTTGTTAATGCTCAGTGGTATTGGTAAAAATTTCTGCACAATCAATCAAGTTTATAGGAATACTCATGTTTTCCTGGGGATCCCGATGAGTTAGCACCCCCCAGCTGTACAGGATTATGATCTAGAAAATGGTCCTGTGGTCTGAAAGGCACACTTTAAAATGTTTAAATATCTGAATGAGAGCCTCAAAGGGCATGGGAACTAACGCTTCCTGAATACTTATTGTATGCCAGGTGCCATGCACTCTTCCTTCTTCAGGCAAAACAGGAAGTTGATGTTAGTATCTCTATTTTACAGAGGGGGGAACTAAAACTCTTAGCTATTAAGTCATCTGTGGAAAGTCACAAAAATATTAGGTCAGGACTTACAAAATGCAGGCCTCTTAATTCCCAATCCACTCTCTCCATCATTAAACACCATTTTCCAAAATAATCTAGTTCAGGGTACCAGAAGAGCTGAAGACAAGTGTGTTTAGCCTGCTTGTGAGCAGACACCCATGCAAGGGTACATACACACTCCCAAATCCAGCACAAGGATTGTAATTAAGCTTTTCTGACACTCAGGCACGGTGAGGATAAGTACTTTTAAACTAGGGCAGCCTTAATTTAGAAATGGGGTGAGATGGATAGTGACACAGCCAACTTAATTGGCATCTTAATTCTTTTTAAGATCAAGAAGATCAAGTCACACTTAAAGCGTTCGTTAGAAGCTGAGAATAAAATCATAGGCTTAGTTCTGACCTGGAAAAACAAAATGCAGAGCTTCAACCCCAGAGAGCTTGCATTAAGGGACATCTGCTCTGGTGGGAGCTGTAATGTGTACAATGCATTCTATATGATCTGATTGCTCCAGCTTTTGCTGCAATGAGCAGGTTTTGGAATGAAGACAGGTGGGGGCTGCTTAGGAAACAAAAAATAATAAACGGTTACTGTTTTAAGCCTTAGAGTTTTTGGAGTAGTCTGTTACACACCATAACTGAGCTACTGGCTAGCTGCTACAGACAATAATTTTCCTTTCTAGCGATAAGATTCTCTCAAAATCTATTGCCAGACCATAGAGTAACCACTCTGTGTGGTTTTTTTTTTTTAAGATTTTATTTATTTATTTATTTATTTTTCTTTATTTATTTGACAGACAGATCATGAGTAGGCAGAGAGGCAGGCAGAGAGAGAGAGGAGGAGGAGGTAGGCCCCCCGCTGTGAGCAGAGAGCCCGATGTGGGGCTCGATCCCAGGACCCTGAGATCATGACCTGAGCTGAAGGCAGAGGCTTTAACCACTGAGCCACCCAGGTGCCTCTATTTATTTTTTTTTTTACAAAGAGTGACACAACCAGAGAGGGAACACAAGCAGGGGGAGTGGGAGAAGGAGAAGCAGGTTTCCCACCGAGCAGAGAGCTTGATGCGGGGCTCAATCCCAGGACCCCAGGATCAGGACCTGAGCCAAAGGCAGACACTTAACAACTGAGCACCCCTTGTTTCTTTTTCCTAAAACACTCAGGTTAAAAGATATGCCTCGGTGGCTCATTCGTTAAGTGTCTGCCTTCAGCTCAGGTCATGATTCCAGGGTGCTGGGACTGAGCCCTGCATCGGGCTCCCTGCTCAGTGGGAGCCTGCTTCTCCCTCCCCCACTCCCCCTGGTTGTGTTCTCTCTCTCTCTCTCTAAAAATAAAATCTTAAAAAAAAAAAAAAGAGAGATGCCTCTATTTAACTAACTTCTTTTTTTCATATATAGAAATGATACATTAGTTTTCTTTAGGAAACAAAATTAAACAGGGGTGGCAAAATGTGGAATTGGTAGTTTTGAATGAAGAAGGGTCAAGATGCAACAAGAGGAATTATACCAGAGCAAGGGCACAGATCAACATGCACTTTCATAAGAAAACACAGAAGAAAAATTAATGGCTGGCCCTAGATATTAGAAGACCCTCCAATTCTTACTCATACTCGAGTACAAAAGAGCCACGGCAACATCTGAGGAGGGGCTCTCTCCGGTGTTCCCAGGTTCACTCCCTATCCCAAGGGTTTCAAGAAGGAACGTCTGATCTAGACGGATCTAGGACCCCTGACGTCAAAGAACTCTGTAAAGAGAAACGTCTCTGGAGAGTCGTGCTGTGTGTCTCACGAGGACTCCTGGCCAGGGGACATGGTGGAAGGGTGCTTCCCCCTTTGCTTCTGGCCAAGGCAGAAAGACGGTCATGGGGCCACTCAAAAAGCTTTAAACAAGTCAGGGAGCCTCAGTGCACTACTGCCTGATTCCCACCAAAGAAACCGAGGAATGGAAGAGAGGGGCTGAATTCTTTGCTCCTGCTGCATGAGCTAAGGGATTTCCCAGTCTTCCTAAACAAAGGATGCGGATCATGAGGGAGAGCCCACGGAAGTCGGTTCAAACCTTCCACAAACAGTCCGACTGGAAAAACAAAGGGATCCTAACAGAAAGGGTCTGTGTGCAGGGGGCCATCCAAATAGCAAGAGAAGCGTCCAGTGGAGGAAGAGGCATCACCCACATCAAGGAAAGTACAAGGGAAAATTCCCAGTGGGCAACTCTGGAGAACCCACGTGGACCAGTTTTCCACTGTGGCATAGCCGATAGCCATAAATTCAGTGGCTTAAAACACCTGGTGATCAGCTCACAGTTCTGTAAGCTGGAAGGCCAGCAGGGCATGGTTAGGTTCTCTGCTCAGGGTCTCATGAGGCTGTGCTGTCACGTGGAGCTTGGGATTCTCTTCCACATCCACCCGTGTTCAGGGCAGAATTCAGTTCCTTACTCTTGTAGGACTGGGGTCCCCATTTCCTACAGCATGGCCCACTCCTCTGACAACAGGACAGCTCACTTCATCAAGGCCAGCAGGATGGCATCCAAGCTGCTGGTGCTTCTCATCTCTTCTAAGGACTCACCTGGGGATCAGGCCCATCCTGGATATTCTCCCTTTTCATGAACTGATTGGGAACCTTATTAAATCTGCCAAATCCCTTCACCCTTACTATATAATCTTGAGAGTGACTATCCAATCACAATTAGAGCTGCCACCCACGCTCAGGGGAAGGGATTAGCTGGGGTGTATATATCTGGAGGCCAGGATATTGGGGACCACCTCAGAATTTTGTTTCACCTACTACAAAATCACTAAACAGAGAGCCATACAATAATGGAGACCCAAAGAACACAAACTATCTTGGCCTTGCCAGCATTCCAACTTCCCTAACCCTCTCTCTTTGTATGTTCTATCTTGGTTAGCATGCTGGAGGCAGGGTAGAAGTGTGATGGGGTTTAAGGACAGACGGCCACACCTGCTCTCTGGACTCCTACCCACAGACACTGACCAAGCTACTTTTTACTGCCTAACAATGAGGAGTCAGGGAAATGCCCGAGCTGAACCAGAAGGGTGAAGAACTTCCATGGGAGACAAACAAATGAAAATATTTTTAAAGATTTTTTTTTTTTAATTTGAGAGAGAGAACAAGCAGGAGAGCAGCAGGCAGATGCAGAGGAAGATGCAAGTTCCCCACTGAGCAGAGAGCCCAAGTTGGGGCTCGATCCCAGAATCCTGGGATCCTTGAGTCCTGCTTGATCAATTATAAGGAGTGGTGGGTTTGGAGGCCACTTGGTTTTCTTCTTTATGCTTTCTGAACTTGAAACACCTAGTAAATATATTAATCACATATATGCTTTTTATATTAAGATAACACTATAAAATATTTACAAAAAAAGTTGATCGGATCATGAGTTTCTTACTAAAGTTCCCAAACAACAACAATAACGACGACAACATCACTCTAGGATTCACTGCTGGGATTTTAAGAGCTTGGGCTCATTCATTACTCCTTTAAAGGAGTAATAAGTACCTCTGGCCCAGATTAGGAAGACAAAGGTAAACATTCAGGATACGGCTTTTGTGGCTGATGTCACATCACTCTGGTCCCTTTTTGCAATGTTCACGCTTCTATTTGAATGACGTGGATGAAGACTGGTGAGTATTTTGGGTAGGTGCCATGTTCCATGACATGAAGCTTAGCAAGTCAGTCACATCTCAGAACACATCTCATTTGCACAGTAATTTTTTACATAGAATTTAGCCCTCAGGACCACCCACTGCAGACATGGCCTCTCCAAACATCTGGGAAAATAAGAAGTGTAAAAGGCATGTTGTTAAGCATATTTACATGATTAGCATACAGTATAAATTCTACACAAATGTCAAAAATTGGTCTGTTGCAGAAGATTTTCTAGAGTCAGTTATGGATAATGTTCCATTTCAAGGGGCTGCTTGGGCAGTGGGATCAAAGGCTCTTTTGTTTTACATACCAGCAAGGTTTTCAAACCAGCTGGTCAGAGAACTATGCAGCTTATCAAGGGAACAGGAACTCAGCCAGCCACAGCCAATACTGAAAAGTAAATTAAGACAGGAGTACTGAGGCATTTATCACTTTAAACAAAAGAAGCAGATCAGAAATATTTTTGTTTCAATACACTGCCTTTAGGAGAAAAAGGATATTAGCAAACGTAATCAACAAGTAAAATTTATAAGGGGTATTGTAGGAGCCAGGAGCGAAGTAAGAGCTTAGGTAAGTTACTTTGCCATAACCCTGGAAAATAAGAATAAGGGCTGTTATCTAGCTTGCAGAAAGGAGACCTAGACGAGGCAGGTTCAATCAATTGCCCACAAAAATAAAACCAAGCATGGGAACTGATTATTCACCAGCCTTAGAGAAAACATGGATGGCTATTAGGTTTCAAATAGATGTGCAGTAATGACTCTTACCATTTTATAATAAAATTTTTCCATGTTTCTCATTCTTGTCCTAAGGTATCTCTCATATTTAAGATATTTTTAAAAATTTTAAAACACAGAGCAAGTAAGCGATAGCGCTGAAGTAAACTCCGATGACTCCCAGTGGTGTGTTCATTAGAACGGATCCTGGGACAAGGAAGGTTTCCAAATCACAGCTCCTCCTCACTCCACTCATCATAAAACAGAGCAGTGATAAAAGAAAGCGATCTTGTGACTTTTGGGCCACCTCCCAATTCATATCATCAGCAGTATGTCTGGCACAGGTACTCACATTGGATATCACTAAAGACACTCCGTCATAATTTGAAATCTTCTGGTTTGTTTTATTGTGTTCGATCTCTAATGAGAGCACCAGCCAAAAGCTCTTAATGACTATAGTATACTTTCCACAACAGGCTGATTTTCACACCTGTATCAAATTATTTTAAATAGTCTAATCATGTAAATATGCTTAACAAGAAGATAATCAATCTTCTCAACCCCATTTTCCAAACAAATATTCCTAGTGAAGACACAGAACAGTTTCATTTAGGAAGTTCAGAGAAAATGCACTTGCTGTTTAAAGCAGACAGACACACTGGACTCTAAAAATACGGAGCGCAGGGAAGAGAATCTGGGTTCTGCGTGGAGAGTTCCGATCTGTGAAAGGCAGATGAAGTGGGGTAAGTAAAGGAGACTTGGAGGGGAGGAAAGAGGAGAAAAGAGAATGGTTATCTCAGGTATGGCAGAAGCAAGGGCCCCTTGTGAAACCTCCTAGGCACGGTAGACACACTGTCTTCTAAACTCTAGTTTCCTTCCCACACTAGAACACTCATCTGTAGTACTCATGTTCCAGAAAACTAAAAGCTCCTAATGTGTAACACCAGACACCATGAGAAATTGAAAACATGAGCATTAGTTAGAACAATGTCTCCTCCCAAACTGGGCTCACAGAACATGTGTGTTCCACAAGTTGTTAACAAGTCTTTTTCTTTCTTTTTTTTTTTTTTTTTAAGATTTTATTTATTTATTTGACAGAGAGAGATCACAGGTAGGCAGAGAGGGAGGCAGAGAGAGAGAGAGGAAAGCAGGCTCCCTGTTGAGCAGAAAGCCCGATGTGGGACTCAATCCCAGGACTTTGAGATCATGACCTGAGCTGAAGGCAGCGGCTCAACCCACTGAGCCACCCACGCACCCAACAAGTCTTTTTCTAAAAACAAAAAGGACTCCGTGGTTAAGTAAGGTATGGAGATTGCAGCACCAAGCAAAGTCGAACAGGCTTTCTGATTTCTTGGGACAGTCAATGGACTAATGAGAGTGGTAAGTCAGCAGAGGAGCCAGGAGGCAACCAAGGGTGGGGTGCACGTTCTCCACCACCAACATCCCCTCTATGTTTTGACAAAGAAAATTCCTGTCTTCCTACTCTCATATAAGAGAACGTTTTTGAGTTGCCTCTTCTGGGTCAGTTGTCCTAAAGAACAGCTACCCCTAGAAGCTTCCTGTGAGGCATTTTGAACAGCTAGGTGTGTACCCAGTGTCCCCAGCCTGGTCTGAATATGGAGCTTCTTCTGTCAAAAGACATCTATTACTATGTCAGCAAAGAGAATACTAAAAATATATGAAATGTGGTTTAGCAAAATTCACATTAGAGATATTAAGGTGAGGCTGTTCTTCTATGCCCCACTACTATTCTAGATTCCTATTTTTCTTCATCATGGAATGCCAACTGGGCCACTTTCTGGTAATCCTGGAGTACAGTATTTAGCAGACTTGGTAAGCCACCTCCAATGAAACAGTGAAGAAAATCAGAGTCATCCCATGAATTCCTCTGAGGACCTATAGTAACTTACTTCATTGCCTGACCCCCTGATAAGTGTATTCTCAAAAAGAACTGGTAAATTATAGGGCTTTTAGAGGACACTTATGATTAAGAATTATTCTGTTTCTACTCTCTTCTCATGTATATTCATTACTTAAGTGCATCTGTATCTAGGTACACATTTTACCTACTAAATTCCAAGTATGTTTTAAACTTCAAGCCTTTGTAGGTAACAGCATCTAGTTTACACAGCAGTGCTTGGTTACACACACCCTAAGAAAAACTTGGAGCTCATGAAAATGAAAACCCTATGTGAACTGGCAAACCACAGCACATTTAGAGTATTTACTATAAGTGAGAAAACGAGATATGGTAGAATTTTCATCTCTGCTAACTTTTGGAAGATGTTAAGTCTTTTTGGAAGAGGCAAAGTTCCCCTTGAGGAAATTAATCCAAAGAAGCAAAATCCAAGGCAAGGCCAACAAAGGAAGTGCTGATGGTAAACCGAGGAGAGTATGGCACATTGATCCCAAATGTTTCTGAACTAGAAAAAGAGGAGTTCCATCTCTGGCAATACAGTGAATGAGATCCCCAGACCTGCCCCCTGCTGGAAACAACTAAAGTGCTGGATAAAATAAAATGAACAATCTTTAAAATACAAGTAAAAAAGCAAGCAACATTCAGAAGTTACATGAAAGCAGGCACTCAGGAAGTCACTGAGCAGTGAATGAAGGCCAAGGCGATGAATTTGAGTTTTTATTTTAATGGCTCTTGCAGCACAGTAGACAGAGGACAAAAAATCCAGGGCATTTTCACTATGGGGGTCCAACAATAAACACTGCTGTTTGATAAAACTGGGTCTCTTGAGAATTATATGCTTAGGGTAATGGTGAACTAGAATAAAGCCACCCCCTGTGCTCATCTTACCCAATGGCCTATAAGGAAAATTACTAGTCTTGAGGAGGTGGGAAACAATCTCCCATGAGAATTTATGACCCTAAGCTTGTTCTTAGGGCAGGTTTATAAACTAAAATCATACTTTCTGGGTAAGTCAAAAACCTCAAACCAATAACAGAAAATGGTCAAAAGCTAAGGATATTTAAGACATTTGGTGGATATAAATGCAAGTAGCCCCTGGAGGCCTTCAATCTAGGCCTCAGGAAGGACCACTGACATAGTTCTAAGAAAACAGAAGCTCACATTAAAACACACACACACATCCACACATTCCGACAAAACAAGAAGCAAAGCACCATGAGTTAGAGCCAGCAGAAGCACAGGAAGCTGAATGAGATTTGCAAAGACTTCAGATATGGAGAATATCGGTTATACAAAAGAAAATTAAGTATGTTTAATATGTTAAAAAAAAGAGAAATGGAAACTTTATATAAGGAACCAGACACAATTTTTTAAAAATGACTAGTCCAACTGAAAGAAATAAATAAAACTTCTAAAATCAAAAATGTAATAACTTAAACACAAACTTACTGCATGGGTTTAATAACATAATAGTGACAGCCAAGCAGTGACTTAATGACTGGAGGGAATTATCCAGAATGTGAAACAGAAAAACAGAAGACATGGGAAATATAAAAGCATTAAGAGACATGGGAGATAGACTGAGAAGAATTAACATACAATTAATCATAAGGAGAGGAGAATGAGAACAATACAGAGACAATATCTGAAGAACTAACGGCTGACAATTTTTTGGAACTGCTGAAAGACACCAATCCAGAGACTTGGGAAGATCACAAAATTCAGAGAAGGGAGTAAGATCTTGGTCAGGGGAGAAGGGGAGAGAGAGGGAGAACAAAAGGAAGAAGAGGAGGTAGAGAAAAAGATAAAGAAATTCATGGGTGCCTGGGTGGCTCAGTCGTTAGGCGTCTGCCTTTGGTTCGTGTCACGATCCTGGGTTCCTGGGATGGAGGCCCACATCGGGCTCCCTGCCCAGCGGAAGGCCTGCTTTTCCCTCTCCCACTCCCTCTGCTTGTGTTCCCTCTTTTCTCTGTGTCTCTCCCTTTCAAATAAATAAATAAAAATCTTTAAAAAAAAAAGAAATTAATGTCTACACATATTATAGGGAGAAGAGAATATCACATAGAAAGACCTTAAAAAAATAGCTGAGAAAAACTATCCCACCCATGCGGCCCCAACAACTATAAACAATACTTTCTTTCCAGGGACCCATACAAGCCTCCAGACTATACTTCTTGTGTAGAAGACAGGTATTCACCTGCCAGCTTCCTGAAAACATAATAACTTCACTGTAGTGCTGGTCCTAAGAGCTCATTGGAAGGTTTAAGGAAACACCACCAGTAGATCATGTAGCCCTTAGGCACCTGAGGAGCATGCTCCAAAATGAAGCTACTCTTGGTTATATAAGGGGGTTCTTGGAGGAATGACTGATTCATTATCTATGTGCATTCTGCAGGCAATGAGCACTTACAAAGGGAGTCACCTGACTGAAAAAAGGGGAACAAAATTTGTCCTTGAACTGAAGTGATCAACAGTTTCTTGACTCTAGAAGGCACTCAACTCACTGGGCCAGTTGGTCTAGGTGACCGACTTGCCTTGGTCTCTTGTGGGCCAAGGCAATCTGTGCAATAACTTATCCATTCTGTCATGCCCAGATAAATGCCTCAGGTCGTGTGGAAAGGTCAACAGAGAAATGTAAGGAAAAACCACCTGACTTTCTCAGGTAGTCTTTGATGGTTTAATGGGATTTCTTCTGCTTGTTGGGTCTGGGATCCTGGGGCACAAGGCTGAAGACATTATTTCAGGTTGGTCTTGTTCTGTTGATGATAGCCTTAATTAAATATTGTATGAAACAAATTGAATGGATTTGATTCTCAGCATTTGTGGTGATCAATAGAATGGTGTACTCAGGGGAAAATTTCTCAGAAGCCAAGACCATGTAAAAACAAGAGGTGGATATTATTGGAAAACAATTCTCCATGGGGCTCTTGTGATTCTGCAAATCTTGTGAGCAAAGGCACTAATGTCCTTCGTTCTGGATTATAATTTCAAGAATGTCTACATAGGAACCAGCCTTACAAGACAGTATCTCCCTCTGGAGCCAAGGGCAAGTCTGTTTACTTCAGTATAATAAAAGATAATACTTCCCTCCAAACTAAAGGAGGAGCATGGGGCACCTGAGTGGCTCAGTGGGTTAAGTGTCTGCCTTCAGCTTAAGGTTCAGGTCATGATGGAGGTTCCCTCCTCAGTGGGAAGTCGGCTTCTCCCTCTGCTCCTCCCCTCCCCTCCCCCATGTTTGTGTGTGTGCATGCGTGCACTTTCTCTTTCTCTCTCTCGCAAATAAGTAAATAAAATCTTTAAAAAAAATGAAGGAGGGGCACGCTTACTGCTAATTATAAAAGATTTGGGTTATCTAAGCTCAGGGTTTATTTAATTCAACCCACTGCCTATGCATCCATCTGGGCCAATGGCACCCCAGTGGGACTTGGGGCAAGGAGAAGTGATCCTAATATGCTGATGCTCATGCTATTTGTCATTCTGGAAGTAATAAAGTCCTTTGTTGATAATCCAGGAGTCTCATATCTTCTGCCAGTATCCACAGAACTGGCAGGCTAAGTTGTTAGCTTGCAAGTAGGGTAAAACCTTGGACAGTTCCCAAATCTTGACTCAAACAACCTAAAAGAAAATGGGCAAAAAACTTGAAGATGCAATTCATGGAAGAAAAATCAGGATAGCCAATAAACATAAGTAAATGAAAACGAGAGCTCCAATGAGATACTATTTCACCCTGAAAAGCCTGACAAAAGTAGAAGAGTCTGACAGGAAGAAACTCAACATTTAGACACTGCTGGTGAAAATATAATTGAGCTAATCACTCTGGAAAACAATTTGGCCTTCCAGTGCCATTGAAGACATACATATCCCATGCCCTGGCAGTATCATTCAAAGGTGATTCACTGAATCCCTTGCATACAGGCACTATAAGACAAGTATTATTTGCAATAAAAAAATACTTAGAGCAACTCAGATATCTACCAATAGGAGAGTATAAATATCTACCTTGTGGCATATTTATACCACCCATGCAGCTATACGGACATATGTCAGAAACTTGTTGAAAAATAAAGTTGCAAAAGAATAAAGCTATTATGATTCATCATATAAGGTTTAGAAACATATTTTTAAAAACCAAATTGTTTAGGAGCACATATATCTGAGGAAATCTATAAAGAAAAGAAAATAAATGACAACTACAAATGCTGAGTAGTGGTGACCTGAGAAGAGAGAGAAATGGGTGAGCCCAGAGAGCCCCGCATTGGGCTCTCTGCTCGGCAGGCAGCCTGCTTCCTCCCCTCTCTGCCTGCTGCTCTGCCTACTTGTAATCATTCTCTCTCTCTGTTAAATAAATAAATTAAATCTTAAAAAAAAAAAAAATGAAAGACAGCAAAGGTCAGGACTCTTCTGCTTGGACCAAGTGGTGGGAACATGAGTGTCCACTGAACCACAATGCTTCTTAATAGCTTACATATATGTTACAAGTATTTGTTTGTAAGAAGCTAAAAAGATTTTATTTATTTATTTGACAGAAAGAGAGAGAGAGCGAGAACCAAGCAAGGAGGAGTGGCAGGCAGAGGGAGAAGCAGGCTCCCTGCTGAGCAGGGAGCCCAATGGAGGATTCCATCCCAGGACCCTGGGATCATGACCCAAGCAGAAGGCAGATGCTTAACAACTGAGCCACCTGGGCGCCCCATAAGAAGAAGCCATTTTTTAAAAAGGGATGCCAACTGCCTGAGGAGCACAGGCTGATTCCAGGTTGTTTTCCTTCAAAAAACAAAAACAACCAACACTGTGAAGAAATCATCACCAAGGGCTTTTTCTCCCAGTGAGTTGTCACATTCCAGGGTCAACAAACTCAAACCTACTTTACATAACCTCATCTAGAGTTCAGGATTAAACTTTTTAGAATCAAAATACATGATGCTCGGTGACACGGACCCTGAATCAAAAACAGGGTCAATGTGAAGTACTGCTCTGTTGTTTTAGGAACCGCTGAAATTTACAATGCTACCTGAACACTAAAGAGCCCAGCTCCATGAGCACGTGTCTGTGAAGTGTCTTTCTGTCACCGAGGGGCAGAGCTCTGCCTGAGGACATGCTACACACATCATACCCTCAACTGCTTCACATCATAACCTTCCTGCTTCACAGGAAGAGCAGGTACTCGCTGGATCACCATTGTGCCTCTTCAGCTTACGAGACCCAGCTGATGAGTGAACAAAGATGGGAACGCCCTTGGAAGTACGGATATCTACAGCCATCCATAAAATGTCCTTCAGAACACCATTAAAAGAGATCATTCATGATTTTACTGCTATAGGGCCTGCTATAAAGATTCAATCTTATTAGAACTTTTTATGGTAATATAAAAAAGTTTTACCTTCATTTTGGGGAGGGCAGGGAAAAGGGAAGAGATATAGATAAATATGGAAACTTTTAGGAATCAGAATATTTCAGCTTGCTTAAGAAACATTCACCATAAAATGCAAATAAATACTTCAAATAGTAATGATCTAAATATAATTCAGAAATGTTTTTGGCCCTGCAGATCTTTTATCATTGTCTGATTTGGGTGGACGGGGTGATCCTAAGAAAAGTAAAACAGAAACCATTGTTAAATGATGGGAATTAAATATTTAAATTTGCAAGTCTACTGAGACTTCTTCAAGAGATTGGTAAAACACCAGGGGACCTTCATCAGTGCTGTATATTAGCAGAAAAGGCATCTGTACTTCCCCAAAATTCTGCCTAAATGTCTCATCAATGGCTTGCTTTATCTGACAATTTAAAGTTTATTTCTTTATCTTGGATTCTACATGCTTTCAGTTTTTTGTTTTTTTTTTTTTTTTGGTTTTGGTTTTTGTTTTTGTTTTTGTTTTTGTTTTGAGAAAAAGAGTGCATGCACGTGTGGAGGGGACCAGAGGAAGAGGGACAGAACCTTAAGCAGGCTCCATGCCCCATGTGGAGCCTGGTGCAGGGCTTGATCTCACAACCCTGAGATCAAGACCTGAGACAAAATCAAGAGTGGGATGCTTAACTGACTGAGCCACCCCGGTGTCCTGAAATGCTTTCGGTTTTTTGAAGACAATTGTCCTGTAACTACAAGGCCTCTAGGACAAAGTTAGCTTTCAGAGTTACATTTAAGTGGAAACACTGTAGCAACCCACCACTTCTAGGACCAGATCCCTGTTTGTCTCCTGCCCTTTGCTATGTATTAGGAAGCTTTACAAAAAGTGAAGTCAGAACTACTCATCTTTCCTTCCTTCACACCCACAGGCAGCTCACCATGGATTTGGGTTTATTTCAAACAGCCTCTCATAAAATAGAAGAGTGATATCAAGGCCGTACACCAGGCAGGGAAGCTCTCTGAGCCATCTCCATCCATAGGGAAGATTACTTACACTGTGCTCCACCATTTTCATTCTGTCTCCAACAACAGCCGACCCTTCAACACTTGTGTAACTTAATTACTTCCTAGCTATTTAAACATTGCAAAAATGTCCATGAAGGGGAAAGCTGCCCAGCCACAGCGGTACTGGGAGAAGAAACGAGGTGCAGAGTTGGCACAGTTTTGGCTGTGTTCTATTTTGAACACAGCAATGTTCTATTTTGCTGCTTAGAGGAGCCTTTTTATTCTGCTCCTCTATAAACAGCAAGATTAGGCAGATTTGAACAGAGTGGTTCAACCCTGGAACTCGAACCTGCTCACTGGGAACCTGGAAGAGGCTGCAGCAGCAACACAGGCCTGGGTTTCACCTCTGGGCTGATGCATGTGCTTAGATCATTAGTCTGCCTTACTTAACTCTGGTTCTGGAGTGGGCTCAGTCACTGCTCAAGGTAGAATTTAGAGTACCAAGTGGACCCACAGCTTCTTCAAATGAACTTACATAAGGACACAAACACTAAACGAAACACAGTCAAGATTCTATGTAACAAATAGCACCTTGATTAGGGACACTATGGCCACAGTAGGCCTGCTCCGTCTCTATTTTGTATCCCAGAATCTTGAGTGATCAGTCAGTTAGCCCCACCTACGTCAGACATCTATGTTTAATTAAGCAAGAGTCAGATATTTAAGTCTGAATTTCATAAAGAGAGGGAAGGAGAAAGGAAATGGGATAAATATTTGTTGAGCATTACATAGTAGAGTATATTACATAGTAGAAACTGTGTTCAGTGACGTATTTGCATTCAGTTTCCACATAATTCCATGAAATTAGTTTATTACGCCATTGTATAGATAAAGAAACCGAGGTTAAAAGAAACTAAGTCACATGCCCAGTCATGAAGGGGTCAGGACTCAACCTAGGACTTCAGCAATCCAATGATATGCATTTGAAAACATGAGGGTCCACATTATGGAATGAGAATTATATCATTTAATAGATGTAAATGTAAAAGTTAATATATGGAGGCGCCTGGGTGGCTCAGTGGGTTAAAGCCTCTGCCTTCTGCTCAGGTCACGATACCAGGGTCCTGGGATCGAGCCCTGCATCGGGCTTTCTGCTCAGCAGGGAGCCTGCTTCCCCCTTTCTCTCTGCCTGCCTCTCTGCCTATTTGTGATCTCTCTCTATCAAATAAATAAATAAAAATCTTTAAAAAAAAGTTAATATATGCAACATGCTATAAATGAAATACAATCGTAATTTATACTCTTTGCACCTACCCATTTATAAAATGGTGAAATCTTAAACAGAGTGGAGGTAAGAGACATGACTTTGATACTTTGAATCATCCTCTTTTCATCACCCCAGCTGCCTATATTTATCCATTGTGACTTTCTATGAGCCTTACAGCTGAAAAAACCTTTACTACTTTCTGCTGTGAATTCTCAATCTGTCTACAGTTTCTCCAAGCTCTGACTTTGATTTAGAGTCTTTATCAACTGGACTTCTAAACTCTCTTATATGTTGCAAATTTAAAATGATAAGCTAATGTGTGCTAGGTTAGTATGTACCTTTCCCTGTTACCTAGGTCTGCCTGGTACTCTATAAATATCCTTTAACATTCTCTAGTGAAATCGAAGTATAACCTATCTCCAAGGCTTAGGGCCCTGATGTTTTCTACCTGGCAAGAAAACTTAGCATAAGTTCTTGAAGCTCACAGAAAATGGAGATGCCATGAACTGATAATCAAGAAAGGTGAGAGGAGGAAGTCTGTGATGACCCATGAGCTATCTATCAGCTAATGTGGGCCCAGGACCCCTGCCCCCGCTAAGAAAATCTGAAGCTTCCAAAGTTTGAGTTTTCCCTAATGGAACAGGGGAACAAGGCATGTCATTAAACTACTCTTTAACTACTTCACTACAGCAAAACATGTTCATGTAGGAATAATATTGTCCACTCACAAAAATATGTTGTGTTTAGCTCATAGTAATAATGTGGCAAATGTGACTGGTCTTCTGCTATCTAAATGCTTTCTGAAGAATTAGACAAGTTACATTCCAGAAAGTAGTACTAGTTTACATATAAGCCTGTAGGCAGAAATGGTGCAGAGATCATAGCCCCTTCAGAACCAGCTCTATGACCACAGGGCAAGACTATTGAGAAAAACATGAAATGTAATAGGGCAGACTGAGATGATCTGTTAATCAAACCATCAACATGTATCAAGCCTACGAAGCTGGCAATATCCTGTTCTGGTGCTGAGCAGGCCCCTCTGGGCAGTTTAGGTCCTCATTAGTTTAAAGGAACTGCTGCTGGGCAGCTAGTGTCTGTGGTCAAATAGGAGTCACTGCTCGCATTATCTGATAACTCAGAGCACAGTCCCTGAGGTCCGAATGCAGTAAGAGAGGATGGGATATTTTCCCTGGGGTGATACATAAAATAAGTCAAAACTTTTTTATTTTTCAGTATTTGTGGGACGTAATCTATGTTGTCAAAGTTATCTTCAAGCAAAATTTGACATGCCAAAATATTATAGCCAATGGGAATTTGGCTAATAATACCCAGGACAGTATGTGAACCTAATTAACCCTCAAAAAACGAGATGGAAATTTTTAAATTAAATTAAAAAGGAATGCAGTTATGGTTAACTAGAAGTGGAAGGAGGCTGAATACTAAGGGAAAAATCAATCTCCAATTTTCTCACGTTAAATGTAGTAGTCATTAGTTCTCTAAGACTACTTCAAGAAAGAATTGATCAAGGCCATTTAACAGAGTAACCATAAACTACATAAAATTGGTCAATGAATCTAAGGAAGTATGAATCTAGCATGTGAAGGACGAAAGTAGCAAATCTATTAGGGACACAACACACATGTTCAAAAGCATCAACATTTGAAAGGAACCCAGCATCGAAACAAGGAGCACTTAGGGTGCCTATGTGGCTCAGTCAGTTAAGGGTCTGCCTTCGGCTAGGGTCATGATCCCAGGACCCTGTGATCGAGCCCCACATCAAGCCCCACATCCAGTCCCCATTCAGCAGGGAGCCTGCTTCTCCCTTTCACTTTGCCCCTCCCCCAGCTTGTGCTTTCATGCTCTGTCAAACAAATAAAATCTTAAAAACTGTGAGCACCTGGGGTCCCAGAGTGGCTCAGTCAGTTAAGCATCAGGCTCTTGGTTTTATCTCTGGGTCAGGAGATGGAGCCAGAGGTCCAGTTGGGTGGTGCTAAGCTAGAAGGAGCCTGCTTAAGGCTTTCTCCCTCTCCCTCTGCTCCTCCCCAACCCCACACCTATGCACGCACTCTCTCTTTTTCTCTCTCTCTCCTCTCTCAAAAATAAATAAATAAATCTTTAAAAAAATTGCAAGCATCCAACCATTTCTACTCCAGAAGCTCATGGTAAGTGCCTTGCAAAACCATATGTAGAATATTCCTGTTTCAGGATATGTTCTTACAAAGTTGTTCATAGGAAACCAGGCCATGGATGATTAGGCAACTACTAACTACACAGAGATCTAAAACCATAAATCGTGTATTGTGACTCTGAAGGACAGTCCTTAATTTGGTCAGGTAGTTATGCCACAAAGGATGTGCAGCTGAGGGGTTAAAAAAAAGGGGGGTAGCTAAAATATAGACACATTTCCTTATTAAGCCTGTATCCTAGAAGTCTAATGCAAGAGACAACCATCAAAAGAAACAGAAGCAAGTCACATTTAAAAACAGAACACTATGGTCTGCCTTCCAACCCATTTAGATAAACACAACGACTGCTGGATGAGAATCCAAAGAATTTCAGTGATAAACAGTGAAAGTACTCCTTGTTATAAATTTAACTTCAGTGCCCAAGAAATGTCTTCAACTATATGCATAAGCAGTCACAATAATATACACTCCAGATGTTTTACATCTTGCGGTCTCTGAAACATCTTTCCCAGTGCCAATGACAGTAAAAACAGATTTCTTGGGACAGTTTCTAATAGTCTGATTTGGGGAGTTAAGTCAAACAACCAAAAGTGAGACTAATGTCTTTTCTTTCTTTTAGGTCTAGGCATTCTTACTCTTGAGAGCCAATACTTCCTAATACAGCATGTTTAAAAAAGAAAGAAATACTGATGGATGATTTTACACCAGCTATACTGATGGCATAGGACTTTCATATCAGTGGCTCAAAACCAGCTACTCATTTTCTCATCCCCGAATTTCCCAGTCAGTCCTCTAGGAAAAACCTTCTGCCTTGGGTGATCACAGAATTCGTGGTATATATTTTCTGTACCCATAATTTTGGAGAAGCATGCCCATTTTGTAGTAAACTGATAGCTGTGTGATGCTTTTTGAGAATATTTTGCTTTCTCTTTTCAGAAACAGAATTAAAAAGCACAGTGGGGGGCGCCTGGGTGGCTCAGTGGGTTAAGCCGCTGCCTTCGGCTCAGGTCATGATCTCAGAGTCCTGGGATCGAGCCCCGCATCGGGCTCTCTGCTCAGCGGGGAGCCTGCTTCCTCCTCTCTCTCTGCCTGCCTCTCTGCCTGCTTGTGATCTCTCTGTCTAATAAATAAATAAAATCTTAAAAAAAAAATAAAAAAAATAAAAAGCACAGTGGGAAAGAAAAAAGCACAGTGGAGAAGAGGCCTTCTGAGCTTGCCCAGTTTTCTCCTACTTCTTCTTTGGGCTACCCTTAGACCATTCCTCAAAGATTCCTTAAAGACCATTCCTTAAAGACACAAGCGACACAATACTAATAGTCTCCACGGGCAACACAATCCAGGCTCAAAGGATCTTGCTCTCAGAAATTATTTCCATTTCCCTAACCTCAGTCTGTTAGCTTTTATTTGGACAACCTAACTTTAATTCCATGTTTCCCAAGTAGATGAAAAGACTACTTTGGTACCACCTCTACACCTCATCCTTGTTTTTTTTATTTGTTTGTTTTTTTTTTCCTCTTGCTCCTTATACAAGCCACATTAATCCTACAATTGCTTCCTATAAAAGCTGTATCTCCCCCATCCTTTAGGTGCCTCCTATTCTCAGTAACGAAGATAGGGAGGTGCTCACCAGGCTCTGGGTGTGACCCTCACAAGGGCTGCAATCTGTCATTACATGTTAGGAAAGCTAACCTGGTTGTCATAACCTTTCCTCAGAGGTCTCCTTTTTCAATCCTTTAATCATCTTTAAATGACTTTCTTTGGAAGTGTCTCTTAAAGTGCCCCCATACAGTAGAATCAAATCATTTTAGAGCTGGAAGAGACACTGTAAAGTCATCCATGCTTTTACAGAAGGGAAAACTGAGACCCAAAGAGGCTGAGTGACATGCAGAAAATCTCCCAGTTGATTGCTAGATTTTACTGATTCCAGTTTTAACCAGAAGTCATGGATTCCTATTCCTACAAAACATGTTACCTGTTCTGTTCAAGATCTGAGTACAGGCAATCTTTGCTTTATACACAAAATTCGGATATGAAAAAAAATGTCAATCAATTACCACGCTTTAAATAACACCATCCCCAAACAACGCAGTTCAAATTTCAGTTATCAGAGTGTACTGACTAGGAGTAATTGCATAAAGCCCAAACTCTACAGCTAGCTCTTCAGTGTACAGATCACTCTGTAAATAACAGCTGAGCATCAGGACCAGTAACCAATCACATCACTTCTTTCAAAATCCGCTAGTGACAGGTCACCACGCAGCTGTTATTTACACATAAACAGCAAAGGGCGTAGTTGTGCTGTGTCCTGTGTCCCAGGGATACATACGTGCCATTTTACAAAAATGATAATCAGAAGAGAGAACTAGCCAACGAAGATAGAAATCCCAAGGGATGATGCTGGAAGTGAAATCTGAATTATAAGTGGAGGTATAGAAGAAATAGCCAACAATGGGAACAATGACCTTGATGCTGCTCAAGACGTATAATGGACAGCTAGAAAAACTCTGAGAAGGCAAGCCTGTGGACATAAAGGAGGAAAGGAGTTGTGACAAAAAGGATAAAGGTGTGACCCAGGGGAAATGATGGCACCAAAAAAAAAATTTACATTAAAAGAACTCTTAAGAGATATTTCACAACACCAAAAGCACAAAGGATAAAATACTGGAAGCTGATCCAAACTAAGAAAGGAGTATGACAATTCATCAACGCACAGGAGAAACACTTGCTCCATACCATAAGTTACAGGACAGGAAGGAGATGGCAGGCTATGTTCAAACTACTCTTGATAAGTTTTACAGAGAAATAGAACAGTTTGTTTCTCAATGTTTCTAATGTTTTAAATTACAATATGCTAAACAAATACTAGTTGTACTACCATTTGTCATTTCCCTATATATGTGTAATTAATAATAGGCATTTTTAATATTTTGACAAAAAATGTTTAAAGGTCAAGGAACAATTATAATTTTTCCCATGATGATTAGTGGGGCTAACCTAAAAAAAAAATCTCCTTTTTCCTATTGGTAGAAGCTAACTGAGACTTAGCTTATGGCTGAATAGCTCCTACAATCTATAGGAATTAAAAGACATTAATATATTTCTTTATTCAGAAACAACCACCATATCCTGGGAGTCCCCAGAGTGTGCGAGGGATTCTACCATAAGCCATCATGATAACCCTGTGAGCTAGGGATTAGGTGTCTCGTCCAAGCCACGTGGCAGGGCTAAAATCCAAAGCCAGTTCCTCTGACTCCACAGCCTATCCAGGTCCTCTGGTGGGAAGGAGGGCCTCCCTTACAAAGGATGGCTAGTCCCACATCAGAATCCATCACAAACAGCAATGGCAAGTAACGGCAGCATCTTTGTGGGAAGGTCAGCACAAGACTCTGAATCGTAACTCGCACTCTTGCCTTCTGCGGAAGAGAAAATGTGTATTCTGTATTACCTATTCACCCTTCAGTGTGCAATTGCTCATTTAAAGACCATGTATATTCTTCTTTATAACGATGGTCTTGGTCTTTCCTTTTCACTTCTGCTGGATATCCAGCTTCAAATGCCCTCCAAGAATAAAACAAAATTCACTTCAGAACAGGCCTCATTCATTTTGCTGTCTGGGTCCTCTCTAGCACGCCTATGCTCCCACTTCCCATACTTGTGGTTCTTTATTTTATGTGGAACTGCTGGAATATTCGAGGAAGTTCCCTTCTGATCCTTTTTCCTCTTTCCTTTCTTACCTGCTTCCCTTATCTGATATTTAAATCCCAATCCCTACTTAGAGGACTTAGGGTATTTTTACTTAAGAGAGAGAACCTCCTACATGTCACCATTTGTTCTGGTACCTGGTGACAGGGAAACACGTTGTCTGTTGGAAACAGCGGCGATTGCCAACTCTCTGTGGAAAGGGATTTTCAAAGCCTGCACAGCATAGAAATATTGCTGGAGCACAAAGTGCTGCTTTTCTCAATGATACCATTTGTAATAGTATTTCGGGCCATCTTCCAAGTAACTGAGCGAAAAAAAGTCATAGAGTAAAATAAGTCTAAAAAAAAATCCTTGTCGATGAGCACAAGGTGATGCATGGAAGCACTGAATTACTATATTGTACACTGGTATAGTTGTATATATACCAATGTATGTTAACTGGAATAAAATGAAAACTTAAAATAAAAAAAAATACCCTTTTATCAATCTCTGCTTTTAGGTATACAAATTATAAATTTTTTTTTAAAATATTTTATTTCTTTGACAGACAGAGATCATAAGTAGGCAGAGAGGCAGGCAGAGAGAGAGGAGGAGGCAGGCTCCCTGCGGAGCAGAGCACATGCCGCGGGCCTCAATCCCAGGACCCTGGGATCATGACCTGAGCCGAAGGCAGAGGCTTTAACCCACTGAGCCACCCAGGCGCCCCATACAAATTATAAATATTTTATCATATATCATCAATTGATTGCAGCCACAGATGAACGTTAAGAGACACCATTCACGCACAGTCAAAACTTAAAACTCCGTGTAATATCATCAGTACCTTAAGTTCGTATTAATACAAGTATATAATCCTGATTTATACAACCAACCCTGCTGTCACCCTTCATTCTTGAGCATCTCCCCCAAACTCCGTTATTGCAGCAGATATTCGCTGTATTTACTGACCTGCAACTCTCTGGACATAAAGCCCCTATTAGATGGGAAGAAATCTGTCCCCCCAAATAGCCCCTGGAGAGTTGTCTAATGAGGACGGATCTCGGCCGGTGGACGTGGGGGGTGCTCCGTGGATAACTGTGCAGTCTGTCACTGATTTCTCAGATGGCTGTGCTCTCTGAGGATGCCAAAATCTGTGCCGAAGCACTCGGAAGTCCTGTTTCCTGGGCAGCTCACCTTCCTAGGCTTGGCGCAAACAGTCCTCCTGGTGGGCAGTCCCTGTCCTGGTGTGCCTGCGGATTCTGGACAGTCACAGCCCGAGCTGGCTGAGAGTACATGAGAAGCAGAGCTACAGAGTTTGGCCCATTCTGCCATCAGAAGGAAGCTATTTTCTCTAAACATTATTTTGTCTGTAAAATCTTAACAAATAACTAAGAATTTAGTAGATAGCCAAACTGTATATTTATGAGCTTGGCAATCATGATATTACATTTTTTAATGAGTTGGTGGCTAGAATGAACTTCATATACAAAAATTTGGCTAATGCTTATAGGCCAATAATCAAGATTCAACTGTGGGTGTGTAAAGGAGTTAGAATAACTTAAATCCAAATAAGAGCATTTCAGGAAAAAAAAAACTTGGAAGTTATCACAAAATGTACCTCAATACAGTCCTAAGAACTGGTTAAAAATCAAGGCCAACACAGAAGCTGTTTGGCTCTGGGGAGGAATTTTAGAAGACATGACACCAATTGATAACATTAATTCACTTAGTAGCAATAGCATGAAACCTGTGTGATACGAAACTTTGAGTCAAGAGCTAAAGAAAACATAAGGCAAATTGGTCCTAGGAAGAGATGGAGTGGTTTTCCACACCCTATTTGGAAAACTTATGGAATGGCTACTTGATGATCTCATGATAATTCAAAGCCCTGTTAATATTTTCAATATTACCCAAAGATTTTACTTCTAACCAGATTTCTCTGTTGCGCTTATCCTGAGCCTTTAATTTGTATATAGTATTAACTTCAAAGTAGTTTAAGGCCAGTAGAATAAAAGGATTTTAAATGTTCTTTTCTCTTGGGTTGGAAGTAGCAAAACCACAATTTTAGCGCAATTTCAATGTTTCAAAATATTATTTTAGTTGTTAAAGATCTTGAAATAAAACCCCCTTCATTGTGCAACATCCCTTGTATTTATCATGAACTAAAAGAAACAAAAAAGGCTGTTTCATTCCCCTGTCCCTGATTCTTACAAAGACAGAGGAGCATGTGTGCTTGCAAGTGTAAGGATGCATGTGTGTGTGCACGCACGTGTGTGTGTGTGTGGGGGAGGTGTCATACATAAGTACTTCACTTTCCCTCCTAATTCTGACCTTTCAGGTTTCTATGTGTATTAATACACACCCACCTGGCTGGCAGATCTTTTCACAGTGTGCCCTTCAAGATTGAAAACACACACACACACACACACACATATATGCATACGCATGCTGATATGTATATATACACACATCTATACATACCAGCACAGTTTGAAAACAATGGCAACCCAATGGAGTGCTGCAGAAAGAAAGGAACTAAGGGTGAGACAGACAGACAGACATGCTCAAGAAAATCACTTCCAACCAGGGTCTGGGGCTACACAGCTAACCAGACAGGTATTCAGCTCTTCGCTTCTGCAGACTTGCTCAGCATTGAAATCGGCTGTCTGCCCAGGAGGATGAGGTAATGTCTAGGTTTAATGCCAAAATCTCTCTAACTGGCAGGACACATCGGGTAAATATTTCTACTGCAGGAGACCACATTCATTTGATGCTGCTGCCAGTTTTATTATTGTTATTATGCTCATTAATATTAATACCTAGCCATCATACCTGTTTAAGACCGAATATGGAAAGCCAGGGTTTTTGCTGAAGTCACATTAGCAGGTATGGGAGAGGAAAAAGCAAGCCTCCTGCTCTGCTCCCCACCCCCAAGCTTCCCCTAACAACGACAGTCACAGCATAGACCTGCAATCCCTTTTACACTCTCCGGGCTGCACAAACTGTCTTTCCCAGTGACTGTCTCTCCCAGTGGCTGCAAATCTGGAAAAGTCCTTGGGTTTTCCCATCTTGCACCCTGTCAGTGAGAATGCGGGAGGAGGTCATAGGTGGGAGGGGCTTCAGGCCCACTTCAAACTACCTGAATGGTTGTGACATTTGGAAACATAGTAGATTGCCCATGGTTTCTTTCTTTCTTATTAAAAAAAATTCCAAATTTGCTACCCCATCTATTTTTGATGACCTGCTTTATGTCCTTACAAATTACAGGCACCCTTATGCTGATACTGAACAGACCCCATAACTTGTTCCCTTGATGATCTGTCTCTGCGGTTACTGTCAACAATATACACTCATATCACAGCATACGATCCTACAGAAGCATTTACAGAAACGCTCAGGGCTCCTTTAACTTAAATTTTCCCTGTTGTTACTGGATGAATCCTCTGACATCAGCCTTTATTCGGTAAAAAGGCTGAACTTTACGTTCTGGGAGTCCCCAACTGAGTGTCAAACTTCACATGGGTTCATGAAAGACCACCTACAAGGGACGGTCCAACTTTCACCAATCTTATCTCTTCTCACCAAAGATGTGAAAACAATGCTTCCCTTTACCAGGTATTATTCCAGGAAGGGACAGGAAAGCATGACGCCAAGCAAAGTCGTCCTGCAAAAGGTGCCAAAAGGGCAGTAATTATGTGTAAACAACATGAAAGAACATCTGAAACCCAACATTATCCTGCAACAAGACAGAGAGAGGCACCCCTGCACTCTGACCTCATCTACATCACCTGATGGAAGGAGGAGCGCTAGAGAATGGAATCAGGAGGCAACTCCTCAAATGTGCCAAAGATGAGAAAATAGACAGACAGACTCTATTCTTGTGCTTGGTTAGGGCCAGTCCAACCCAGCTGGCTGCTAACATCTATACCCAGTGACTCCATGAGGTTAGCTGAATGCTGTTTTGTTTTTGTTTTTGCTTTAAGATCAAACAACCCTCCATAAGCAAAGAGTTTCAACTCATTCCTAACCTTTCCAAATTTCGAAGTCTTGGACAACATACACATGCTTCTAAATGGGAAACCAAGATTCCCTATGAATCAGGAAGGTGATTCGCTGGAGATGGGAACTGGACATGGAGGTGGAAAGGAAACCAGACAATGGTGAGGTCTTCCATTGTTAGGGGAGTGGGGACCTAGCTACTTGTCCCAAGAATAATACGGGAAGGAGAGATCAGAGTGAAAGTGAAAGGGGATCATGGAGATTTTCCACAGCTGGGGAAGGTGGACGCTTGGAAGGATTTCTTCATGTCATCCTCACCTGGGCGACTTCCCACTGTGAGAGCTGAAAGGAATTTTCCTGTTTCCCCTCCCCCCATAAAAATATTTCTTCTCACTGTAGCTTTGTGTTCCTAACTCGTCCTTCTTTCTCCCATAAAGGGGGGACCTTTGTCACCTACAAGAAAAATTGGGCTCCCCAAATGTGTTTTTTTTTTTTAAATTTATTTATTTGAGAGACAGAGAGAGAGCATGAGAGGGGAAGTCAGAGGGAGAAGCAGACTCCCCATGGAGCTGGGAGACCGATGTGGGACTCGATCCGAGGACTCCGGGATCATGACCTGAGCCGAAGGCAGTTGCTTAACCAACTGAGCCACCCAGGCGCCCCCCCAAATGTGTTTTGATCTGATATTATGACATGAAAGTCACTGTGTCTTCTTACAGGGTCTGGTGAACTGCTTTTGAAAAATGGTAATAATTAAGAAAGGCTGAAAATGTACAGTAGTCCCCTTTTTTGAAATGCCAAAAGGCCCGTTTTTAAGCTGTAATAAAAAGAAGCTAAATAAAAATTCCCAAAAGCTAAGCAGTCTAAATTTTATTTAGACTGCAGAAAATGCTCATTATGAGTCGGGCAACAGGCTGAATAGAAATTACTAATTAATTGAACACTGGAAATTGCTAATTAATTGAACATTATAGCCCTAAAACTCATTAATTCATCTTACTGCACTTCCTGAATCCATGCACATTTTTTATGTTTTGTTAAACTAATAAAAAAAACAATTTTAAAAAATTAATGAAGAGGTTCTAATCCTTGCGCTACTTGGCTATCTATCTTCAAGTCCACCAGTTGTAGGGTCGACTCCTTTCAGATTTGCTGGAGCGAATAAATGTGTGAGCATGACATTTTATACTCTGTGGTTTTAATTTTGGCTTACATTAATGCAGTGGTTTGGTGGTAACAGCCACAAACCTTGAAATCACACTCTTTTCCTCCCACCTCCCTATCCTTATTAATCCTTATTAATCTCAACTATGGGAGCCTTGGAGTCTAACACCAAAACCAAGAGTCAAGACTCCGTGATACCCCTCCCTGAAACCACTGAACGAGGCGACCCAGTTCAGTGCCAATTCTTGAGTCACCCGAACTCTAAACGCTCTAAATTTAACTGGATTCTTTCAAGGTTGAATTCTGATCTCCTCTGCTCTTCATCCCCAGTGGGAGCATGGCTTAACTTCCACAGGAAAGATTTAGGTCAGATGAAAAGATGGTATTAATATCTTCAACAAAAGACTTGTTAAGCATTAGACTGTGCTACCGTGGAAACCTCATCCCCTGCAAATCTTTTAATAGAATCAAGAGGGAGGATGGGAGGTCATCCTGTTTACCCCCCTACCTTCAAGCAGACCCCACTAAAATCATTCTGGACAGCAAGCCTGCCTTATTTTGAGGGTGTGTTTTTTTTGTTTTTCCAGAGAAGCAGATTCCACAATCTTCCTTAACAATTTACTCTAGTTCCTGACAGTCTTCATGACTCAGGATTCATTTCCTTATGCTTAACTTAAATCTTCCAAGCTGCCACTGGAGCTCATTTCCTCCCGTGTTCTCATTGGTACTGATGCGGAACAGCTGGTGCCTGTCGTCCGCGTCATAACTCTTCCTGTCCCTCCAGACACAGCCAGTCTCCTCCAGGCCAAGCAGGGGGGTACAGAGGGGTGCCAGGAGAGCCCAGAAAGCCTGGGGTTTGTTATAGAATTAAAAGAGGGACCTAAAAATATGGGGTGGGGACTGGGGGGAGGGGCAGGAATGACTAGGATAAAGAAATTCCACAAAGAGGCTGGCAGTGGAGGCAAAGGCAAGCTGACTGAGTTAGAAGATGAATGAGCTCTTCGAGTTCACTTAATTTTATAAAATAACAGTGCTTATGATTTTACTATGGGATCTAGGTGGAGCTTATAAACCCTTTGAGTTTTAGCTGCTACCACAGTACGAAATTAACACCTTAGTTACCTAAAAACAGAGGCTAGGCCCAGTGACCTTAGAGGTCCTTTCTTGTTCTAGAATTTGTAATTTTATTAACCTATTCTTGACCCATCTTAGCCACTTTAGAGGTTACTGACCCAATTCTGAGAAGCAGTTAAGAGAAGATTGAAGGATATTTAATGTATTTCTTTTCCTTTCTACTAAGCCATGTTATTAGTAACAAGCCCCTTTCAAGAACACCATCCCATACTCCAGGAAAGGAGAAAAAATACACCCCTGTATTTCCTCTAAAAGATAAATACAAGGGCTTACTGCAAGTGACAGCACCAGAGCCATTTCTTAGGCTGATGAATAGAAAACATTTGTTGACTGAAGGCAGGCTTAGAGAAACAGATGAGATACATTTACAATTTCATTTGTCAGGAGAATTTTAAGCTCTGAGATTTGTCAGCTAAAGAACAAAAGCGATCTGGGTTCAATTCCTTTCTCCTTCCCCCCAGCTACATTCACCTTTCTGACACTGGAATTGAAACTGTTTCCCAATTTACAAAATAAGGCCACGAGAATTCTAATTTCTCTTCTATGATGAAACTCTGTATTTTTGGATGTAGATTTGAATTTTAATTGTCGTTCCTTAGAATCCCACCACATCGGCCCTTCTGAATAGTCCCATACATTCACATTCAGAGGTCATTTTCGCAGACAATGACTTATCCATTGTAAAAATTTGGTGAACTTGAAAATGGAGGCCAATAAGACCTTAAGAGCCATCCTAACCACCATGCCAGGAGGCTGAGGGTACCAGGGTAGAGGTGAGTATGAGCCCGTTAGATTCACTCTCACTATTGTAATAATAGGAAAAGTGACCTTGAAGTACGACATGTACAGAGAGAAGACACTGAATTACAAATTAACATTTTATAAGACTTGTATAACAATACTTAAGAATTCATTGATAAGGCCTATATCCTGGGAAGCTGGGGTGGGGCACCCAAACTTCTTACAGGTCACATATTTTCTTCAAGTTCCCACTATAAATGTCATTTATTTAATGTATATTTTCTATACTACAAGCATACAGCCAACATGTAGTATAAGAGAAGGTATATTTGACTTGTTTTCTAAAACTGAGATAGCGACTTGAGAGAGATCTTAAGAGAGAATTCGTTTCAGTGGACACACTGCATTGTGAACTCACTAAGAAGAAGCTTTCACAGACCTCAATACCTAAACTCTTCAACGAGGCCAGGCTGGAAATGAATCACATTAAGCTCTCTCTTTTTTTCAACCGAAGCCCCTTGAAGCAGAAGTTAGATGAAGATTTTATTTTCCCTTTCAGTGAATATATGCTTTTGTGTTAGACAAGCCAAAAGCTACCACAGTTGGAATACAGTACATGTCAATATTTAATCTATCCCTTCCTTTTCCATTTTTAAACCACAATACATCATCTCAGCATGATTAATAACAACTGTCTCGCTTCTCCCTGCCTGACTCCAGCTTTTTTTGTTGCTAGGTAATGTTTGCAGTCAGCTGTCCTCCAAACACAGGGAAGATGGACTCCTGGGAGCCACTCATATCTGAGGACATCAGTATGATGGCTATTGTATCTAGGATCAGCATGTCTGTCTCTGTACTATGGGGCACCCCCAGCACATTCTCAGGACACGGGTAGCCCTTGGGTTGTCCAGAATACAGGTAGGAAGAAGCAAGGGCCCCACAGGGGTTTGAGGAGGCCCAATACAGCAAGTGTTCTTCTTCCTAAGGACCACAGGTGCCAGGGGCATGGGTGGGTATGATTGTGGCTTTTACCTCTGCCACACTTTGCCTGTTCTGTGTACTTTTTTTTTTGTCTCAAATAGAGAGAGGCCTGCTAGTGGACAAAGTAAAGAAACTATGTTCTGCTCTGAGCCTTGCATGGGATTTCCTGGTGTAGCAGAGAGAAAAATCAATGAATCTCAGTCTCCCTCAGTTCCTTGCTTAAAGAAAAGTCCTTATATTTTGAGCCAGGCAGAGTGTTCTATGATTTAATGACAGAATGCTATTCGAATATTGGAAAATATTTCCAATGTATTCAAAGCCATTCTCAACTAGGAATACCATAGGGATTCTCTGGACTTTAGGAATAACATGAAGCAGTAGGGGGCGTACAGTGCAAAAAGAGGAAAAAACCAATATATTTGTTTTTATATAAATTCTCTTTAGTGATAAATACTTCCATAAATTTCTCTCTGATTTTTTTCTAGCTCTAAAATCTGCTTCTGTGATCTAACAAAAAAAGCAAAAAGAAACTTCATGACAAACCGAAAACGAAAACCCACAAAGCCACAACACAAAAAAGACTCAAAGAGCTAAAAAGACCAGACTGTCAGGATGAGCCTCCAGATGAAGGGCAGGCACATTCCCAGAATGAATACTTATGTACAAAACGGCTCTAAAATTGTTTGAAACAATTAAATGTATTGACTGGGGGCAACATGTCAAGCTATTCAGAAGACAAGGGTCACATCTTAGATTCCCCTCTATCATACCATTTTGCTACAGGAGGGACATTCAGAAACAGTTGAGTAGGGGGGGCTTGTTGGGATGGAGGAAATGAAGGGTGGGACGATGGCCTGGCTGGTGCTCTGACAGGGCACCCAGACAGCCCATGTACTTCAGCCTCAGCCAGGGAGAGCACAGTCTGGGGGAGCAGTGAGGGCCTTGCAATGTACCTTGAGAATAAGGATTCTGGAAGTGTACCTCGCTCTGGTGCACTTTGCACACAAAGGCTCGGAGGAGGGTCAGTCCACCACAGATCCACAGTCCACTGATCCCTCTGGAGATCCCCGAGGCTACCCCAGTCTATGGAGACCCCACTGCTGGGTAAGGGGAGACAATGCCCCTTAGCCAGTCCGTGTCCTCTTCAGGGAGGTGGACTGTCCTGTTGAGCCAAGGAGGAGGCACTTGCTAAGGAACAGCTACTTCCTGACAGATGACAAGAGTGAGGGAACACGAGCAAACTTGGAAAAGCACACAGAGTGAAGGGATAATCCTTTCTGTTATACTAAATAATACAGACATTCCATATCTTCGTTACCTTTAGCAAGGCAAAGACACAAGCAAAATCCTAGACAGCAAAAGGATGTCACCTCAGGTAGAGACAACTTGTGACTAGAGGGAAGACTCTTCAGAAAGGCAAGATCCTATCAAGGGCCCAGAACGTTGGGGAGAAAGACCGAGATTCACCTTCCTGGATGCCTGGGTTCTGGAGAAGCCTGACAGCAGCCCACTTGCATATGCCCCTCCATGTGTCTAAGTCCTCACAGTGTCACCTCATGGTCTCAAACCTTTCCCCAGCACTCAAGGGATAAACATGAGCTGTGTCTGGCCAGGCTGGCCTAGGGTGGCATGGGTCTTAAAGCACAACAAGCTGCATTTTTAGCTCCTGCCTAGATGCCTGTCCAACTATACCAGCTCAGCAGTGGACCAACAATGAATGGGGGGTGGAGCACAAAAACTATGGAAGCAATACAAATTATCTATATTTGTATTAATTATATCCATAAGATACAGTATTACAGTTTTAGATACAATGAAGCGAGTTTCATTGGCATCCATAAACTGATGCTAGAAACAGCTCTACTTCTCCTTTAGTGATCAACGCAAGCTTCTGTGGAGGTCTGCAAGTTCAGGGATCCAACGGCACCCATCTGACGCAACTCTGGTGTGACAAGGTACAGACCTTCACACCGACTTACTGGGAAAAGTACTGGGCAGAGAAAGAAGAGATCTGTTTACTGGGCCTCTAGTTCTAGATCTTATTCTTTGTCTGTAAAGTATGTGAAAAACTCACCTCTGGGCCACTTGACATTAACTACATTGTTGCATATATGCAAATATCCTTGCTGTACTCAAGTGCTTCTTTTTTTTTTTTTTTTAACTTTTTTTTTTTTATTTTTTTTTTTTATTTTTTTCAGCATAACAGTATTCATTATTTTTGCACCACACCCAGTGCTCCATGCAATCCGTGCCCTCTACAATACCCACCACCTGGTGCCCCCAACCTCCCACCCCCCACCCCTTCAAAATTCTCAGATCGTTTTTCAGAGTCCATAGTCTCTCATGGTTCATCTCCCCTTCCAATTTCCCTCAACTCCCTTCTCCTCTCCATCTCCCCTTGTCCTCCATGCTATTTGTTATGCTCCACAAATAAGTGAAACCATATGATAATTGACTCTCTCTGCTTGACTTATTTCTCAAGTGCTTCTTTTGCTATAAACAAACGTGAGTATCTTAACTCTGGGCTACTAAATGACACTGACCAACACTACCTGTCTTTAAAGAAAAGACGCAAGTTAGATTCAATGGTACCAGCTATTAATTATTTCAAACATAAAAAGTAGCTTCAAAAGCAGTAAGTCAAATATACTGTCATTCAACTTTAAATGTGTCTGTTTCAGGGAATCTCTCCAAAAATCTCTGTCTTTAAACAGGACACCCATACACAAGAAAATATACCCAGTAACAGAGACAGTGACCACCAGACATCTGACTTGGGTTCAAGAGGTCATCAGCTACAGACACGACAAATAATTCTAGGAATGTCTTCATTATCCCAGCTGTCTAACACATAGACATTTATAATAAATTATTTACAAAACACTACCGTAAAGGGGCACTTGGGTGGCACAGTTGGTTAAGCACTGGACTCTTGATATTGGCTCAGGTCATGATCTCAGAGTCATGAGATCGAGCCCCGAGTCAGGCTCTACACTCAGCATGGAGTCTGCTTAAGACTGTCTCTGCCCCTCCCCACCACACTTTCCCTCTCTGTCTAAAATAAGTAAATTAAAAAAAAATTTTTTAGGGGCACCTGGGTGGCTCAGTAGTTAAGCATCTGCCTTCGGCTCAGGTCATGATCCCAGGGTCCTGGGATCGAGTTCCACGTCGGGCTCCCTGCTCAGTGGGAAGCCTGCTTCTCCCTCTCCCACTCCCTCTGCTTGTATTCCCTCTCTTACTGTCTCTCTCTCAGTCAATTAAATAAATAAATAAAATCTTTTTAAAAAATTAAAAAATTTTAAAAATATCTTTTAAAAAAAAGCCACTCCCATAGAAATGTAGCACATCTCAGGAGGAAGACAAACCATAAGAGACTCTTAATCTCACAAAACAAACTGAGGGTTGCCGGGGGAAGGGGGGTAGGGAGAGGGTGGTTGGGTTATGGACATTGGGGAAGGTATGTGATATGATGAGTGCTGTGAAGTGTAAACCTGGCGATTCACAGACCTGTACCCCTAGGGCTAATAATACATTATATGTTAATTTAAAAAAATAATAAAAAAAAAGAAATGTAGCACATCTCAACCCCTCCTTCTTAAGTATTAAGGAATCTTTATGGTATATAGCATGTTGAATAGAGTCTGTCTGCTGCCTTTTCCATAAAGAGTCTAGATGGCACCCGAGTGGTCCTTTCTCCCGTGAAAAGGAATGGAGACTGTTTGGCCACCCACTACTTCTGACTAAATCCCTCCCGCAGCACAGGGATTCACTCTGTTGCCCATTTTCAACTTCTGAGAGCTTCAGGATAGAGTCACAGAAACACCGTCACTAGAGGGAGGAGGGAGACTGTCTGAAGGGAAAGGTAGTACAGGAGCTTCAGCCTGCCTCTCCCTGCCCTGTACAATCTCTGGCATAGCCAACTTCTGGTAAACTCCTTGGTTGTACAATGAGCCAAAACCCACTACCTCATATCCTCTAAGGAGAAAAGCACGGCCAGGTGAGGCTATTTCTGTTCTAAAGAAGGTAAGCACTTCCCCTTCACAGCCTCCCAGAGCAGAGATCGTCAAGACGCTGCCTCGGTCCCACCTTACGTCCCAGCTGTCTCTTTTCATGCAGCGTGGGTGGTCCTCACACCGAGCAGACCCTCATCTGTACACACTCACTGCTTCCAAGGACTGCTCTGGCCACAGCCTAGATGGCAAAAATATGCTTTCCATGACCAAAGCCACACCTGTCAGGGACATGGAGGAAAGTTCACTGTTTGCTTTTAATATTCTTTTCTTTCCTTTCTGAAAACAGCATAAAAAAACTTTACCTAGAAGCTTCTATAAACCGTAAGATGAGGTAAAGCTTAAAGGGGTTTGGGCTGTAATTTTAAAAAAATGTATTTTTAAAGATTTCATTTATTTATTTGACAGAGAGAGACACAGTGAGAGAGGGAACACAAACAGGGGGAGTGAGAGTAGGAGAAGCAGGCTTCCCGTGGAGCAGGGAGCCCAATGTGGGGCTTGATCCTAGGACCCCGGGATCATGACCTGAGCCAAAGGCAGATGCTTAACAACTGAGCCACCCAGGTGCCCCTAAAAATTTTTTTAATGAGGTGTAATGGAAAGCACACATGTCATAAGTTACATTTTCAGAAACTGAACACACCCATGTAAATGATTTAATTTGGACTGTAATATGTTCAAATAAAAATCTCACAAAAGGATACATGAAGGGAAAAAAAAGGTTGGATTTCACTTCATGTATTTGAAATTCACTTGCTATTATTTCATAATAGATAGTCACAAAGTTATTAACAACGCTTAAGGGAATATAATCACTAGACCACATCAGGTCACAGTAGGTCACTTTGGGTATATTAGCTTTATATCCCATAACGCTGAGTTCCTGTGTTAGCACCTGAGGAAAATGGCATATTCAAGACAGGAGTCTCCTGGTCTCTGAAGAACGAACCATGGTTTTCTAAGCATTTATGGAGGTTTAGGATAAGCATTTACTTCTTGGCCACATCTCTTCCAAGTAGAGAAGACCTGGATTTTATTCACTTTCATCATGAGTTATGTACAGAAGGAAAAAAAAATATGTATATATGTGTGTGTGTGTATATATATATATATATATATATATATATATGAGATTTTATTAATCTTTTAGCCACCTTCATGCCTGGCACACAATCCCCTCCTTTCCTCTTCAATCCCAGGTTCCTGTAAGTCACTCACGTTAAAACAAGCAGACACACCACAGGGGCATTTTAACCTAGCAGAGATGTGACTCCAACCCACACACTGGAAAGGCTGTTGCTATGACACAACTACATGGTTGTTTGTGTCAGGAATGTTGGGCTAGGGAGCCTCCGGGCCCGCCCCGCTGCTCTTGGACCTGAGGTACTATGACTCAGGAATCCTCACCAGGATTTCCAACCTGTGTATCTGCTATCGATGTAACGGGGGGGGGGGTTAGTGTTCATGTATGAGTAAGTATGTATGCATGTACATCTGTAGAGCAGGAAACACAAGACATTAGATCAAGAGCCTACCAATGAGTTCTGAAAAATAAGGATGATTCTGTTGCAATTAAAAATGCCAAGAGGCAAACATCAATTCAGCGTCTCCAGAGGTCTTGTACCCCCTTGTGATAGGTGCTCAACAGGGAATGTCTTGGGCTGATGAACAGAAAACACCATCAGTGCAGCCCTCATGCAGCCTACATACCTCAGAAATGCACCTAGAAGGGTGGCAGGGAGAAGAACCACGTGGATTTTAAGCCCCTACAACAGTCAGGGCATACTTCCGTCTTGCTCCACTTCCCTCCAAGACAGCAGGATGTAGAAGGTATCGAGGGGCACTGAAGGAGATGTCAGCTCTGCCCTGGGACATGCTCGCCACCAGGGCATAGGTGTAGGGGATGAGGACCCAAGAGCAGAAACTTGAAGTGGGAGCAATGATGCACAAGGCCAGGGTGGCCGATGTGGAGGCAAGTGGGGCAGAGGGCAAAGCTGTCTCTTAAAGTCCCTGATGGGCTGGGGAAAGGGTGAGCTTGGAGTGGGGCAGGTATGCTAAGAGCCAAGGAGTCTGGTGGTTTCTCTCCCGTGATGTGGGCAGGGTTATCCTTTAAAAACCCCAATCAGCTCATGTTTTTCCTGGCCCAAAGCCCTCCTCTGCCTTCCCCTTTCACTTGGAGGAAAATCCAACTTCCTTACCGAGGACCATGAAGACCTACCTAACCAGGACTCATACCTCTGTGCTGGCCTCCAGTGAAAGCATGCTCCTGCCTTCAGCCTCCGAATGGCTCCTCCTGGTGCCTGATACTCTTCCATGAAATGGCTTGGGTGCCCCCTCACTCAAAGATCTTCCCCACCGCCAGCTGCCACCACTCTCCAGCCCCACCCCCACCATTTCATTCTTCTCCAAGGCACCTCTAATCACATGATATTACATCATATTTTTACTGTTTTTTTCCGTGTCCTAGAAGGCAGGCACTCTATTTGGTGTCTTAGCCCCAGTGTCGAAGATACAGCAGAACTCAGTGGTACTCATTGTACAAAATAAAGAAGAAATGAACAAATTAATTCATTAAGCCAGACAGGCAGGCAGCCCATGGGTATTAAAAACCCAGACAAGGAGAGAGAACAACAGTAGCAACAGCAACAAATGAAGTTGATGTTGTGACTGCCTTTCTGCAAAGGTTCTGGCATTTCTGTCCACATCAGGGAGGACAGCATCTCCACGAGCCAAGCTGGGAAGCCAGCCCTCTTCTTCCATCACCCTCTCCCTGTCCTTGCCACTTGGCACGGCCAGTAAGTCATGAAGGCTCCCTGAACTGACATGCCTTTGTAACTCTTTCTGACCATATCCCCAACCAAACAGCCAGGGCAAGCCTAGCCAGACAGGGTTCCTGGCCACCATGGAGGACAGTGTGACTTTTGCTCTACTGGGGAGGCGAGGAGAGGAGGGAGACAAATTCCTTCTGTTTCTGGAACTGGACTACGGTTGGCGAATGAAAGAGCAATGATCTCCCTCACAGAAATTCTACTAAGGAAAGAAAGATCTCTATTTAAAACAGAATTATGAAAACTCAGAATAACTGATAAGCACATGGAAAGGTCACAGTCATCTAGGAAATGCAAATTAAAGCTTCAATAAACTACTACTGCCCACCCACCAGAAACAGCTGAATGAAACAGCCTGACCATAGCAGGTACTGTGGCATATGTAGAGCACGGAAGATTCTCATAACTCTGCTGGTCACTGGCTGGAGTGGAAATGGCCCCAGCAATTTCATTCCTACTTTTCCAATGAAAAAAGCAGCTCACAGGAGCTCTGTAGGTGGGGATGGGTGAAAAAAAAAATACAGTGTGCCTTTGACATATGCACTTTTCTAATGGACATACTGACGCAATAAAAAATTTTAAAAATGGAATGACAACATAAAAATGAGATCTCTTTTCTTCCCTCCGTTCCTCAGAAGAACATTTGTTTTGTAAACAGAGGAAAGGTGTGTGCAGAATCTTCTCTTTAGCGATCTCTGTGTGGTGTCTTCTTTCTCCTTGGTGGAAGGAGCTCTGGTCACACTGCTTACCTCACAACAGATCCCTTCTCCTGGAGGGGGTAGGGTTTCCTGTGCATGTGACAAAACCCATCCCTAACCTTTCCAGATAGCTTTAAATTATACTCTGCTATTTGTTTTCATGATTAGCCAACCCAACACATTTCCAATCCTTTGGAGAAAGGAACTAAGGGGAAAAGTCATAAAGAAGTAATACTAACAAAAAATAAATGTGTAGAAAATTAGTTTGTACATGAAAATTCCATACCATGTCACATAACCCAGGGACCTATGACTACAACAAGCAAGTGCTTTTCATACTTGGCACTCATCACGCTAACAGCACTCAGAGCCCCTGGAGAAATAATGGTGTATATTTAGTAACTATTTCCTCATTAGATGGTTTCTGAAGCCCCTTCTCATTACTGTTTGGAAAGCAGATAATGGGGTTAAAATTCAGTTTCCAGGACTGCTTCTTAGTTCTTGATATTTCCAAGTAGCTGATGCATCCCAGAACCATGGGTGATTGTCAATAATCCACATCTTCTTTAGCCAAGGCTGCTTCCATATTACTATGAAACTAAATAAACCAGAAGAAAAGAAGGGAAAAGGCCCCTTTTAAAGCAATTAATAAGGCTTTATCATTTTGTATTTTCAGCCACAGTTGATGTTTTCTGTTCTTATTTTTGTGTGGTGCTATTACTTATTTATCCTGATGCCATAATATAAAAATTATATAATGCAGGACTCAGTACTCTGTGACATGCAGGGAAATGATTAAATTACTAAAACTGAAGTACCTGAGCACATCAGTAATGAGACTCTTGTGCGTGGGCAGAAGATCCTGGGGCTATGCACTGGGCCAGGTTAACACCCAGACAAGAGCAGCGGCCATTTTCACACCATCTGTACTTTACCCACAATGCGGTCAGTTGTGTGGCCAAGCTTTCTTGGCCACAACCGCTGGGCCAAGCTTCAAATTTGGGCCTTACTGATTCCCAGATCTGTGTTTTTACTGCCTGGCTACACTGCCTCACACCGAGGCAAGATGTCCATCCAGAGAACAAAAGCATAGATAAGAAATGTGAGTACTCCCCCAGGAGGTTTTGGTCGGCTGTGAGAAGGTAAGCACGCTGACAGCCATTCTCAATACACGTGGAACTGTTTCCAGGGATCCCAGCGAGGCTGAAGAAGCAGATGCTCATAACTGGAAAAACAGGCAGTGAGCAACCCCCTGGGGCTCCTTAGACAAAGGATGTTGTATAAGCCCAGAGTGAAAAACCAACTTAAGGTGCCACTCGGGTCTGTCATTTGATCTACGTAGACCAGCTGTGAAAGTTCTTACAGAGTCCAAGTTCTGACCATTCAGGAGGAAGCAAGGAATGGATTCTAGGCAGGTCAGGTGGTACTCTATCTACCATATGTAGTAAGCTTTGCTACCTCCTCCACGAAACCCTCCTGACTCTCCCAAGCAGCTTCAGATACCAGGATTAGACCTTATTACATCCAGATGCGTGTCATCACTGTAGTGATACTATCTGTTCTCATGACTTCTCCTACCAGCCAAGGAGCTCCCTTCAAGGAAGGTTTGTCTTTTCATCCTTAGATGCCCAGTACCTAGCAAATAATAGCTGTTCAGTAAATACTGGCTGAATATATGCTCTAGATATAATATTTTTCCAAATATGAAGCTGGTGTCCCCACCCATCACCTCCATTAGGTTAATGTGACTTTCCAAAGTTTTCAGAGGAGCTACAGAAATAAAAGTTATGTTCTAATTTTATAAAATGATCCTCTATCATAAGTGTTAAAATGTATAATAATACTGCTGTACCCAAGGCTGAAATTTAAATATCAAAGATATTTAAATCTACCCCCCAGCACATCCAAATCAGTATCAGATTAGCTGACATTCATTTGAAGAATCAAAGAAGGTACAGTCACCTATGTTGGGTATGTGCACTGGGGACTGTCCTTCTAGGGCAATGGTGGGGGCAGAGTTGTATCTTTTTAAGTCTGAGAGGAGAGAATAATTTTCTGGAGAACGTTCACCAGTGAAATAGAAAGGGTGTGTGTGTGTGTGTGGGGGTATTACTCAGAAAATTTAACAAGAAATTTGACTATCAAAACAAAGTCATGTGTTGTGCCTGCAGTTTAGAGCTTTTGCTGAGAATTCCTTTCGTGAATGGAGTGAGAGAGAATGCAGGTATCTGGTAGGCTTGGTCAGAGTGGGCCAGATCCAAGTCCAATGGATCAGGTTAGGAGTGGGGTGGGGGGAAACCAGCAGGAGACAGAGCAGACATCCTGAGTCTGGAGTCCATTATGGAGGGCAGGTCCTCAGTGAAAACACAGAGACCCTTCCAGAACCTGGAGGAAAAGGCCTCAGAACTGGCAGAGCTGAAACACTGCAGGGCGAGACTGGATGACCTCCCCCCATTAATGACCTCCCCCCATTAACTCTTGTCTCAGCCTGATTCCTCATCAGTAAAATGGAGCTAAAAACATTCACCCTCACAGAGACTGAGAAAATTAAATGACACAATATACACAGTGCCTAGATTTAGCAAATGAGCAACAAACATGTCTCATTTACCTCTTCAAGACTACCAGGCCAGGAAAATGGAGCTGAGACACAGGGCTCATGCCCTCTGCCCTGACTTTGGCAGGTGCACTCAAGACTGGTGCTCCTTTCCATCCCAATGGATGCAGATTACAATCCTTCTCAACACAGCAGCTGGGCAGCCACATGGTTTAGTGACAATCTTAAACAGTCCTCAAGTCCAGGGGTCCATCTGGGCAGGGGCAGGGCACATGTTTTACAAAGGTTTCAGCAGTACACATGGAAGACTAGACTTGAGGACAAGGAGCTTCAAAAGTAGAAAACTATTTCTTGGGATACCAGGCAAAGCTCAGATCTTCAGAACACATAAGACATTCCTTAACTGCAGCCCTGAGTCACAGCAACTCTAGTTAGATGCTAAGCCTAGGTGCCTGGAGCTCAACAGAGCCCCCCTGGGTGGGTTCCACCAGGAACCCAGATGGAAACATGGGCAAAGGTTTAAAAGCCCTCAGTAGGAAGGGGTTTGGGAGGAGGAGACTCCCCTCTGCTGTACCTTTGGGCATTTCCAAGGTTTGAGAGACGCAGGTCACCGGCCCTGAAGGGATGCCCCTTGCTCTCCTGTGGGAGGGGTGAAATTTCTGGTCCAGGCTCTTAGATCTTTGTGACTTAAATGGAAAGAATTCTTTTCCTCCCCTACCAGTATTTCTCTTCCTTTATGCTTTCACATACCATGACAACAACAGAGGAAAGATGCCAAAACACAGTTGCAGCAAGGTCTGGCTACTGACAATCTGTGTGGCCTTGGGCAAGTGGCTTAAAACTCACTTAAAATGAGGGAGCTGGTTCCTTCCAAGACCCCTTCTTCCCTCTTTTATCACATCACAGAGGAAGGAATCATACCTGAGAGGAATTGATTTGTTACTGATCTAAACTCTTCCTTACCTCCCTCCCTACTATTTCTTTCTGGTCATCTACTTGATCACCACCTGGCCTCAACAGCCTCTCCAGTTTATCAACCACATTGTTTTGTCCAGCAGAGCAGTTAGAGATACGATAATAAAAGTATAAGCTGCTTGGGGATAGAGCAGGGGGAAAAGGTATGGAGAAGGGGGTGTCATTAAACATCCAGACTAAAACATTGATTTCTAAGAAAATCAAATCAATTTTGACTTCTGGTAACTCTGGCAATTTCTGCCTGTCTCCTCTTTAGGTATGCTGCCTAAGGCACTTTCTGGATTTATTGTGTCCTTAGGACAAGGGTTTAAGGCACATGACAGGCAAATCATATGCTAAATCATTAGCAGAGCTGCGAAGCTGTTTTGCAAGTACAAAAGTTATCCTTTCTTTTCTGGAGAAAGACACTTCTTATGTGCTGCTCCAACGGGGGGTGACGGGGGTGTCAGGGGTAGGAAACAACCCAGAACAGAGGTGAATTAGGGTCCTGGAAAAGTGCTTTTCTGTCCAGCCTGCAAGGGTATTATCAGAAACAAAGACAAATGAGAGTTTTACAGAAGAAAATCACAACATTCTGGATAAAAACTGTGAGCAACTTTAAAACCCCACATGTTATTACAAGACAAATCAATGGAAAACTCCAGAGTAGTATAAAGTATTTCACCAGCCCCTCCTCAGGCCCACACCCACTTCCTTCACCTTCCTTCTCCTTTCAGGCAATGGGAGCCCAGACATATCAGGTGTCTGGCCCATCCCAGTCACTACCTGGTGTTCACCAGGAATCACAAACTTAAGATGTCCAAATCCAGACCACCCAGCACCACAGTGACCCCGTCCTGGTTGATGATGTCTACATCCTTCCATGAGCTCAAGTCAACAACCCTAGAGCCTTCCTATCTCCCCCATTGCTCCCACATCCCATACCTGATCCATCTGGTCCACTGCAGATTCTGTTGACTCAACATTCAAAATATACCCACTACTTCTTACCCCTTCACAGGTACCACCATGCGGTCACATCGGGTTTCATCTCTTTTCAGAATCTTCCAGTGACTCCTCATTTCAGAATAAGAGACTCCTTCATTTGGTGGTGCTTGAAGCCCTACAAGATCTGGCCCTTCACTCTCCCAGGATGAAGCTGCTTCCTTGACGTCCCTCCACTCTAGCTGACATGCTCTGTCCCAGGACCTTTCCACCAGATGATCCTTTCCCTCGATGTCTGCCTGGTTTACTGCCTACCCACCTTGGGTCATCACGCAAATGTCACATCCTCAGTGAGAATTCCTCTGATCTGAAGTGATCCCCATTCTTTCCTTTGCTTTCTCCAAAGCACTCCTCACCTTCCTTGCACCAAAATGTCGTTTTGTTCACAGTGCCTGGTACATAGCAGGTGTTCAATATTTGTTGAATGAATGAATGAATGAATGAATGACACTTTCACCTTAAGTCTCCATACCAGGCTCACATATTATTTTATTAACTGTCAACTTCCAGACATCTCTGAAGTTCCGCCTTTCAACTCAAGGGCAAAATCTATAGTCCTAGATTTCTCATCATCAAAAAGCTGGTATTTAACTGATTTTCTTTTCACCAGTCTGTTTATAGTTCTTTTCCTATGGAAAAGAGAACGCTCATCTCTCTCTGGTCTTGTCCACTCCCGAACTTCTCCAATCCGCTTCATCAGGCATCTCTTTACTACACGAGAGCTTTCAATGCAAATACTGTTTTCTCTGATACACAGACACACCCACAACTGTTTCAGAAAGCAGACAAGGAGCTCTGAAGTAGTACTACAGAACTATTCGTCTTTACTATACATTTAAAAAAAAAAAAGGTATTAGTTTAAAATATATATATGGGGCAGGCTTGGCCCAACTCTGCGAAACCACATAAAGGTCATCCAAAACTCATTGTTTATTAGCAACGCTAAGTGTCCTGATTCTTCTGATACAAAAAAGAAACTACAACCTGAACCATTAGAAAGTACCCAGAAGACCTGCAGACTTTGCAACACATTTCCATTTAGTGATTTCAAAGGCAGAAAACTTACTACTTTGAGGGACTGCTAATCTTGTTTATCTGAAAGTATAACAGTTGTGTTTGCTTTGAAGGGCTCTAAATGGTTTCAGTATTTGGGGACAGTAATTTGGCCTTTCACAAATACATAAATTTCTGAAGTACCACTCTGAAGCAAGCACCTCTAAAATAAAAAGCAATTCTTCCTTCCCTCGGTTTGCCATCTTTCCAGTCATTTGCCTTTCAAACACCTCAGTGCCTAGGGGTCCTCCTGTAGAAGACAGAAAGGCATCCTTTCACCCTCAATCCCTGCTCACTACCTCAGACTCATACACCCTTTCAAGTATTGACCGAGAGACTTCCTTCATTTCCACTCCAGCGTCTTCCAGCTTCCTCCCTTTCCAGAACTGATGCCCCATGGCATTAGGCTACGTAGGTGCTCCTCAGGGCTTTAGGGCTCAGCTTTCCCTCCCGGTGAGACCTGGAGTTGCAGCTCATCTCTCAGGGCTCACTGTGCACAGATGGACACTTCCACCAGGGGCTGAGGGCCGATACCAGCAGCCCCGACCCAGACTAATTATCACTGCTCCCACAGGAGGTGGTGACAAGCACTTCCCCACCTTGAGCTGCCCCAAAGGCCCATCAGACACTGAGCAACCTCAGTCACCTCATCACCAGCCACTTTCCGGAGCCATCAACTCACTCACTTTGTGTCCCACATTTCTCCATGATGTGCAAACCAATGGGCCTCAAGCTAGCATCACCTTGCAGTCAGCCCAGGCCCTGGACCCCCATGGGACACCTCTGGCCCAGCACCACACTCGAGTTTCCCCATGTTCCTTCCCTTTTGTGTAACTTGGCAAGTTCTATTTTTATATTTGAAGGGAGATGGGGAGAATTCAGAGATTTAAGTCCTTATAATAGCCTCTCATCCAGTTGTTCAGTAAGAGTGGCGGTTCGTGCCAAGCACAAACTAGAAGGCTGGTATTCCTAAAAGACAATGATGTGGTGCAGTAGAGCTTCCTGGACCCATCCATCACAGGTTCTCCCCTGAAATGCCCCACTCTGGCCTGCCTCTGTAGGCCCCCAACTCTCACTGTGGTCCCACTTCCCATCTCTTTCCTAGAGCAAGCCATCCATCATTCTGAGCTTGCTCACCTCCACGCCTTCTCACCTGCAGCTGCAGAGACCTTTCACTCCCTTCCTAGACCCCGAAGAGTTGGGCCTCCCTGGCCTTGTACCTGTCACTCTGTTCATCCCCACCCCCAACCCTCCTCCCCTCTCTCCTTCTCTTCCCTTGTGGGATTCCACACGCCACTCTCTTGCCTCCAATCCTACTTACCTTTCACATCCCAGCATAAATGTCATTTCCTCTGGGAGACATTTCCTGACCCTCCAGTAGAAGCCCCTTATTCAGGGCCCTCTTATAATTCTTTATCTAACTGCCCACCTCTTCCCACGGATTGCAAGCTATGGAGGAACAGACGAGACTGCCTATCCGAAGCCCTGCAGAATCCACACACCTGGCGCAGACCTGACATGGGGCAGGCATTTAATAAAGATTTTTGGAGGGAACAAAGAAATAAATGATGATGTCCAGGGACGGAACAAGGTTGTACCTGGAAGAAGTATGAGTGACGGGGGTAAGTGCACAGGACTGGTGTGTGTTTGGAGGGGTTGGTGTATGCCAGGGATAGGAACTATGACAACAGCTCAAGGGCCTCTAGGGCTCTTCTCAGCAGATGGGGACACATGCTCAACCTTGTCATCATGTCCCCCAAGAAATCAAGCCACTGCTGTACAGTCAGTGTCAACCCTCAGCCTCCATCTGTAGAGAAACCTTGCCTATTCGGGTTTGAGCCCAAATCACCCTGTCTGCCCTGAAGGCAGTCATGGAGTTAAGGGCTTCCAAGTAAGAGAGGGAGGGAAGCATCTGGTTGGTGACTCTCCACTCCCAGACACTCTCCTTGTTGACACTTCCTCAGCCAGGCTACCTCTTCCTGGCAGGTGTGTTCACTCTCAAAAGCCAGACATCTGCCATCTTAAGATGACTGCAGGAGGCAGAAGGATAGCTACATATGGTATCACTGAAGACTGAAGCCACACACCAGCCCATGCTGGTATGTTGGTCTGTGGCCCAAAGTCACACGCATTCACAGCTTCCAGATCAGATTTCCTGGGAAGACTAACCGGGTTTGGCCAGAAGGCTAAAGTTTTGCTTAGGTGATCTTTACTTGTTCTTTCTTCGATGCTGTGCTGGCCATGCCTCTCTGGCTAACATCAGGGACAGAATGAATGTGGGGAGCATCAGTGAAGATGTGGCTGGAGGGATTTTTCTATGCTCTGTTTCAGGCCATTCATTCCTAACACATCTTGTTATGGCCCAAATCTAACTTTGAGAGCATCCTTCAATATGAAGCTCTACTTAGGATGTTTTTAATAAAGGGCAAAAATCTGAAAACACTGAATATTTACACAATAGTGTATTTCAAAATCTTTTTAGTAATTTTATCTTAGTTGCTGTAAGTTACTATATGATTCCCTCTTTTGCTGAAATAGTCAAATAATTCCCTAATGAGAAAAAGCAAGCCTAATTTTCTTTCCAAATCACAACTACATAGTTGTCAGACTACATAGTTGCAAGTCAGACTCATTTAAGATAGAAATCAATAACTGTAGCAAGAATACAGAACACGGCGTCCTAGCATGGGTGCAGACACTTGCCAGAAAGCACCCTGTGGGAGGCGACCCTCTTCTACCACAGTCAACTGAACCTGGAAGAAAGACACAATGACAACAGTGAAGTTAGTGCTTATGTGATTTAACAGTGTTTCACTTCAAGTTATTTTAGAAGAAAGACAGCAACATAATCTCGTGATGACAGATTAATTTCCCTAAAACGAAGAAGCCAAAATCACCGAATCATGCTTATTAGAATAAACCTTTAGCTTTTGAAGATCTGTTTTTGTGATAAATCCTGAAAACGATTATATGATGAACTCTGCTCTTTAAAAAAGTAACTCAACTTAATACCTACTGCGTTTGCTTATATCCCCTGTGAGTACATATGCTTCTGGACTTCCATCCCTTCCACACTTTGCATCTGGACTCTCCCAAACATGCCTGATATCAACAGAGAAATGCTTCACTAAAGCCTCCACGTGCACTCGAGGCTCTCCCTTTACACTTTCTTTCCTTCCCCCATGGCCTGGTTGACCCCCAATTCCTAAGAGCTGAGTCTGACTACAGGGAGTAGAAGTTCTCTTCCTTTCCCCTTGGGCCTGTGAGTCCAATTTCTACCTCTAAAAGTGCAAAGTCAGAGGGAACAGGTTTAGATCATAGTAACAGGAAAGACATTTATGAAGAATCCCAGGATCTAGCGGCTTCAGACATCAGAGGACTGGGGCTTTGTCTACCTTGGGTCAGACACTCAGACTAGGATTTATGAAACACAGGCCCACATCACCAAGCACTGTTGTCTAAGATTCTTCTCCAGAAGTGTTTTAAAAGCATGAGCACTTTCCAGGCAAAGGGATATATAACATCAGTGACTCTCAAGCTTTTCTTGCTTGAGAACTTAATGTTCAACTCCAGGTCTAAAAGAGAACCACAACTGTGGCTCTTTTCTAAATGGTTCACTTAATGTATGAGAACTATCACCACACCATCAAAGCAGCCTGTTAACCTACAGAATAATATTCCTATTGAGCTGAGGCCTCCTGGTGCCCTTTTCCACCACCATTCACTCATCCAACACATACTGAGAACCTGCTTGTGCCCAGCACCACGCTAGGATCAGAGCCTGCCCTGAGGACCACATGGAGAGCAGGCATCAGGTGGACCATCAGTGAACCAGGCACATGAGCCTGGAGAGGACATGACACTTCACAGAAGGAAGTCTGGGCAAAGCCTTAAAGCAAGCATGGGCATTGAGACAATCGGGTGAGGGGAAAAAAACACTCAGGAAGTGTGGTTCAATTAAAGAATTCAGGAGGTCTTACAGAGGAGACCAGGGTTGCCAGGCGGTCAAGTGGGGTGCTAGCCTGCAAAAGGGTCTTGTATCTGCTAAGCAACAGGGAGCCAAACAGGGATTTTAGGCAAGGAACTGACATAACTAGATATTCATTGTTTTTATTTTTCGTTTTTCTTTTTCTTTTCTTTTTTCTTTCTTTTTTTTTTTTGAGGGGGGATAGTGGAAGAGAGAGAGAGAGAGAGAGAACCTTAAGCTGGCTCCATGCCCAGTGCAGAGTGTGACACAGGGTTTGATCTCAGGACTCCAAGATCATGACCTGAGCCAAAATGAAGAGGCAGATGCTTAACCAACTGAGCCACCCAGACACCCCAGCAAGATTTTGATTTAAATCAGAACTCTGGCTGCTGTTCAGAATGGAAGAACAGATGCTTCAGTGGAGGTAGGGGGAGTACCTAGGACAGCGTATCTCAACTTGAACGTGCACACTCATCACCCAGCAACCGTGCTGAAGTGCGGTCTATAACCCAGTAGGTTGGGATGGCTCCTGGGATTCGGAATTTCCAACAATACCCCAGGTAATGCAAATGCCATGGGTTCTCAGCCGTGGGGTCACTAAGGTCTTAGGGAGAGAGAATGAGGGTCTGAGGTCAGGCAGAGTCAGTGAGGAAGGGCCTGGTTCCAGAGGCAGGTACATTTTTCTTATCATTGTTCCACTGCATCTGACTATCAGAATTAGGTTGAGCGCAGGGAAGGAAACACATGAAAGGGTCAGTGAATGGATGAATGAAGACAATGTGCCTTTGGCACCTTTAGTTGACTTGAGATGGGTCATCAGCGTCAGGGACTGAGGATAAGCTGCTGCCACTTTTCCCCTAACCAGTGAGATGTGCCTGCTGGATTTGTCTTACGGCACTGGTCCTTCACTACATCAATTTGAAGGTTCTACTTTATTGCCCATCAGCATGGCTGTGTGTCTCCTGTGCAGCTGCTTTCTCCTTCCTGAAAGTGAATACAGCTTCTCAAAAGGAGCAATGAATTGGGGGGCACATAAGTACCTGTATATCCCCTGGACCCTACACCTCACTTTCTAGGTCACGGTTTTTCTTAGCTATGAAAAGAAGGATTGGACTAAGAAATGCCTACAGTCCTCTTTCCATAATCCCATAACATGAGCTCCACCCTCAGCCTTCCCTCTCCCCTTTGTTCCCAAAGATTTACTCAGAGTCTCTCTACCTCCCAGACTCGGGCTTTACCCCAACTTTCAGCCTCCAGCAACTGCTGAGGGAAAGAGTTCACAAAAGAAAAGCAGTTTGGGGAGCACTTTTCTAGAAACACTCCTACCATTGTTTTCATTTCTTTCGTTGGTTATAGAGATTGGTAGGTGGTCATGGAAGAATGGCAGTTGGCTGCCTTCTCAGGCAAGTCCGTGTTTCCCAGCATGTGGACATCTCTTTCAGCTTGTTCTTCTGACCATTAGTCCCAGCAACAAATACCTCTTCTGGTCATTCAGACTGAGGAAAGGAAGTCTAACACCACAGTCTTGCTGGAAGGGAAATTGAGGTTTAAAAGAAGTTTCCCTCTTGGGAAAAGTCAGGGCACAATCAGGGTTTCTTACTCCTGGTGTTCTTTCTTTTATTCTCTACCTCAGAAAATTCCCCCAAATTATTAAATTATTCATTAATATAACTTCAGTCTCTTAAAAGGCCTAGTCCATTGTGGGGACAAATTCAAACATGTTTGTAAAAACTGATTTAAGTAACCTTTTTTTTCCCTTAAATCACGATACAGTTGACATATAACATTATATTAGTTTCATGTGTTACAACATAATAATTCAATATATGTATGTGTGGTAAACAATCACCACAGTAAGTCTAGCTAACATCCATTACCACAGATAGTTACAGATATGTTTTCTTGTGGTGAGATCTTTTAAGATCTATTCTCTTAGCAATTTTCAAATATATCATATGGTATCATTAACTATAATCACCATGTTGTATGTTACATCCTGGGGCTTATTTTGTTTTGACACCTTGAACCATTTTATATAAGTAACTTTTCTTGATACATCAAAAAAGACAAAACCAAAAAATGCTAGTGGAGGACTTTTTCTGATATAAGGCCTAATCTAATTTAATGCAAGTATTCTCCACATCACTCCATCCTCTTGTTTAAGGATATGAGGCCAGGCAAACATTTGCGGGAGACCATACCTAGGGCCAGATGCCCTCACCACCAGCTGCTAAGCAGGTGATGTCAGTGAGTAAACTGGACTGGATGGAAAAGACAGGGCAATAGTCACAACACCACAAAAGACTCATGCCTCTTTGTGAAGGAGACAGAACCAGCTACTACCTGAGCCCCACCAAGGACTACCAGCAATGCAGACCCAACTGCCAGGACACCTTCCCAGTTTTTGAGAGACATTTGACTGGATTCATGTGAAGTCCCCTAATTTTTTTAATGTCGGCAGTGTGTTCATAATTTCTAAAACACTGAGAAGTAACAGTGTATATGCCAAATTAAACACATGTCTACCAGATGTGACCAAATATGGCAGTTTACAATGTCTCACATGCAACATACAAAGGAACCCCCCCTCCACCCCCAAGGAATTTACTGTCTGTGGGTTCGTAATCAAGGTTCTCGCTTGCTTCTGTATCAAGTGCTAATACCATTACAGGTTTAAAGATCCTTCATTGTCTGGTCCCCCAGATTCATCCAATTTATAGTGCATACCCCTGACACTCAATTCTAATCAAAACACTGTCCTGTATCCGCATGATCGTACCATTTTCATTTCCATCTCTGTCTCTTTGCCCAAGTTATTTTACATTATTTCCCCAAAATATCCTCTCTTCTCCTGTCCATTCACCACATACAATCACAACCTCTCCACACCACTTTTCTCTGTACCTCTGGTGAAAGTATCTTTAATTGTCAATACCACAGGTTAGCATGTCATCATACACTGCTGTTATTGTGAGTCAATTGTTCCATATATATTTGTTATTTCAGGCTGGGGGAAAGAGGCAAGGTCTTGTTGGCTATGCGTAAGATCCCATGTGTTTTAAAAACAGGGTCACAGGAGCTCACACATACCATAAGATATAAAGCCGTGTGGGACATCAGCCACAAAACACACTACATTAATTGATATAAAGCATAACAGCCACTCCTGGCTTGGCATTTCTTACAGTGAGAGGGAGAAGAGCAACCAGCCTAAAATGGATGCATTAAGAAACAGTGCAAAGTTAGAATTGAAAACAGCAAATGAATGTTCACAACCTTGAATTCACCAGTCTACTCTATTTCCCTCTGGAGTCAAGTGAGTACTTAACTGGTACTAAACTTTACTTGGGGGTTTTCAGGAAACTGGAAAGAGTCATACCAGACCCAGGGCAAACTCAGCTCCCAGACTGTAGTTCCCAGGAGACCATGGCATTTGTCTCTGTTCCATGAACCATTTTAACCCCACACCAAACAGGACCCATAGTCTTGCCAGTGAACTGATTCCAAGGGGAATCCTGAACCAACCCCTTGCCTGGACTCCTATGGCTACGCGCTTTCCTAAATGTTTCCTGAGTCCCCTATAACTGCCGCCAGCAAACTCTGAGCCAGACAAATCCAGTCTGACCTAAGGACTTCGACACCCACCAACTGTTTGAATTTGTCTGGAGGGGATAGTGTACTCATTCAGAAACATCTTGACAATGGACAAGTGCCTACAAAAACTAGAGAAGTTAGAGATGGCAGGAAGAGGCCAGGCAGTGTGCTCTCCCTTTCCTGTCTAGGACTGTAGTCTGGGGAAGATGAAAACAAATTTTAATGTCTCCATTATGAAGAGAACACAATTCACCGGGTATATGATTGTTAGGCTATACCTCGGTTTGCTTCTTCTGTGAATGGTATTCTGTGATCAAGTGTTTAAACCTATCTGGTGTGTTGAGGGGAGGGGGGCACTGGTGGCATTCACCTTATACCCGTAAAGTATATTCATTTCAATTGAGAAGCTTAATTAATGGTGGCTTCTACAAACAAATGCTGTTCAGAGAACGATACTGACATATTGAGATTATGAGTATATTGAAAATTCACACAATCCTTGAAAATCTGTTTAAAAGACATGTACCCACCCACAAAATCTTCTCTACATGCTACCCAAGGAAAGTGATGCATTTTTTGCTCATAAATGCCCACTGTGAATAATGAAACCTGCCCCTTCTCATCTGTTGAAAACAAAGATGGAATAGATTCGAAGAGCAAGATTTGTCATGAGTTAATACAAAATTCTGGAGTGCGTCAACCAGGAATCTATGTGATCCATAAATAAAATCATTTTATTGCACTTGACCTTAAACTTTCTCTCCATGACCTTCCAGCTAACATGAAGGCCAAGTAGGTGAAAATTAAGGTAACAAGACAGAAAGGACGGGGGTAGGAGTATGAATCGGGTGAAGGAGGCTGTCAGGTGGATTTTGCCTTAGCTCCGAGGACTCCCAAATCCTCAGACTTGGCTCACAGCCTTGGCAGGGTCAGGATCCTGCTGATTCCACAGTGCTGCTCCTTTGTTCATATTCTAATGTGTTTCACAGCTCAGAACAGAAGCTACACTGTTATGTCGGAACATTTCATGAACCTCTAGTCTTTTATCTGAAACTGAAGCCTAAATGACTCCTTTTGTAGGCTCAGGTTGCTGGCCATTCCCTTCAAGTACCTGAATGAAAACAAGGCAGGCCAGTGCTGTCACATTTCCAGGTTCCAATGAACTCAACAGCATCTCAGAGGGCAAAGAACTGACTTGGTTTGTGGGGCTTCAGAAGGCCGTTCTCCAGGAGATGGCAGGGTGTAGGAGAGAGCACACGGTCTGCAGACTGGCTGGCCGAAACAGCATGAGACCTCGTCCGCCAGGCCTGTCTTTTTCACCCTTTGTCCTAGCAGGCTGCTGGTAGGTGGGAGGCTTTGATTTTAGTGGGTATGACAAACTCGACCCAACCAAATCCTCCGCCTCCGCAAATCTGGTTTCTCTGAGTAGAAAGTCAAAATCCATGCTTTTAGGAACTGAGTTTCCTTCTCTTCCTGACCTTCCCTTACAAGAACTCTTAGAACAAGAAGGGATAAATTATTTAGTAAATGTCTCCTATAGTGCCAAAAGCTCCATAAAAGCCTTAAACAACAACGACAGTGTTGTTCAAGAAAACTGCTGCATCATCCACGAGTGATTAGCAAGAAGTTGGGGAGCACCCAGTTTCTCTGGATCTGGGGGCTGTGTCAGGCACAGCTGTGAGGTTTGCAAGTCTGCCTTGACCCTTCCTCTCCTCCTCCAGCTGCCCCCAACATCTGACTCTGCCATATTCTCCAGTGCCCTTAGGCTGATGGGTCTCAATGCCACAGCAGCATCAGCAGTAGCTGCAAACTTAGAGGAAACACAAACTCTCTGAACACCCCAAGACTTCTGCATCTCAGAGCATAGATATCATGCACAAAAAAATTGGACGATCTGTCCCTGAGCCTTTTTCTCCCTCTTCCCCATTAAAAAAGAAAAACAGTGCTTTGTTCCTTTCTGACAGTAGGCTAAGAGTTTCACATTTTTACCACCGTCACTGTTCCGTATTTAGCAGATACACAGCGACAGGCTACAATGGCGAAGAACCTGATCAGTGTTCACTATTATCATTTGCCATTGCCTTAACCAGATCAAGGTTATGAGTCTGATTCCTACAGATGTCTATTTACTCTGGGTCACTCTGAGGCTACAAGGGGAAGTCCTTGGTCTGAGACAGACATCAGTATACAGCCCCTTGGAAAAACCAGTCAGAAAGACCATGAAGAGCCACTGGGGCAACCATCAGTGAAAAGTGCTGCATACGAGTTATGACATCGGTCATGATACCTACAGGACTTCACAAAAATATCTCCAAGTGTGCTATTTCATCCACAGCAGTGGCATTCCAACACACTGTCTGCAGACCAGATTCTTTACCTAGGTCAGCCTGGCCATGGAGAAGTGGGTGTGGCTGTAGAGTCAACAGCAAAAGGAAGGGGCCATCATGATAGCCCACCCACCTCATCAGAGTGCTCTCAGGGGTGCTCTGGTTGGGGATGGATGATTGAAGCTAGGGCACTAGTGAGGACCACCAGGTGTCTGTGCAGCCAAGAGGTGAGGTATCAGTCTGGGAAAGGAGAAAACAATCTTCTTGTCCCCAGTCTTCCGGCACCCTGCACCGTGGATAAGAACAGCAGGAAAGCTCTCAGAGGCCCCACTTCAGAATGAGAGGAAGTGTCATCACTGTAGATCAAATACCCCATTTCTCAGAGTGCATTCTTTATCTCAAAACATATTCCTGAAAAGCAATACCATACAGAAAAACCAGAAGGGCTGACAGATTAAGGTCTGTGATTTTAACTACTTGAAAGTGACGTACTGGGGCACCTGGGTGGCTGAGTTGGTCAAGCATCCAATTCTTAGTTTCTGGCTCAGGTCATGATCTCAGGGCTGTGAGATCGGCTGGTTCCAGCTCTGTGCTCAGCGGGGAGGCTGCTTGAGATGCTCTCCCTCTGCCCCACCCCCACACCACTCAGGTGCATTCTCTCTCAAATAAATAAATCTTAAGAAAAAAAAAAGAAAGAAAATGACTTACTGATCCATTCATTCAAGGAATAATTCTAGAATTCATACTCTATGCTAGGCAGGGTGTAAAATGACTTCATATACATCTCACAAAGCTTGTGCTCCAGTGGTCCAGGCCATTTGCTTTTTACAAATCTGTACAAGTTAGAGTCGTGAACTGTGAAGACTGGGGTACAACCACAAAGCTGGTGAGGGAGCCAGCTAAATGCCAGAAAGTTTGTTTTTTCATGAAATGTGACCATTAAGCTTGAGGGTGAAGATACAGTAAGCACTTATTTCTCTATGTAAACATGACTCTGGAGAAAGCCAGGAGACACTATAAACATTTCTGTAGCCTCGTATTTAAAGATTTGCAAATGTGTTCAAGTGCATTCCTCTGAATATAAAGGATCTAGTGACTATTACTTTCTTATTATATGTAATCCTAACAGGGAAAGCCTATTACTTGATCTCTTCTGATCCCCAGAACTGTAAGACTAATTCTGGAGAAGGAAAAATAAAACACAACATTATTTCCATTCTATTTTAGGGGGGGATAGAGTATATAACACATTTTGTCATTTAAACCATTTTAAGTATGCAATTCAGTGGTATGAATTATATTCACAGTGTTGTGCAACAATCATCATTATATGTTTCCATCTTCTCCATCACCCCAAACAAAAACTCTGTAACCAGCAAGCACTAAGCCCCCATTCTTCCCTCCCCACAGCTGGTAACTTCTAATCTACCTTCTGTCTCTATGAATTTGGCTTTCTAAAAACCTCATATAAGTGGAATTAAACAATAATTGTCCTTTTATGCCTGGCTTATTTCACTTATTATTATAAAATGTTTTTCAAGTTTCATCCATATTGTAGCCTGTATCAGAATTTCATTCCTTTCTATGGCTGACTAATCATGTGGATATATCACATTTTATTCAACCATTCATTAGTTGATAGACAGTTGGATTATGTCCACCTTTTGGCTGTTGTGAACAATGCTACAATAAACACTAATATATCTGTATGTATGTATGTATGTATGTATGTGTGTGTGTGTATGTTTGAGTTCCTTGGTGTTTAATTCTTTGGTGTATCTACCTAGGGATGGAATTGCGGGATCAGATGGTAATTCTACATTTAGCTTTTGAGCCTTAACAACAAACCATTTTCCACAATTGTACAATTTTATATTCCTACCAGGAATGCCCAAAGGTTCCAATTTTCCACATTCCTGCCATTGCTTTCTGATTTTTTATTATAGCTCCTGTACTAGGTGTTAAGTTCTATCACATTATAGTTTTGATTTGTGTTTTCCCAATGACTAAGTATACTGAGCATCTTTTCATGTGCTTTTTGGCCATTTACATTTCCTCTTTGGAGAAATATCTATTCAAGTCATTAGCCCATTTTATGGTATTTTATTGATTTTTATTTTCAATTTTTTCCTGGTTTTATTGAGATATAATTGACATACAGCACTGTGTAAGTTTAAGGTGTACATCATAATGATTTCATTCACATACACTGTGAAATGATTATCACAATACCTTTAGCTAACATCCATGATCTTATACAGATACAAAAAGAAAAAGAAAAAATGGTTTCTATTCCTTGTGATGAGAGCTCTCAGGATTTACTCTCTTAACAGCTCTCATATACACCATACAGCAGTGTTAAGTATGGTCATCGTGTTGTACATTTCATCCCGAGTACTTATTTATCTTGTAACTGGAAGTTTGAACCTTTTTACTGCCTTTCCCCAAAACCCCCAAACCCCTACCTCTAGTAACCACAAATCTGATCTCTATTTGACGTTTTTTTTTTCCTTTTTAAGATTGAACATATAAATGAAATCATATACTATTTATCTTTCTCTGGCTGATTTATTTCAGTTAGCATAATGCCCTCAAGGTCCATCCATGTTGTTGTAAATGGCAGGAATTCCCTCTTTTGGGGCGGCTGAATAATATGCCAACAAACACATACAGCCCACATTTTCTTTATTCTTTATTCATCCATTCCTCTGTTGATGGACACTTAGGTAGTTTCCATGTCTTTGATATTGTAAATAATGCTGCTATGAACACGGGAGCACAGATTTATTTTTAACATAGTGTTTTTGTTTCCTTCAGATACAGTAGCTCTCCCCCCCCCCCCCGACACTCTTATCCACAAGGCATACATTCCAAGTACCCTAGTGGATGCCACAAACTGTGGACAGTACCAAACCCTCTACAGACCATGTTTTTTCTCATACAAACATACCTTTTTGTATGTATAAATTAACCTTTGATAATTTATATTAAAGGTTAATTTATAAATTAAGCACAGTAAAAGATTGAAAATAATAACTAATAATAAGATAGAACAAATTATAATGATATATTGTAATAAAACTTAGATGAATATGACCAGTGTCTCTCTCTCTCTTTCTCTCTCAAAATACCTGACTGTACTGTACTCACCCTTCTGAGGATGAGACGAAATGGTAAAATGCCTACCTGAGGAGATGAAGTGAAATGAATGATAGAGGCGTGTGACATAGAGCTACTGTTAACCTTCTGATTATGTTGGGAGGACCACCTGTTTCTGGACTGCAGCTGACCACAGGGAACTACATCTGCAGAAAGTGAAACTGCAGGTAAGGAGAGACTACTGCCTATTTCCAGAAGTGCAACTTCTGGATCATATGATAATTCTATTTTTAATTTTTGAGGAACCTTCACAGTTTTCCATGGTGGCTGTACCATGGAATACCACCAGCAGTGCACAAGGCTTCCCTTTTCTCCACATCCTTACCAGCATATGTTATCTCTTGTCTTTTCAATGACAGCCATTCTAACAGGTGTGAGGTATGTCACTGTGATTTTGATTTGCATTAACCCTTCTGAATAGTGATGCTGAATACATTTTCATATACCTGTCTGGCCATTAGTATATTTTATTAGAAAATGTTTATTCAGGTCCTTTGCCCATTTTAGGACTTTTTTTTTTTTTTGCTATTGAGTGGTATAAAGTTCTTCATCTATTTCGACATTAACCCTTTGTTGGAGATGACATTTGCAAATATTTTTCATATTCTTGAAGCTGTCTTTTTATTTTGTCTATCATTTCTTTTGCCATCCTTTGCCCGTTTCTGAATCGGGTTGTCTTTCTGTTAAGTTTCAGGAGTTCTTTATATATTCTGCATATTAAAACCCTTATCAGGCATATGGTTTGCAAATATTTTCTCCTATTTTGTAGAATGTCTTTTCACTTTCTTGATAATGTCTGCATATTAAAACCTTTATCAGGCATATGATTTGCAAATATTTTCTCCTATTTTGTAGAATGTCTCTTCACTTTCTTGATAATGTCTTTCAATGCACAAAAGTTTTTAATTTTGATGAAGACCAATTTATCTATTTTTCCTCTGGCTGTTCATACTTTTGGTATCATATCTAAGAATCTACTACCAATTTTATGGCCATAAAGATTTCCCCCTATGTTTTCTCCTAACAGTTTTGTGGTTTTACCTCTTATAATTAGATCACTCAACTATTTTGAGTTAATTTTTGTATCTGGTATGAGGGTAGCATTCCAACTTCATGCTTTGGCATGTGGAAATTCAGTTGTCCCAGTACCATTTGTTGAAAAGACTATTCTTTCCCCACTGAATGAACTTAGCATCCCTGTAAAATATCAGTTGGCCACAGATATATAAGTATATATTTCCGGACTCTCAATTTTACTCCATTGGTCTATATGTCTATTCTTAAGCCAGTACCATCCCATTTTGAATACTGTACCTTTGCAAGCTTTTAAATTACAAGTCCTCTAACTTGGTTCTTTTTTCAAGATTATTTTGGTCATGTAGGACCCGGTACAATTCCACAAGAATTTGAGGACTGGCTTTTGCATTTTTGCAAAAAAAAAAAAAGGGGGGGGGTGTTGGCATTTTGATAGGGATTGCACTGAATCTGCAGATCATCTTGGGTCATATTGACATCTTAGTAATATAAGTCTTCCTGCCCACAAATATGTGGTATCTTTCCATTTAATTAGGGCTTCTTTAAATTTCTTTCAGCAATGTTTTGTAGTTTCCAGTGTACATGTCTTTCCTACTTGTTTAAATTTCTAGGTAGTTTATTCTCTTAGATGCTATTTTATTTTTATTTTTATTTTTTTAAGATTTTATTTATTTATTTGACAGAGAGAGAGATCACAAGTAGACAGAGAGGCAGGCAGAGAGAGAGAGAGAGAGAGGGAAGCAGGCTCCCTGCTGAGCAGAGCCCGATGTGGGACTCGATCCCAGGACCCTGAGATCATGACCTGAGCCAAAGGCAGCGGCTTAACCCACTGAGCCACCCAGGCGCCCATTAGATGCTATTTTAAAATGTTATTAGTTTCTTAATTTCCTTTTCAGATCGTTAATTGCACACGTGTAGAAACATAATGGATTTCTCTGTGTTAATCTTCCCTGCAACTTCACTGAATTTTACAAATTAACTCTAGTAATGATTTGTGTTTGTGGAATGTTTGTGGAATTTTTGGTATTTTCTATACATAAGAGAGTGTCATCTGCAAATAGGGGCAGTTTCTTTGCAATTTGGATGCCTATTACTTCTTCTTCTTGTCCAATTGCTCTGGCTAAATTTCTAGTACAATATTGAATAGAAGTAATCAAAGAGGGCATCCCTGTTTGTTCCTGATCTTATAGGGAAAACCTTTAGTCTCCTATCACTGAGTATGGTGTTAGTGTGAGTTTTTGCAAATGTCCTGTGTTAAGGAAGTTTCCTTCTATTCCTGTTTTTGTGAATGTTTTTAATCATGAAAGGATGTTGGATTTTGTCAAATGCCTATTTTGTGTCTATTGAAATGAACATATTTTTTTTCTTCATTCTATTAATGCAGTATATTACTTCGGTTGACTTTCTTATGTTGAACTACAGCTTTATTATTTTTTAAAGGGTAATTATTACAAATATGCATTACTATATAAAAACTATGCTCTGAGCATCATTTTTTTTTAAGATTTTATTTATTTATTTGACAGACAGAGATCACAAGTAGGCAGAAAGGCAGGCAGAGAGCGAGGAAGGGAAGCAGGCTCCCTGATGAGCAGAGAGCCCGATGTGGGACTCGATCCCAGGACCCTGGGATCATGACCTGAGCCGAAGGCAGAGGCTTTAACCCACTGAGCCACCCAGTCGCCCCTCTGAGCATCATTTTAAAGATTAGTTCATTATTTCATTCATATATTAATTATACTCCCAGGCTCTATTCTATGTACTGAAGGTATATCACACCAGTCAGCTAAATAAACATATCTACCTTCCTGGAATAACATCCTGATAAGTAAAATATAATAAGCAAGATAAGTAAAATACAGAGTATGTTAATTGGTGGCAAGTGATAGGAAAAATAATAAACCAACGACAGGGACAGAGAGTATGAAGAAGTTGATATTTTAGTTAGAAGCCTATCTAACTTACAGCATTACAGTTTATACACATGTCCATAACCTAGCATTGCTGTAGAATTAAAGAAAAACACTTTTAGTGAAAAGGAAGAAACTGTCTAAATGGACTTAATGTCTCCCACAAAAATCCTCTGCCAAGCCACAACCCATACTAGGAAATCCCATTTCCTTTTGGCTCCATGTCCTCCACCAACAGATACTGACCCTGATGCCAAACGTGACATGGTTTTTAGGTGTTATGAGCCAGTGAGGGCATAAATGTCACCAGATATTGCCCTCTTCAACCAGAAAAAGGCTATAGGATCTATCAAATGATAAATGAGTAATAGTCCAGAGTCAAATGCTTCAAAATACCCACGTTTTCCAATTTTCATCCCTTTCATTCATTTTAACAGCTGAAAATATTCAGAACTGTGCATTTGTCCTTAAGTCTTATAGGCTAATTTCTCGATATTGCGTGATTATTTAAGTTATAAAAGGTTACATGGTCTTTTCACTGCTGACTCCACCATGCTACAGAACTTGAGCACATTCATCTAACTTGGAGAATAATGAAAAAATGCAGCATGAGAACGAAGAGCATGCATGCTATTTGATAAACTGACCACGTACATGGAAACAACAACTGAATGCCATTTAACTAAATGACAGAAATAAAATACATCCAGGTTTTTAATTTTCTAAGGAGGCTCCCCACCCAGTGTGAAGCCCAACACGGGGCTCACAATCACCATCCTAAGATCAACACCTGAGCTCAGATCAAGAGTCAGATGCTTAACTGCCTGAGCCACCCAGGTGCCCCGATACATCCAAGTTTTTAAAACCAATTATTATGTAGGTTAAACACCTCTTAATTTAAATTATAAAACAAAATAGCAATATGCTTATTAAGAGCTATGTAGATTTTTAATAAGGAGCTTCTTAGAGAAAACGATCATTTGACTTTATATTTAAGAGGCTGCCTGCTGGTCACAGGCTCAGTGATGTCTTTCAGGCTGTTCACCTCACTCGCCTTTCTCCCATCACAGCAGACAGGACACACTGTGTGAGTAACAGGAAACCTGTGCTTCCTAGTCTTGTGCCCAGGCCAACCAATTAGCATGTCACCAAGAGGGGCAGATGCACATGAATATGGAGCACAGAGCCTCATTTTTCTCTTCAGTCTATCAAGCCATGAATTCACTAATCCAGTTTTATCCTAGAACCTTGGGGGGTGGGGCTGAAGGGAAGAAGGGTTTCCCAAGCCCCATCTACAGGGATGTGAAACTCGAAACAGTCAGGCTCTGTCAGCCCCAAAGGGTATTTCTGAATGCAATGGCTCCATCTTTCTATACCCAGGTGCACTTCCTGGCAGAAGGTACTAGGTATACGGTGACCTCCAAATTATTCTCTATGGTAGACAGTCTTGATGTTATGTCATTTTATATAAAGAAGAAGGAAGGCTTGTTATAAAATTTTGTGCCTGAAAGGTAACAGATATACCCAGATATTTAATAAAAAAAGACCAAAACATTGAAATGAAACTACGGGTTGCCTTGATTTCAGAAAAATGTAGGGGAATGAAAATATGCAATGATTAATTTTATTTATTAGATTAGATCAATTTCTATAGAGAATTACTATTCTTTGCTCATCAACACAGTTTAAGGCAATGTAAACACATCCCTATTGCTACCATGCCCAAATATTTCTCTGCTGAACTATTAGCCATAGTTTCATTTTATAAAAACCATAATAGAAAATGTGGCCAAACAGCTAGATGGAGTGTTCCCAGCAATATGGAGAAACAGTTGTGTTTATGCAGAGATTAGTCTTTCAAATTGAGAGATCTCCAAAGCTCCATTTGTACTTAAAAGGCTTGTCTTTTTGTTACCCAGTAAATAGATCATTCATATTCTACAAAGAAAACCCTCTAAATTAGGAAAAATAGCCATATTTAACATTAGGTAAGGAAATGGGGCTGAAAGCGAGAAAATAAGTCTATTTCCCCCAGTTTCTTGGACTAGATTAAAGCCTGTCTTTATAATTTAAAATAGCCTCTGTTTTTTCCACATACAAGAGGCAGAAATTTCATGAAAGGCTGAGAAGTACTACCCATAAATGTAAAAATTATGCCAGAAAACAAGAAACACATTTTTTAAAAGAAATCTTGGGCCCTCTTCTCTTATTCTGCAGCACATATTTCTTAGGTGCTACATTTCCTCCAAAGATGGAATGGTAGTTGTCAAGATGGTCTGAAAAGGCAGCATTCGGCAACAGGTCTTCATGCCAGGGCCATCCTTCCTACGCACAAGAGTACCCATGAGAGTATTTTTGGGACGACTTAAAACAACTTAAACGTGACCTGAAGTTCATTTCTCAGAATTGGGAAAAAAATATCAGAATTGTGTGGGTGGCATGTACACTATGTGATGCAAATTAGAGCCTCTGGAAGGCACAATGTACACTGGTTAAGTCACTATCTCAAAAAAATGACAATCTGAGAGATGAGAATATGTGTTAAGAATTGTTTTTAAGTCTGATTAAATATTAAAATAACAGAATGGGGCTACGACACTGAGAGGCAACAAAGGCAGTGTGTCCTGTCCTTCATCAGTCATGTGTCCACACATGACTTTGTTTTTGCCTTTGTTGCAGCAGGCAGAGGGTGCAAAGAACTGACAAGTGGAGCCCGAGAAGCAGTGTGCCCTTTCAAAGGAGGAGAAAGGATTCCTGTCAGGGAAAATGGAGGAGAAAGGAGTTCTCTTCAGACACAAAGAGGGTTGGGAAGAAGGAGAGAGCCTGAGAGTCTGTCCTCACCTGTCAAAGTCCAGGGATGTTGCCACACTCAGGAAGGAGTCAGCATTCACATGGCAGCCCTTCCCTAAGTGCACACACACATCATGCCTGAATCTAGAAATTCTGTGTGGGAATCACCAATTGCTTCACAAAGATTCTACAGCCGTCAGTCCCTAAGAATAGCAAGTTGGAAAACATACCACTCCCCCTTAAAGCCATCCTTAGTGCAGCTGAATGGTTGGACATGTCTGTCAGCGGGAAGTCTCCATAGCAACCCCACCCAAAGTGTCCAGATCTCCCCAAGAACACCTCTTCGCAAGCATTACAATGCTCCTTCTGAGTCTGGGCAGCAAGTTGTTCACCAAAAGATCAGATCCATCTGGCTCCTTCTTTATAGACAAGTTCCTGGATAGAACTTTGCTTGGGGTCTTTGCATTTCTGGGCAAAGTCCTTACTGTCCATGTCTACCCCTTATAGCCACCCTGAGCCTGCCCTGTGCTTCTGGACCATCTCCCTGCTGCACTGAAACACTCCTTTCTTGGAGAGCTTTTCAAGGCTTGGGCATAGAAGACTTCTGCATTAATTAAGAAGACATATCCCAATTACATACCTCCCAGATTTCTTTTTTATAATCACTAAAATCAGTTCCAAGATCTAACTACTTATAGGACACTGAATGTCTCACAGTCCTATCTAAAATTCAGCTTATCTTACACCAAACTTGGCATCTTCTCCTGAAAAGCACCCTCCTCCTTGACTGCATGGTTTGATGAATCACACCTTCATTCACTTGACGCCTGAAAGCTTCCCCTGGGCTTCTCTCCCACCAGCTCAACAGTCCTTTGATTATCCTTCTTCACTTAAGTTTTAAGAGTATTCGCATTGACTGATTGCTTCCTAGTCTTACTGCTACTGTCCTATTCGGAACTATCTCACACCTGGCATGCTTTGTTTCCAGTCGGTCCACACAATGGGTCTACTTTGGGGATGGCGAAGGATTCCATAAGCATTAGTTGTGTTCCTTTGCTGTAGCTGCTGTTGCTGTCATGGTAGACATGATGTCAGCCCACTGCTCAAAAATCAACTGTAGTTGCTGTAGAATGAATCTCAACCACATTAATTAACTGAACAACTGACCCTGAACTCCTTCTTCAGCCTAATGTCCTTTCCTACAAGGACCTATAAGAACCTTCCACTGTCCTTCAAGTAAAGTCAGTGTCACTGTTAGTGTACGTGACCTAAGGCAAAAACTTAGGAAATGCTTTCTAAAATGAAGCGGCTGGGCTAGAATTTGTAGACTTGAAGTGAATGTAAATGTCCGTATTTCTCACAGAGTATAAACACTGAGAAAATGTAGCAGTAGATTTTTTTTTCTTTTTACTTAAAGAGTATCTTCATATACATACGACCATGTATACTAGGTTCCCTACTGCTGTTGTAAAGAATTACCACAAACTTAGTAACTTAAAACACAAATATATTATCCTGCAGTTCTGAAGGTCAAAAGTTCGAGAGATGAGTCTAACTGAGCTAAAACGAACGTCAACTGGGCTGCATTCTTTCCCAGCAGCTCTAGGAGAGGATGTTTCCTTGCCTTTTCCATCTTCTAGAATCTGCCCACCCTCTTGGTTCAGAGCCCCTTTTCTCCATCTTCAGAGCCAGCAACAGCAGGCCATGTCCTTTTCAAATCGCATCTCTCTGACTTTTCTTCCACCAACACATATCCCTTTGACCACAGCTAAGAAAAGCTCTCCACTTTTTCAGGCCCGTGCATTTGCGGCTATCTGGGCTGTCCATGATCATTCCTGCAACTCAAGGTCTTTTGCATAATCCTACGTGTAAAGTCTCTGTTGCCACTAAAGGTAATACCTTCACAGGTTCTGGGGATTAAGACATGGACAATTTTGGGGGGACATTATTCTGTCTACCGCACTTAAGTAATTAAGCAGAGAGACAAAATCATGCAGTGAATGTTTCAGCATATTTGTAGAACTGCTCTCATTGGATACAGGTTAATTTTCACCTGCCACACACACTCCAACATGGCCACAACCTGCTCATGGAGGATGCCCAGGATGAGACTTGTATAAATGATATGTGCCTAAATGATAATACGTGCATAAGACCCATTCTCCTTCCCCAGCCAAAGAAGAAGAGCTAAGTAAGTCTTAAATGTCACATGCTAACAAACAGCACTTTTAAATTCATGTGCAGCTTTCCTTCTTAGTTGCTAATTTTTGTTTTCCTTGCATGGCATTTTAATTGCCTTGTCATGTGGAAGTTGATACAACTACGTAGATTTGTACCACGGCTCCTGCCTTAGAATGAGCCCCCAAGCTCTTCCCTTAGGCTCTCTCCACCTAGGACCTTCCTTAGTGATGCTGTGTTCTTGATCCACTTGGGAGACTTACTATAATTACCCTTCTCAAAAAGAAATGAATGAAATTATAACTCTCATGATTAGTAAAAGACAAAGAGATCATCAGAATATGTACTAATGGCCAAAATGACAGTGCTGGAATTTGCTATTTTCTACAAAGATTCATGGCTTTGTTCACTTAACATTTATTAAGTACTGTCTTTAGGGAGCTTATAACCAGCAAGGCCAGTAGGGTAAGCATTGGAGTAAGGAAACTGCAAAGGAGAAGTCAGGGCCTCCCGTGCTAACGGAATGATGCTGAGAGAGCAATGGCTCACAGCAGAGAGCCCTGGGGCAGCTTGTGGGGCAAGCTTTAGAGCAGGACCATGAAGGAAGGGACAATGTGAATTTTTAGAGATGAAAAAGGTAAAGAAGTGACAGAAGCAACCTTAGATAATGCTGTAAATCCCAAAATTTAGAATAAACCACGTATGTCTAAGGAAAAGAACAGTCCTGTAGAACTACAATTTATTAAGTTTCTTTAGGCTGAGATTGGAGTCCAAACCCACATTAATAGCATAATTGGTTTATGTCTGCAAATATAATTTGCATTTCTATTTATATGATTGGTTTATAAAAATAAAATTATAATCAATATATGAATATATAATCATTGTGTGTGTATATATATGAATGTTATGTCAAAATTACCATGCACTGAGTATCTGTTATGTGGTAGGCTTTGTGCCAGACATGAAGGGTCTAAAAATGCATAGGATATAGACCATACCCTGGAGGGATTACTCAAAATCCAGCAGAGAGGGATAATTAAATAAATAATTAAAATCCAACAAGATGTGGGTTACAGGGATCCACGGTAATAAAAAAAAAAAAAAGAGCACAATGAAAAGAGAAAGGGAAATCAACACACCGAGAACTTAAAGTGGCTCATATACCATGCCAGCTGCTTCTCTGCCCTTCCTGGGAATGCCTTACCCAAAAGAGCAGCCAAGGTGGGCAGGGAGTGGTAGTGCCTCCTGGTGATGAAGCAGCACTCTCTCCCAGGCAAGGCATGCTCAGAGAAAGACATGCAGGAAGAAATAAAAAAGTTTTTACCACCTTTGAATTCTGGTCTCCCCTTCTCAGGTGGAACTCAGGTCAGCCCCTGACTCCCCCACCACAGTTGGTCATTTTGGTAATTATTGATTCATATCCTAACCCAAACCACTGGTACACTTGACTTTTGACCCATCTCCTGCCTAGCAGTCCATGAGAAGATGCCCCTTAGTTCTTGGAAGATGTTTTCTTACCACATCAATGAAATATGTGATTCTCCCCCCATTTGCTGGAAGCGAAACAAGAACATGTTTCTTCTAACAATAGAAAGCTCTTGTGAGATGACTGGTCTCCCTATAAGGAGACCTGTTAGACATACACATGGAAGTCAAAAGAAGCACATACTGGAACAGTCACCTGCTGGGGCTCAAAATAAAAGGTAGACTAATAAGTAGGCTTATTTCATGCATATTTTTGCTTTTATCATCATCTTTAAAATATATAATTATAATGTATCTTTCCATTCATCTTAGCACCACCAATATTTGTTCAATTGTATGTTAAACCACCAAAAATGATATCAAAGCATTGCAAAGTATCAAAGCAAAATCAAAGTTTTCACAAGAGGACCAGTAATTGCATTTTCAGAAATTGACAATGACTTTTTATGATATATATAACAAAATAACTTTACAAAAAACATCCTTATTTATATTAAAACTTGGATTTTCCTAGTCGTTCATTAGTAAATGTCTGATATCAACGCAGTACGAGAATTTTATTAAATGCTGATGAATTAATCCCTTTGTGTTAACAAATAGGCCTTTTTTTGCCCCAAATTTAATACTGTAAATGATACTTTTAAAGCTGTGACTTGTTTGATATAGTACTTGAGATTTTCTCCATACAGTGATAGTGTAATGTATACATTTATTTTGTATATTATGATGTCGTGACGTCTTAAAGAAAACTTTTTAGCTGGGAAGAGACTGCTCTTCCCAGGACTAGCCAATTCTTGGAGCTACCAAAGGGCTTAGCCGGGAGCACACCTTTGATATGCAGACTGACCAATCCAGAGTCAACCTCTCTGGCCTGTCCACTGCAGAAGGCAATATTCCTGTGCCCCAGTCACCCTAGGGCCAGGTACCAGGCAAACTAGAGACTACCCCTATAGTCCAAAGCCTGCCAAAATTATTTGACGTAGCCAATCTAACTATTTACCCTGCCCAACCTTGCCATAAAGGCTGTGGCCCAAGCTCTCCACTTATTTTCAACCTCTACCTCCATCCTATGGTCCTTTTTGGGACTTGTCAGTATAATAAACTTCCTTCCAAGTCTTGTTCTCTTCTCCTCCTGTGGCCACACTGTTCTGACTTTACATATCGTTTCTTATAGCAGATAGAAAACCTATATATGGGGCGCCTGGGTGGCTCAGTGGGTTAAGCCGCTGCCTTTGGCTCGGGTCATGATCTCAGGGTCCTGGGATCGAGCCCCGCATCGGGCTCTCTGCTCAGCAGGGAGCCTGCTTCCTCCTCTCTCTCTGCCTGCCTCTCTGCCTGCTTGTGATCTCTGTCAGTCAAATAAATAAATAAAATCTTTAAAAAAAAAAAAAGAAAACCTATATAAAGTGTGTTAATATGCAAGAATTACGTCCAAACAATTTGTTAAGACAGAATTTCCAAGCAGAAAATTTACACCATAGAGGAGGCAGAGGACTGGAAAAAGGAAAAAAACAAAGCAAAACAAACAAACAAAACGGAGAGAGGCTGAGATGAAACTCTTATGATTCATTTCTTTGATCTCTTTCTTGCACCTGTAACACTGTGGGAATGAGTCTGCAATGCATCTTCTCTAATGGGTGGTATTTCTGATTATAGGAAAAAGGGCAATTTCATTCTGTTCTTACTGAGTGCAAGGATAATGATTGGGTATTTTACATAAGGTTACTGGAGTTGAGTCTTTAAGAAAGGAGGGACAAACCATATTGGTCCTGTCATTGCCGTCTGGTAAGTGGTATCCAAGAAGAATTACTCACGGTGGGATTTCTGTTCAAAATGATGGAGAGATGTGGAATGCCTGGGTGGCTCAGTGATCTCAGGGTCCGGGGATTGGCTGCAACAGGCTCCCTGCTCAGGGGGGAGCTTGCATCGCCCTCCCCCCCACCCCCACCCCACTGCTTGTGCACTCTCTCTTTCAGATAACTAAATAAATCTTTTATGGAACACTACATCAAAAACTAATGATGTACTTACTGTACAGTGACTAACATAACATAATAAAAAATAAAAATAAATTAAATAAATAAATCTTATAAAATAAAATCTTGTAAAATACAATACAATGATGGACAGCTGCATCCAGAAAGAAGAGGTGGTTGCTGGAGTCTTATAAGTGAAGCTTGGTTCCTGAAAAACCATCTCAGGATTCTAACAGATCTTTCAAATTTACAATTTAGAAGGTCAGAAGAACATTTTTAAATAAACAAAAATGTAAACTACAGACATGTACCGCCTACCCACCAACACACATCACACAGACTCTTGGTCACTCTGCACTTTGGGCCCGTGTTTACTTCTAAGCACCTCAAAGTCTTCATTGACTTGTGTGGTAGATGCCTAGTGTCTGAAAAGATCCCAAAAAGAGAGAGGCCACATCTACTTTGTGAAGGAGCCACCGTTATAGGGCTGTGTACCCTCTGGAGAACTCTGTCTCCCCCTGAAATTCACTCTTCCTCCCTGTGGCGTAACAGTTCTGCTGAAACCTTCACTCTACATTTCATTTGAAATAGCCCTAAATACAGACAGCAGGGATCATCATCCAGTTTAAGAAAAAAAGACAGAAAAGAAGAAAATAAGAGAAGTGAAGGAGGGAATCAGATGGGGAGAGTGCAGGGAGGGAAGGGAAAAGAGATGAGGGGTAAAGGATGAGAGGATGTGCATTTCAAAGTTTAGCTCCTGTGTGAGAAGTAGAAAAAAGAATTGCTACAGCAAAATATCCTTCTAAACTTATTATAATAATGTGTTAAGAAAAGCCTGAAGAAGGGATGACTGTGGTTTTAATTAGAACCTATGATGAGTTTCCTACTACACAGCAAAGCACTTTACATAGTCTCCGCAATTATATGTTAGTGACCTTGACTGCAGGTGAGACATACTGCTAGGAACTGTACTGGAGAGAGAAATACTGCAGAAGAATATGCTCCTGGTGTGTATATATAGGTTGATAGAGTGCCATCCATCAGGCCACTGGGAACAATTTCTCTTCCAAAGTCCCCTTGGCAATTCCCCTACTGTTCTGTTCTTCAGGTGATGGGGAGCCCTCTCCCCTCTCTGGTGGGAAAAGGGTTTTGCCTCGTGAGGATCATCTTGGCATGTGTTCGGGCTAGGCTGGCAAACTAGATTCTAGGATGAGGGCAAACATTCCTTTGTAGATGGAACTGAGGGGGAGGCACAGGACTGGCCAAATAAGGGGCTGAGACAGTGTGTAAGGATATGGGTGTCTACCTTGCTTTCCTTTTGCTATTGCCCTTTAACAGTAAGAAGCATCTTACCACCTAAGCCTAACCGTAAATTTCAAAAGACCAGGGACTCTGGCTTTATTCGTGTCACTATCACATAGCAGGCTCCCCTCTCGATAAATTTTTACTGTTCAGTGCACACATTTTTTAGGAGCTCTCTGTGCCCACTCCTCCTTGACTGGTGTGGGGCTGAAGAAAGGTGAAGGGGAGGTGGACAGGCAAGCTCCTGGGCAGCTTACTGGGAGCTGTGGAAGGGAGAAAGGAGCAAGCACATGCTCTGCCCTTGTGTGTGGCGGGAGGTGGGGGGTGCGTTACGTCTTAGAACCTGCCCTTTTGCACCTGCCTTATGTCCATGCACAAAGTGACCAAGCTCAAAACTCCTCCATGAAGAGTGGAGACACATGGGAAGTCAGGAGGACACGTCCTCAGTGGGATGCCTGGGCTATGGAATAATGCTGAGAAGCTCCTGGTATTTCTGGACCTTCTCAGTCAAGAACAGGGATCACTGCAGGCTCCAGCCTCTTCTGACCACAGGCTGCCCACGGCCATGTCAGCATCTGCAAGAGCTTCACATATGCACCCCAAGCCACTGAAGTGCACCCACACCCCCCACGAGATAATCAACCACAACCAACTAGTTGATGTACAGTTACCTTATGCTGACTTTTTTTTTAAAGATTTTATTTATTTGATAGACAGAGATTACAAGTAGGCAGAGAGGCAAGCAGAGAGAGAGATAGAAGAGGAAGCAGGTTCTCTACTGAACAGAGAGCCCAATGTGGGACTCGATCCCAGGACCCTGAGATCATGACCTGAGCCGAAGGCAGAGGCTTAACCCACTGAGCCACCCAGGTGCCCCCCCTTATGCTGACTTTTAATTACATGTGTTCATTTCAATTTTCTGGTCTTCTTTTCCTATCTGGGAGGCAGTATGATTATTTTTCAGGTTTCCATGACTCGTGTCAGCCCTCACAAAGCTTAGAGACCCTGGGCTCCTTGCCCACATGCCCACTGGGAAGAATGACCTGCCTGCTGAGCCTGGAGCAACCCGAGTTCTGGTCCCAGGATGCACTTGAGCATGCTTGGTCCTCTGCCAAGCCTCCCCAGGCCCTTCCTCGACAGCTCTGACTCCTCTTTTGTCCCCAGCTACTATGTATTTACAGGTATCCCAGCATCAGTCTACTTTATGTCCTTTGTGTCCTTTGTAGGGGAGGAACACCAAGTCTTCCATGCCCTGGATTACCCAGTAAAGTGGCTGGTATAATAAGTACTGGTTGAATATCTACTAGGTCCTATGCCTTGTTCCTACCTTGGGTAGGCACAGCTAAGTGTACATGTGAGAGGAACATCTGATGAATGGATGAATATATAAATGATCATGACCTTTATCTCTGGACTCAGAGTTGTATAGTCCAAGGCAACACAAAACATCCAATATAACAGCATCTGTCATAGGAAGGCAGTGCTCCCCCGGTCCCCAGAATCTTCTGGACGAGGCCTGCTGTGTGTGTGCCCTAGATTGGTACCCTGGCGCTCAGCATCCTTTCCACCTCATCTCTGCCAGCTGCAGGTCCAGGCAGGACTCCCAGTATGGGCTAGGCATGCCCTCCTGCCACCCTTCCTGCAGAGAGAGTCATCCTATAATTTGGACAAACACTACCATCCCTGTGCAGCAGATAGCACCTGGCTGTCTTGTCCACTCAGTCTGACGATGCTTTTCATCCAGTTGACTTCTGCAAAGTGACAGCAAAAAAAAATAAAGGGTAGAGGGAGCTGAGGGTGTGTCTTGGCATTAGCAAGACCAAAGATTATGAACAGAATGGAGTCACTTGTTAGTATGAGCCAGGAAGCAAATACAGAACTGTAAGATAGGAATTAAAAATTCTATATATTTAAATTTTAATGTAATGCACTTAAATCATCTCTTTAAATTTGGCATACCAGAATTCTGTATGCATTTATATAACACATTTAGAACCTCCTTCTAGAGCTCGGAAATTCTGTCTAGATAAACATCAACCACAAACAGCACAAAATCTAATTTATTTTAATCAAACAACTACCATCCTATCATTATCCTTAACATTTCTCCTCCACATGGGCTCTGCTCTCTTGTTCTCTCTAACGGTCTTACTAAAGGGGGCTCTTCTATCATTTCTAGCCCCAGAAAGGCAGCATACATTACAAAGGAGCCAGGAGGTCCCTTATGGAGAATAACACTGCAGTAAACAAAAGTTACCACCAGACACTGAGATATGAGCAGCACACCCTCCTGTTCTGTCCCCGCACTCAGCAGAGGCACGGGAATGAACATCTGCAGTGTAAAAGCGGCACCCATTAGCTCCTACAGCTTGTTAGCATATTTTAATGCTGAGATCACAGCTTTCTATTTCTGTCAAGGTGCTACTAGGTGCCAGACTCTGGATTCACACATTGCGTCATTATTGTCCCCAGTGAACAGATTACACAGCAATATTGGGGATGGAGGTTGAGATGTAATGAGAAGGGGTACCAGTGGGAAAAGCAGACGGAGCACCTGGCACTTTGTAATGAATGAATGCGCTGATCACACGGAGGAAGGCTCTAATTTGAGCGGGCACCGGTAGACAAGTTCTACCCTGATGAGCACCTTTCTCAAAAACCTGAAAGTAATTACATTGCTTACCAAGAAACACGTCTCTTGAATAAATGTGTCCAATACTTACCTCATTCAAGTTAATAACAGATGTCAAGTTACCAATTCAGGTGCTGTTTTGAGCCACAAGGGACTCTAGGATCAAAAACCATGTTACTTGCCAGCAGACCAAGACACCCCAGGCCCAAGATGCTGAAGATCTAAGGTCACTACAGAGAGTAGCAGAGCTGCTGCTTCTCTATTCTAACTCATTCCTGTGACACCAGTAAGCACAAATTCACCATCATCCATGACAAAAACAAGTGTCAGTCCCGGTCGTCCAAGAAAAACATCATTAAGCGTTCTGTCCCTTCCAAAAACATTACACCCAGAGTTTCTACACAATTCACAGATTCCCTGATTTCCATAGTTCATGCGCATGAACATACACCAAACACATGAGCAGCAAAACAAAACACAGTCTATCATCAACTGTTTTCAAAGGGAAAAAGAGCTGGACTCTGTATCTTTCTCCAAATACAATTCTTGGGGCACATGAGTGGCTCATTCAGTTAAGCATCTGACTTCGGCGCAGGTCATGACTTCAGCATCCTAGGATGGAGCACCACTCCGGGCTCCCTGCTCACTGGGGAACAGGCTTGCCCCTCTCCTTCTGCCCCTCCCCACTGTTCATGCTCGCTCGCTCTCCCTCTCTCTCAAATAAATAAAATCTTAAAAAAAAAAACAAATTTAATTCTTGCTCTTATTCAAATGTTGTATCTGCACACAACAAAATCCCATGACACACATCTTACTCACATGCATCCCAGAAGGCAGGGAAAATAGGGAGAAGTTGGTAAAGGGGAATAAACTTACAGCTCTAAGATGAATAAGATCTGAGAATCTAGTGTGAAAGAGAGTGACTACAGTTGAAAGAGCTGTATTGTAGAAAGAAAATTTGTGGAGACAAATTTAAACTTAATTTAGAACTTAAACATCCTCACCAAAGAAAAAAAAAAAAAGATAAATGTGAGGTGATAGACCCGTAATTAACTAATGGGGGGTGTGGAAGGCTTTCACAGTGTTTATATATATCGCTTTAAATATTTTACAATTTTATTTGTGAATTATATCTCAATAAAACTGAAATTAAAAAAAATTTTAAAGAAAGTTGCAAAGTACAACAAAGATGTTGCCATGATGACTCCTCAGCCCCTGGCTGACTGACAGGAGAGCCCAGGGCCCCCCTTACTGTGAAGACCCGCACTCTGGAGGCGCCTGGGTGGCTCAGTGGGTTAAAGCCTCTGCTTTCGGCTCAGGTCATGATCCCAGGGTCCTGGGATCGAGCCCCGCATCAGGCTCTCTGCTTGGCAGGGAGCCTGCTTCCTCCTCTCTCTCTCTCTGCCTGCCTCCTGCCTACTTAGGATCTCGCTCTGTCAAATAAATAAATAAAATCTTTAAAAAAAAAAAAAAAGTCCCGCACTCTGAGGTAATCTTTCTTCTCCCTATACCTCTCAGTGCACTGCTCCCCCTTAGCACCGAGTTTCCCAGGAAGAGGTTTCTCCCCTTCTCTATGCTGGATCCCGGCTCCCTCAAAGACTTGTCCCTGGGATCCTCCCCTTGTTCTGGAGTCAACCACTGACCTCTCAAAGGCACCCCCTGCCCAAAAGAATGCAGGGCCTCCCTTCCTCCTTCCCCCTTCCCCTTCCTTCATGGCCAGAGAGCCTCATAGGGCTGCCAGGCACTGTGCTGGGCCAACATTAGAGAAATGATGGAGCCTGCAGAGGCACAGGCAGGGCCCACACTGGGGCCACCCCACACTAAGGGACACCTCCAAGCTGGGCACACTGTCTAGCTATTCATCTTCTGATGTGGCTTGCTCAGATTCCTCCAAAGTCTTTTTCCTACATAATCTTTTTTTTTTTTTTTAAGATTTCATTTATTTGAGAGAGAGAAAGAGAGATAGAGAAACAGAGGGCACAAGCAGGTGCAGAGGGAAAGGGAGAAGCAGAGTCCCCGCTGAGTGTGGAGACTAATGCAGAGCCAGATCCCAGGACCCCGAGACCATGACCTGAGCTGAAATCAGATGCTCAACCGACTAAGCCACCCAGCTGTCCCTTCCTACATCATCTTAACAAATATCATAGCAATAGACTATACTCAAAAAAGTGCCACTTGTCATGAATGTGCTGGGTGCCTACCCCCTCTTACAACCTTCTGAGTTATGTCTCTGTGTCGCTGACCTCATGGGGCACATACCAAGATCACACGAAGGCCACCTATTTTGTGAAGAAGCGTCCTTCCAGGTGATTCCCTCTTCATTCTTTGTCTTTCCCTGTCACTGTCTCACCTGAAGTTAGCATGGAGCCATTATATAGTGGAAAGAAAACTGGTCTAAGAGATAGAAAGCATTCATGTCAGGGTCTCTGCCACTGGCTATTTTTGTGACCTTGAGAGAGTTATTTACACTCCCTGAGTTTAAAGTTCCCAGGTCTATAAAGAGAAGCACTGGGCTAGGTGATCCTCAGAATCTTCCTGCATGTAATTGCTTTGTAGCATAACCTTATTCCCTTACTCAAAAACTTTCAATGACTTCCTTCAGGACAGAGAATTAAACTACTTGGCCTGATATCCCTGGCTTTCTAGGATCTGGCCCCAACCTGCCTTTTCTAGTAATGCTCCTCAAAATCATCCCTTACCTCCAAGCAATCTGGCTTATCATGGCAATTCCTACATGACATCCCTGCACACCCATTCCCCCACCTTCCGGTGGGGGGTGCTTCCAGCCCGTCCTGCCTCTCAGGAAAATGAGAGTTCTCTAGAAAACCCCATGATGAGGTCTGCCCTGAGCTGTCCCACCACTAGCACTAGATGGAAACAGCTGGAAAACAGAAACCATATTCTGTATACCTACACCCACGCCATCCCCCCACCCCGATGCCTCTTACATATTCAACAATCACAAAAATACTCTCCATGAAATATGCCTCCCAAAAAGGACACGTTGCTACTATTTAGTACATCATTTTCTGCAAGCAACTACACTAAATGTATCTAGAACATTTTCAAGCTTCCTGTCTAGATATTATCTTTCAATGACTAATTCTCTTTCAACTTCTAAAGAGTAATTGGTCTTGGTATCTTGTTTTCTGGGAGAAGCTAATTACACTAGGCATCAGTTCCTATTATTTCCAGATTAAAATGTCTCAACATAAGAACAAACATGGATCTACAAGAGCATGAGGAGGTAGTTCCTGGATCCTGGCCACTGGCTCCTGATGGCCTTGTGAGGGTAAGCAGGATGCACTGATAGGTCTAAGAAAGTAAAGATTCTCCCATCTCCTAAGGTCAGATTGGCCTTTAAAAACTTAGTGTCATGCCAAGCTCTCTTCCCATGGAACAGGCAACACTCAACATTCCTATCTTCTAAGCATACCTAACAGAAAGAAGAGTGTGTCTCCAAGAAGCACATTTTCCTTAGTTGCCCTTCTGTGGAAAACCATGTCAAGTCACAGACAAAGACTTAAATCACATCACAGAGGTAAACAATTGTCCCTGCCTGGCTCAGCCACTCCCCCCATAAGAGAGAGCTGCCACCAGACTTCAACCTGCTGCCTGCTTCAAAACCACACTGGTTGGACAGGCTTGTTGTAAGCAAACCCCACTGCTGTACCTTCTAGGAACAATACCTGGCCTTCCCCTCCAAGATCTAAGGAGGAAAAATGGTCAGAGGCTTAGCTCAAGTTCCTTGCTCTTCCCTTTTTTAGAATCAAATCAAATAATGGAAGCCCAGAGCGCCTGCTAAAAAGACACAGATCTGGAGGCAACATGCCTAGTCACCCTTCCATAATAGGTGTGTGCCAATGTGAAGGCAGGGGCCTTTTCTCAAAGAGGGGGAACAATACCACATTCTCTTAGCCAAGGCACATACATAAGCCCACAAGTCACCTCACAAAATCTCTGGAGTCTTTAAAACAGGCAGATGCATGTTTTGTTTCTCTGATTTTAAGTGATCAGAACCAAGAGGTGTTGTGGGTTCTGCCAAGTGTTGTGGTTCCCCTTCCAGACACCCAAGGCCGTCCATATGAGCGGACATCACTCTCCTAACATTATAACTTGTTGCCACAATTGGGACACTTCTTATAGGTTATCTAAAGGGTATATATAACACTTTTGCCATAAGTGTAAAAGTCTGATGGAGACAGCAGGCAAAAGTTTTAGGCAAAGAAGGTGCCTTTCTGAAGGACCACCACACCTTCTAGGCAACCTCAGCAGTATTTCTGAGAAGAGACATTTTGGAACAAGGACAGACTTGCTCACTGCTTATAGCTACAGCTCTGGAACACAGGATTTCATGCTTCCCTCTCCAGGAGTTGTGTACTTTGAGAATATTTTTCTTCACTGATTTTCCTTTTCTTTCTGGAAGGAAGAATCAGAAACTGTCTACTGTGCCCTCTGCTCTTAGAACATAACAAGAATGGATGAAGGAGTGAAAAAAATATATTATTGTTAAAAAATCCATGTTGTTGGAATTTTTTTTTCCAAATTAAAAGCCTATGCCCATGTCTTGGTTGAGATGTGGCTGAAAGAGCTATGAGCCCAGGTGGTTCATTCAGAGGTCTTGCTCTCATGCGGGGCGTGGGTGGGGGGCTCAACTCTGTCTCTGCAGCACAGGACATGTCACAAGATGGTTTATTTCGGCTGTATTTTTGCAATTACTCAAAGATGGTCCTTTCTGAGCTTTACTGCAGACCCTTTGTGGTAACTCTTCTAAGGCACATAAATGAACTGCTCACATCAAGCCCAACAATGAAGCCCTTTGCAGCTGAGCTGAGTCATGCTCTTCTCATTGGTGGTCCCCTCACCTTCCCCATAATTTCATCCTGTTAGCAACAGCCCCTTCCCCACGGCCACCATCACATTTATACTGTGAGTTTCTGTGAACAGAAGCTCACTATTTACGTCATGTAAACTCCTGGCACTGGGGAAATGTGGGATAAAATGACCACTGGAAAGTAGCCACATCCTAGAGCTCGACCAAGCAGGGCCCTTGTGAGATTTTTATCTCATTTCCTACGGCCCCATTAGCACAGCAGCTTGTGATGAGGTCTAGCTCTGGAAAATTCTGAGATTCATGAGAAACAAAAGCAAGCCAAGCGAGTTTCTAAAATCCTTCTTAATGAAGAGGCTAAACCCTAGAAAATGAACAGTCAGGATAGACAGTCTTAGTACCCTGCTCATCAATACCCATAATTAATACAGGTCACCCAATGGTCTGTGTCCTTGTCTTAATGCTCCAAGAAGTCACCCTCCTTTTCTGCTCCCTGGCCTTCCAAGGACCATGTCTGAATTAAATCATTCTGCATTCTGTGGCCGAGTACAGTTTAAATCAATAGCGTTATCATACTACAACTCTCCTTTCACACTCTCCCTAATGCCTAATATTAGTCAAGTTTGCACTGAAATTGATCAGTAACAGAGGGTGCTTTCTCTTAACACCCCCCTCCACATATCTAACCACCCCCCACCCACATCCCTTGGCCTCCCCCAGGAAGCAGGATCCACATTGATTTCTATCTGATTACAGGAGAGCTTGCCCTGACTTTCCCCGGTTACTTAAGCCGGCGTCTCATTGGGTGTCCTTAGAGACCAGGGCTTCGCTCAGGCAGAGAGCGTCTAGACAGTATTCATGACCCATCTGTCTGGCACGGCCCAGCGGATGGCAAACTCTATTAGAACTGAAACCATTTTTCCCTCCTCCTCCTCCCATCCCTCTCTCCCTTTGCGAAGCAGGAATCTGACACTGAAAATTACTATCATTGTTGCAATTCTCAAAATAGCACCGCCAGACTTTCATTAACATCCACGCTAGACTACTAAATATTTAAAGAAGTGGATAAATTTCCTCTGAAGTGGGACAGCCCTTGCACACATGAAAGCAGTCACAGAATCAAAATGTAAATCTAAGAGGTTGTTTTTATCCACGTAAATTTAGTGTCACAGCAGGAGGAAATGATGCCTCAGGTTTATGGAAACTTTCCCTCCCATTTGTTCTCTGCCTTTGTTTATCTGAAAAGGCAGAATTGCCTTTCAAGACCCGACAAGATTTTAATTGATCCGAAAACTGTCTTGGAGAAACAAAGGCAGCAAAGCAAAGGGGAGGGCCAGGGAAGAGCCCCCCTGCCCCTCATCCCCCATCCCCTGCCTTCAGCAGTGAAGGAGGGTGAGCCGGCTGCTAGTGCCTCCTTGGGCGGCCTCACCCTACGAAACCCATCCAGGTGGAATGTTGCCAGTGATAACCTGGAATTTGATCCCACTCAGCTGAAGAAATGCGTATCCCTCCTCCTTGCCTCGTTTTAAATACCATCCTGGATCATTTTCGTGCAAGTCGATAATTGTTTTGTCGTGGGTTCTTTTTCTTTTTTTGAGTTAAAAAAGGGGTGGGGAGCCCTGTCAAAAAATAGACACCACTCTGTAGAACAGCTTGCTTTACTGAAAGCGGCCTCTCCTACTGGCCTTGACTGACGTAAACCAGAATTCAGCAAGGGAGACTTCCAGTACACCAGCCACCCCGCCGTGCTCGAGGACAGTGCAAGACACTGGAAGACCCATGTCCCTCCCTCCCTGCAGTCAGCAGTATCAAGAGTCCAAGCTGCTGAGTTGCTTAAGGGCCCTGGAAACAGGCAGGGGCCTCCGTCCACTGGGACAGCTGAAGGGCCTGAAGGGGCCCTGGTGTGCACACAAGATCAGCAGGGAATTAAGGGGTCTAGGGCTGCAAGCCCACATCTGGCCAAGGAGGGCTCTTGGGGCTCACAGAAGGTGAAAAGGGGAGAGTAATGGCAGAAAGAGCTGCTCCGCTCTTTGGGTCCCGTCCAGCTTGAGCCACACAATCTGTCATGTTTATAGGGTAGCTGTCATCACCCTGTCCCAGTGGGGAAAGTTAGAGCGGGAAACTTATTTCCCCCAAATCATGTAAATAGTACACAGCCTGGGCAGAATTGAAGGAGGTTTTAATTAATTAATTAGTGGAAGAAACCCAATGATCCCTGACATACTAGGACGACTGGGTTAAGTTTTTGTAATCTATTTGAAAATCCAGGATGAAACCAAGATTATCATCATCTATAGATCGATTAAAAATTGTCGTATAAATTATTGCTCTTAGAACACTCACTTCTATGGGCCTTCATAATAACATCCTGTTTGATCTCCAGCCCCAAATGCTACAAATCTTTAAAAACGGATGAGTAAATCCTTAGCTTCTTCAAAAAAAAAAAAAAATCATGAAAGAAAAAAATACCCAGAAACAAAAACAAAACCACAGCCTAACCACAGATTCCTAGTTGTGTAAGTCTGAATAAATGATCTAACCTCTCTGAGCACTATTTCCTATGAGAACTTTTCTAGGATAGTTTTGATAAATGAGATGATGCATGTAAACACTTGGCACTCGGTAAGGTCAGCTCTCTGCCTACCTTATCCCCACCCCTGAAGCTGCAAGCCTTCAGATAAACTCTTTGTACACACCTCAGCCCCCACCGCACACTAGTCATCAGAGAAAGGGAGCAGTGTTTCTGATGAAACACATGGGAACCAGAAGTGGGTAAAAAACTAGGGTCAGGGAGCTCCTGGTGTGCGCTTCCGTTCTTTAGCATTCGAGATGATGAAGAGATTAAGAGTGGGAGGGATCTGACAGGTGTCCCAGTGCACACTCCTCACAAGCAGTATTCCTGCTGAGACTTTGCTGAGAAATACAAATAATTATCCACGAAAGATATGACTGAGGCAACTGGCAAGAGTTTAATGTGACTATATATTGGAAAATAGTACTGTGTCTAACATTACATTTTGGGGATTTGGGTAACTATGTCATGATTATGAAAGAGACTTTTTCTTAGGAAATACACATTGAAGGATTTTGAGGTAAAGAGGCATGATGTCTACAACTTACTATAAACTGGTTCAGGAAAAAAGTGAAAATGTTAATATATAGAAACAGAATGATAAAAAGGATAAATTTATAACTTTATTATTTGAAAATTATTTCAAAATGAATTTTAAAAGATAGCAAACAGAGAAACAGGGCTGTAAATGTAATATTTATTGAGCATTTACTATGTACCAGGCATTGTTATAATTGCTTCACCTAAACTATTTTATTAAATCCTCAGAACAACGCTTTGAAGGAAATACCAATATCATTATCATCATTCTACGAATGAGAAAATCAAGATAGGAAGAGGTGAAGCAACTTGCTGAAAGCTACAATCAGTAAGGGATGACTGCAGGATTGGAACTTGGGACTTGATATTATAATTTATATATTTTAAATAAATTATAGAGCTAGCCTGGGACCCTAATCACAGTTCAAAACATTGGGTCTATAGGAAAATATGTTCTCCAGGAGTAATAAGAAACCCAGGATGCTAGGGATGCATTGGCATAAAACTGGAACCTGCCCTGGTAGGACTAATCAGGTAAGTGAAGCTACACACCATGCCCACACAGACACACTTACATACTTACACACTCGTGTATGCACAGACCACACACACTCACACACTCTAGCACATTCACTCACACTTCTTTAGGACCTGCAGGAAGTATTTCACATCTCTTCCGGGCTTGGCACGAACCAGCCCTTCATATAAAGCACAGGGATATTCAGAAGCCGAGGACTGATATTCAGAGGGTTGCTGTATTGGGAAACCTTGACCTCCAAAAAGCAGTAAGTCTATGATACTGTTGGTCACAGGATAAACTAAAGTAGGCTTATACTCTGGTTAGTTTGGGTGTTTATGGTAACCTAATATATACTGCAATGACAGATGATTTGGAGGATAGACCTTATTGTCATCTCTTTCTGTGTCCTATCACGCAGGCTGCCAGGATTGTATAGATTATTTTTGACTCTTCGGTTCCATCAGCAGAGTACTTGGCCATGCAAACAGAAATTTCTTTACATCCTCTGACCTGAGTTTTCTAAAATAATCACATTCATCCATTCACTCAGTATATACATACAGGGCCATGAGCCACATGATATATATTATATGTATTATATACCATATATGCCATACACTATATGCTATATAGTGGCCACATTACCATATGTTATACATGTCACATACCATATGCTGTATATGCCATGCACCATGCTGTATATGCCACACGCTACTGTGGGCACCAGGGCTACCGCAGAAAACCTTATAGTCCCTGTTCACTGAAGGTCATGCCTACAGCATGCTGAGAAATAACAGAGGGAGGATAAATGGTTTTCAATTGAATACAATAAACACTTCTTATGTGTCCATATATGTGCTGTCCATGCTATGTTAGCAGTATCAGTATTCCAAAGATATAAGCATAGCCCCTGCCTTCAAAGAGCTTACTATCTGGTGGGAACTATACTCGTATACACATAATGATCACGCAGAACAGAGAGCACCTTAGGAAGGGCACCAAGTGCTGCAGGGTTCTAAGCAGGAGAAATTGTTTCTGGCTTTGGGGAGGGGATCAGAGGAAGGGTGACCAACTTGATATAACAGGCAGCTGGCCAAAACACTAAAAAAGATGCCAAATGAGAAACTGGTCTGGGGTGGAGGAAAAAAATCATTGCTTCAGCTTTGGATGCTCAGGGTTTAGGAGAGCAGAGTATAGCCCTCAGGTCTGCACACTGGGTACAGCAGAAGGTGGTGGGCTCAGAGGTATAGGGCTGTAGGAAGCTCAGAGTGCAAGGGAGATAAAGGATCAACAGGGTGAGGTGAAGGAGCAGGCATGAGGGAGTGAGCTCATGAGGCTCCTTGGCGCTGGGAAATTGGATAGACCCTCCACTCCTGGAGTTTCACCTGTTTAAACAGGCCACTGGGGATCCAGAATCCTGGATAAGACCCAGGTGTTGGGTCACTCCAAGTGCAGCAGAGGGGTTTCCCAAAAGGATCCATATATATATATATATACATATATATATATATCAAATGTGCTTTAGGAGCCCCTGGGTAGCTGGGTTGGTTAAATGTCTGCCTTTGGCTGAGGTCAAGATCCTGGAGTCCCAAGATGGAGCCCCAGGTAGGGCTTCCTGCTCAGTGGGGAGTCTGCTTCTCCCTCTTCCTCTGCTCCACCCTCTGCAGCAAGTCGGCTTCTCCCTCTGCTCCTCCTCCTGCTGGTGACCTCTCTCTCAAATAAATAAATAAAACCTTTTTTAAAATGTGCTTTAATTCATCAGTTCATAATGACACATAAAGAAAATCTCATTGGTTACCTGTGAAGGGTGATAGGGAACTTTCTCATTATAAAGAAAACTGATCCTGTATGATATGGTAATCACATAGTTAATGGGGAGTTTCACTTTATAGAAGCATTCCCTACTAGTAAATGGAGAAAAAAAGTGACAGAATTAGGTTATGACCATTTTGCAACCCCTAACGACTAATGGGCCTCTGGGAAGGAAGAAAATGGTGCTGGTGAAGCCACTTCACACACACAATATTCAAATGTAAATCTCCTCAAACTCTAGATGTAACTACCAACTGACAGGGATTAGAGGGGCTAGAGGAGCACATGTAGTGACTTCAAGAGAAAGCAGTCAGCAAAAGCCTGAGTACGGAAACCCTACAGAAGACACAACCCAGACCCTTCTACCAAAAATTACAAGAAGTTAGGGGGTATACTATAGAGTAAAAAATTCTTGAAGGGCATATCAATCCCTCTTGGAGAAATACTTGGAGCCTCTTTGGATCCTGGTTCAAATAAACTACAAACAGATTAAAACAACATACACATTTATGAGACAACTGAAGAAATATGAACTCTGACGGGATAGTTGACAGTAGTGGCTGTTAATGTTTACCGAAATAATTTCAGTAAAAAAAAAAAAAAAAAAAGGTCCGGTCTTTGTGAAGCCTGGTTGTGAGTATGTTTTCCCCATGGTTATGAGCCTGGTCCCAAATATAAAAAACTGTGGTAATCACTTCATAATATACGTAAGTCGGATCCTTATGCTATATACCTTCAATTTACACAGTGCCGTATGTCAATTCTATCTTAAGAAAACTGAATGAATGAATGAACAAACAAACAAACATACTTGCAAGGTGGAGAGAGCTGGCAGAAGACAGGAAGGCGAAGCACAGGGTAGTATAGCTCAGTGCCTAAAGGTGACTTGAGCCTAGGTGCAAGTCCCTTTCAGTGTAGGAGCCAGGGGTGGAGAGAGGACTGTGAGAAGAACTGGTTTGGGAAGAAAGACACTCAACTTAGGTTTTAATATGTTAAATTTTATTTTATTTGGTTGTCACTACCCTAAATGGCCTTGGGCCAAAAAAAATGTCCTTCTTCAAAAGTCCTGAACTTAAAATCCTGGCTTAATTGGGTACACTTTATTAGCTTTAGTTCATTGGATTTTGAGATTGAGTTTTATGGGACCACCTATGGAGAAAGAAGCAACTTCTCCCTCCCGTTGAGATGGGAGCTCCTCCACTCCCCGATTTCCCTGAATCAGATCCCCTCAGTTAATTGGAAATTCCACTGATGCTGAAAGTGAAAGTTGTTCTGATTAACTGCTGGCTCCGTTTCAACTTTGGGCTTACTCTTAAGGTCTAGCGGCATGAATTCTTTAGCTGTGATTGCTTAAGGAAGGGTTGTTCTTGCCAACCTTCCCAAAGGACATGGCTCTTCTCAAGGCTACTCAATGATTGCTTCTGGGAAGTCAAAGGAACTCTGTGCTTTCCCTGACCAAGATGTGGGACAGGGGCTTTGAAAATGTCATGTAACAGGAAACACTCAGCCTGGTAGGAATGGTGAGGCAGGGTTCACTGAAAGTCTGGGAGCAGCAATGCAAGCAAAACCCAGGGCGACAGGTGAGCTGTGCAGCTCTCCCCCACACACGCACAGCAGACCCATAGGCAGCTCAGTGCTTTTCAGAGATGGACAGAAAGTGTAGCATGACTTATTGGCTTTTCTCTATGGGCCCAACCCACCTTTCCCACCCTATCTCAGGCGACCTGCTACCCCATCCTTCTTCCCACAATCGTGCTATCCTTGACCCTGACACTCTGTCCCTCTCCATGCCTCCCTGCACACTTCCTCCAGAAAGTCACCATGACTACTCGTCCAACCAAAATAATTCTCTCTAACCTACTGAACCACAAAATACTAGAACTGCTTAGCTCTCACTACCCTATGCTTGTATTTATCTTCCAGTTCCCCAACTTGACCATCAACACTGCGGTCACAGGATCTATGATTTTCTTCATCCCACACAATTCCTGGTACAATGATCAAAGAAGGCACTTAATAATTTTTTTGTAAATATAATAATTTGTATAAAAATAATTTTATTTTTCTATACAATAAATCATTTTATTTGTATAATTTGTATCTTTAGTGCTCAGGAGTACAATATTTTGATGGAGCAGCCAAGAGAAAAGACATGAGAAAAAACAGGCAATTTAGGCTGACAACATTTTTCCTCTTCTATTAAAAAAAGTGCATCCAGGAAAATTCTTTCCTTGTGAGACAACCAACACCAGCCTAGTCCTCCACATCTATGTAAACCCTTTGAGGCTCACGGAAAAATAAACCAACCTCAGTCAATGGATGACGTAACCATAGTTAGTGAAGCAGATAAAGCAGGCAAAAACACTCAGTTTAGGGGCTCCTGCATGGCTCAGTCAGTTAAGCATCTGACTTTGGCTCAGGTCATGATCCCAGGATCCTGGGATTGAGCCCCACATCGGGCTCCCTGCTCATCTGAGAGCCTCCTTCTCCCTCTCCCTGGTGCTCTACCTACTTGTGCACTCTCTCTGTCAAATAAAATAGACTCTTCATTAAAATTGAAACAGATAAACAAAAAACCCACCCAGTTTAGGTTGCAAAAACATTTTTTCAAGGGAAAAGCTAGTTAGAGCTACTGTAAGTACCTCTGTTATTATTAGCATTCATGACCTCACAAATGTCAGTAACTTTTTCTTTCTAACTTTAATCTAGGGTAAATTTTAGTAAATATCAAATGAGACAGAGATGACCCAAACATCCTAGCCATGGTGCATGCTCACAGCCAATAACATAGGCAAAAAACGGAGTCTAGCTCATCTGGAAATCCAGAAGATTCCAGTTTGCTTTATCGTAAGCACAATCAAATAGCAGAACACTGAATGTTCCCTACAGGTGGGAGCAAAGCAGGTCAAGTAAATGAATCTTGTTCTTAAACAGGAACAAGGAGGAAGTGCTATGTATTTTTCTGGAATGTGACATTTTATAGGTAAGAATTCCTGTAGAACTTGAAGTTCTCGAGGCAGAGAGGATGGAGAGCCTCATCATCAGAGTTAGTACTCTGTGAAGGGCATACTGTCCATCTACTGGAGGAAATGTGTTGGTAGATCCATTAAAACCCACTTTCAAATAGAGAGCCTCTAACCCTTGCTATGCAGCTATTAACAGGAAATAACATATCCTTTGTTAATTCTACATTCTTGCCCAGTAGGGTATGGGGAAGAAAATATATTCTCTCAATATTAGATCATCTTCCAGCATCAACAAAGAGCAAGGAGTCTACAACTCTTCCAAAGACTTCCGACAACAAAGAACACACCGGTGATAATAAACTCAGAGCAGGTGTCCCATATGACAAGGGAACCCAGCTTCTCTCTGGTGCCTGTGAAGAACTGGGGGAAAAGAGTGCAGAGGGGGCTGCTGGCCAGATCAGAGCAAGCTGCCCTCAGCTGAGCAGGGAGAAGTCGGTAGGAAGCATCTAGAATCTGTAAAGATGAACTCACCTTTGGATACCTGCAAAGTCCTGTTACATATGAAGACTGACTCTGGCATTAGAGACAGAGGACACAAGCCATGGTGGTCCACCTCCCCAAGAAATGGCCACACAATGAGTAAGGATGATAAGAGTAATGATGCGATTATATAGACTATGCTTTTCATGTATATCATTTCACTTAAATTCTCACAGCAACCTTATATGGCAGAGAACTATTCCCCTTACGCAAAAAAGAAAACTAAGTCTTAAAGGGGTTTAGTCACTTCCTTAAGCTGGAACTTGAACCCAAGTCTACTTGAAGCCACAGCCATGGTCTTAAACTTTGTTCTTATGTCTCCCAGTTTTTGTCTTAATCTCCCATTTTAGCTAAAAGGACACAACAAGTTTTAGTTATATCTGAACAGCAGGGACTGACAGTTTGTCAACAGGATCTTAAGGTTCCTAGTAGGATAAACTTTTGTGGCTGCCTGGACAATGTGGAGACATTTATAGATGTAACTCCTTCACCTAGCTTTAAGCAAAATTAAAGCATTCAGATCATTAAAAAAGAATGAAAAAGATACCTGGAAATAGGCTTTAAAAACCAGAAAGTACTACTCTTGAAAAAGGGAGAGGTGGGAAGAAGGGAAGGGAAGGAAAGGGAAAGGAAGGGAGGGTTCCATATAGTAAGAGGACTGCAGCTGAACTACCCTGAAGTGAAGGGGAAGCACCTTCAAGATACAGAGAAACAGTCTCCAAAGTGCCCCAGGTTAGAGGGCCAAAGGTTTGGTCTGCCTGCTTTTCACCCAGAACTCTCCAATCCAGTGAAAGTAGCATATGATTTTAAAACTCTCTCCACAGTTTATCATGTAATGTGTTTGCTATTACTCAAGTCCAGAGAAACAAAAAATTGCCTTTACATTGTTCTTTTCTTCTATGACCCACTGACTTGAGTCTAGTTGACCTACATCAAGTGCTTAGTACCAGCAAGATTCTATGTGCTTTATGACCATCCCACTTAATCCTTAGAATGCTCATTCTCATGCTCCATCTTGCAGATAAGGTCACAGAGCTGCCCCATTATTAGGTGAGTGCTGTGGCCTGGATCCCAACCCAACAGGCAGACTTGCAGTAGGCAGGACAATTCACTGTGGAGATCCTTACCCTGTGTCCAGGCAAACAGCATTATGCAAATTACAGTACTGATGACCATAAGGTTACTCAGTTATTGCTTCTAGAAAGTCAAAGGAACTCTGCTCTCCACAACCAAGAAGTGGCACAAGGACTTTGAAAATATCACCACAAGAAACACAAGGACCAAACACCAAGAAAGTATACTCTTAACCTTAAATTGTCTTCTCAAAGTATAGAGATGGGACTCTAAGGACAGTCAATATAAGAAAAAAACAAACTGACAACAGAAAAACTTGATGAGAATTAGTGCACTATTACACTCCAGAATTTAGCAAGCATAAATAAAAGGCTTAAATCTCACTAGGAATGGTCACTTTCTGAGTTTGCTTTCAATATTAAAATAAAGCAAGAATAGAGAAAACCATTTCTTTTTTAAAAAATCTCCTCTCATTTCACATTACAGTATTAGTATTTATGCAGTCTGATAGCCATAACAAAAATTTTAAATCTGTAAATAAAAAAACAAATATAACTTTTCAAAATAATGGCAGTAAAACTTGGGAAAGAAGCAAATTTCAACAAATGATTTTAGTAGGACCCCATGAAGAGGAGAAAACATCCCTTTTGGACCTATTATTTCAAAGACATTCTCATCATTAAGCCACTTCACTTAGCTCAAGAAAACAAGTTTCCTAAGAGAAGTTCAGCAGTGTTTCAAAGCTGACTTCTTACTCCTTTCTCTTCATAAAAACCATGAGATCAAAACATCGATGAACTTCAAACTCTGATTTCACCTTTTCAAGTTCAAGAAATGCTCAAAGCCTCAGCCTTGGGATTCACACATGTAAACACCTTACTTAACTTGTTTTCCATCTAGTGCCAAACAGAAAAACACAAAATCAGAACCTTTTTCAAGTCCCATATAAATTTTTCTATTTTCTTATTTTAATTACATGATAAATTATGAACTCTCCAAATATCTTTCTTTGCTTATTTAAAATTTTAAAATCATTATCTTAAATTACTCTAAAAACTTTCTACAAAACTGACATGAATACTAACCCAAAATATTATTTCTTTTTTTCTTTTTTTTTTACTTTATTTAATTTTTTTGTGTGTGTGTTCCAAAATTCATTGTTTATGTACCACACCCAGTGCTCCATGCAATATGTGCCCTCCTTAATACCCACCCCCAGGCTCACCCAACCCCCACTCCCTTCCCCTCCAAACCCTCAGTTTGTTATCCACTTAGTGTTTCTAAGTAGTCAAAGCCTATTCCAAAACACAGCACCACTGCCCATCTCTGAAAGTAGAATGAATTTTCCACTTTTAGACACACCATCTTTCTATACTGAAAGAAAAAAAAATTCCCTTTGTGAAAGTACAAACTCTCTTTTCTTAACCAAAAATCAACATGCTTTCCCTTTCCCTATGACCCCACCCCCAACCATTTCAAAAAACAGAATCCGACTTAACGATACCAAGGTAAGTAGGAGGGACTTACAGTTGAAGATGCCAGGAGGTGGGTGCTCGGTCACCAGGAGACAATTTTCTTCATCACTGTTGTCCCCACAGTCGTTCTGTTGGTTACAGACCAGTGAACCAAGATACAAGCATTTACCGCTGGTGCAGGTGAATTTGCACTCTGAAAAAATACAATATAGAGCATAAAGTAGTCAATGCAAGCTTGATGTTCTTGAATTTTTCCCCTCTCTCTATCTGTGTGCCATGGTAATTTGGGAAATCAGTCTATGTGTAGATACTAAAAAACTGAACTCAGAGAGGGCTCTCTTGGTAAGGACTTTCATCCTATGAAACACACAAGACGGTGTCCCAGCCAGGGGAACTCTGGGGCCTGCGGTATATTACTCACTCCATGTCTCTAATCCGAAAATGAATAACACAGGTGCTTTCTTTCCATGACCTGCCCTGCAAAAGTCATAGATATAGGGTTCTTATTTTGCGTGAATGCATCTGTGGCAGTTTCCCAAGTCTCCAAGAATGTGGGGAGCTTTGGAAGCAGCAGCTAGGGGTCCAGCAGAACTTGAGAGCTCAAGCTTAACAAAAGGAGGCTCGTATATTTTATTTCCAATTTGTCACTGGATGTTGTGAAGCTCTGAACAAAATATTTAACCTCTCTGGCATTCATTCATCTCATGCCTAAGAAAAACCAATTTTAATAGCAGGTAGGGGTAGCACTGACTTTATAATGCAAAACATAGGAAAATAATGGGTGCTCTCCGCTACCTGAGAAGCACACATGCCAGTGGCCATGTGAGTAACTTAAAGAACATGATGAAGCCCAGCTCAAATCTCTGTTGGCCATGCTGAATACGAAATCCCTGAAATCTCTACAAACCAGTAAAAGAAAATGGAATTTACTTTTGTAAGACTTTGAAATAAATTTGCAAACTTAACATATTACTATCAATGTAAGCATTAAAGGATAATGGAAATTACACAATTATATACATGTGGGCCCATAAACATCTATGTCTATTTTACATGGCATATCACCTTGCATTCTGTGAGCTTTCTCCTAGGAGCACCCACAAAAGCTGGCGAAACTCACATAGTATATACAAATCCGTGGGTAGGAAACAAAACCTCAGGAAAAGCATCGCAGACCCCTGCCTATCACAGCCTCTTCATTTCTCCTCTATTTTGTCTGTCTAGAATATGGGTGGCAGGCCTGGATCAAACCCAAGGTCCTTTCAACTCCAAACTTCCATTATTCAAATAAAAGATTGGGCATCAGCACACCAAGGCCTCCTCCAGCTATCCTAACAACAAACGGGGCTGCAAAGAGAATAACCTTTTTACCTGTTGCAAAGAGACAGGGAACTTAAATCCTCAAAGTATTTCTGTGACCCAGTATGAAAGGGATATTACAGTTCTGCATGTGTTCCCATATTCCTAAAAGAGTATAGAAGATACCAGCCCACCCCCTGACCTAGTTTAGAATAGCATGTGAACACAGCCCAACTGCACGTCTACAAGTTCATCACTGGCCAGAGCGTCCAGGTTAAGAAATTTGTGTGCTAAATGCAATCCAGGCCATGTGGTGGGAACACTGCTAATGCCAAATGCTCTTCCCATAGAAATATTAAAATCCAGCTGTTTGAAATCACATTTATGAAGTGACTTTTTTTTAACTTAATGGAAAAAAGGGATGTCAAGAAAAGAATTTATCTTTCTTTCCAAAAGAAATATTAGAGTTCAGATTAATACCAAACATGAAAAGGACATTAGCCAAAAATAGGCTGATGCTGTTGAAATGGTAACTGGAATAAAGGGAATACTAATCTCAATTGAATTAAACTCCAACTAAAAGATTAACCATCGCTGTGGTTTGAAAGGATCTCAGGTTAGACTACCACGTTCCAGTTTAAGTGGAACTTTAAACCAGCAAGAACTTGAAACTACCCCCACATGTTACTCATTTCAACTTGTTCAAGGAAGACCTAGTCAAGAGAACAAAATGTTTTCAAGGAAATGAATTATGTGATTCATTCACTTATATAATCAATATTTTAGCCCTTCTCTGTTATGTGCCAGGTATCAAGACAGGCAAACACAAGAGATGAAAGAGTAGCTCTCTTCAAAGGGCTTACAACATGAATTTTTTTAATAACGTGAGAAGTGACCAATATATTTTCTCTTTCCAAGGACATATTTTCCTTCTTTATATCCTTCATATCTAGAGCGCTGCCTAGCAAGTAAAAGGCACTCAATGAATCACATATTTGTTGAATAAATGAATGATTTAATCTAAGCCTTGTAAAGACTCTGTGAAATAATTAAGGTAGATATTATTCCCATTGCATAGATGAAGATATTAAGACTCAGAGATTGAACAATTTGCCCATAATTAAACTCCTAATAAATGGCAAAATCCAGAAGGGTGTGCGGATCTACAAGTGCTGGTCTCAGGCTCTCTCCAGAGCTACCTCTCAGTTTCCGAGTCTGCTTTCATGAATGTGTAAGATTCATTTGTAATGAGGATCCCCACATATGTAACAAGATTCTCAAAACAGTTTATTTTCTTAAGTAGGCTTAACATTACTCAAGATGCATTAACAAGGCTTTTGCTGCTGATTTGCTTAGAAAGCTCTTACTTCTTAGATAATTGCAAACATCGACATCAACCCATAGAATTTCAAATTCAAAAAATCTAAAGCTTCTCAATGGTGAGTCATTAGCTAACTATCAAACTAAAGGTCTTTCCATTACATGGCCACTTGAATCAAAACAACTAGATTGAAATTTTGAATCTATTGACTTCTGGATGTGATTTAGAAAATACTAGAAAATTGCTATAATGTTATTAAGTGTTAAAGATTAATGCTAAAGGTGGAATGAAATTGCAGAGTAAAACATCTAAGGTAACATAATGGTATCAACAGAAGCAGGTTTTCTTTTTCTTTCTTTTTTTAATTTAAATTCAACTTAATTAACATAAAGTATATTATTAGTTTCAGAGGTAGAATTTAGTGATTCATCAGTTGCGTATAATACCCAGTGCTCGTTCCATCAAGTGAGAGGCAGGCTTTCAACTAGATCCTGACTTACAAGGCCATCTCCACCATACTTGGCTATCCAAAAGCCCAGCGTGTTCAGACATTAGTGAGTAGTCCTCTAATAACCAAGTTATTGTGGTACTTGAAACAAACGAAGAGCTCTAGAGGAGAGGCTCTAACCTTAACTGTGTACAGGAATCCCCAGGGCATCTTTCAACATTTCTGATGCCTGAGCCCCAGCCTAGGCAACTGTTCTCAGTGGTCCAAGGTGCAACCTGGGCAGTGGATGTTACTAAAGATCCTTAGAATGACTCTGATGGGCAGTGAATATGAAGAACCACTGCCTCCTAAGAATTAGATAACTTATTTATATTAAGCCCCCTTTTTAGTTAACAGTTTTTATTGGAATGTTTAGTCGGTATTTGGTAATTTACTAAAAACTTCTCTCTTAAAATAGGCAGGTGTTTTGATGATTCTTGGACATTAAACCTAGTTGTTACAACTCTGTACTGCCAATAGGGTATTTCAGAAGCTTTGGGACCAAAGGTTTGACCTCCAAACTACATTTTGACCCACTAAAGACAGAAAACTAACTCAATGAAACAAAACTCATGTGAGAGAAAGAAGATAGAAGAATAAAAAATTTTTCTTACTATATTTCATCCATTCTTTGTTGAGTATTTCTTGTATATACTTGTTGAGTATTTCTGCCAAGGCTTAAGTTGAAGGATATCAAAGATTGCTTAAACACTGGAAATATTTTGGCTACAAATTCATGATGAATTCAGATGTGTAATACTGGAATGGACTACAGAAGGAACAACTCGGGAACTTAGTTTTTCCTTCAGGAGCTATAGACATAACTTAAAAATCTGCAATACTTAAATAATTCCTCTTCCTTAAAGTTGGGAATTCTTTTAAATTTTATTTTATTTATTTACTTGACAGAGAGAGAGAGATCACAAGTAGGTGGAGAGGCAGGTAGAGAGACAGAGGGGGGAAGCTGGCTCCCTGCTGAGCAGAGAGCCCGACTTGGGGGTCGATCCCAGGACCCTGGGACAATGACCTGAGCTGAAGGCAGAGGCTTAACCTCTGAGCCACCTAGGTGCCCCAAAGTTGGGAATTCTTAAATGAAGAAAATGGCATTTCTTTCTGCAATAACTCTCTGTTTCTTATGAAAAAGTTTCCAGAATCAGCAACAGATTTTAGAAGCACTTTATATACTCTAAGCAATACAGAATTTCCTCCAAATTTAGGGTCTTCTTTAGTTTTTCTATATACCTACATAAAGCTTTCTGATGATTTTATGACTTTGAATTGTCATAGCTTCATAAAATACTAATGCTAAGAGGGCCCTAGAGACACAGTGGTCCAACCTCTCATGTCACAGATGAGGAAATAGTCCAGAGAGAATTCCTGACTTACCCAAAGTCAAAAAATGAATTCCCTATGACGGAACATTAAGCCCAATATTTCCATCAAATTGAGGGGAAAATTTTTTTGCTTTAAATATCATTCTAATTATGTATAAACCAATATTAACCATCTGGAGTAGACCATGTGAGAGGATAAAGGAACAGAATGATTCTGTGAATCCCAAGCTTACATACAAAAACAAAAACAAAACAAAACAAACCTATATTAAAAAAAAATTGGGGAGCACCTGGCTGGCTCAGTTGGTACAGCATACAATTCTTGATCTCAGGGTCATGAGTTTGAGCCACACATTGGCCATGGAGTCTATATTCAAAAAAAAATTTTTAAGGACTGGGACCTTAACAATTTTATATTTTACACCTAAACCTGGACAGGATTCAAAGATAAATGCCCAATCTTTTATTTATTTATTTATTTATTTATTTATTTGACAGAGAGAAAGACAGCAAGGAAGGAACACAAGCAGGGGGAGTGGCAGAGGGAGAAGCAGGCTTCCTGCTGAGCAGGGATCCTGATGCGGGGCTTGAATACAGGACCTTGGGATCATGACCTGAGCCAAAGGCAGACGCTTAACTGACTGAGCCACGTAGGTGCCCCAATAAATACCCAACCTTGAACTCCAGAAGAACAAACCTGCATCTCAGAGACGAAAGTTAATCTACTTGATAGAGTCAACAATCTATCAGTTAAAAGACAACAAAAAGTACTTGCAAGTTGCCAAGAGAGTACATCTTAAACGTTTTCACCACAAAAAAGGAAGTAAACAGGTGATCTGACCGAGGTATTAGCTAATGTGATAGCAGTCATCATTTTGCAGTACACAAGTGTATCAAATTAACATGTTAGACACTTAAACTTACGTGTCAATTATATCTCAATAAAACTGCCGGAGAAAGGCAAAAAAAAGTTGTTTTCAATCTTTCCTATATTCTTTTTTAAGGCCTTAGTTATCACAGATATAATCTCAGTCACAAAATAAGGACCTATATACAGTATTACCTCACAGCTGTAAAATCAGCCTTTTTTGTGAATTGGCAAAGTAGTCTATGATAGCTATTTCTGTTAAAATTCATATAGCAACACTGACTCATTCAGTTCACACTTCTATCATTCACAAACCTGAAAACAGAGTGATTCTGGCTCCAACATTTCTGACATTAAAATCTAGAATTTGCTCTCAATAATGGGGGCCTTCTGAATGCACCTACATTGTGAATAACAGAGATTAAACTTAGTTGTTAGCAACCTATAGGTGAAGAATTAATAGTTTTCTAAAATTAGTATAAATAATTTTACCACAGTCAACATAATTTCACATTTCCTAGCATAGAGATGACAACAATATTTTTATTGACTTAAACACACATCACCGATTCCCAGCAAGGTACAGGATTACCTACCATAAAAGTAAAGTTCAATAAAAATGAAAAACAATGAGTAGAAGACAAAAAACATAAACCAAAAAATGCAAGGGGAATGAGAAAAACTTTGTGACTTAAGAAAGCTCTAGGAGCTGGTCATTACACTGAATTCCAAGGAAACGAGCTGCTACAGAGACAACAAAACCAGAGGCATGGTGGCCAGCCCTTGCTAGCTAAGAGTGGTAGGCATTTCAGTTAATCAGAAACAGACTTTCTCCTGCTTCTAAGACTTAAAAGGATCTGTCACCATTTTTATTAAGGGGTGCTATACAACAGTATGGAAGTTATCTTAGATAACAATTTTGTCAAAAAAGGGAAGAAGGCTCTCCAGATGGTTATTTCCTTTATCAGCTTTCAGTGAAGTTAGAATCCTGGGGTAGGTTTCTACAAAGTGAGCCAAAATGACAGCCCCAGAAAGTACTGATTTAGCAAATTAGGAAGATAAGGCTTTGAGAATCTTCAGAAATGAAAAGCTAATCCTTAGGGCTATTCTCAAATGTCAGCTTTTGACAGTATGTGAATGGTCTAAGGATGATAATATGCATCTTCTCCTACAAAACCTTTTAATGCAAAGAATACACTTTGAGTAACCTGTAAGAGACTTACATAGTAGCCACACTGATCTCTTTAGAAGTCTGAGGGAAGAGATCTGCAGAAGTTGTGTGTGCCTCACCTAATATCACACAGTAATCTACACAGCATGCCTAAAGTCAAATGTAAAGACACTGTGTTACTAATGATCCTCTTCCCTCCCTCAAAGACAGAGCTGACTCTCCTGGTTATAAATTTGGAACAAAGGGAATTTAATTAGAAGGTTTATATTCTGTGTAATGAATTAAGTTACCCACAAGCATTTAATAAAAGTCATATCTTAAGCGATGTTACTAAAACTATGGTTGTCCTTCAAAAAGATGAATATGACATGATAAAAGGATATTTGCCCATATAATAAGATTAACATAGAAGAGCCTCCCATCAAAGATAGTAATAAAATTTTTTAAACTCAATCCATTTTATGATATGGCTTATCACTCCCACTATGGTGCTGAAAAGATTATTTTAATGTGTCTGAAATTATCTGAGAACCATAAGTGAAAAATGTACTCTTGAAAGTCCAAGGTATTTTCAGGCTTTAGACTTCTAGTCCTACAATTACCTTTTAGAGCAGCTTTAAATATTGCCTAACTTTCATCAAAACACCATAAGGCATTTTAAAAGTCAGTTAAAGTCTTTAGGATTTGAATTGGCAAATGGCACTATTTCTTTTTTGTGTTTAAAACCAATTAATGAATGAATTAGTTTCTGTGTTTTTCTGTATATAAAATGTGAGGAGGTATTCTGACTCAGTTCTTAGCAGAGTACTAAAACCAAGCAGGTAAAAACTACCTTAAAACACTTTGAGGAACAAAGTATTTATCAATATATGCAATGCACGTGGGAAAACAGTTTGAAAGTTCAAAGTACAAACAGCGTCCACCTCTGGGCACTAGGGGTGCTAAGTAATTTATAAGTTCCTTGACAATTTTAAGTATGATTTTATCATCAAGAAAAGTTCAAATCCTCTTTTAAGGGGAGAAATCTGTGAACACCAAATGTTTACAGAATTCTAAATCTATCACAATCCTAACTTTAAAGACACTAATGAAATACTGAATTCCCCATGACATCATCCAAACAGAAATCCAGACAGACAGCTCCAACCAATCAAGGATAAACACTATTTCAGTTACATTTCATTTCATTAAATACATAATTGACCACCTATCATGGGTGGACCAGTAGTAGCAGAAGGGATACCAGTAGGTTATATCTACCCAAGTAACTGCCTGAGAGGGAAGAACTGCTTGAGGGGAGTGGCAAGCAAAAGAGGTAGGCCTTGAGGTCAAGCCAGGTCTGTGAAGGAGAGGGGAGGGGAGAGGAGAAAGGAGAGAAAAGGACAAAGGAGAGGAAAGGAAAAAGGAGAGAGGAGACAAAAGGAGAGGAGAGGAAAAAGGAAAGGAAAGGAAAGGAAAGGAAAGGAAAGGAAAGGAAAGGAAAGGAAAGGAAAGGAAAGGAAAGGAAAGGAAAGGAAAGGAAAGGAAAGGAAAGGAAAGGAAAAACAAGAAAAGGAAAGGAGAGGAGAGGAAAAGAAAAACAAGGAGAGGAGAGGAGAGGGAAGAGGAAGGGAGGGGAAGAAAGGAGAGGAGAGGAAAAAAGAGAGGAGAGGAAAGGAAAAAGGAGAGGATAGGATAGGATATGATAGGACAGGAGAGGAGAGGAGAGGAGAGGAGAGGAGAGAGCCAGGCCTCTGGACAGAAACCTGCTTCACTATGAGAACTGAGGCATTAAAGAATATTAAGCACACGGACTGAAACACTCTGACATTTAAAAAAATATTTTAGAGCAGTACAGTGTGTTTAAGAGTGTGTGTGTGTGTGTGTGTGTGAGAGAGAGAGAGAGAGAGAGAGAGAGAGATATCCAGGTCAATGGATTTATACAAAGAGGGAAAAAAAAGAATGCTCATAAAACCAGCACGCTGATCAAGGTACAGAAGGGTGGGGGTTTGGTTCCTGGGGTGTTCAACTTTCATTTTAACAGGTTGTCACTGTATGTAAAAATAAGGCAGGGGGGCTAGGGAGCAGGTATCCAGTCATGAAGAACCTTGTCTGCCTCGCGAGGACTGTTAAAGGCTTTCAATCCATAGGCTTTAAATAAATGTATTTGAATGTCATGGTGATTGGACAGAATTGAGCATTTAATATATACTCACCAAGACTAACCTCAGATAGTGGTTTTCTTATTCCTTTGCTCCACGGAGTGAGCAGCCTAAACCGCAAAACTCAACAAGAGTTTTTAAGTGGCCCACTAAAAGATGTTTCCCTCTGCATATGAGGTATAACAGCCTATGAGGGCCACATCGAACTCACAAGACTCACAAATGCTACAGCACCAACCTGGGCCCCAAAAAGGAGACCCACAGGGCCAAAAGGGAGGCATTTATCCTTGGGCATCACAACTTCTGGGCCTCAGTCTCTTTCTCTCTAAGCCATTCATTGCTTGCTTCATTCATTCATTCATTCATTCAGGAGTCCTGCACTGTTTGGGATAAGGATCATGGCCCTAGGAACCAAAGATAGACATAAATAGTCCATGGTCCTGAAACTCAGAAAACTGGCTTCTCTTCTCGTTCTTAAATACCGTGTTTCTTCTCAGGCAAGAATCTTAACCTCTAGATTCCTTGCTGGTAAATGAGGTGTCTGGCTTAAACCAGTGCTTTTGAACCTCTGCTCTGAATAACCGAGGTATTCCCTTTGAGGCGTCAGGATCATCTGCAGGAGATGGGGTGGGGGTGGGGTCAGTGAAGGAATCCTGGCAGTTCCACTGGGATCTGCACATAGGTTAGGATTTCCTCTGAGATTTCACTGGAAAAAGGCATCCCCCAGCAAAAAATTCACCACTGAATGTCTTACATTCTAAAAGTCCTTTCAGTTCTTAAAAATCCATGGTTTAAGAGAGAAATCTTAAAGGATGAAATCCCACTTTAGCCCTTTGGGACTTCCGTTGCCTGGTCTTAATTATCCAAATGACAGGTGATCTTTAAAAATCTCTCAATTCTTGGGGTGCCTGGGTGGCTCAGTGGGTTAAAGCCTCTGCCTTCGGCTTGGGTCATGATCTCGGGGTCCTGGGATCAAGCCCCTCGTCGGGCCCTCTGCTCAGCAGGGAGCCTGCTTCCTCCTCTCTCTCTCTCTCTCTCTCTCTCTCTCTCTGCCTGCCTCTCTGCCTACTTGTGATCTCTATCCGTCAAATAAATAAATAAATAAAATCGTAAAAATAAATAAATAAGTAAATAAAAAATCTCTGAATTCTGGATATTTTATACATACTGATTATCAACACTATCCCTACAGGATCCTTCACATCAACTGTACCAATGTGCTATAACTTTCCCCATTTTTAAATTAAAAATGCTTTTGTCCTGTCCTTTGCTTCCCTGCTCCGGTAGCTTAGTGCCTCTAATTTGCAATTCTTCCCTAAACAAACTCCAGTCAGGCTTTGGCCTCCATCATTGCACCAAAACTGCCTTTCTAGGTCCCCCATCATCTCCATGTTGTTTGCTCCAATGTGGTCACCTCAGGCCTCATCTTACCACACTGCCTGTGACTGAGGTGATCAATCCCACCACCTGGAACCAACTGCTTCATGCACCCAAGGACATGTCCTCCTACCTCAATGACCACTGCTTCTCCAAGCCTCCTCATTTGGAGGGCATTTTTGGTGCCTAGGCTCACCCTCAGCCCATTCCCTTGAGATCTCAAGCAGTCTGGTATCTCCATGCTAATAACTCCCACCGTGATACTAGAAGCTCCCACCTCTCCCTAGGCTCTTGATTCCTCCAATCACCTGCTCAGCATCTCCATATGGAATGTAACAAACATCTGAACTTACCAGGACCAAAACCAGATACCTCCTTTGCCCATGCAAACTGGCTCCACTCATAACATTCTATATCTCAAAATTTCATCCTTCCAGTTGCTCAGGCAAAAACACTGGAATCATCTTTGACTCTTTTCCCCAATGAATCAAAAAATTCTATTTAGCTTCACCTTCAAGATACATCTGAAAACTGGCCCCTTCTCATCATCTCATTCTAGTCACCCTAGTCTACAGTGCCATCATCTCTCAACCAGGTTACTTCAATAATCTTCTGACTAGTAACCCATCTTTTCCCGGTCCTTCCCATCATATTCTAGTCCCAAGAGAGCAGCCAGAATGTTCCTGCTGAAATGGAAGCCAGATCAGGTCTCTCCTCTGCTCAAAACTCTCAAGTGCAAGATGCCTGGGTGGCTCAGTCAATTAAGCATCTGCCTTCTCCTCAAGTCATGATCCCAGAGTCCTGGGATCGAGTCCTACATGGGATGCCCTGCTCAACAAGGAGTCTGTTTCTCCTTCTGCCTCTCCCCCTTTCTCATGTTTGTTTTCTCCCTTTCTTTCTCTCTTGCAAAAATAAATAAAATCTTAAAAAAAAAAAAAACTCTCAAATGCCTTCACTCAGAGGGAAATCCAAAGTCCTTACAATTAACTCTACACAACCCTCCATAATTGGACTCTCCAACCTCTCTCTCCTTCCTTTAGTTGGCTCTGGGGTCAGTGGCCTCTTCACTGTCCCCTGAACACACAAGGCTCCCCTACACTTGCTGTTCCTTTGCCTGCAACACACTTTCCCAGGATATCGGCTTAGCTAACTCCTTCATTTTCATCAGGCCTTCGCCCAAATGTCAACAACATCTCTGTAGGGTAGTCTCTAACTACTCTGATTAAAATTGGAATCCTGGGTTCCTGGGTGGCTCAGTCGGTTAAGCATCAGCCTTCAGCTCAGGTCATGATCCCAGGAATGAGAAGCATCCTCATGATGCATGAAGCTCCCTGCTCAGCAGGGAGCCTGCTTCTCCCTCTGCCTAAGCCTGCTTCTCCCTCTGCCTGCTGCTCCCCCTGCTCATGCACTCTCTATCTGACAAATAAATAAATAAAATCCTTAAAAAAAATAATATGAAAAAATAAAAAAATAAAATGAAATAAAATTGGAATACTTTCTCCATTATATTCCCTTCCATACTCCCTCCCATCCTCCTTTCCTATTTTCTGTTCCTCCACAACCAATTTCCATCTAACATTGTATTTAAATATATGCATAATCCTTTCCCCCCCCACTAGAATATAAACTACATGAAGGCAGGTAGGGACTTCTGTTTGCCTCAATTTACTGAGGAATTCTCAGGGTCTGGAATAGGGCCTGGTAAATCATAAGTATTCAATAAATATATGTTAAATAAATCAATGAACAGAAATAAAATCTCATCCAGAGGTTCTTTCTTTTTTTAAAGATTTTATTTATTTATTTACTTGTCAGAGAGAGAGCACGAACAGGGGGAGGGGCAGCAGGAGAAGCAGGCTCCCCGCTGAGCAGGGAGCCCGATGCGGGGCTCCATCCCAGGACCCTGGGACCATGACCTGAGCTGAAGGCAGATGTTCAACCAACTGAGCCACCCACACGTCCTGCATCCAGATTCTCATAGGAAACACAATTAACTACCATATCCCTTTGACTGAATAAAGTCTTCTCTAACTGAGCAAATATCCTCACTGGGGACATATATATATACAGAAAATGAGGTAGTAAAAGAGACAAAAAGGAGATAAAATTCAAATATATTATTAGCAAATTATATAAAAATTTTTAGGGCAAAGAATTAGTTAAAATTATTAGCCAGAGTAGTTTTTAATTACCTGTGGTCCTCACTTATGGAATTATTCTCTCTCCAGTGTTCAATGTCACAAATATTTAGGCTTTTTCCATCTGTCCCTTCCCAGTCATCTGGCCTAATTCCTAAATCACAATATTCTCTCTCAGTGCAGTCTTGTATGTTTTGGAAAGAAAGCCTATTGTCTGGCTAAAGCACTGGACTATTTGTTCAGGAAACAGCCAGCTCCTTCCCTGACAGCTTCCAGCACCCTGAGAACTAGGTGTGGACACTGAGTTCACCACCTGTTTCATTTTTTAATATTTACACTCAAGTTCACAGGAGTCTGGGAGGAAAGCAGGTATTTTTCAATTCACAGTACTGCTGATCCAGTCTTGTCCTCAAGTTAATCACAGCTAGTTATCTTCTATTTGGGTACAAACTGCCTCACTTTCTTGTCTCAAGCCTGGCAAAGCTGTCTGCCTGGGGTCCTCCAACTGTCAAATACCCTTTAAGAAATCTCCCTTCTCTGAAAACTCACACCTTCCGAGAACTCCACAAATCCAAATTGCTAACCTAAAAGTGCACCAGGGAGATGGCTACATAAACTCTTGTGTTCCCTGCCTCCTTTGGCCAACCCACACTGGAATTTTGAGATGGTAACTTTATACTTTTTTAATGGTTAATGAGATGCTCTACTGTAAGGAGAATATCCCTTGCCTCGATCAAAGAAGGTTTGCTACATTTTGTTTTGTCTTATTTCCTCTATTGGTTCCTTGAAAGCCCTTCTTTGTCCCCTCAAATAAACTTCCCACTTCAGGCCTTATTCAGCCCTACTGTCCTCCAGGATAAGTTGATGAACTCCTATCCATGATGGTGCTATATCTGGTCAAGTCTCAAAGTTTCTTCACAACACACATGGCCCTAGAGATGCTCAGTGTGGGTAGACAGAGTTAGCCTTTCGCGTCCAGAGGAAGATCTTCAGATACTTAAAATGAGGGCCTTTGGTTTCCACAACTAGTCAGATTCAAAGCAGGGATCAATATGGGTGAAAAGCCATCACCATGTCCTCCCTTAAATGCCATATTTTAGAAGGAGGAAATCTAACAGGGGAACCCTCTTGGGGTTCCCTCCAGAAGGCTCCCACTGATCCAGGACCAATTCTGCCTTGGACAGGAAAGATACAGAACCTGCAACCCTGCTCTCCACTTCCATCCATGGTTATTGCTTTAATGGAGAAAATGACCTACTTCTGCCAACAGAGACCACGTGAGAATCCCAAGTTCCACAAATACAAGGCATTTTTTTTTTTTGTCCATTTCAGGCTTTTGATAAAGAATTTCTTCATAGTACCATGAGCAAATTAAGGACTTCCTGAGTTATTTTGCCTATCTACCCAATGACCAAAAAAAGACTATTTCTAGTAGACTTAAGAAACTTCAAAACAATTTGATTAATAATCTAGACCAGGATCTTAAATCCATCTTCTTCAGTGGAACACTGGTTGATAAAACTCTTATCATTCTGCAATTAACAACTAATCTGTCATTCTGCTCAATTCTTCCCTGAGGGCATGCCCAGGTGGGAGTTTGTTCCACTTGTGTGGTATGACCTGATGACCCAGCACCCAGGAGCTCTGGAAACCCTGTTGCTCTTGATCGTCTGTCCTCGAATCTCCTCCCATGATCCCTCTGCTCTAACTTTCATGGAATCATGTCTCCCCTCATAGACTACAATCATTTTCAACCTTCACCTACCCTTCGGCATCTACCTCAAACAAAATGGACCCTCAAACATGATCAATGACCTACTCCAAGGACTTGTTCACCATTGCAGCAGCTGAGATCAGATCAGCTGGGCTGATAACCACAGTACTATCAATGATTCCATAAGTATAGAAGCACCTGAGGAGAACAATTCATCCAGCTCCCAAGGCCATCCGCTTCAGCGTGGAAAACTCATGTTTGTTGTCACTTCAGCTCCAACATTCCTCCTGAAGTCTACCCCATTCTATCTTGCTCCTTCCTTAATGGAGACAGAAGCAAACGGTCTCACTTAAATAACCAATCATACCATCCAATGCTACCTTTTTTTTTGGTAAAGATTTTCTGTTACCCTTTTTTTGGTAAAGATTTTATTTATTTATTTATTTATTTGAGAGAGAGAGAGAACGAGAGAAAGTATGCACTGGGGGATGGTCAGAGGAAGAGACCCTCAAGTAGACCCCATGCTGAGCATGGAAACCAATGCAGAGTTCAATCTCATGACCCTGAACGCACAACCTGAGCTGAAATCTCGAGTCAGTCAGGTGCCCCCTGAGGTTACTCTTTAGTTTTCCCATCTCCAAACTCCAATTCCTCATATTTGTCCACATTACTGGAAGGCGTAAATACACTAAATGGACATGGAGTGGAGTTTTAATGCTATTTCACAGCCAATATAGGAGGTTTCCTCAATACTCTTTCTGTACACAAATTCATAAAACAGCAAAAATAATGGACAAAAATAAAAGACAAATGTGGCATAGAACCCGAGTCCTCAAACATGCACCAAAACCAAATAAAAAAAATACAAACCGGGGCACCTGGGTGGCTCAGTGGGTTAAAGCCTCTGCCTTCGGCTCAGGTCATGATCCCAGGGTCCTGGGATTGAGCCCCACATTGGGCTCTCTACTCAGTGGGGAGCCTGCTTCCTCCTCTCTCTCTGTCTGCCTCTCTGCCTACTTGTGATCTCTGTCTGTCAAATAAATAAATAAAATATTAAAAAAAAATACAAACCAAGTAATTTTTCTATATATTCAAGTAAAACGAAGCACTCCATTTAAAATGTAGCCCTCCCAATCCATGTCCAAGACTGCCTATGTTCCTTGCTTTGTATTTTCTATAGCATTTAACACCTTTTAATAAGTCCTACAATTAACTTTTTTGTATTGTTTACACTCTCTGATCAACAGAATTTAAGTTTGCCTGAATGTAGGAAATTTTTAAGGGACTATTTAATGTTACTTCCCCAAGGCCTAGAAAAATATCTGGCATGAAATATGTTCTCAAAAAAAAAAAAAAAAAACCTTGCTGAGTGAAGGAAAGTTTATTCTATCAAGTAAATAGCTATTTTCAAATCATAAGTAACATGTCTCTCTTCTACTTTAAATTCTTCAAAAAATTGGCAATGAAGAAGTCAAACTCTCTCTCTCTTCACAGATGACATGATACTTTATGTGAAAAACCTAAAAGACTCCACCCCCAAATTACTAGAACTCATACAATAATTCAGCAATGTGGCAGGACACAAAATCAATGCACAGAAATTAGCTGCACTTTTATACACTAACAATGTGACTTGAAGAAAGAGAAATTAAGGAATCAATTCCATTTACAATTGCACCAAAACCCATAAGATACCTAGGAATAAGCCTGACCAAAGAGGTAAAGGATCTATACTCCAGAAACTATAGAACACTTATGAAAGAAATTGAGGAAGACACCAAGAGAGGGGAAAACATTTCATGCTCATGGATTGGAAGAATAAATATCATTAAAATATCTATGCTGCCCAGAGCAATTTACACTTTCAATTGCATCCCTATCAAAATACCATCAATATTTTCCACAGAGCTAGAACAAACAATCCTAAAATTTGTATGGAACCAGAAAAGACCCTGAATCGCCAAGGGAATGATGAAAAAGAAAAACAAACCAGGGGGGCATCACAGTGCCTGACTTCAAGCTATATTACAAAGCTGTGATCCTGAAGACAACATGGCATTGGCACAAAAACAGATACATAGATCAATGGAATAGAATAGAGAGCCCAGATATGGCCCCTCAACAATATGGTCAAATAATCAACAAAGCAGGATAGAATATCTAATGGGAAAAAAGGCAGTCTTTTCAATATATGGTGCTGGAAAAATTGGACAGCCACATGCAGAAGAATGAAGTTGGACCATTCTCTTACACCATACACAAAGATAAACTCAAAATGGATGAAAGACCTAAATGTGAGACAGGAATCCATCAAAATCCTAGAAAAAAACATAGGCGGTAACCTTTTCGACACTGGCCACAGTGACATCTTCAAGACGTTTCTAAAGGTAAGGGAGACAAAAGCAAAAATAAACTTTTGGGACTTCATCAAGATAAAAAGCTTCTGCACAGCAAAGAAACAGTCAACAAAACAAAGAGTCAACCCACAGAATGGGATAAGATATGTGTAAGTGACATTTCGGAGAAAGGGCTGGTATCCAAGATCTATAAAGAACTTCTCAAAGTCAACACCCCAAAAACAAAGAATCCAACCAATAAATAGGCAGATGACATGAACAGACACTTCTCCAAAGAAGACATACAAATGGCTAACAGACACATGAAAAAATGTTCAACATCACTCAGCAGCAGGGAAATACAAATCAAAACCACATGAGATACATTACACCAGTCAGAATGGCAAAAAATAACAAAACAGGAAACAAGTGTTGGTGAGGATGTGGAGAAAGGGGGACCTTATTACACTATTGGTGGGAATGCAAGCTGGTACAGCTACTTTGGATAACAGTATGGAGGGTCCTCAAGATGTTAAAAATAGAGCCATCCTAACCCAGCAACTGCACTACTAGGTGCAGTTACCCCAAAGATACAGACATAGTGAAAAGAAGGGACACCTGCACCCGCATAGTCATAGCAGCAAAGTCTACAATAGCCAAACTGTGGAAGGAGCCAAGATGTCCTTCAACATATGAATGGATAAAGAAGATGTGCTTCCTATATACAATGAATACTACTCAGCCATCAGAAAGGATGAATATCCACCATTTGCATCAGCATGGATGGAACTGGAGAGGATTATGCTGAGTGAAATAAGTCAAGCAGATGAAGACAATTATCATATGGTTTCACTCTTATGTGGAACATAAGGAATAGTGCAGAGGACCATAGGGGAATGGAGGAAAAACTAAATGGAAAGTAATCAGAGAGGCAGACAAACCATGAAAGACTCTGGACTCTGGAAAACAAAGTGAGGGCTATAGAAGAGAGGGGAGTTGGGGGCTGGGGTAACCAGGTGATGGGTATTAAGGAGGGCTCATGTGGTGATGAGCACGGGGTGTTACACACAACTAATGAATCATTGAAACACTACATCAAAAACTAATAATGTATTTTATGTTGGCTAACTGAACATAATAATAAATAAATGAATGGATGGATGGATGGATGAATGAGTGAATAAATGAATGAATGAATGAATGAATAAGTAAGTAACAAACTCCTTCAATAGATTCCCATAACCTTCAAAATACAGTCCATACTAGCTAGGTGTATGCGCCTCTTCCTCCTAAAGTGCTCCTGACCACTTTTACAAATCTATTTCCCAACTCCTCTACATATCACCCTGGATGCCAGACACACCAAAACACAATGATGTTCTTAAGCACACCTTTCATTGTGCTCTAGTGTACACTATTTCTCCTGCCTAGGATGACCTGCTCTTCCCACCCCTTACCTGACCTTTCAGGAGGAAAAAAAAAAAATAGTGCCATGTCTATAAAGCCTTCCCCAACCTCTCAATTCCCACTACAATAAAATACTGCTGTCTCTTTCTGTGTTCCCATGGCAACCAGCACATTCCCTCCAATACAGTGCTTGTCATGTTGCTGTCATTGTCTATTTGTCTGTCTCACCCACTGGTGACACCTCTCTAGCCACAACACATCATGTCTTTGCATCCCCAGCAGCTGGCAGAGCAGGTGATTAATAATTGCTTGGACTTAAATTGAATCCAAAGGGGGGGCGAGGAGGGGATGAGAGAAGTACACTTAGGGGTTCAGTTTTGTTTCCTTCACTTGCACCCAAAATCTATGCTTTCACCACAGACTATCCACACAGACATATAAGTTAAAGAGAAAGATGTAAAAAAAAGCAGAACATGCTTCAATCCATGGGTTTCACATTGATTCAGAAGGGCCCATTTGTCTTTGCTAATTAAAGCTATTAAAGCTGGGTAAATTGTACAAACTACTATACTCACCCCCTCTCTACTTATGTCCAAATGAGGAGCCAATAAACACTAGAGGATAATTTAAGTACGTATGTTTTTCATGCAGAGAAAATTATACTTAGATTCTACACCAAAATGACAAAATGTCAATGATCACAAGTTTCCTATGAGATAAAGGACACGTGAGAAGGAGCCACATGAACAGGACTTTCTCCAAATCTTCAGATGCACACATGGGGATAACCCCAATTAATCTTGGTAACATGATCTCCACTGACCAGAAGTTCAAAGATGATGCTGGGAAAGGAGTGTGTCTCTGGAGTCATTAGGAGCACCCTAGGTTGCTGAGTGAGCCCCCTGGATCCCAACAGCTCTCACTGGCTGGGCACATGTTAACCTGCTACTGAGGATTGATAAGCAACCATCTGTAATATTACTGATGTCCAGAGCCTTTGTTTTATCTCATTGATATTGGGGTAATCATAGTGAGTTACCACTTGTCTAGAACTCTGACAACTCTGGGCCTTTAGGGAAGAAAGATTCTTGATTTTAAGGAGACTTAGGAAAAAACCCATTTACTATATTTTCCACTGAGCTGTGACTTCAGCTGCTTATAGAACTGGGAGGGCTGAGTCCATGGGTGCTCATACTCATTCTTTCTTTTACATTTCTCACAGTTAATCACTGTTTTCTTTTATCTGTAGAACACCTGTACTGGGGTGCCTGGGTGACTCAGTGGGTTAAAGCCTCTGCCTTCGGCTCAGGTCATGATCTCAGGGTCCTGGCAAATCAAGCCTCGCACTGGGCTCTCTGCTCAGCAGGGAGCCTGCTTCCTCCTCTCTCCCTCTCTCTGCCTGCCTCTCTGCCTATTTGTGATCTCTGTCTGTCAAATAAATAAATAAAAACTTAAAAAAAAAAAAGACATCTGTACTGCTTTCTCCACAGCCTTAGACAAGTGTCAACTTCCCTGTTCTTCAGCTTCCCCCTCAGACTAACCAAAATGAAAGCAGTCAACTTTGCAACCTGAGGGTCATCAAATATCAGATGCCCTTAACTTTTGCTTTCTTTATCCTCACTGTTATTTATTCACTCACTTAGCATTTGATCAACGACCATGTATGCCAGGTCCTGTAGTAGAGGCTTTCTGCACATTATTTCAGATGAGCCAGGTGATGCTCTGAAAGCTTCACTGAGCAGATAGTCGCCTGGGGAAAAGCCAGAAAACAATTCCTTACAGGCTCACTCTCCCCAGTCCGGGGCTCTGGGCTTCCAGGCTCACATCAAGCTATGGTGTGTAGGTCAGATGTGGAGGGGCAGGAGGAGGGGGCCCCCCGTGGCAATGGTGACTGTGCTGCAGCATCTACAGATTGGAAGAGAGTGAGGCAAAACCCAGGCGGGCTTCCTCATCTAGCTACTGCTTCTCCCCAGGACACAAGTAATCAGGAAGTAAGTGTCAAGGCAAACAAAAGTATCCTCATACATGTACTCAGAAACACTTGTCTATAAACACCATGCCCCCCTACACACGCACACACAAACATGGACAGCAAGGGCCTGAAAGGCAACTTGACTATTCCCTCCTGCACAGTGATCCCATTATAAAGAGACTTTAAAGAGTTAGTCTGTGGGGGCGCCTGGGTGGCTCAGTGGGTTAAGCCTCTGCCTTCAGCTCAGGTCATGACCTCAGGGTCCTGGGAAGGAGTCCCACATCGGGCTCTCTGCTCGGCAGGGAGCCTGCTTCCTCCTCTCTCTCTCTCTGCTTGCCTCTCTGCCTACTTGTGATCTCTCTCTGTCAAATAAATAAAATCTTAAAAAAAAAAAAACAAGAACAAAAAAAAAAAAAAAAGAGTTTGTGGACTAAATGCAGAAAGGTACTCTCTGCTCCTATTAAAATAGTCAATGATTATTTGGCCCAGTGACCATGGTATGTTTTTCTCTGTATGATGTGGAGGAAGGCTACTTAGGGGAGCTTCCCCATCTGATCACCACACTCAGGGGCTGCTCTGATGAGAACATCCCACCAACATAAGCATCTGCCATGCTGCACTGAGTTTCTTGTACATTTGGGACACAGAGGATCGAGGTGACTTCCAACACCAGCAAAAACCAACATTTTCTAAGCTGTCCAAAATATTCTAAAGAGAGTAGTCCATAGTCAGCCATTACCTTCTGCAAAGCTCAGGAAGTGATGAGTCCCGGCTGAAAGGGGAACTGCTGTGTTCCATAAGCCATGCGAGGAAGCTCTGCACTTGGGTTCCAAAGCCTAAGCAACATTTTACTTAGAAGTCTCTAGCAGAATAAGCATTGGAGCTCAAACACGCTTTTATGAAATTTATCTTCAGTTAAGACCCACGTCCTTGGGCGCCTGGGTGGCTCAGTGGGTTGAGCCTCTGCCTTCGGCTCAGGTCATGATCTCAGGGTCCTGGGATCGAGTCCCGCATCGGGCTCTCTGCTCAGCGAGAAGCCTGCTTCCCTCTCTCTCTCTGCCTGCCTCTCCATCTACTTGTGATCTCTCTCTGTCAAATAAATAAATAAAATCTTAAAAAAAAAAAAAAAGACCCACGTCCTTTATTTTGGGAAGAATTAAGGTGTTAAAAAGACATTCTGTGCTCTGCTGGGCTGTGTCTCAAGAACCTCCCCTCTTTAAAAAAATGTTCTCAATATTGTGGCACTTTTTCCATTATAAATCACAAGGGTGGAAACCAATTACCAAGGGACACATGGTTGCTTCTCCCTTGAAGGTGCACACAGAACGGCAGAAAGATTCTGTCCTCCTCCAGGGCTTCACACACAGTATTCAGGTAGGCATGCTGTCATGTGTGTATGAGGGGCCTGGGTAAGCATGTGCACAGGTGTGTGTCTGGTCTTCTACCAGCTGAGAACACAGAATGTTAGGGCTGGAGGAAACACGAGAAACTGTGTAATCCAACTCCCTTATTTTAGAGATGAGAAACTTCAGGCCCCCCAAAAAGGAGGAGCTATAACATGGTGGAACTAGAATCAGACCACCTGGGTTCAAATCCTGGGGCAACCACTGATTACCTAACTGATCTGGGGCAAGTTGCTTATCTCTTCTGGGTCACAGTTCTCATGTTACCTTGTGGGGATATTTTAAGGATGAAATTATATGATTCACGTAAGGAACTTAAAAGACTCCCAAATATGTATTATATCTGAAACTAAGTTTGGGCCAAACCACGATCTAAAACTCTGGCTTAATGACATCCATGCTAACTGCTTTCCAACTGGGATCATCACTTATATTGTACAGATGTTGTAAAAGGACAAAAGGACTGAATGAACATCAAAGAACATGAATCCATATTATATATGTCTATATACAGAGGTCCTTGTCCTAAAACTTAGGTGGATTTCCAAATACCATTATAGCACATATTTTCCCCCAATAAAATGCAGTAAAGTATAACTGAAAAATTTAAGGGACCCCTTTAGACTCTTAATGATTCTATAAATATGGCCCTAAGGTAGTTTATAAAGCTAGTAAAATACATTCCAACTGAAGCATTTACTGTAAGTTTTCATTTTTGGTGACAAAAGTACCTGAAGCAGTTTTCTATGTCATACAATCAAGCCACCATAGAATTAAAAAATCTTTGCTTTCATTTATATAGCATTTCTATTGTCTGGTTTCGAAACCCAACCATCCAGAGTCTAAAGGTGGCAGGACTGAGCTGAAAGTCCCCTGAGAGTGGGAGCTACAAGTGACAGGCCAGCACTCTAGCTCTGGCATGGTGCCTGGCCCATGTATGCACGCTTTTGGAACCAAACTACTGTCTGGCAGATGGTGCCAGCCAGCCATCTCAAAATGTTTGTTCACTAGCCGCTGCTCAAAACTTTGAACCTGGCATACCAAAGGCAGTTTAGGTGTCTCAACATGCAACCTACAAAAGTATAGGTTATTCAAAAGTTGACTGTATTAGACCTAAGTCCCATCCATAGTGACAGGTGCCCACTGTGGAATAATAAAGACCCAGAACCCAGAAGAGATGAGGGACAAAGGAAACATGGGGTATCAATAGGAGAGGCAGTTTTTAAAAGCCTCTCAGGCAGGAAGAATGATCTGAAGGAGGCCTGGCACAGGCAAGGTCTAATGGCATAAGTTTCCATGTCCCAGGTGGCGAGTCAGATGGGAGCATAGGAGTTGTGAGCTGACAGAACCAGGTGAGACGCCCAATAAAGATGGCACCAAGTGGGTTCCTAAAGGCAAGTGTCTAGACAGGGCTGGAGGTTCCAGCACAGACTCAGTGCCCAGAAGTCGGGGAGCATGAAGGAGCCTGCTTCCAGCACGGAGTGCCCACCATGGCCAGGGCTGGGCTGGGCTGGGAGATAGAAAAGAGACGAAGTAGAGAATAAGCTACTGAGGGAGGGCAGGACGAACCCTTAAGGGTCTCGGGTAACAAGCAAGTGTTCAGGGCTCAGTGCGGGCTCAGGACTCTTGAACGTCTGGAAAGCCAAACCTCTAGGACTACCACTATCAATATTTAAACAAAAGGGGAGCCACAGAATTGGGAAAGCCTTTGATTTCCCAGGGCCTCTCTTCCTCAGTAGATGAGGGTCATTGACCAACATGGCCTGGTGGTGTCAGGAAGCGCCATGTTGTGAAACATAGAGTAAGAAAGGTAGATGAAAGGAAACATGCAAAAATTACTTACAACAAATCAAGCAAAAAGGACTCCTGACATATATCGGCCATATCCAGGCCACTGTATTGGGAGCACCAATTCATGAAAACCATCAAATCACTGTTCACAAATTAAGAGATGTATTCAAGCCACCATTCAAAAGTAGAAAAACTGGTAGCCCTCAGCCTCTTACTTGTGCCTTGAAGTTTTACACAAAGTTTGTGAATTACAGCGGGTAAACCTGGGAGAGAAGGAATCAATTTATGCCAACACACTTATCTTTTTTAAGTTTAAGTTAAATAAGTTTATACTTACTTGTGCATTTAAGTAACCTCTACACCCAAAGTGGGGCTTACTGCGCCAGCCAGGCACCCCATATATCCATTTCTTAAAAAACTTTTCTAATTTCCAGATCTTTTTTTTTTTTAAATATTTTATTTATTTATTTGACAGAGAGAGATCACAAGCAGGCAGAGAGGCAGGTAGAGAGAGAGGAGGAAGCAGGCTCCCTGCTGAGCAGAGAGCCCGATGCGGGGCTCGATCCCAGGACCCCGAGATCATGACCTGAGCCAAAGGCAGCGGCTTAACCCACTGAGCCACCCAGGCGCCCCACTAATTTCCAGATCTTGATCAGACCTTGGCCTGATCTCTCCCTATCACCTCAAGATGTGAACTGTGGAAACTCAAGCTGTGAGCCACTTCTCAATCACAGTTAGTTGCCCTCATCTTTCTAAGGCAGTGGTTGATTTCAGAGGCAGGGTAGCAACGTGGTTAAGAGTGGATACTGCTGCCAGTATACTTGGACTTAATGCGCGGCCTGACTACTTACTGGCTTGGCAATCTTGGACAAGTCACTTAATCTCTCTGTGCTTCAGTTCACTTACCTATAAAAAGGAGTCAGAAACAGCATCTGTCTCAGAAGGTTGCTATGTGAATTTACTCAAATAACAGACGTAGAAATCACCAAGAATAGTGTGTGGCATAGAGAGCAACATGTAAGTGTGTGCTATGATTATTACTGATACCTTCTATTATAACAAATTTGTTTTTTACCCCTTAATATAACTCTTGTGCAGCTCATATTTTTTTGGCAATAACACGTGGGATAGCTTTTTTTTTTTTTAAACTGTAGCAATTACATTTCTTTGCAAAGAGAAAATAAAATTTTGTTGAGTAAGTGAGTGAATGAATGAATTCCTGTTTCACTAGATACAGGCACCAGTATTGTACCAGGAAACACAGACATCTGAAGTACACACCGACCTTTCCCCAAGCCGCTATGTAATCGGCACAGTGGTTCCTGGATGAGGTCTGTTTTCATTATTTATCTCTATAGCACGGTGTGATAATGAGCCCTGCTGACCTCAGGCATCATGTAAGATAATGGACCGGTGAATGAAGGTGGAACCACAAACCACTAAAGACAAAGTCATTGCTGTTATGGGAAAGAAAACTGGGAACAAAACCAGAATGTCAAAAGGTGGTGGTGCTGGGATGATCCTATTCACAAAACTTGAAAAAAATGCAAGAACCTCAAGAGGCCCAGGGCTACCCCATGTTCTGGCTGGTGAATGTGACAATCATTCATGATCACTTACATTTATAATTAGGCAAAGGGCTTCCCGGGCTTTGTCCCACCTGCCTCCCACAAGAAGTATTAGTGGGCATCACTGAGCCCACCTGCCCAAGGGTAAACTGAGGACGATGATTTGCCACAGTGCAGAACAGCCAATGTGTGGCTGGGTATAGACCCACACTTAGGGGTTAGGACTCCAGTTTCTAGGATCAGGTCTGCTAAAAAGTGGTTGCATGACTTTAAACTCTGGGCCTTGGTTTTTCATACTTGGAAAAAAGGAGGCAACTAAATAGAAGATTTTTGGTGACTTTCCTAGCATTGAACTTAACTTTAAACTACCCTCAGCATTAACTTCTTAATTATATCCTACTGGACAACCATGGTATTCCTTGTCTTAGTTCATGACCCTGCTTCCTAGGCTGCTGCCTTCCTGTGCTTAAGGGAATCCTTTTCCCTTATCTTTCATTCAACCCAGCAGCTTCCATTATCACTTAGACTTAAAGCCCTCTACCAGTCCCATGTCATGACTGAAGATCTGGATGACCCTCCCTTCCATCCCCAGACCTGCAAGTCACTAAGTGACTAACAGCCAATATAGCCTCTACCAAGGAGCTCCACAGTGGGTGAAGCACTGTGGAGATGAGGCCAGCAGCCAAACACAGTCCTATCCACCCAAACTTCTATCCTGGAAGGCTTTCTGTTGAACTAACATGCAGCTTCAGGAAGGACCCACTCAGTGTCTAGGTAAACAAGCCTGCCCACCCATCCTGCTTACTGACGAGACCACAGATGAGACAGCCAGAAGTCTTTCTCTCCAGACAACAGCTTTGGAGAATTGGAATCTTGTGGGATAGATGAAACAGTGGGTTTCAAAGGTTGCCAAGACCTGTCTTAGGGGGGTGAGGTTTGCCCCTCTGATAAGCTGAGGGTGTCGTCTACTTCCCGTGTTAACTCCTGCAGCTGTTCAAAAACAAGTCCACTTCCTTCATGAGGCACAATGTCCCTCACAGCCCTGGGACTGGGGCCGGCTCCTTCAGATATTCTTGACCATGAAGGAGACACATCTGCCCTGCAAGCACAGTGCCCTCGAAGCAGAAAGCACCCATACCCCATCCTCAGCTGAATACCATCAGGACCTCCCCTGCTGCTCTTCATTACAGTCTTACCAACAGCCCAGGCATACCACAAGCTGGATCGACATACAAATCCCACTTTGGGAGGAGGAGAATCATCTGGAGAAACGTTATTCCTCCAGGCTATTACCCATCTGAATGAACAAATAAAAATAATAGTTTTTCGGGTCATAAGAGACTGTGTATGTTCTAGAAATGTGAAAAATCTTGTAGCTGAGGAGTATGTCAGCACTTCTGGGACTAAGGACCCTACCTTGTGCAAAGACCCCCATGCAAGGGTGCCCCAAATATCTTACCTCCGGTTTGAACTGCCGGTGAATTTCAATGATCCATGATCATGAGTGAAAATGAGAGTAAGGATGATCTCCAAAGAACTATTTACATACACTTCACAAAGAATTTGGGTACCTCTATTTTGCATGAGCCTAGGGTATGGGGATCTTACTTCATGGCGAATAGTGAAGCCCACCCCCTCCCTAGAGGGGCTAGATTGTCTGGGCTTAGGGTTCTCTGGGCTCCCTCCTACTCCGAGCTCTCCAACATTTCAAGCTGAAAACAGTGCAGGCGGCTATCTGAAAGCCAGCCTCCTCATTCACTATCCCTCGCCTAAAAACAATAATGAGGTCTTTTGGTTTAATGGACCTCCTGCTAGGCTGCAGCAAACACAGAAATGCAAAAGTAAGTTAAAAATGGCTCATTGTGTCAATGGGGAACTTTATCATATTCTCCAATTAGTCATATAACTAAAAATTGAAACATGATTTTCCTTTGTAAAATCCAAGTTCCTGCCTATCCTCTGGCCTCTAAGTGACAATGACAACAGTGATGTTGACTGTACAAGGAACTGAACTGGGCACTGCACTTACACTGTCCTGGTGAATCCAGTGAGGTAGGTATTAATAACCCCATATTGTAAGGATGAAATAGGCTCCAAGAAATAGCAGGAATGACAGTTTCTCAAGTCTGCATAGCTCCAAAGCCCACCTGTTTGTCCCTTCAGGAGACCTGCTTTGTAAGGGCAGGCTCTCCAACTTGTTCCATCTTTGTATTTCTTTTGAGCCAAGCACAAAACCTGATACAAGGTGAGCCTCTAATAGGGATTTGTAGAACAAAGTGTCGCTGATCACAGTGTGGCTGATCAAACAGTTCATCTATGGCTTGAGAAAATATGTCCAGAATATTTAATTACCACAAACCTTGGGGTTGGCAAGAAATGCCAACACTTTTATAATTCTTGTTTTCCCCAATGATTTCATGTGCCAACTGTATTCTTTCATAGAAAGAAGATATAAAATGCCTTAGAAAAACTTACTAAGGGGCGCCTGGGTGGCTCAGTGGATTAAGCCGCTGCCTTCGGCTCAGGTCATGATCTCAGGGTCCTGGGATCGAGTCCCGCATCGGGCTCTCTGCTCAGCAGAGAGCCTGCTTCCCTCTCTCTCTCTCTCTCTCTCTGCCTGCCTCTCTGTCTACTTGTGATCTCTCTCTGTCAAATAAATAAATAAAATCTTTAAAAAAAAAAAAAGAAAGAAAAACTTACTAAGTAATACAAGTTATGCAGCAACCACAATGGACACTGGACAGCCAGTAAATTTTATTGACTGACTAAATGATTGACTAGAATTCCCTGATTTCTAAAGATGTAATTTCTGTACTCAAGCAGAGGCTCTATCTCTTTTCCCAAATCACATTCCACCATGCTGTTTTCTATAAAAGATACTGTTCTGGGAAAATTACAAACACCTGGTCACAGAACTGATCACCCCGGAAATAGGGTTAAAAAGGAAAATGCAGTTTACAAACTTGACACACGTTTAAAATATACAGTGATACAAAATCCTGCAGAAGCATTTACTCTGTCCAAATTTTCTATTAGTTTAAACACAAAATGGCTGGAATCTATGAACAATCAACCAATTGCATTTCAGCGATACAGTATATAGTTACAATTGTTTTCCTGACCGGCACTGAAACTCTTTCTTAGGGAATTCCTTATTTTATGCCCTGTGGGAAGTGGAGCACCTTCACAACAGAAAAGGCAAATACAAATAAACCCTTGGGTTCCAGACTCACTAGCAGCCAGGGTACAGTGATGTGACCTTAGTTCCCAGAACCGAATGTACCCTCCTGGTCTTGACCTGGAACTAGTGGTATAAGAAAGAAAGTTCAAGAAGAGTCCATCCTGCTGGTTTGTGTTGCTTGAATACTGTCACATATGTCACCTGCACCACGTGTAAGAAGAAAGAAGCAGCACTTCCAGTATCTCAAAGAGAAAAACCAGTTAGTCTTCCTTTGATTAGCTCAGTTCATAGATGATAAATAAAAATTTAGGAGACTGCTGAGAGTAATCAGCCATATAATCACATGCAAATAGGTACATTAAGTGCTCAGTTCACTTCTCCATTTATTGAGCACCTACTAGCTACTAGGTTGCTAGTCTACACACTAGAGCTTAAGTGAGACAAAATCCGTGCCCTTAAAGAACTCATAATCTAGCCATGGAAATTGGTACACAGATCATTTTCTCGCAACCATAATTACTTAATAAGCTATGTCTGTCTGCCCTGTTAAAATGGAGGCCCATAAAGTCAGGAACCCTGTCTGTGCTTTTACTGCTGTCTCTCTAGTTCCTCAAGTATCCAGCCCATAACAGGCAATCAGTATCAGATGAATAAATGAGTACACGAATGAATTAATTTAGTTCACTTAAATAGAAACACCATGCTAAACGTTACACTAAAGAACTATGGAGTCCCGTAAACCAGGATAGAGTTTACAGAGGAAACACTTGGTGACCTGAGTTCCGAAAATGAATGCGAACTTCTCAGAGAGAGAGAAGAAAGGTGCGGCTGCTGGAGAGGAAACAACAAGCAGATGCTGACGGTAAAGGATAAGCTGTGCTCTGCAGAAAAGCAGTCAGTTGGTGTGACAAGGCCAGTGTGGAACATCTCCACAGGGAAGAGGCAAACAGTGCAGTGACCGAGGTCAAGTCGTGTCACTCAGCTGACTGCTGCGAAGAAGTTAGGGAGCTACCCTGAGCCAACACCAACTTAAGAATTCAGTGTAGACTTCTGGGTTGAGTCTTATAAGGCTGATTTCAACAAAAAACAACAGTAACTGAAATAGCTGCTCTTTTATATGAAGCCATGGTGACTACTGGAGGTTACTGCCGAAGTAGTAACATGTGAGTTTCCAGCAAAAGCTTTGGTCACACATTTATTGAATACGTACTGTGGCAAAACTGTGAGATACTGGGACTACAAAAGATGATTCTCCTCATTAAGAATCGATGTAAATTTGCTTATAATTGCCACCGTGCACAGTGGCCATGTGCCTCAGAGACCTCCAACAGCAAGGGGAAGCTGCTGTGCTCAAGATCCAGCCTTGGAACAACAACAAATCCACCCTCTTGTTTGTTTTTAATCTCTGCTTCCCTCTAGCAAAAAATCATCACCAAAATCAAGCTATCCTTTTAGAAACAGAGCTTTCAGTCTCCCATAAAATGGGTTATCCACTGTATGAATTTTTTAAAAATATTTTATTTATTTATTTAACAGAGCGAAACAGTGAGAGAGGGATCATAAGCAGGGGGAGTGGGAGAGGGAGAAGCAAGCTTTCCGCTGAGCAGGGAGCCCAATATGGGGCTCGATCCCAGGACCCAGGGATCACAACCAAGCCGAAGGCTAACACTTAATGACTGTGCCACCCAGGCACCCCATGGTATGAATTTTTTTAGGCATCCCACCTCTTTGGTCTCACCTCATCTTCTGTTTAGGTTAATCACAAGGCAAATCTGAAGAAGGAAAAAACTTCCAGACACTGTATTTTAAATTCCAGTGTAAACTATTATCTGTAATTCTGAACTCCGTATAGGCTATGCTTCCACCCACTAAGGCAGATGATCAAGCAAGACAATAAACATCAGCAAAGTGGTATGTTCACTTAAAGGGTATAAATATCCATAATGATTTTTTTAACTTCTTACTTTGAGATAATTTTAGACTTACAGAAGAGATGCAAAATAGTTCAGAGTTCCTGTATACCTTTAACCCCACTTCCTTAGTGTTATAATTTGACAACTATAGGACATTTACCAAAACTAAGAAAGTAACACAGGTATAATAAGTTAACTACAGATGTTTTTCAGATTTCACCAGTTTTCCTCATTCCTGTCCTTTTTCTCTTCCAGGATCTAATATAGGAGCCCAGGTTTCATTTCCTTGTCTCATCTCCTTAGTCTCCTCCATCTGTGATGGGTCCTCAATCTTTCCATGTCTTGCAGGGCCTTGACACTTTTGAAAAGTATTGGTCAGGTCTTTGGTAGAATGTTCTTTGACTTGGGTTTGTGTCATGTCTTACCATGATTAGAGTAAGAGTACGCCTACAGGGAAGAAAATCACAGAGGCGAACCTCCCCTCTCACAGCATCCTATCCAGGGATACAGAATGAGAATATGTTTATTACTGCTGACATTAACCTTGAGTGTTTGATGTCTGCCAGTGTTCTCTAACTGTAAAGTTATTATTTTCACTTCGTAATTATAAATATTTATCTGGGGGGGAGATACTTTCAGAGTATTCAAATATCCTGTTTCTCCTTAACTTTTACCAACTAATTTCAGCACCTATTACCTACAGCAATTATTATTACGGTATCCTAATAAGGAATGCCTATTTTCCTCATATTGTCTACATGTAATAACAGGAATTATTCCAAAAGGAAGAGTTGTCCCTTCTCTTCCATCCCATAATACTTTTTATTCTTATGAACTATTTCTAATGCCTGTTATGCTGAAAAAATAAAAAAATTTAAAAAAATGAACTATTTCTAATGCAAGAATTAATCTAGGGGATGCTCCTCTTGCAATATGTAATGCAAAACATGCATATAATTCTAGTACAAAATGAGGAAGGAAATATAGGTTGCAGATAGAGTTCAAAGAATGTAAGTTCCACATAAGAGATAATAGGTTAATAGTTCCACCTATTAGTAGCTTAAAGTCTTCCTATATGTACCAGAAATAAATAAGATGCAAGGTTATTTAATAATCCATAGCCAAGATAACCACAAATAGTATGGTGCAGAATTATCGACAGTCAAGGACAGAACCCCTAGAGGGCAATTAAAAGCATTTTACACAGTATCCCCAGGGGGACCTCATACAGCTTTCCCTTTGCTGGGGAGTGGAGGCAACAGCTTCCCCCTCTTGGGCTCTACCCAATCACTCACTACCAGGAGGCATGTCTTGCTCACATTAGGAAGGTGGCCCAGTTACTTCCCTGGTGAGAGGAAATGGTGTAATTATTTCATGTAACACAGATAAAGCTAGAAACAGGCAGAATCGAGCTCATCAAGAGCAAACCTATTTGGAGGGTCAGGGTGATTGCAAGACACTATTTTATATCAATAAGAAAAAAAAGAAAGCACAAGCAATTTTAAGATGGGATCATATCCCATTGTTGGAGATGTTGCAGTGGGGTGGGGAAGGGTAATACACTTCAGACTGACTACGTACTTAGGGTTTCTTCAATACTTCTCATGTTACTAAAAATGCCTTCCTGGCACCATTTTAATGGCTGTGTGTTGTCACATACACGGCCAAAGTACCTCCAGAGAAGTTCACTTATTTACTCAATATTTATTGAGCACCTACTTTGTCCTATGTGCTGGAAGTGGACCAATTAGTACCTTAGAGCTTCAGGGATTTGGGGAAACAAACAAAAGGAAGAAAAAAAACCCCACATAAATATATCATTAGAAATTATGGTAAGGGGTATGACAGAAAGTTCTGTGAGGCACAAACAGGCAGCCCACTTCTGTCAACACCCATGGGACACTTTTTGGACAGTGGCTGGCTGCATTCTTATCATTTGGCCAGGAGGTGGTTCTCTGAGCTCTGAATAACCATCTCCACTAATGGGGGTCAAAACCCTGGACACAGAGCTCAGGCACAGTTCCCCTTCAGGCAAACTTGGCACAGATTGGAAGAGTCAGGTAATGTATTAAAGTGACCATGGGAGACACCTTCTCTTGCTCATCTTGCCATCTAATGACAGAGTTAATGTAATCCCCCGGCACTGCAGCCCTATAAACACGGGGCAGAAATCATTCAAGGTGTTACACCACTCTCAACCCACTGTTACAATGAAGGGAAAAGGGCATCTTCCTATAAGCCAGATCATTTGTAGGCCTCTGATAAGAAATGAAATCAAAGAACCTGTATCATCACAGCTTGACCTTTATGAGTAAAGCACCCCAAGTCAAGCAGGTGACGTCAAGGAGTGATGAACAAGAATATGTGTGTTTGAGACAATCATGAGAAAAATCTACCAGGTTCTTCTCTCTCTCTCTCCCTTATTCTCAGATTATCCAAAACACTGCCAAGAAAAAAACAATCAGAAAAAAAAAAATCTTAAAATCCATACCACCATGACCTTGTTTATTATTCTGTTCCACAGTAGGTCAGACCATATTAAATTTATGGGACATATGAAAGGGCAGAGGCCAACAGTCCCGGCCTTAAATTGCCATTAATAAACAGTCATTTTATTTTACTGCTGAATCAGTGTCTGAGCTCCAAAGGTCCAGGACTCAAGTCCACCTTAAACTGCCACACCACCCAATCCTTAGCAGCCTGACAATCACCTTTCACCTCACAGACAGCAGACCTCTGGAGGACATACAATTCACCCTGTGAGCATGCGGAGGCCCATGGCCATCTAGCCTGCTCTGTGTCCTTTTCCCCAAGGACCTGCCGGGACTGCTATGCTGAGGTCCCACGGGCAAGCAGAGGCAATATGCTGCCAGGTAAAATTCAGCCCTGGGGCCATAAGAAACTGTGTGCTATGCACCTGGCTCTGTGTTCCAGCCCATCAGGTCCCGGGATCTGCCCCAGCCCCGCTCCAATTTCCCCTTGCAGAGGCAAGCAGAATAATTCAGCATGAACAAAAATTCTGGAGCAGATAGTTTTAGCAATAACAGGGAAGCATATCCCGCAGGAAGCATAATTATCATGTGCTCCATGACATGGATGGGACAAAGAGGACAAAGCATCCCCCTTAATATAGAATCTTGACTTGGTCCTACATGATGCCAAAGTCTTCATCTTCTCTGTAACAAAAACAACAATAACAAAAGCCTAGGAAGCATGACTCAAGTCACTTCCTAATAAAGAGAGAGCCACAGCTTCTTGTTCACAGATCACTGTCATTTCAGAAAGCCAAGTAACTTACAAAAACCAGCCCTCAGTACCTCAGCACTGCTTTCCCAACTGGGACACCTTAGTCTTACCAGCTGGAAGTTGCCGAGGTCACTTGGAGTTGGAAATTGGCCAGGTGTTATCAGTCAGGAAGGCTGGTGAGTAAGAATCCAGGGCAGATCTGTCTAGAAGTCATGTGCACACCACTCTGATGAGGGGCAGCTGTCATGGTGTGTGGCTCTGTTAAGCCACAGAATGAAATATGCTGCAAAACTAGAGGTGAGCGTATCAGTCTCCATCAAGACATGGGATACTGATGTGTTGGGGGAGGCATAGTAAGAATCTTCACAAAAACTTTACTCCGTCTAAAAAAAAAAAGAAATTAGGCAGGAACCATCTGCCTTAGAGGAAAAGGTCCTGGAGTGCTTGGTGCTCACGCGTACCTGCAGCATCATCACATACCCTCCAAGTCAGTGAAGGGCAGACAGCCCATGCATGTCCAAACAAGTCAACAGTAAAAATTCTGAATGGTGAAAATGCTCACACATCCACATACCAACATTTCAACTTTTTTTTTTTTCATTCAAAATAACTCTTGTACCCATGGTACTGACATCTGAGAAAAAAGACGGGAGGCAGAGATCAAATTATTGTGATGTTGTCTTTGACAACCGACCACCTCGTTAGTTTATAGCTTCCATTCTCAACATGGTACTTTAGGAAGATTGCATACCCTAGTTAAGGCGATGGGCTTGGGTACAAGTTCCAAGCTGTGTGTGCTGCATTGTGTCTGTACGCCATGGCTTTTTGTGTATAAAGTGGGTTTAATACCTACTTCTGAAAGTTGCTGTGAAGATTAAACAAGATGCTAGATGTAACCTCCTTACTACAGCATCTGACCCATGGTTCATATATAATAAAATGGCAGCTAATAATATTGTATTTCGTATTATCATTAATAATTATTACCACCTGTTCATCAAAAAACAAATTTGAAGCTATCGTTAAGACAAAAAAGCCATTTCCCCAGGGGGGTCACACCGCATCAGGGAACAGCAGCAGTATAGTCGTCATGAAAGAGGGGCCCTAAGGGCTGCTATGTCACATCTACTTTTAGATCAATACATCTTCACTAGGTTTCTCTCGCACTACTTCTTTTTCATCACTTATATAACCTACATATTAGATCTCTTATTTCTGTTCTTTGCATGTGTTTCTGAAAGGTCACAGATGACTGATATGGATATTAAAATATATTTTTATATATAAAAAAAATATATAAATATATATAATTTGTCCTAAATTTGTATAATTTTTAAAAATATATATATATAAATATATATAATTTGTCCTAAATTTGTATAATTTATTAAAAAAATCTAAAACATAAATTTAAAATAACTACAAAAAATATGACTTTGGGAGAAAATCTTGCTTCACAACAGTTCCCATGAAAAGAATTAGAGGAGTTTCCATGTTCAGTAACTCAGCATATCTCTCACTTCACATCGTGACAATGCACCATGCCTACCTAGCACAGAGGATACTTGCCGCAGGCAGGCCATGCCAGGGTGGGAAGGCTGCCAGAGAGCAATCTAATCTCAGGCTGTGTTTGAAAGCATATAGCCCAAGTTGAGGTCACATCTCACTGCACGCTATGCTTTCACACATCTGGATTTGGGCGTATCATGTGTACCTGTGGACACAAGCTTTACAGGGGACTAGAAACAGAACACAGAGCAAAGGGACACCAAAGCCCCAATAGGAAAGTGTGGTTTGTGACACAGTGCACACCCCTGAATGGAGGGGTCATGGTCAGGATGTAAAACCACCCATCAGGGATGCTCAAGAAAGGATTCCAGCCTCTAAGGCACCTGTCAGCCCTACAGGACATTAATCAAGAAACGGCAGAATTTGAAATCATTTGGCCTTTTAGTAAAATATACTTAAAAGGAGAAGTAAAAGTCATTTCCCAAGGCACATCAACCATGGGATAGGGGCAGGACTGTGATACTGTGATTTATAATAAGAAATACTAGTTTGGGGCACCTGGGTGACTGGGTGGGTTAAGCCTCTGCCTTCAGCTCAGGTCCTGATCTCAGGGTCCTGGGATCTCTCTGCTCAGCGGGGAGTCTGCTTCCCTCTCTCTCTCTGCCTGCCTCTCTATTTGTGATCTCTCTGTCAAATAAATAAATAAAATCTTAAAAAAAAATAAAGAGAGAAATACATAGTTGATCTTGGTCCCTGTGTTTGGCACAGAGCTCCTAAAACTCTTGGAATTTCCTAAGTGATAAGAGATTAAGACGTCTTTTGTTATTCACAACAAGCCCCTTTCAACCACACCTGAGTTTAAGTTAATGACTTTTGGAAACCACTAAAAACGGAAGGGGGGGGCTGATTGCCAGGGGTAGCCAGTTGCATGATTAAGCGGGTGGAGCTTTCAGCCCCACCTCTCAATCTTTGGGGAAAGGAGAGGGGCTTTACTCGCCAACGATTTCATCAATCATGTCTACGCAATGAAGCCTCCAAAAAACCCAAAAGGACAGGGTCTGGAGAGCTTCCAGAATGGTGAACACAGGGAGGTGCTGGGAGAGTGGCACCCCGGAGAGTATGGGCGCTCCACCCCTTCCCGCATACCTTGCCCTTCTCATCTCTAACATCTGGCTGTTCCTGAGTTCTGTCTTTTAAAACAAACTAGTAATCTAATAAGTAACATGTTTCTCTGAGTTCTGTGAGCTGTTCTGGCAAATTAATGGAATCTAGGAGGGGGGTCACAGGAATCTCTAATTTATAGCCAGTCAAAAAACCTGACTTGCCACTGGCCTCTGATGCAGGAGGTCATGTAGGACTGAGCCCTTACCCTGTGGGATCTAGCGCTGACTCCAGGTAGAGTGTCAGAATTGCATTAAATTGTAGGGTTGTCCAGCTGGTGTCACAGAGCTGCTTGGTATGGGAAAATTCCACCCAGAGGTGTGGGTGTTATGTGTAGAAAAGGAAAACGGAAGAGATTTTTGCTCTATAAGGACAAAAAAATAGCAAACAAACCAGAGCTGTCTCTAGCCTGGTGGGCGCAGGGTGCCTGAAGACCTTGCTCTCTTTCACCCAAATATTCTCTTTCTTATCCTTGCCATTCCCACCATCCTGGGATTTACACACAACAGAAAAAGCCTGCTGTTAAGGCCACAGATTCCCACACCCTCTCTTTTAAAGTAACATAGATGAGGCCCAATTTGAATTCTGTTTGTTTACACTCTGGGCCCTATATAGACAGGGTCCTAGGAGATTTCTATGGTAAAATTTTCTGGCAGTAAGACCCTCCCCCCACCCAGAAAAGACAACGAAATTAGGTCAGGATGTAGATGTACAGAATCATCAAATCACAGTTCACCATCAGAAGGGGGTTTCAGAGATCATTTTAATTCCTGATTTCACACAGAAATTAGGGCCCATAGAGGTTAAGTAACTACCATGGGTCACACAACTATGTAATGGGAAGAACCGCCTACATTCACCTTGCTGTCATTCGTTTCCAAAGCCAACAGTGAGAGTTTTAGTATCCATTCTCAAATGGACTCTTTTTCAATAATCATGATATTATAAAGTAACAATATTAAACTATACTGGATGTGTACAACCAAAGGTTTTTTACCACAGAAGTAAGAGTCATTATTGACCCATTATTTATTAAACATTTTGAATTTTACCTAAAAAAAAAAAAAAGGAGAATCTGGAAGTACAGATAAGTACAAGTAAGTAAAAATTCTATCTAATGCTATCATAAGTAGCCATCATTAACATTTTGGTGTATATCGAAATATACCGTCTGCTCCTTGAGTATAAAAAAAAGATCATCTTCATATTATTTTATGACCTACTTTTTTCACTTAAAAATATAAGCATCTCTCTAGGACATAAAATGTTCTTCTCAAAAATCCTTTGTAATAGCTTTGTAATAGCTACGCAGTACTTCATTATAAGGATATACCATTATTATTTAACCATGTGTTATTCTGGGACTGGTTCATCATGGTATTTTAATATTGTTATCTTTCTAAATTTTGATTGTGTCAGCCAAGGACTGAGCAATTCCTTCTAGTCTCCTGTCACTTGGAAATTTGATAAGCACACTTTTTATTGCCTTCACCCAAGTTCTTGACAAAATCTTTGAGATGCAACCATTTGACAGGTCCCCCCTGGCATTCATCGACATTCTTCAGGATCATCAATTAGGAATTCGAATTATAAGAAAAAAAAGGAATTCAAATTATGGGGAGAGTCACCCAATCATCACAAATATTTGGTGTCTCATTTATTCAATATATGTTTACTCACTTCTGTCTATAAACAGCACTCACCTAGAAGCTATAAAAATGTCTGCAGAGTGTTAGGAATACTTATATAAGTTAGAACTTTTATAACTCTCGTTTACAAAAATGCACCTAGAGTTGACATCCTAAAAGTTACAGTGTTTTTCCCTTTTTTAAAATCTAAGAGACTTTAAAACTTTTCACAAGTTTCTTTTGAGAAAAAAAAAAAAAATCCCCACAATAGCAAAAACATGTTTTGGAAACACGTCAGGATTATAAAAATTATTCAAGTTACTGGAGATTTAAAAAAAAAAAAATCTCACAATTCAAAATTTAGCTATTGGGCAACTCTATCATTGCTAAGCAATGAGTTTCTGAAAATGGGATGTCTATAATGAAAGTATAAATTCAGATCACAGTAGCACGGTCCCATAACAAGAGCAGCAGCTTTGGTTTTAAAGAAAGGGCAGTAGGCTGTGCCTGACTTCTTCGAACAAACAAGGAAACTCATGTAGTTACGAGCAAAGAGGAACCAAGAGCTGCAAGCCTCAAGAGAAGAGTTGGAAGAGAAGGACAAAGGATATTTTTGGTGCATATCTTTTTAAAAGGCGGTATTTAATGCTGAAAATATCATGAAAAGTGCATCAGATGTTCTCATTTTAAGTGAGAAGAGACAAAGTATGGCAAGATTAAAAAGTGATTTGGCAAAGTGCCATTGGTACTGATTCCCATCACTATTTTACTATGTACTTGCCCCGCTTAAGGACAAACCACCGTTGGAAACTGTGCTTAAGAAGTCCAGAAATCTAAGGAAAATAAAGTCCAGCATAAACTGGTGATGATATTACCTGCTAGAGGGTGGCATTTTGAAAGGATGCATAATGAAAAATAGCTTTGTGTCGGCGGAGGAGAGCCCAGTTTAGAAAACAAGAACCAGGGCTGAAAGCGGATCCCATTCTCTGCATGTCTGGCCCCAAATGACCACAGTCTTGCGTCTGAGGGGGCCAAAATGGGGGTGCTAAGATGCAAAATGTCTGCCATTTCTTTCACAACCCTCAGCCTCTGCTGGAAAGAAACACAGGCTCTCCCCAGACCTGAGGAGCTCATTCTATGGGGCACATTTTCTCCCACCACACTTGCTGTTCTATTTCCCACTTCTCCGTGACCACAATAAGAATTTGCTCTGTCACCTGACCTGCAGTTGTTTCTCTCACACTTGTATCAACACGTCTTAGCCGTGTGCTTAGGAAGTGCCAAGAAGTAAAGAAAGCGAAGTCCAAGAACTGACCTTGAGTATAAGAGGACTCTCCTAGTGGACCGTGTTGGGGAGATAGACAAGTTTTAAAAAGCAGTGATTCAAAATAAGACATAATGTACTAAATATATAGCAAACAGTGCTAGCTAAAATTTACAGATACTCACCCAGATTCTCCCTCCCTTTAGAGAGAACAGTGAGAATCAAAACAAATTCAAACAAAGCACAGGGACCACCCATCTGCCCAGCCCTTTCCAGGGCATGTGACCCTCCAAACAACCATCTTGCCGATCATCAAACACCAACGTTGTTGTGAATTCAAGCCCTCTGCCCTTGCTGGGCCCTCTGCCCAGAACTCTTGCTGCATCTCCACATGTTCTCTCCCTTCCTTTCTTTCCTTAGAGAGGCCTTCCCTGATCATCCTATCAGCCACAGTCATTCCCTCTCACCGTCTTGTTTTCTTCCCCACTTTATTTTCTTTTTCTTTTTTATTTTTCCTTTTTGATTTTTTTAAAATTTCTTTAATTTAAATTCAATTAATTGACGTGTGATGTATTATTAGTTTCAGAGGTAGGGGTCAGGGATTCATCAGTCTTATATAATACCCAGTGCTCATTACGTCAGGTGCAATGTGTTTGTTTACTTCTATATTATTTGTCTCCTGGCTGATTTGTAAATTCCTTGAATGCAGGGTCTATCTCTGTCTTGTTCATCCCTATAACTCCAGCACCTACTACAGTTCCTAGTATACAGCAAGTGCTCAATAAATTTGTGCCAAATGAATAAATCTAAGAGGAGGCCTCAGGTTGTGGACCTATAAATAAACCATACCCATTTCCTCAATCATCCTTAAGGCAAAAATAAGGCCTCCTCCTGGTCAGGGTTTTTAAAGGATGTAAGAGAGAAGAAAGACTTGCTGCCACACATGTGCTCTCAATCCTGATCAACTTGTAAAAATACATGTGAACACAGCTGGGTTTGTTGTTACCCTGGTTCATTTCCAGCCATGGACTCCCACCATAAATACTCTTTTCACCATCTTAAAGGGTCTCCATCCCTGTTGCCATATTTAAGAGTTTTGTCTGCTCACCTGTGAATTGAGCTACACAAATAGAGAGACTTGCCTGGTGCCAGCCAGTCTGGGCTCCACGCGGAGAGCTGAGTACCAAGTCTGAGCTTCCTGAGGGATGCAGCCCTACCCTCAACCCCCTGGACTTTGACCCAACTCCAAATTCCTGCTGGAAATGGAAATTTCTTAAGGCTCCCAGGATCTTAAAGGGACACAGAGAGACACATAAAACACCCTTATGGCACTTTTTAAATATTTGAAATAAAATCTCCGAGTCTCGTATGCTTCCCTCTTTTTTCCCACACAAAAAAATATCTGTACCAATACATATGACATGGGCATGCGGTCCTGAAGAAGCCTGCCATTCAAGTAAACTATAGAGTGTTTTTATTGAATGAAATGTTCTTTTGTTTTCTAAGTCCTTTCCTCCTTATATTCCCAGTACCTAGCCCAGTATCTGGCATAAAATTCAATGAAACTGAATAAGACAACTATTGCTGACTGGCTCTCCAGGCCCAGGAGTGCTCTTCACATCTAGCAAGACATAAAGGAGGAAGATTAACAAAAAAGATACAGAATTTAAACCGTTTAGCAATATGTATGTTTAAATTACATTCCTGCCCTATTATAAGATATAGCAAAAAATCTGTATTTAAATGACAAAATATATAGTAAAGATTTACACTGTACAGTGAATGCACTGGGAACAACAAGTCACAGGGGAATATTAAGTTGAAATTACAAGGGGTATCCAAGAATTGGAGACTTGTTTTCTTGTTGTTGTTTGACAAATGAACTAGGAAAGCATACAACCACATGAGTTTGACCCATTAATTCCAATGCTGTTCCGATCACTCAAAACCCTTTGGGATGGCCCTTCTGGAAACATCCTCAGACCTCATGGGCAAACATGATGCCCACGTATGGGCCTGCTGGCGGTAGGCTGAAGTGTGCAGAGGCAGGAAAAATTCATCTAGGGACTAAGTTGTGTAAATGAGGTGAGCCTATGCCTAACAATTGCTTGTTGCCATAGAGCCGTACCAGCATAAACTCACATATTTCCCCAACAACCCTCTTAAGTATATACTAGTACCATTATTCTCATGTAATAGATGAGGAAAGGAAGACACAGAGAGATTAATTTACTCACCCAGTACCACAAAGGCGGCTATGGCAGAGCCGGGATTTGACCCCAAGTAGTCTGAATCACAGACCACATGTGCTTAGGCACACGGCAGTTCTGTATATCACTACTGCAAAAGATATACAGTGTCTTAAGACGACTGTTACTTAGAACAACACTGATTTGGATGACAAAGTTTTAGACACCTCTGGGAAAAAGGGTATGAATGAGGATGAATCTATTATGGTCAGAATGTGGGTGAAAATAGCTCTTTCCTTCATAGGAGTCCAGTAAGTTCTTAGAATGAGACCCCCTTAAAAGGTGGTCATGAATCTAGCCACGATGTCCATTGGTGGGCTTTACATCCTCATCTTATGAGAGTTAACAGGACCCATCTTATAGATAGATAAGACACACCAAACAGCCAAAACAATCTGGAGAAAGAAGAATAAGCTAGAAGCATTATGCACCCTGATTTCAAACTGTATTAGAAAGCTTTAGTAATTAATACATATGGTATTGATATAAAAACAGATACATAGATCAATGGGGAGTCTAGAATATAAATAGAATAGGGAGTCTAGAAATAAACACAAGCACCGTCAATTAAGATACAATATTAGGGGCGCCTGGGTGGCTCAGTGGGTTAAAGCCTCTGCCTTCTGCTCAGGTCATGATCTCAGGATCCTGGGATGGAGCCTGCATCCGGCTCTCTGCTCAGCAGGGAGCCTGCTTCCCCCCCCCACCCCCCAGCCTCTCTGCCTACTTGTGCCGTCTGTCAAATAAATAAATAAATAAATAAATAAATCTTTTTTAAAAAGATACAACATTAATATGGTCAATTAATATACAACGAAGGAGCCAAGAATATACAATGGGGGAAAAGACAATTTCTATAACAGTGTTGAGAAAACCAGACATCCACTTGCCAAAAACTGAAACCGGACCACTATCTTACACCATGAACAAAAAATAAATGGATTCAAAATGAATTCAAGACTTGAATGTAAGACCTGAAACCATAAAACTATAAGAAAACATAGGCAGGAATCTCCTTGACATAGGTCTTGGTGATGATTTTTTTTTTTTTAACATGATGCCAGAGTTAAAGCAACAAAAGCAAAAATAAACAAGTGGAACTATACCAAACTAAAAAGTTTCTGTACAGCAAAGGAAATCATCAGCAAAATGAAAAGGTAACCTACTGAATGGTAAAAAGTATTTGTAAATCATATATCTGCAGAGGGGCTGACATCCAAAATATATATGGAACTCATACAACTCCATAGCAAAAGAATAAACAATCCTCTAAAAATGGACTGAAGATCTGAACATTTTTCCAAAGACTTACGGATGGAAAATACACATAACAAAGATGGTCTCCATGATCAATCACCAAACAATTGCAAATAAAAGCCCCAATGAGACATCACCTCCCCCTGTTAGAACAGCTATTATCAAAAAGATAAAAATAACAATTGTTGGTGAGGATGTGAGGAAAAGGATCTCTGATGCATTGTTGGTGGGAATGTAAATTGGTGCAGTCACTATGGGAATCCGAACGAAGGTCCCTCAAAAAATTAAAAACAGAACTACCAGTACGACCCAGCAATTCCATGTCTGCGTATTTATGCGAAGAAAACAAAAACACTGCTTTGAAAAGCTCCCCACATCATGCTCACTGCAGCATTATTTACAACAAGGAAGATACGGAAACAACCTGCATGTCCACCGATGGGTAAATAGATAAAGAAATTGTAAAACACACATACATACACACGAAATTAGCCATAAAGAAGACTGAAACCTGCCATTTGTGGCAACACAAATGGACCTCAGGGGTGTCATGCTAAGTGAAATAAGTCAGAAAAAGACAAACACTGTATGATCTCTCTTACATGTGGAATCTTAAAACCAAAACCCAAAACCCCACACGTTCATAGATATAGAGAACAGACTTGTGGTTGTCAGAAGGTGGGGGTGAAATGGGTGAACTCTTGATTTAAAAAAAAAAAAAAAAGATTTATTTTCTCGTGGGGCATCTGGGTGGTTCAATTGGTTAAGAGTCTGCCTTCGGCTCAGGTCATGATCCCGGGGTCCTGGGATCCAGACCTGCTTCGGGTTCCCTGCTCAGCAGGAAGTCTGCTTCTTCCTCCCTCCTGCTCCTGCCCCCCACCCTTTCTCTTTGTCTCAAATAAATAAATAATCTTAAAAAAAAAAAACACTTAAAAAATATTTATTCTTTGAGAGAGAAAGCACACATTTAACCAACTGAACTACCTAGGCATGTTGATGTGGGTTTTTTGTTTTGTTTTGTTTTGTTTAGTTTAAATAAAAAGAAGGAAAAAGTCACCTAGTTCAACTTCTTCACTTTTACAACAAATAAATTGCTCGGAGATGTTAACTGACTTTCAAAGTATTTTATATATTGTGGGGGAAAGAGATAGGGGGAGAATTAACATAAATGCTGCCTACAAGCATTATACGATTTCTCAGTAAGGGCCGTGATGAAGAGAAGCAGGAGAAAGAAGGTGTTGCCTTTGGGCTCTGCTAATTTGGTCCTATAGAGACGTCCACTTCTACCACTTCTAGGTGGGTGCGGTCTACCCTTGACGTTCCTGACTCAGACTTTCCTTCTCTTTTTTACTCTCCTTTCCTTCCGTAACCATTCATTTCACTATTTATCTATCTTCGTCTTTTCTTAAATTCCCTTTATTTCAGAGTCTGACATGTTGCACTGATGGAGATCATTTAACAAGATGAGGTTCAAGCTGGGGTCGGTGTGCTAGAAGAGTTGGACAGTTTCTGGTACAATGATGACTCTACCCTGTGCCACATTCTCCTGCCATCATTTCTATGTTAGGAAACACAATAATGTTTTTCATAACAAACCTTTTCATCTGCCTAGTTCATTATCCCCTTTGTAGCTAAATGATCTACATACGTATTTAAATGTTCAAAGTTTTATGAGAAAAAAAAATCATGGGAAGCTTGATGATACACATATCAGTATTTTTTTTTTTAGCTTTAAGTAACACAACCAAACTCTCGCTAACTAAAGCATAAAAGCGAGGAAGCAAAGTGAATACATTTATTGGAAGGCCGCTGAGCAGCACTGCTGACTAACCAGGCCTAGGAAAGCCAGGAAGCTGAGCACCGAGGAGATACATATTGTGGGAATTCCTGTGTTGACTATGTTAGGAGCTGCCATCTATCTAATGAGTCCATTCTATCTGCCCCCAGCGGAAGCTCCTAGAAGAGGGAACCTGATCATTTTGGCTTAGCTTGTCTCTGGAGTCCTGTGACTAAAAGCTCACTAGAGTCGAGTAGGGGGCCAGAAAAGCTCCCACAAAGGCATGGATGCTGGGAAGGAAACAGAAACAAAAGAAGTCTCCACATCATTATTGGCTATACGACACGCACACATGCCTTTCTGTCCACAAACACCTTTGAAATTATTTCAAATATAATGCAAAAATTTCTTTAAAAAGACACTAATCAAGAAACTCCTCCCCCACCCACCCCACGCTGTCTGAACTTCATACCCCAGGGTGTCACGTTACTGAATTCCCACTAATGACAGCACAAAATCCTCTATTAAAATGCAATCACCCCTAGCAAGGCCCTTTCAACCTCAAACTAGACTCTATGAGGGTAAGAGGAGTAGAGCCCAGTGAGGAGGGCAGGAACGAAGCAGCAGAGCTGGCCCAGTTCCTCTCTCTAGACACGAATGGACTGATATATTATTTCCAGCAAGTGTGGCCACATGGAGACTATCCTTATCTATTCTGAGCCAAGAGGTGGACTTTGGGGGCCCCCCAGAACTCAGATCCAGGTAATGTGAGACTTTTGCGAAGAGAACCCGAGTAACCCTCCAAGGAAGTAGATGACGAGGGTGGGGGTTGAATGGTGGGGCCCAGAAACAAGGCACACACATGAGTTTACAGAGGTAACCCTCTGCTAACTTTAAGGTCTAGCCAAGGGTAGACTAGGCAGGCATAACACCCAGGGCACCTATACCAAGTTCCTTCTCCTGTGCCAGCCCTTACTGCAGTCTGCCAAAAGAGCTCCCAGACCTTCAGTTGGATGTCGGGGAGTATTAGTTCTACTTCTGGAATCTTTAGTTACTCCCAGAATATCTTAAAGTCTAGATCCTTCTTCTCTCTCTGAACCAGAAACAGGCTTTATTTCCATTCCACAATCACCTTGTTCCCCCACGAATCCTTCTCTGGGCCCAGGAGGAAAGGAAGAGGACACTGTCTGGTCCCAAAGTACTCTCCTGAGCACGAGGACCCTGCACTTGGCCTCGCGGCCTCCCCTTACTCTTCCATCCGGCCACCCCAGTGAGCTGGGATTTGTTTTCCCACTACACTGTCTCTTTTAATCTAACACATATTTTTCTGGTAGCTTGTTTTCTGTAGCTGCCTTGACCCACCTCTCCCTTTAGCCCTTTCTCCCTTCTCCAAACTTCTTCATACACAGCTGTTCATACTCCCTGATTCTGCTTCCTCACCACCCATCTATACATCCACCCCTGACCCCCCAGGCCACATCTTGACACCGTCCCCAAAATGGCCTAGTTGCATTGCCCCTTAACACTGAAATTCCACAGAGTCCTGAGCCTTTCTTCTCGAGCTATAACCGTCTCTCCATAACTGTGTTCCTTCCCTCTCTTGGCTTCAATTATTACCCCCCGGTAATGATGATGAAAAATAACCCGAGACACCTCCATGTAAAGACGCTGGAAATACAATGAAGCTGTGTGTGACCTGAGATAGAAGAACAACCTCTAATCCTGAAGCTCTTGAAGGCCTGGGTACCCATGGAGTAGACTCTTTTCAGAAAGGCCCAGTGACGGGCTCTACCTCTGAGATGTGAGTGGGCTTCGGGTTTGGTCAGGAAGCAGAAGACAAGAGGAAGCATGTAATACTGTGCAGTAATAGAACTGGAGTCTCTGGACAGGCTTTACTGCCTCTAGGAAATAGAACGTGGGGTTCTGAGGAGATGTGTGTGAGTACACACAGGGATACACAAGCCCCCATGAGAAAACTGGAGCCCCAGGGAGAACATAGGGGGTATAGCTTCGGCTCAAAGGAAAGTGTGCTCTGGGCCTTTGTCCACCATGGACTAGGCAGCCATGTCATATACAGGGTTTGTGGGTCCTACGGCCTGTCCCATGAGGGAAGCAGGTAAACCCCAGGGCAAAACATGTATGTAGGAAGTGGGAGAGACAGAGATGTACAGGGAAGGGCTCCATGAAGGAGGGAGGGGCTCTCTTTCTGAACAGGTAAGAGACCCGTAGGCAGGAAAGAAAGGGCAGGAGCAGGCTGCCCTGTGAGAGAATCATCTGTGAAGAATGTAACTTGTGTTTTTCTCTCAAATTCTGTCAACTGTCTTATTTGGCTTTGAAAGTTTTTCCCTTATCCTGAGCCCCTATTGACCATCTGCAGTCTTCGGTAAAGCGGGCCCCCTACAGTCTTGTGTCAGCGCTAGTGCAGAGTTCAGAGAGCAATGGAGAGCTGGCCTCAAACCCCCCACCCCTGCACCCGCCGAGATAACAGCTGGGCCACAGCGATGTTTCTGAGGGCAGCGGTGCAGCTCCGGGGAGGGGGTGGGGTGCTCAGCGTGGAGTGGGACAAAAAGGGAGGTGCTGGGGGCACAGAAGCAGTGTCGTTGAGCACAGAGAAAAAAGGGCTGTGAAACGAGCTCCTTTCCCCAAAAGTCTGGGGACACAGGTGTTTGCTGTGCCAACAGGGCCGACAGTACCATAATCTACAACTGCTGCTTCCCGAATCTCCTTATCCAGCCTCTGAATCATCTCTCACCTCACAACCCTTCTTCACATAGCCACTGCCACTGTCTCCACTGCCATGTAAACTCAAGCTCTGGCCGGAGAGAACCACCACCCAGGCTCTTCCCACTCATCTCTGGGCTGTCGCTCTTGCTGCCAAGTCTTCCTGGGACTCCCTCCTACCCCAGTCACCCCTCACGCGGCCAGGTCCTACTTCTGATCTCTGTTTCGAAGTCATTTCTTATTGAAAACTCTTCCCGGGTGCCCATGATGTGGGGCAGACGACACTACCACACAGCCAATGGGAACGGGTCTCCATGACGATCATGGTTCACGCCCTTGTCCAGGTCCCCTCTTGGGCTTTACGCCCCCTGGGGGCTCAGCTCCTGGCGTGCTCAGAACAGACCGGAAACTCAACAAGAACTGCAGAGGGAATGGATGAGTCTGGTTCCCACTGAGTGGAGCAGCCTCAAGAGCAGAGGCTTACCCAGCCATCATCTTCGGGGGCAGTGTTTCTTTAAAATGGATGAAGCAAGCTGATGCCACTTAATTCTTCCATCTATAATTCCTCTCTCAGCGGCGAGACTCTAATATTTTGGTAACTTCACTTGACAATCATTTCTTTTTAAGGAAGAAACGCAAAGTCTGCCAAGAAGGAAAGGAAAGGAGAGGAGAGAGAGAGGGAGAGGGGAAGGGGAAAGGGAGAGAGAAAGGGGAAAGGGGAGGAGAGGGAAGGAAAGGTGTGACTATGAGTCACAAGTTGGTTTGGGTCATTCTACTCATCTTTGCAAAACACCGAGTTGAGAGAATCCCACCTGAACTGTACAGTCAGAGGAAAAGCACATAATGGCTTTTAAAACAATGCAATCTTCAGCACGAAAATACCATTCCAGCAGCTAACTTCTGCCACTTGTTGTTGGCAGGCTCTTCTGCTTTTGGGTAAGAACTACACTGATGATATACAGATCTTCACTATTTCTTTTCCTGTTTTAACCAGTGCGACCCTCTTTCCACTCTCTGAGGGCTGACAGGGGTTCATAATCTCTCAGCCATACGTCTGACTCTAAGCAACAAGGAACAGGTTCTTTTTTTTTTTTTTAAAGATTTTATTTATTTATTTGACAGAGAGAAATCACAAGCAGGCAGAGAGGCAGGCAGAGAGAGAGGAGGAAGCAGGCTCCCTGCTGAGCAGAAAGCCCGATGCGGGGCTCGAACCCAGGACCTGGGATCATGACCTGAGCCGAAGGCAGCGGCTTAACCCACTGAGCCACCCAGGCGCCCCAAGGAACAGGTTCTTTATGCTCAAAGGAGAGTGTGTGCTTTTGAGATAAACAGAAAAAAAAAAAAAAAAAAGCTGGTGAGCCCTGCCCAGGCCGACAAGGGGGAAGGGGAAGACAAGAATACTCCCCCAGCTGAGCATTATCTCTGACCAAGCACAACTTCCTTGTGCCCGGCCTCCTTCGCCTCCACCCTCTTGGGGACAGTGCTGCCACAACAGCCCTGATGAAGTCACTCCTCAGCTAGAAACCTTCGAAGGCTCCTCACTCACCACCAGATAAACTCCAAACCCTCACTTGGACTGCCCGCCCCCTTCCTCACACTCCTGGTCACTAACCACTTGTGCCTGCACTAATTCCACCTCAATCGCCCTCTCCCTCCGCTCCGCCTGGACTCTCCCTCCCTGGGCTCTGGGCTCAGCCCGTTTTCCCTAAGCCCCCCCACAAGCCTACCTACTATGAACTCCCAGAGAGCCTCACCAGCAGTGCTCAGCACTCAGAACCTTCTACTTCACATTGTAGCGCTCCTGTCCATATGTAGTATCACCACAGAGGAAAGTGGGCTTTTAAACATTTTCCATATTATAGATGAGGATGGTTTCAGAGAAATAAAACATTTGTGAAGGTGCATAGGGGCCAGGTAGAAGAACCAGCCAGACCCAACGCTTGCATGCCCACCCTCTCTCTGTGTCCTGGTGTGGCCTCACCACTCCAAGACACCATCTTCTGGAGAGAACAAGACATCGGCACCAGTGAGTAACAAGACAGACAGGGAGAAGGTGCAATCCCAAGGTGGACAGGGGGCTCCAGCAGGGCACTGAGGGACCCCAAGGGAAGGAACAAAGAACAACAAGGATGAACTTTCCCCATATTGGTTTTTACTTGAGTTAGTCTAATATCTTCAGCCAACATATTAATATGTAACATTAGAAGACAGTCTGGGCCTAACAGCCCCACCCCAAACACAGGACAGTTGCTCAAAACTGGATAAAGAAACAAGAGAGGTATAGACTGTACAATTGGTCCTGTACTGTCGCTTCACACATCGCAAACCCACAGAAGGGTAGGACAGGGACAAATTAAATGCCAAATCCATCCATAATCCACTCACCCCATTTTGGCCTAAAGGTCCCAGTACCTCAACCACCTAAACATTGTCAGTACTATTCACATGCAGCCACACGGCTAGGCTGACGTTTTACTTGCCCCCTTGCTCATGTCCACCCTCTGTGAATATGCCACAGACACATGAAATAAAGACCACAAGCAGACACAGAGGAGGCCTGGCTCCAGCAGGAGAAGCCTCATCCCAGACAACCTGTCTCTGAGGCCAGACCTGTCTCCAGTCAAGGCCTTGGCAGGCTCCAGGGGACTTCCTGGCACAGCTCCAAGGGCTTCCAGCACAGCAAGGAGGCCATGGAGGAAAACAGGCAACCTGGTCCAGCATTGCCACTTAAGGTTCTCTCTTAGCTCTCGGTCGTGTGGGCTGAGGTCACAACTACTGTTTTACAGGGGAAAAAAAGCTGGGGTCCAGGTTAAGTAACTTGCCCAGATCTCACCCCAAACAAATGGTAGGACTCAGACTAAAATTCAGATCTTACGAGTCTAAGCCCATCTTCTCCTATCCTTACTTGCATCCTTAGCACACAGAATTGACCCTGTGTATCAAGGATGATCTATACGCTTACAAGAGATATTCTCCAGAATCTTCACGCTCTGGGTCCAAAAGAACCTCCTCTTGCACTAGGAACTAGTTGGCCAATGTCTAAGCACTGCATGGACCATCAGGAGGCACGAGCAAACCAGAAACGTGAGCTAGGCAGATCTTCCTTCTATTCTAGAACATTAGCCAGCATATCTAAATAAATGGAAATTTTCTTGTTCATTTTACGTTTTTAAAAGGAAAAAAAGATTTTGTTAGAAACAAGGTTTGCACTGAAAATATACCAGCTGGACTGCTGAACAGTATTGGTGCTGCCCTGGGCTACAACAGAAGAAACACAGGTGTTCCCGTGCTTCTGCACTTGCTTGCTTCCAGACCCCTAAAACGCCATCTCAGGGACAAGACACACTTCTGTGTGGTCTCACTGAGCCTAGAGTTAGAGAAGGAAAGCAAGGCTGTGAGCCCATATAGTAGATGCCACAGTTTACAGAAAGGCTATGATTTTATCATTATTATGTCCAAAACAATGTCCTTAGAGGCCAAGTTTTCTTCAATATACACCTATAACATGCATCTCTCCATGAACTAAACCACCTCTCCAAGCAGCATTTGGGTCATAGGTCTCTGTGGATGATGATAAGCTGGATGGGAAATACTTCCTGACAAAGGTTGGCCTTGACCATATTCTAGGCACAGTCCAGTCATTTGTGCTCATTATTTGTGCTGAAGTTACAGGTTCTAATCTCAGCTACTCATCTTACCAGGGGTGCTACCTTCACTCAACCTGTGCCTATTTTTGCCCACCTGTCAAAAGCACTTCGTACAGTTACCGGAGGCGGCGGGGTGGCGACGGCGGTGAGCGGGTCCTTGTGGCCTAGAAAAATCCTGCAAAAATGTCTCTGTACCCATCTCTTGAAGACCTGAAGGTAGACAAAGTTATTCAGGCTCAAACTGCCTTTTCCGCAAATCCTGGCAACCCAGCAATTTTGTCTGAAGCTTCTGCTCCCATCTCTCAAGATGGAAATCTCTATCCTAAATTGTATCCGGAGCTCTCCCAGTACATGGGCCTGAGTTTAAATGAAGAAGAAATCCGTGCAAATATGGCCGTGGTCCCTGGAGCACCAGTTCAGGGGCAGTTGGTAGCAAGACCTTCCGGTATGAACTATATGGTGGCTCCTGTAACTGGTAATGATGTTGGAATTCGTAGAGCAGAAATTAAGCAAGGGATTCGTGAAGTCATTTTGTGTAAGGATCAAGATGGAAAAATTGGGCTCAGGCTTAAATCAATAGATAATGGCATATTTGTTCAGCTGGTCCAGGCAAATTCTCCAGCCTCATTGGTTGGTCTGAGATTTGGGGACCAAGTACTCCAGATCAATGGGGAAAACTGTGCAGGCTGGAGCTCTGATAAAGCACACAAGGTACTCAAACAGGCTTTTGGAGAGAAGATTACTATGACTGTTCGTGACAGGCCCTTTGAACGGACAGTTACCATGCATAAGGATAGTATTGGACATGTTGGCTTTATCTTTAAAAATGGAAAGATAACATCCATAGTGAAAGATAGTTCTGCAGCCAGAAATGGTCTTCTCACAGAACATAACATCTGTGAAGTCAATGGGCAGAATGTCATTGGGCTGAAGGATTCTCAAATTGCAGACATACTGTCAACATCTGAGACTGTAGTTACTATTACAATCATGCCTGCTTTTATCTTTGAACATATTATTAAACGGATGGCACCAAGCATTATGAAAAGCCTGATGGATCATACCATTCCTGAGGTTTAAAAGTCATGGCACAATGGAAACTTCACTGAACTCCAGTTTACTTCTTGGGCAACTTAACTTTATATTATGCACATGAAGCTTTCTAGGAGCCAGAGAGCATATGCTGCATGAAGACCTTTCTATCTTACATTATGGCTGGGAATCTTACTGTCTTGATTGGATATCTTATTCACACTTCAAGATTGTTGTAGCCTTATCCTGGTTTTACTGATGTGAAACTTTGGACAGATTTTAACTGATTTTCATTGAGTAGTTTCTCTTCTGGAAACCCGATGCTTTTACAAGCCATTATCATTAGAATGACTGATACAGGCTTAGCTCTGTGTTAGAACCAATCACCTTTATCTTACATATCAAGTAGTGCTGTTCATATTACTTTAGTTCTATGGTATAATTGCATTTTTAATGTGTAACCATAGTACATGTAGAATGACTGCTTTTGATGTTTTTTTAGTTCTGTGTGTGTGTGTAAAATACCAATTAAGTACACTGGTTTCATTCCATGTAAGCATTATACAGTGTATGTAGGTTGCTAGAGATTGTGTTGATCATCATTTAATTGTAACTACCTTTACTTAATATGCTTCAACTGTCGCCTTAACCGTGTTAAGCATCTAGAATAAAAGCCAAAATATAACTATTGCTGCCTTTCTAAAACCCAAAATGCAGTTCTGTGTTAAACTGAAATGTACACTAGCCCAGAACAATGTATTGGTACATACTGAGCTATAGCATAGCTGCTTAGTTGCATTTGAGATTTTCTAGTCAATTGTGTAATGGAAATTTCTTTCTCCTAAAACTTACTGATATTACTTTCTGAGAAATGATTCACTGTATATTAAATGTAAAAATTCTTATACCAAATAGGATTAAAAAAAAAAAGCACTTCATAATAGTAACTATTTTATAGAATGGTTTGGAGGCTTGAATACGATTATACAGATAAAGTGCTTAGAATATGGCTTGGCCCAGAATAATACTCAATTGCTATCATCCTGAGGAAGTAGAGATAAGGAAACTTGGGCTTACATTCATGGTATACTTAGTCAAGACTGGAGGAGTGGAGAAAGCAATCCGTAAAGGTCGAGGCTGATTGTTTCATAGACAGGAAAAGGGGCTGACAGCTTACATGGTGAAGGCAACTCAGGGTAGGAGTGGTGAGCAGGGTGCGTAGTACTGGTGCAGTTCGTACGCTCCCACCTAGAAAATGGTACTGACTCCCTGATAAAAGCATTGGCCCGGTACAGGCTAAAAGAGGATCACCCCCATAAGGAGAGCTAGAATGGGAAGACGCAAGCTGTACCTAGAGCCAGGTACACAGAGCAGCTGGAATTCCAAGTACAAGCAAGGAAAATGGGTGTAAGAGTCCTCGGCGGAAGACAAACTCAGGAAACTCAAGAGATACACAGCAGCGGCTGAGCACATTGGTGAGAGGCAAAGGCAAGAACCAGGAAGAACTCAAATAAATTACATAAGGAGATGCATGAGGCAAGAGTGGCAGGAGGTCTTAAACAAGCAACAGGAAAGCAGACCTGTACCAATACCTTTCTTTTGAGTGACAGCTGCCTTTTATCTGTGACCTTTCTGGAGTGGGGGCTTCTATCCCTGGTCAGTCTAGATGTTCTTGAGATGGTCAGAGCACAGTCTCTCCCCAGTTACTAGGCACCATCGCTTTTGCCAGACCATACACGAGAGCCGAGGAGGCCATGCATCAGTTCAAGTCACAAGAGAACCTACAGTGACAAAAGGAGATCCCAAGAAACCATGAGGTTCTAGCCCCGCAAGCCACAGAAAGTAATCTCCCAGAATCTCCTGGCTTAATCTCAGTCTCAATCTCACCACTCCTCCCACCCAAGGAGAACCCCCTTCCAGGGCATGTCAGCCAAGAAGCCACCCAGGATGCCAATTTATGCTGAGTACCAGCGCAGTGCTGGTGCCCCAAACATCTTTACAAACAACAAGAGATGGGAGAAACTGCATTTATCTTATCTCTTTTCCATAAGCATGCTGTGGGCAGTTGGAAGTTGCATTATGACCAGTGTTCTGGACAGGAAGTGAGTCCCAAGTACTAAGAGCTCATTGTTAAAATGCCTTCGAGGCAATGGAGTTGCTTACCTATAGGGCCTTGGTTTTGCTGTGTGGGATCCACGTGCTTATAGCCAGCAGCACAGAGGCTGTGTGGGGTACCAGCTGGCCACCTGAATGCAAACGCGATGGGCACCAAACCAACATTAATGGAGTACGAGCTCATCAGCATGCCCAACTGTGGGTGTACCCACTTCGCCCCAAATCTGCCCTTAAGCCGAATAAGACCCTTGCTCTTCCTCACACACATGACTATTTCCACCTTCCCATCTTTCTGCTTTTTTGCCTCTCTATCAAACCCTGCTCAAATCTGAGCTCCTCTGATAAGCTCAACAGTATTGTTTTTTTTGTCTAATGTGCCTATTTTTACTGTGGGCAAATATAAATAATATAAAAATTACTACTTTAAACATTTTTAGGTGTACAGCTCTGTGGCATGAAGGACATTCATAGTGCTTCACAACCATCACTGCCATGGTTCATTCTTCTTTCATTCCTATAACATCCCCAAAGCAGGATGACATAAAAACTGGTGAGGTTAACAGGCAGACGTTAAAAGTCTGTATTTTCCAAGTTAGAAAATAGACAACACTACCTGACAAATGCTTACTGTGTGAGTTCAGTTTCAAGCTTCAAATTCCTCTCTCTCTCTCTCTGTTCTTCACGCCCTGCATTGATTTCTAAAGGAAAAGGCCTGTTTCTCTCTGCTTCCCTGCATGCTTAGGATCCAGCTCAAGCACAGACACACCTGTGTTTCAACTCTGGCACCACAGCTTCCTAGACAACATGGCTTCAAGTAGCCTGCTCCGGGCCTGTGTTGTTCCCTTACCAATAAACCTAGGATAACACACATACCACCCAGGGTTGTCGCGAAAATTGAATGAGATTGCATATGCAAAAGCACCTGGCAGAGCAGACAATTAATCTTCACTCCTTATGTCAGCTCTGTGAAATGGTGTATCTGCGATCAGGGATAACTAATTCCAAAGGGCAAGGAAACCACCCTTAATTTTCTGAAATTTTACCACAGGAAAAAAAAAAAAGACAATAATAAATTTAATTAATAAGACCAGATGGCTTCCCGTCCTCTGAAGTGAAGGAGCCCTGAGCCCAGATGCTACCTACAGGTATGCGGGACCACGTACCGTCATCCTGGATCTGGAACCAAGAGATGCCTTCCTCACACTGCTCTGAAAACATTCTAAGGTACTGAAGTCGGCTGAGAGGGGAAAATGTCCATGTTACCATATTCACTGTTGTTGCTTAAAATTTGTAAATAGAACCAGAAAACATCCACCCAGATGTCACAAATGTTTATTTCTAAATCCCCCTCTGAGCTGTCACATTTGAACATAATGTCCTGAAATAAGCACGTGCAGACCTGTTACTCCAACTTAGACCCTTCAAGGCACACGTCCATGACCTGTGAGGACCTCACAGAGTTGCTGCCCTAGAGGCCTCTGGAAAGAAACCATCACTCAGGGTTGCCTCTGAGCAAGGCAGGTAGAGTGAGTGGAGTGCAGAGACAGAAACCATATTGGGTGGAATATAAATGAGGGAGAGAGGAAACCATATGCTGGAGATTTCTAGAAGCAGAGAGGCCAGGGCTTTGAGCAAGAGTCTACAGCCTCTCCAGACCATGCTCCCAGCTCCACAAAAGCAGTGAGGTATCTGCTCTGTACCCGAAATCTAGACCGTGAGCTCCAGGGAGAGAGATCATATCAATCTGTTCTGAACACCTCACAGATGTGGCATGAGCTCCCATCGAATGTTTGCTAAATAAATCCTTGGTTTTTCTAAAGCCTTGACTTCAAGTCAAACTCTTGAAGACAGTGATGGGAGAAGAAAACCATTAACTGAGCACCAACTATCTGCTAGGCTTATTTGATACTTCACATGTTAGTTACTTCATTTAATCTTTATAAAATCCTACTGAGTAGTTCTTATAACCTCCATTTTGGTGTTGTAAAATGTATGGCCCAGAATGTTTAGCTAACTCAACAACATCCACTGAACAGGAATTTGGAGGAAAGTACTACCCAAGGCTGGCTGCTTCTCCCTGGAAATCATGCCTTCTCTGGCCTCTGAGTTCATCCTGCAAGGTTAAGCTCAAGGTAGTCCAAACAAAGGATTCTAAAACCTCTGTACACCAATACAGCAGGAATCTAGGACCCAAGAAAGAAATTCAAGAGGTCATATGTTGAAGCACTCACCCGCTTTCTGCCAAAGTCTTTGATTTCTGCCAAAGTCTTTAGCAGAGCTAAACCACTCCTTTCAAGGATAACATAAACATCCAAGTTTCAGAGGTATCGTGGACAAAAGCCAACATTTTTCAAAGAACCTAATGAGATTTGTAAGTCATTTTTGACCTCAGATATTCAAGAACAAGGAATTCAACTTAAACCAGTGCTGATTCCTTATAACCAAGATTCAAACCAGCCTTGACTTTTGTGTGTTTATACTAAAAGTCAGCAAAGAGTAACCACCATCACTTCAAATCACCCTTTAGGATGCTCTGCTCAAAAATTTAAAAAGCTAGGAAATGGAAGGCTTCAGCAAAATAAAAATATATGTCAGATTAAATAGTAATTTGAATGTTTTTCTTAAAGATTTTATTTATTTATTTGATAGACAGAGATCACAAGTAGGTAGAGAGGCAGGCAGAGAGAGGGGGGGAAGCAGGCTTCCCACTCAGCAAAGAGCCCAATGTGGGGCTCGATCCCAGGACCCCGAGACCACGACCCGAGCCGAAGGCAGAGGCCTCAACCCACTGAGCCACCCAGGGGCCCCATTTTGACTTTATAATTCCTGTAATACTTGTTTTGATGTTATAGCTATTTAAAAGCTATCAAAATGAGGAGTTCATAACTATATTTTATTACACATATTTAAATAACCTTAAAATAAATACAATTTCCAGCAACACTGAAATTGTTTCTTGTCCTTATTTAAAATGGATATATATACTCCTCAGACATTAGGCTACCATAATGCCTCTAAAAAAGATGATCACATCTATCACAGTAGGAAAATTCTAGAAACAGCGCAGAATAGTTTAGAGGGAGGAAAATGGAGATACTTTCAGGACTTATTAAACAAAACACCTTAAATTGTGCATTATTTACACATAGAAATAATGTTATTAAATAAGGGTTAGGTTTGTAACTGAGGACCAGATGCCAAGCTAAATAGCTCAATGTAAAAACCAAGCACATACTCATAATATGTTCTGAATGCTCTCTTAATAAATCTAACTTCCCTCAAGCCAGAGCATGCAAGATTTTACAAAAATCTATTATTATCAATCATTTCTACATCTATTAAATTCCAAGTAGGGGGCGCCTGGGTGGCTCAGTGGGTTAAGCCGCTGCCTTCGGCTCAGGTCATGATCTCAGGGTCCTGGGATCGAGTCCCACATCGGGCTCTCTGCTCAGCGAGAAGCCTGCTTCCCTCTCTCTCTCTCTCTGCCTGCCTCTCCATCTACTTGTGATCTCTCTCTGTCAAATAAATAAATAAAATCTTTAAAAAAAAAAAAAAAAAAAATTCCAAGTAGGAAGATCGTCTGGGCTTCTCCGGTGCACGTCACCAAAGATCTCATGGAACTAATACAGACCCTGAGGTCAGAGAAAAATGATAGAAGGATAAAAGTCTAAGGGAGATGAAAAAACATGAGTAAAGGATTGATATATTTAAAAATGTAAAAAAAAGAAAAAAAAGGTGGTCCAGTTTATCCAGAACTTCAGTCGTAGCAAGAGAATAAAGGAAGAAAACACCAGGGAACTTTGAACTATAGGCTGAGGATCCTAGACTCTTTTTAGGAAGCGAGAAGGAGCCATGAAAAGTTTGGGGGCAAGAGAAGGTATCATTAAAGCTGCACTTTAAAGAATACTGGCAGAACTAGGAAAGGGGGGAGAATGGAGGCAGGAAGCAGACTGCCTCATTTCCTTTTTTTCATCTGCAGCACTTTGCATGTGTCCAGCAAGAGTTCTGTAAACATGGACTCAATAAAAGCTGCCCCAACAGGGGGTTGCTTCACTAGCACCAGAGGACAGCGACACCTGAACTACCGCTAGAAGGAGGGCAACACCACAGACCGGCAGCATGTGCTGTCCTCTGTTTTCCTTTCTTAAAAAGCCCTGGAGGTCTTGTCATTTGGGAAAGGCTGCCCATACTCTGCCCATCTGGGACTTCATACTGCAAGTCTCATGTGAAAGACTTTGAAAAGCTCTATAGTTAAGTAACCAATTTAATTTGTTCTTCCAGAATTTGGCCATGAAAAGTTCTATAGTTAAGAAATCAATTTAATTTCTTCTTCCAGAATTTGGCCATGAATCCACCCCCCCCACCACCCCCCTAATCGTGGAACAACTCTCCTAAAACAAGCATACTCCAGGCAGGTCTGGAAAGTGTGGACTAAGGTCAGCCATGGTCAGCACATGGGCACAACCTCAAAGGGGTCAGTAATAAGCTGTAAGTCGGGTCAGGGTCCTTCAGGACTGTTCAGAGTCCTCTGGTCAAGCCTCCAGGTAAAGCCACAGAGTCCCAGCACTCTATCTAGCGTGAAAGAATTCCATGGGGGAAAGTAAGCATCCTGACGATTCAATTTAAGTGATTCTTCCTTTTTGGTCATTAGTGGTTAAGAAAACCCAGTCACCGAAATCCATACAAGAGCACTCTTTCAGACACCTGAAGACTATTAAATCAACTTTCGTCCTTCTCCTTTATTTCTCCTTCTCGAAATAACTTTACTGTATTTAACACCTAGGTCTGATTATTCTTTTCACAAGAAAGATGTAAATTCTAGAGGAATTTGGTTCACTTATTTAGACAACCAAGGATATAGGTTTCTTCTAACCCAGAAAGAAATGATTCCAAAAGCCTAAGACACTTAGTTATACAAAACAGTAGTTAAGGGTGGCATTGAGGGTGGGAAAGAGGCAGAAATCTGAAACCAGCATCTTCTTTAGGATATAGTAGTGATAACCCAGGCTGGATGCTCTCCCAGTCATCAGAGAGTACAGTAAACCTCAGATGAAATCTCCATCACTACTAGGATGCTTCATCAGAGAGCTGACTGGCCCAGTCTGGAAGGAGTCCCATTTCTCTCTGCCCAGATGCACTGGGGGCAGGGGGTGTTTTTAATAAGAATCTGATCTTACTGGAGTCTGTCCATCTACATTATTGCTTCCGTGAACTAAAGCCTGGCAGAAAGACTGCCCAAAAGAACAAAACACCGAATCCAGGACGCTTGAGATTTCACTCGCCCAAATGAGATATCAGCATCGTTGTCCTAGCTCGTGGCACTCAGGTAGCCTTGTAGCGTCATGCTCTGGAGAGCTCCATAAACATGCACTGATCTCATGACACTCAGGCAGGTCACTTCATCTCAGCTGAATGGCAGGGACTGGCCACAGCAACTATGAACAGCAACCAGGAAAAAACTGAGCTCAGCACAGTCTTAGAAGCTAGGAACAATCAATCCCTTTGAAAATTCAATCATAAAGCTTAATAAGGTTCACATCTTTGGACTCCATAATTCTGATTCTGGGAACTTAACCTAAGAAAAGGGCCCAAACCATAGGAGAGCTTTTGCACAATGGTGTTCGTCAAAGCACTATCTGTAAGGACAAAAGCTGTCAAAAGCTGCAATGTCTAATAAGTGCACAATTTAAAAATTCAGGTACACATACATAAAAGAATACTATGCAGCAAGTTTAAAACTATTTATAAAGAAAATATTAGGGCGCCTGGATGGCTTAGTTGGCTGAGTGTCCAACCCTTGATTTCAGCTTAGGCCATGATCTCAGGGTTGTGAAGTTGAGCCCCAAGTCAGGTTCCGTGCTCAGCGGGGGCCGAGGGAAGGTTCTCTTTGGGATTCTCTTCCTCTCCCTCTGCCCCTCCCCCCACTTCTGCATGCTCCATGAATGAATGAATTAATAAAATCTTTTTTTTTAAATGCTCATAATGTAATGTTAAAAGGGAGTGATCAGGTGATAAAACGGAATACATATTATGAACAGTTCTACAGGAAGAAATTTATGCAGGAAAGGAAAGATTGAAAGGACATAAGCCAGATGTTAACAATGGAAAGCTTCATATGGCAAGACTGTATATATGGGTAATTACTTTTCTAATTGCAGTTTTTCTGTGCTTTCCAGATTTGTGTATAATGAACAGGTAGTACTTGTAAAAGAGAAAATTAAGGGGTTTTTTTGTTATAAAATAGTATCTAAATGATTAAAATCATTTCTAAATTATATGTGCTTAGGGGCACCTGGGTGGCTCAGTTGGCTGAGCGTCTGCCTTCAGCTCAGGTCGTGATCCCAGAGTCCTGAGACTGAGCCCCGCATCGGGCCCCCAGCTCAGCAAAGAGCCTATTTCTCCCTCTACCTCTGACACTCCCCCTGCTTGTGCACGCACTCTGTCTCTCTATCCCCATTAAATAAATAAAATCTTTTAAAAACACACACACACACAAATTCTGAGCGCTGAGAAAATTTAAAACAATATATAAATTCCTGTATGCAGGAAAGAAAATCAAAATTAGGAGGATGGATTTGTAATATGTATCCATGTGTGCACACCTACATTCACACATGAAATAAGACGTAAGAGGGGACTTTGAAAAACATAGGCAAATGAGCACTGGCATGGTAAGGAAGTGGCTTCCAAGCTCCCACCAGTCATCACAATAATTGCACATACTCCAAAACAAGCAGTGGGCTTGCCATGCAAACACAGCTTCGCACTGTCTCCCAGGCTTCCCTCCCAGCCAGACTGCAGCCCCTAAGCCGTTCTTTAATAGGAATCCTGAGCCCCCTAGGTCACAGAGGCTAATACCATCAGCAAGAGTATTTAAACATAAAACATAAACTGACAAATCTTTTTAAATGGAGGTATGGTTAACTATATAGTGACTTTTGTCATGCTCTAAAATGAGATTCAAAGCCAAGGAAAAATGCCTTAACCCCTTCACCATTCTAAATATCTAAGGCAAGACTCTTTTCCCCTGGCCTAGAGAATCCACAAAATCAGTGCATCTTTGATTCCAGAAACTAAGACATTAGCACCTTTAGTTGTCCTGGGATAAGAAAAGACCAAAGTTGAGCTCCTGCGTGGCTCAGTGGGTTAAAAGTGTCTGCCCTTCAGCTCAGGTCATGATCCCAGGGTCCTGGGATTGAGTCCTGCACCGGGCTCTCTACTTGGCGGGGAGTCTGCTTCTCCCTCTGCCCCTTCCCCCACATGTTCTCGCTCACTCTCCCTCTCTCTTTCATAAATAAATAAATAAATAAATAAACAGGTGATAAGAAAAGGTTAAAGTCAAGAAGCATTTAAGAACAGCAAACCAACTAAAAGGGTAGGCACCAGCCTCCTACTTACCTCCTACTCACCTCCACAGCTTTACCCTACTCCTTGGGCAGGGACAGAGGATTGTCCCTTTCATTCTACATCCTAAATAACTTTGACCAACTATGTGGGGAAAGGAAGATGAGAAGCACAGGCAAAGAATAAACAATGATGAGCCTAGTCCACAGGGACCCACTTCCAGAGAGGGCTAAAAGTACATACATCTCCTTTATTCTACCACTGGTTATTTCCCTAGAGACGCTGGAAAACTAAAGCCATTGTCCTACAGGTACATGTGGGCCCAACTCTTACAACAAATATTCAATAATTGACAGCTTACTTGAGAACACATAGATTCAAGGCACCTATATGGCTCAGTCAGTTCAGCATCCAACTGTTGGTTTCAGCTCAGGTCATGATCTCGCTGTTGTGGAATGGAGTCCCACGCTGGGCTCTGGGCTCAGCATGGAGTCACTTCAGATTCTCACTCCCTCTCCTGCCCACTTACTTACCCCCCACTCAAATAAATAAAATCTTAAAAAAATAAAATAAAAAAATAATTCAATCACTTCTGCTGAGTAAGTGGGACCCTTTAGTCCCTTTTTTCAATTACAGACCCTCCCAGCCCACCCTTTTCCTCTAAACACCACTCCTTGGACAGTGGTGGCTCTCGCAGCTTGCCAGGCTTTCAAATGCACTGGGTGCTTGGGCATTGTGTTAGGATCCAAGTTCTGGTTTAGCGGGGCCAGGTGACGCAGAGGCTGATTAAATCCCAACCTCTGACGGGAGACCCAGGCAGCGGTAAGCCTCCCTAGGGGACCCCCATGTGTGGCTGAGGTTGCACACACAGTGCTGGAAGATTCGGAAAGGCTGCCAGCTTAGTTTAACTGCTGGCTTTGTTGAGTGTGTCCCTGAACCCATAACACCGGCACACTAAAGGCACCTTGGAGTTGTACTGAAGACGAGTTAACGCAGATAAAGCACAGGGTAGGTTCTCTAAAACACTGACCATGGGTATTATTTTACTACTGCTACCAATAAGATTATTATTCAGGTAGGCTGATGAAACTAGGAGGAGGCCAAATTTGTAAGGAAACAGAGTCCCTGGGTAAACTCTAAGTTAAAAGAAGTTAAGGAAATATGAGCTGGGGAGGAGTCTTGAGAGGGTGGCTAAGAGCAAATTGGGAGGAGGTGACCAGGGTCCTGTGCATAGCCCACAACCAGGGCAGTAACAGTCGTAATTACAGCTGCCATTTTCTTGGGCCTTCACATTTCAGACACTGTCCTAACTACTGTGAGTTCTGCAGGCAGAACCCAGGGTTTTCCGTTATTCAGAGTCAACTGCCTCAAGGTCCCAGGCATAAGCCAGCCTGTGATCTTGACAGGGGTGGGCAGAGCAACCCAATAAGTGGTGGGGACCAGACAAAACCTCATCAAGGGTAAACCATGGCAGACCAAGGCCCGTCTCAGGAGAGACTGTGTCTAGAATCCAGTGGAGCACTACTGTCACCTCCCCACTCCCTGATCAGGCCCCTCTAAAGGGCTGACTGCAATGAGGCAGGAGTCTCAGGAGCCAGGCAGGTGGAGGCAACAACTACAGGAGCTTCTCACCTCCCGCGTCGGCAGTGGGGAGCGTGGGGACTAGGCCAGTCTACGTGTTGAACCATGGGAACCATGAGCTCTTACTCCAGTTCTTTCTGTTCCCGCTTCCTCTCAGAATTGCCTTAAGAGCTTCTTTCCATGCACCTCCTGGGTGCCTTTCCTCCCCAGCCATCTTCCAGGGAGTGGGGAAGAAGAGCTTGAAGGGCCTGGCCACTTCACAGAGGTGCTTCATGTCATGGTCCTGTGTGCTACCTGTACACACAGAAGAGTGGAAGGGACATTCTGTGAAGGAGCAGCTCACGTGACTGAAAGAGCTGAAGTGTCTCCATTAAGGGAGACAAGAGGGCAGGGTTTCCAGTCAGCCAGGCTGGAAGTCTGAAGATTGTTCTAAAGCACTCAAATATGTGTGCTCCTCTGAATCTACATTTAAATACTGTTTCATTCATTTTCAAAGGGCTGTGACCACCCTAAGAGGACCTTCCCCAGTACAGCCCCCAGGACAAGGGCTCCCATGTTACGGATGCAGATACTGACCAAAGCCTGGAAAGCATTAAACTCCATATTCAGCATCTCACACAGGTAGTCTCTTTTTTCCTAAGAGCAGTACCACTGAGTGCTGAACATGACCATCTTCACTGATAAATAGGCAAAGGGAAACATAAAGGAGCTGACTGACTGTCCAAGAGCAGAACTCTAGTCAGAGAAGAAGGCAGAGTCCAATCCAAGTCTGTGTGGCCCTCAGCCCAAATTTTCATGATTATCCTACCATCTTTCCTTTAAAAAACAAACAAACAAAAACAAACACAAAAACCTCTATGTTGAAATGTTTCTTCTGGATTCCATGAGTTTCTTCAACTTCACAGCTCCCATTTTATAAATAAGGAGCCAGAGGCCCAGAATGATTAAGTGCCTCACTGGGATATGAAGTGAATAGGATAAGAAACAAGGACCCCAATTCAAAAGGCCCTGTGTTTCAGGCCATGGCTTTGAGGCATCAGCCAAAGTGATTCCCTGCAAACTGTAACTAACTACTGGAAGCCAGGGGACAAAGCAACGTCAAAGAGTGACATGGGGATTCCCCATGAGCTCACTTATATGAGAAGAACCCCAGCTAGGAGGCCAGTTCAGCAGAACCGCCTCCCCACCATCATTTGCACATGAATACATAAGACAAGGAAAGCTAAAGATGGGGAGGGAGAAGTTACTCATCATTAATAACTTTATTCCCTCACTCTTCCTGGTTCTGTGAAGAAAAACACAGCCCCCTGCCTTGCTCTGCAAGTGACATTTCCTTTAGAGAACAATGACTCGCGGGATATTGTGTGCACCACATTACTCGAGGAAAGCAGAATCATAAAATGTCAAATCCTTTTTCAAATTCCTATTCAGAGAGCAGAAAAACATACTATTATTTTGTCAAAATCAGTTACCATGGCAGCCTGAGCCCCTTGGCTCCGTATGGCCTTGAGTTCATAAAGGTAAAAGCACGCTCATTTCATAGGGACGTTTGGTATTTTATTACCTCTCAACTCAGAATTGAAACAAAGTTTTAAGTGTGAAGGATTCTCACCTGTGAAAGCATTTGTGGCCTGAAAATCAGCTTCCTGCATACTGCTCCCCAGACAAGCCTGTGCTCCAACTCTTAAGCTATCCTGGCAAGAGGAAACTGCCTGGGCGAGGCCTCAGGTCACTTCCATCTTGGCTTGTCGGAGTCCATCGCTCTGCCCCGTCCGGCTTTTGGTAGCATCTGATGCCCACCTGCCCTGCTCCCAGACCCTGAGAGCGGGCAGTACCTAGGACAGCACCCAGTCCAGCAACGTGCACACTTGGGGCACACAGTCACGTCAGCCGTCCAGCCAGAGTGAAGGCCATGGTGAGCCCAGGAGCAGAGGAAGCTGTCCCGCTGAGACCTGCTTTCCCACCTTACAGTGAGGCCCTCCTCAGCCACTTGGCAGCCAGCATCCTCCACGGGTCTCAGCCGCTCTAAGGGAGCTCAGTATGGTCTGATCTGCTGCTCTCTGGCTTCGCCTCTCCCCTTGCTGAAATTAAAAAGAAAGAGATCACTTTCCTGATGACTTGCAGGAGTACTCAATTTAGTAGACCCATAAAGTTAAAAAAAAAAAAAAAAGAGAGAGAGAGAGAGAGAAAACGCCACCCAGAGTAGTGATCATGGCCATGCTATGGCACTGGGGGAGCTCTCGGTAGGAAGCAGGTGCAACATCTTTTTCTGAGTGTCTGTGAAGGTGGCAGGGAACAGAGGTAGCTTTTACTTGCACTCTAGAAAAAAAGACAGCAGAAGACAGCATTCTCTGCTCTAAGCCTCGCTAAAAATGGCTATAAAGGTGACATAACATTCAAATGTCATTCCCCCAGTCACATAGTTCGTAGATACCCTGAAGAAGAAACCCATTTCCCAAGCTTGTTCCTGAGGTGCTCTCCCTGTTTGTGCTCTCTGTCTCTGTGTCAAATAATTTAAAAAAACAAAACAAACAAAAAAAAACTTTAAAAAATGACTCTCAAGGGGGAAGACAAAGGCCTGTATCAATATTTTAAAGAGTAAAAAGGAAAAGCAAATTTAATCTGAAAATTTACATTACATATTACATAACAATAACAGCACTTTACAAAATACTTTCCAGATATTTCAGTGTTGTTTTATTATATAAGAAGCAACACTAATAACATGAATGTTAGAAGCCCAAAGGATGAGACATTTTAAAAGAGAACCTGAATAGGAATCTCCAGTACTAGAGTAAAGAAAACTTTTTTCCATTATCATCACTTCACTCTAATCAATTTACATCACTCTTTTGAATATATAACCTTCATTCCTATTTTTCACCATCAAACTAGAGGGAAAAAAAATAATTTAAGAAAACAACACCTGGGGCGCCTGGGTGGCTCAATGGGTTAAAGCCTCTGCCTTCGGCTCAGGTCATGATCTCAGGGTCCTGGGATCGAGCCCCACATCGGGCTCCCTGCTCAGCAGAGAGCCTGCTTCTCTCTCTCTCTCTCTCTCTCTCTCTCTGCCTACTTGTGATCTCTGTCTAATAAATAAATAAAATCTTTAAAAAAAAAAAAAAAAAAAAAAAACACCTAACAGAAAAGAATACTCCATTAAGGCTTCTTGTTGTAAATATAAAGTAATAAAGGAAAATATCACTAATACAGACTAACTATAAGGAAGACCTTATGTGTTAATGAAGCACTATAATTATATTAAGAAATTCAATTGTATTGCCCTCATGTACCTATAGTATCACAGTTAATAAGGTGTAGCATACCATGAGTACATAAACTTAATGAGTAGGTAAAAAACTTATTTTAATTTAAAAAATCATTTATGCAAATAATGGTTTTGAAGTGCTTGAAAATGCAACAAAACATTTTCTCTCTGAATTGAAACATTCCACATAAAATGTCCAACACACACACTATCAGCCTCCTAAAGTCCTACACTAACTTCTAAAGTAAACCTAATCACATGTATGATACCTTTCAATTTTAGGAAATGAAATTGCCATAAAAAAAGCAAAACCCACTTGCTCTACAGCACCTTGATTTTCTTTGCCCTTTGATATGGTGCTTTCAATGCACAGAAATGCTAGACTTTATTTGTTCTCTGTTTCTAAACTCAGAGACGATCTGAAGTGTGAGAAGGTGTGTGTTGTTGCTTTACTCTGGGCTCTCTGTTTATTTTATTTTGTTTCATTGAAAAAAGTACGGTTACCTCACTTTGTATTTTTTAAGATCTTATTTTATTTATTTGTCCAAGAAGAAAGAGAGACAGAGCACAAGCAAGGGGAATGGCACACAGAAGGAGAAGCAGGCTCCCTGCTGATCAAGGAGCCCAATGCTGAACTTGATCCCAGGATCCTGGGATCATGACATGAGCTGAAGGCAGGCATTTAACCAACTGAGCCACCCACTTAGTACTGCTACATTACTTAAAAAAAAAAAAAATCAAACTATCCTATATCACATTTTAAATGGCTATGGGAAAGACTAAGGCAAATGTGGACAGAAATAGAACAAACACATTTTTTTTCTTTTCTTTCTTTTACCATATTTATCACACTCACCAATTCTTAACTTTAGTTCTTCAAAAAGAGAAGTATGGTGACAGGTACGTAACAGCTCACTGGGGGGGTCCCAGGCATAGTATTGGCATAGATTTTTACGGCATGATGTGTGTGGTTCCCAATAAAGACCAGACGGACACAACTGTATTATCTTACTAATGAATGACTTTTGTATTCCTGCAAACACTCAGGCTCCAATATATGTAATTTTTAAATAAAAATTTAACGGCAACTGCCATAAAATGTTTTCTTAATAGCCACTGACAACACAGATACCCTTTCTACAAATATACAAGAAAGAGGGGAGGGCACCCAGGACCTGGAGACTATTCTGTTCAGTAGGGGACATCCAAGACAGGGCCAGGAACCCAGTGACACTCAGTAGGAGTCAGATGACCCAACAGGGTAGGGCACAGAAGTGGATGATTAGGACCCAGAAGTAGCAAAGGAAAAGCTCATCTGCTTCCACAGCTTGATAACCAACCAAGAATCAGCAACAAGGCAGAGAACAGAACAAATGGTACCTCATCCACTTTTCCCATCTAACCCTCTCCTAGGGCTCTTGCTCATGATTCTACTCACCTTCCAATCTCAGCTCAAATGACCCTCATCAGAGAGGCTCCCTTGATCGTCCCCCAGACTAACTTCAGAGTCTGGCCACCCAGCTTCCCGGCACTTGCCATGGTCATGGCTGCATGCAGGGCTCCTGATCTCTTAGCCCCCATCTCTCCTGCTGGACTGTAAGTGCCATGAGGACAAGGACAGTGACTGGCTGACCGTCCATTACCCCTCAGCAGCCAGGACATGCCTGATGCCTGTGTCTGCCGAATGAACGGAAGAGTGGCTGAAGGCCATCAGTGTTCAGAGGGGTACACACAGAGGTGCTCAGCAAACACTTCCAAGACAAACCCACCCCAAGCAGTGAACTGAAGGCAGCATTTCCTGGCTGAGAGGCTACTCTCCAGTGCTGGCTCTGAACCTGTGAACTGGGAGGGCTCTTCCTACCACCACTGGTCAAGGTGAGACAGTGATTACCAGCACTAATTCCTAATGCACTCACACTTCACAGAACAGCCTATCCAGTAGAGGCCCTTAAAGGACACTGCTTTATTTTATTTTATTTTATTTTATTTAGATTTTATTTATTTACTTGAGAGAGAGAGAGAGTGAGAGAGAGAGCATGAGAGGGCAGAGGGTCAGGGAAAGAAGCAGACTCCCTGCTAAGCAGGGAGCCCAATGTGGGACTCCATCCTGGGACTCCAGGATCATGACCTGAGCCGAAGGCAGTCGCTTAACCAACTGAGCCACCCAGGCACCCAGGACACTGCTTTAAATCCTTTCAAACTACAGAGAGAAAACTCGGACCCCAGAGAGGTTAGATAGCTCCACGCCAAAAACTACGGTGCAGTAGAGTCAGGACTAACGCCTGTGTCTCCTGCCCCTTCCATCAACTGTTCTTCCCAGGTTACCGCTGCACATCAGGTAAACCTCCATGGTAAACCCAAATTCCCTAAACTGAAATGTCTTAAACTGAACAATATTCAAATCAGGGAAATGAAGGGGGAGAAAATGAAGAAAGAGTAAAGAGACAGAGCCTTCACAGAATAATCCTGAGCCACACATTCAAGAGCCCTCACTATAGCAAGCAGGCTAACATCCTTCAGTCTTCTATACGCACACGCGCGCACGCATGCGCGCCCACACACACACACACACACACACACACACACACACACACACACGTTCTATTTATCCTAGGAAGATGGGTAGGCCTAACCAAAAAATAAATTAATTCAATACTGCACTTGAAAAATGTCATTAAGTCCCTCCCATAACAGAGCAATAGTTACTAAGGAAATAGAGCACACCAAACGGAAAAACATCCCCACAGAAAAGGACCCTTTTTAAAGAGCGAACACCCACAAAACCTAACCAAGTAAGTTGTAGAATATGTTTGCTTTACCACTTATTCATAAAAACTTCCACGAAATGCAGTCTCCGAGGAATCACTGGGGAATGAAAGCTGCATTCATCAGATCACAGCTTTCACAAAATTACACTGCAGAAATAGACATACGGAATTCAGGAAACATTAGGGTCACACACTAGACACAAAGGCCAAAACCCAGAAGCAAAGTGAAACCACAACCTTTTTAAAAAAAAATCTAGGAACATTCAAAAAATGTGTAGTACATAAGGAATAAACACTGCAGTTTCATTTTTTATTTCCTCTCACTGTGGACAGACTGCTTCACTGGCTGAGTGTCGGTTACCTAGGTGATGGCTAGACTGAGCAGCCTAATGGGCTCCAGGCCGAGGGACTCAGGGAGTTGAAGCCCCATGCCTGTGTCTGATGATCTGTCACTGCTCCACCCACCAAAGAGGTCCTAGGGAAAAAGGAATACTGAGAGATGAAGAGACAGCTTTAACCTTGACCCCCTTCCCCCCCCCAAAATCAAAACATAAAAATTAACACATTAAGAATTTGTACTGCACTCCTTACTGAAAAAAATCTCTACTGGCTGGTTCACTTATATTAAAGTGATAATGGACTTCCAGCAAGAGAGAAGAAACCTGAGGATCTACTTCTGACCAGAGTTTGAATCAGGTGTCACCCTGGGAGAGAGGTGTCACACTTTCCCGCGTGAGCTCCTCTACCTCGTGAACAGAGAGTCTGGACCTCAGCAAGTGCCCATGAGTCTCAACGTTTCCTAACAGCCAAAAAGTATGTCCTTGGACAAAACATGGCCCCTCCCCTCAAGACAGCCATGGGGCAGAGAGCACCAGACTGGGCATCCTTCCCCTGGTTCTGGGCCCACATATAGGACTCAGTCAAGTCCCTTAGCCTGTCAGCCTCCCACTTTCTCATTTGTAAAGTGAGAACATGAAACCTGAGGTCCCTTCTGATCCCGATTATTCTCCTGTAGCCCTCTCTAGTCAAGGGAGACAGCACAATGTGTATGAAAAGAACATAAGGACCAAGCACAGAAAATGTGCACCTAAACCGAAGTCTGAGAACAAGTCACAGAAATAAGCTGCCTAGACCCAGGGGAGGCTGAACTGAGGTGATGTAGATTCTTCACACTACTTTTCATTTCTTTTTTATTTTTAACTTTATTTTTTCAGTGTCCCAAGATTCATTGTTTCTTCACCACACCCAGGGCTCCATGCAATACGTGCCCCCGTTAATACCCACCTATGATTCAGGGGTATAAAACAATTTGAGGTTGTGTTATAAAAGCTATGAACCCATCCTAGCCCCGGGGAGCTTCATAGGCTCCAGAAAGGCCACCATTTTAGGAAACAAGTATAAAATCCAAACACTCATTACAAATACACACACACGGTGCAGAAGGGAAAAAAAAGCCATTCTATCAGAACATCCTTTAAAATGTCACTTTGGCAAATACGACACTTGATAAATCCTGAAGGATCTATAGTCTGAGGCTCTACTCCAACAGAACCGGAGAAAGAATCCCCCCAGGACGGGGCGCCTGGGTGGCTCAGTGGGTTAAAGCCTCTGCTTTCGGCTCGGGTCATGATCTCAGGGTCCTGGGATCGAGCCCCACGTTGGGCTCTCTGCCTGTCAGGGAGCCTGCTTCCTCCTCTCTCTCTCTCTCTCTCTCTCTCTCTCTGCCTGCCTCTCTGCCTGCTTGTGATCTCTGTCAAATAAATGGATAAAATTAAAAAAAAAAAAAAATAATCCCCCCAGGTAAATTAGTAGGATAACTGTCCCTGGTGATTCAGTAAGTTTGTAACTACCTTCTCATACTGTTTAGGAACAAAGGAAGCAATAAGAGGTCATCTACCCCACCCCTACATTTTATGGAGGAGACTGAGACTCAGGGAGGAGAGGGAATGCATTGAAAGTGACTGAAATGATGATGGCAGCACTGGGAACGAACCCAGGTGTCAGTCTAGGACCAAGCTCCAAGTTCCCCCGTACACACAGACTGGCTGAAAGGAAGAAGCTAAGAAGGGGTGCAGCAGACACCTGTAACAATAGTGAATGAAGATCAAGGAATACTGAGATGATTTCCACGTTCCCAGGCCCAAATTGGCCTAAGAGCACATTACCAACATGTTGAAAAGAAAAGGCAAGGAAGGGTCTGCTTGGCACAGAATCAGAATGTGCACAGAAGGTGTGAGCCCATCGTGGTCACCTCAGATGTGAACACCAGCCAAGCAGAAGGCGGCTGTGGGAGAAACCGTTACCACCCAGCCTGGTGCGAGACGTCCTGACTGGCCACACCAAGGAGTTGGGCTCTGAGATGCTCCACAACCAACACTCTCCCCCATCACAACTGTCTTCAGATAAAATTAGCTTGCAATGGGCATGATAGGCAAAGATAAAAGGGCTCCCATAGGCAACTAACAAGCGTGAGCAGTAAGGAAAGGGAGCTGTCCTCTGGCTCCTTGGGTAAGAATAGGAGAGAATAAGGACCAATGAGTCGTTTGTATGAAACAGTGTTTGTCCTCCTCATACAAACTCCCCAATGCCCTCATCACCCAGCAATGTCTGCTCTGCCAGTGCCACCACTCACAGCACCCCACGCCAAGCCACTCCCTTCCCCAGCTAGCAGCAGCCTTCCATGGTACACTTCCCATGACTACCTCTGCTCTCTGGCCTACGGAACAATGTATAGGCTGCAAACTCCCATTCAGCATTTCAATAGTTCTTTGTGGGACTGTTACTCGAGCAACTCATTATTTTAGGTGATGGGGAGACAGGAATGAGCAAAACAAACCAAGCTCCTGTCCCCAAAGTATCTATGGTGTTTATGGAGATATTTCCTAATGTAAAACTTCTGCTAATCTGCATCCTCAGCATTGACTACTATGGAGCCTAGAATACAGCAGGTGCCCAATACATGCTGGTTGTACTGCACTGAACCATATCTGAGCTTCAGCTTAATTACCTCCTTGTAAGTCTGCGTCAGCTGCACAAAGTACCAAGGGCATGGTACACAAAGAAACCACAGGGCCCAGGGCACTGTGTGAGGGACATTCCAGCGGGGCATCTGGGGCCCAGGCAGTGCCAACCCATCCACCATTTCAAACACACTCAAAGGAGAGCTTTATACACAAACAGGCCAGAGGACAAAAGGCCAGGCTCTGAGTTGGACTACCTTGAGTTCACCTCGTTTGGGGCTCTGGGTGATTTTAGCAGTTACTTAACCCCTTTGAGTTCAGTTTCCTCACCTGTAAAATAGAAGCAGGGATGGAACTTCCCTCATAGAATTATTGTATATTTAATGAGCAAGCATACACAGAACACTGGTCTCTCATGAATGGTAAACACATAAGAGTTGCTACAGTGATTACAACTCACCATACCAGACTGATAAACTATATCTTCAATGAATATTCCCCACCCACCTTTTTCTAGTTTTCATCTGACCTAATTGGACAAAAGATAGCATTTTATCTCATAGCTCCTCAGTTGATTTGTCTTGTTTTTTTTTTTAAGTTCTTGAGAGATAAAAATCTAAGCTTAAAAATCACTTTATATCAGCTAAATTTCGTAAGAGGGGAAAGGATACAAAATTAGACAAAATGTGTGGGTGAGATATTTGGTATGAAATGTGGTAGAATACTAGAAGAAAAAAAATGACAAAAAAAGGAACTTGCCTTTAAAAGGAAAAAGAGCCTCTTGGTATATTCAGCTTTTTTTTCATGCTTTCACACTGAAATATCAAATTTAAAAAATAGCAACAGACAGTAATAAATAAATTTAACCAAGATTTTACATCTCTTTGCCAGATAATAATCAGGCAGGGTCCAATCTTCCAATCTGACTTTCTTCCTTCCTTTTCCCCATTTGATTCATTCCCTTTGTAAAGTGCTGACTTTTTAAGCCCTCAATGTGCATTTCTCAAACTTCCATAAAGTCCTGAGAATGAAACTTTGCACATAGAGGACATCCTACCAACCACTTCCAGCAGTGTGATAAATCCAGCCCTCTTCTACGTAACACAAGGTGTTGGAACAGAAACACCAACACTTTAAAAGCTAGTAAAATTTGATCAACAATAAAACAGCTGATACTCCCTATGGAAATGAAGGATCTATATAATTTTAGTTGCTTGCATTAGCAAAAGTTTCCTAAACTTCCCTTGTTGACCAAGCTCCAGGCCAGTCCCCACATTTGCACCTTTAATCAAAACACACAGGGAATGTCTAAATTTCCATTGTGTAGTTTTGTCTTGTTTGCTCATACTCATTTTCTGAAAAATATATTCATTTAGGAAAAAGATAACTTTCTGTTTTATAATTTTTTTTAAGATTTTATCTTTCTTAAGTAATATCTACACCCAACATAGGACTCAAACTTACAACCCCAAGATCAAGAGTCACATGCTCTACTGACTGAGCCAGCTGGGCACCCCTCTGTTTTACAATTTTTTACCACTCTATATCCACTTTGAGGTGGGTAGGCTTATATAGGAATACTCTGGTAACATTTCTCTTAGATATTTCCAAAGAAAAGTCTATGTTGTCTGGGACAGACAAGAGACATCAGAGATGTACGGTGAGAACCAGACAGGCTTCTCCCCAACACCTGGGGCCTGTAAGGCTCTGACAGAAGTCAGCTCATTTAATGTAGATGCAGTTGTGGGGGACACACACACACACACATATTAGCAATTTGTGCCCTGGCAGAAAGACTCCTCACTGCCTGAATACATTCATTACAACAAAACATAGGATAAGTCCCACTTACCTCCTGAAAGAGAAAACAGTTCCTTCCTATAGTCTGCACAGCAGACACAGACACAGATCCATCCCATATCCTCTTTGAACTTAAACTTCCTCTCAAAATGGTGTTGTTTCTATCATTTAAGGAAACCAGAAAACCAAATGATATATAATGTGTCAAACACCATCCTAGGAAGATCATAGATTCCCTGACTACCTTAGAGAAAACACACGTTCTCACACGAGAGCGAAAAGACAACCTCTAGACCAACCTTTCAGGAATGACTTGGAATTCAACTGGGGAAACTTGTCATTTGAGACATACCAAATTCTGGAAACAACGCATTTGGCCCGGTCAGTTAGCGTTGGTGGAACAACTTAATCTGATCACAGAAATCCAAGGAGATGAACGTTTCAGCAGATGTCTGAAGGACATAACACAAAATGGTACTGTCTGAGGTTGGCCCCCGGAGCTGATGTCAGCGGCAGCAACCAGTCTGAGAGTGTGACAAACGAGCTCTCGGTGGTACAGTTATGCACAATAATGAACGCTACATCTGTGAGAGGCCCCGCACACCAAGCCGTTTGATGAGCAGGGCCTGACTCCACATACATTAGGGAAACACTGATAGAGTTTCATATCTTCCTGGAAGGCTGGATGAGGCAGGGCCATGAAAGTGCATCTGTCCTGAAGAGCAGCTGTTGAAGGGCGACAGAGAATTCCGGGGAAATGCTGCCTGGTATTTAACTAATGGGACTACACAAACCCTGTCCCTGTGTGTTCTGGAGGCCTCCAGCCAAGCAGAAAGAGTTCATTAAACCAATTTCCGCTGCCTTGGTAACAAAGGCCTATGCGTGTGTTCTGACAGACTGAGAGCCAACGAGCGTCATTCATGGGGGAAAGCCCGACGGACAGGTACTGCGCATCCCGCCAAGCAGCCCAGGAGGCAGCAGAAACATGGCCTCCTCTCACGGAGAACTGGCCCCTCCACAAGCCCAGTGTGACTGGACACAGTCTCCTACAGCACCTGAGGCCATGTGTTTGCCAGATTGTTGAGTCTGTTCATCTTTCGAGGCACTAACCAGCAGCGACAGAAACTCTCTCGTTCTGAACAGTGTACTCAACCCAGCATCACTAGGCTGATGCTGAGTCTGCCTCAGCAGTCCACCATCAGATCTGGACAAGAGAATTCCTGCGATACCACCAAGGAAAACTGCAGAACTCTGGCAGCGAGATGAAATTTTACCAACCAAATGTGAAACCCGAAGTCACTGGTCATGTTCCCGTCACTTGCCAAAGTTAGCTATGCAGTGTCTGTGAGGACTTTCAAGATCTAAATCCACCACGGACCTCATCAGCCTGACAGGCAACTTTCTCCACATTTAGAACAGCATCTTCTTTCAGTTTTTTCCGTTTTCCTTCTAAAAAATTCAGCCCTTATTTATTCCCTTCCCTTCTGGCATCAACAAGTAGGCACTGACTCATTCTAACCTCTGCTGTGCAGTTGGGAGCCCTCAGCTAGCTTCTTCAGATAGAAGCCTGGGCCTCCTCCCTCCACATGCCTGAGAGGACTGGAGAGAAGCACAGGTGGCAGGGACCATCAGGCGGGAAGGCAGAAAGAGACTTCACCACAGTGAACAACATCACCCTACTCCCCACCTTCCCATAGTCTAGTGAGTAAATCAGTTTCTTCAAACAGCAAGAATGAGGATTTAATTTTGTTCCTCACAGGAAAGCAATCTGTTGTTGCTTTTCACCAAAATACTCTTGCTAGGCCATTGTTCCCCAAATATTTGAGAGAAAGCATGCAATCATCAAAACTAAATTTTGTCCATCTTGACTGAAAAACTAAACATATTGACAAATACATTTGAAAGAAGAAATAGCCATATGTAAATATACAAGACTAATGTCAAAAAGCATGGAGCTGCCTATTTATATGGACTGGCTAGTTGGAAGAAATGATAGAAAGGATGGGGGCTGGGGGAGGTGGGTGCTAAGAGAGGCTTCCATTGAATGATGAATCATTGCAGTCAGGAGCTGGGCAATACCCCTTGGCCCTGACACAGCCACTCACTCTGGGTGGGGTTGGGGGGAGGCGGTGCTGTGCTCAGAGAATCGAGCATGACTTTGGGGTCAAACAGAAGGAGCTCAGAATGACAGTTCTCCTGAGCAGCCTGCCACACACTACTTGGGCAGGTTATATAACCTCAGTAAGCCTCACTCTACTCATCTGTCAAATGGAGCATTAATATAACTATAAGGCAGTGGTATTGACTAAGTGAGAAAATATATGAAATGCATGTACATGGCATCCAAAAATCTAACCGGCCTTCCAAAAAGGGTTAAGGCAGCAATGGGAAGCAGGGAAGCAGGGCAGGAATGATACGGCCTATGGCTGTCTAACCCCTGGGAAATGCATTAAAGGTGAGGTCAGTCGACCAGGCTGTAAGAAAGTTTAAAAAAATAACAAAAGCAAAAACGAGGGGGGAAGGGGTAGGAAAAATAGAGCACCTCAGTGGGACCCAATCAACTCCACCGTGTAGCTGAACACTCGAAGAGTTAAAATCTAGGGCCTATTAGATTAGAAATCAATATTTCTTTTTCAAATACTTAAACAGGTCAACATCAGGTCCATTGCCCTTCTTCCTCACCACAGGCCAAAATTTCCCCATCTAACCCAGACATCCACCCTGTTAGCCTGGCCCCCCTTTCACCTCATGAGACCCTCATTCCTACCTCAACAGGGAGAGCCTGTCAATATTTACTTTACGCCCACTAACCATAGGGATTCCCCACATCGGAGAAATCACTCTTATTGAAATGACTCATCTCTTCACTTCCTTTGAATAAAAACATGTTATTATGTTCAATAAAACCATACAAGAAATAATAGCTAAAGATGACATTTAAATAACTTATACCAACACCTAAAAATGGCTTCTTGGAAGAAAAGGAAATGATTGGCATTGCAAGGATATTTTAAGAGCTCCATCTTTTCCCCTCCTTCTCCATACCTCCCCCCACAGATGAGTCACAACTATATTCAGAGCCACAAGGGCCCCTGGCCTAGAGGTAAACTTGGGCAAAAGAGGGTTTTATAGGGAGGACGAAGGCTGCCATTGAAATTTAAAAGCAGTCTAGCTACTCTACTATCATCCTTTCCCTTCTGGTTCCCATGGCAACAGACCTCAGATCGCCAAAAACAGGGTAAAGATAGCACCATGCCCAGTTTTCCTGCAATCTGTTTCCATGGGAACTGGATGAGAAGGGAATGGAGGCTGGGTAGCTAGACAGCCTGCAAACCTCCATTCCAACAGCTACAGATGCAAACAGTGCTAGCACCCTGCTCCAGCTCCCTGCAGGCCTCCGCAGACTCTGCAAGAATGACATGTCCACTCAGGGATGGAGTCTCAGAGAGAGGGAAGCTCACAGTAAGCTAGACCGTGGGACCAACAGCCACTGTGAACCTCCAGACACCCACTCAGCTAGTGATTCACCTTTTCAAACATCCCCTCACCAACCATTTCAGATCAGTGGTTCCTACATCTGGCTGGGCAGCAGGATCATCCCAGACTCAGTGAAATGATATCTCAGAGGCTGGGACCAGGACTCTATAGTTTTTGGTCTCCTCCAAAGGTGATCTGGATGCTTGGCCATTCTGGGAGACCAATGATCTAGACCAGAACTTCCCAAATTTAAGGTGCTCATGGAGCCCACGGGCACCACGGTGAAATGCAAATGCTAATTCAGCAGGTCAGAGGCAGGGTCTGAGATTCTACATTTCTCATTTCTAAGTCGCTCCCAAAGGATGCTGATGATTCTGCTTCTTGAACCACATCTGAGTACTGATAATCTAGACCCCAATGAGTCTGGCTCTAGAATTTTCTCAACTGACCAAAAATGGAGGCTACAGCCATTTCCACAAGAGCAGCTTATTTATCTTCAGCCATCAGTCCACACCCAGGCCAGGCCTCTAAGACAGGAAGCATGGTTTAGGGGCCAAAGAGGATGGAGGATGTATTACCATCCCTCTACCTGTTTCCACTGCCCCCAGGTACAGTCCTGCATGGGTAAAAAGGTAACAAAATAGTCAATATTTATGAATAAACGTCAGGGGAACCGTGATGATTGTCTCTCCAAATCTAATTTCTCTAAAAGGTAAAAAGCAAATTCTACATAATTGAGGCTCAAACTAGTGGTGGAAAATGTATGAAATACTTCTTTATAAATACAGATGTATAATCAAAGAAGAACAGAATGCCACGTATCATTTTAAAAGAAATAAGAGGTAATTTTGAAAAACTCTACAATTAATAAGGAAATAACTCAGCTAGCCCTAAGATTCCCAGTCTTGTAGAAAATCTAGAGTAACAGTGGGCTCCACATTTCAGCTAAAAGTGTGCAGAGTAATACAAAAGTAATGTTGATTTCTACGCTGAACCGCAAAATAACTTTAAACCACATAAAATGCCAATGTATAACTCAAAAGCAAGTCACTGATTTTCTATTTTAAGAAATCTCCATTTTGCCTACGTATAAAAAGGAAGCTATTTCCGTTTGTTTCATTAAATACATTTTGTATCTTGTTCTTTACAAAGCATAACATAAACTCATCTTTGAAAATTAAAATATGAACAAAGTATTTGACTCTAAATCATCGAATTGTGTTGTAAGCCTACTTGAAAAACATTCTTCTGATTCAAAAAATGTAAATGGGGGGAAAAAAATCGATTCTTTGATTAGTCAGCACACAAGCAACAAAGAGAGCTCAGCGTTTTGCACAGTCCTGTAAGTCCTACAGGCAGCCAAAGAAAACTTCGCACATGCAGTCTGCAATACATTTTCATTCCAATGAGGCAAAAATATACATATATTTATTTATACATGCGTATATAATGTCACACACAAACTTTAAAAAAAGCCCTGAGTTAGTTTGAGACTGAGTTGCTTTTTAGGTTCCCAAAGCACATGAAACCAGAGCGCTACAACTGCTGTGATAAGAAAATAAAGTCCAAATGAGGGATTTCTGCATTTGCTTAAAAGAGAACACACACGCACGCACACACACACACACACACACACAAAATAACAAAATTAAACAGCTGCAGTAGAACACGCCAAAGGGATGTGAGCTGTTAAGTGTTCCATTAAAAAAGATGAAAATAATTGGGCATAAAGGCAGAGCTGTGCTTGCGCCGAGCTCCACGGAAATCTGTTAGTCTGTGAGACCCTCGCCAGAGAACGGGTGGTGGATATTTACTGTGTACCTATGTTTGTTTACTCCGTGTTTGCGTGAAGAAGCAACTGGAGCAGAGCCAGCAAACTTCCACCAAAAGGCCAGATGGTAAATGGAAATGTAAGGCATATCGTCTCTGTCCCTCCTCCTCACCTCTGTCATTACAGCATATAAGCAGCCACCACAAATACATAAATGAATAAGTGTGATGTGTTCCGATAAAACTTTATTTATACAAACAAGTGCTAGCCAGGATGGCCTGTGAGCTGTACTTCACCAACCACTGGATTAGACTATAAATTCCATATCTTGAAGGAAATGTCTTCTCCAACGTCCTCTCCACAGCTTCAGGTGAGGGAGGAGAAAAAAGGCTGCAGGATCTGTCTCATACCCATTTTCCAGCCACCCCTCAGAAATGCCTTGGACTCTCAGTCCCAAATCTTCTAGCATTTCCTAGCACTTAGACAGCAGCTCTGTACAGCTGCTAGTAATTAACATGCAATAATTATTTGTTGTGTGCTGTTTGTGTTCTCTGCATCTTGTCTTGTGCTATCTTGCATTTATCTTGTTTTCTTCACTACATTCTACTAGTCCCAAGGGCAAGACTTTTTAATTTGTACTTTCCCTCAGAATTTAGCTTAATGTTCAGCAAAAGATACTGCTGACAAACAAATCTTCCCCTCCTCTCAAAGAATATGCAAAAATATGGCTAAACCAGGGGGAAAAAACACTACCATCTTTTATGTTTCCCACCAATGTGACTGTGGTAGAGAACGAGCTTTGGGTCTAGCCTATGAAGGCCAAGTTCATTCGAACTTCTGGAGGGCTAGGGCTGGCCTAACCCAATAGTGTCCCTGGATATTGCACATGGAAATATCTACTAAATTCAACAGTATGATGAACTGTTTGGTGAACTAAGCTGATTTCTTACACTTGAACAGAACTCTGGAAGTTGGGAATAGGAAATGCCTTTAGATATCATCGTCTAGTCCAACTGACTGTCCCAGAAATTATGGCTCAGATACCATGAAAAGTCATTCAGAGCTGGTCCTTGAACAGCATATAAAATTCAGCTAAATATCATGCTCCTTTAAACATAATAAAGAAATTCCTGATGTCTTAGGGAATCCTACAATGAATCTTCCCTTGTAAATAAAAATATATGTATTGGTAAAAAAGATGTTATTTCCCTCTTTGAGCTGCTCCTTGAATCTAGATTCTCACAGACTCAGGCTACCTAGTGGAAGGTGCACCAGTCCTTACAGTGTTTGTACAGGAGTTTAGGACAGTCTGAAGCAACACAGCAGAGACAATATAAAATCGTGGCTTGGGATGTAGCAGCAGCAGAGTATGGAAGGCCATGCCTCTCGGGACAGCCCCAGTCTTAGAGCACAGGAGATACCACCACTTTCACAGAGCTGAGTCCTGAATCTCAGTTTCTCCGTAGACTGTTTCCATGAAGCATCAAATTAGGATGAACATAGGTAGCAACTTTCATAGCCATCTAAATCCCAATAGAGGAAAGCCTTCTCGGCAGCCATCTCTACCTCCCACTGCTAGAACCTGGTTTCTCAAGGACAGCAAAACCTTCTTGGAGCCACTAGCTCAGTATGAAAATCTTGTTAGCATAATCTGATGAAAAAAGGTAGAAGGATGAAAAACTATGAAGGAGACACCACCCACATCTAAAAACAAGGTAAGGCCTGCTGTCACCGAAAATGGCCAGATCCCTGGACCATTCCAAGCTGTTTCTTTCGGCCAGTCTGGCAGTAGAGGAAATGGAAATAATGAGTATCACCTTTTACATTTCTAGTACTGTGAATCATGAAACTTGCCTTATGGGGTGATGCAAATACTAAACTATGTAGGGTCATATAAAGTGCCTTACACAGAGCACCGTCATAATGGGAATCATTAAGGACAGTCAGCACAGTCAACTCCAGTAAATAAAAGCAGTAAAACTAGTTTTCAAATTATGTGTTCACATGGGACTCACTGATGACAGTGTTTAATCCCAGCCTAGATTTTCAGTGACACCTATCATAGTTCTCCATGTCCACCTTCACCCTTTCCTCTCTGTGCCCACTGGAATAGGAGCAGAGGCCACAAGTCCATTACACCCAGGACTGTAAGTTCCTATAGGACAGTATTTTTCGAAGTGGGTAGTGGTCCATTAGTGAGCTGTGAAATTAATGTCGTGAATCATAACCAGTGTATTTTTTTTTAACAGAGAAGGAAAGAGAGTACATCTCAGAAAGTAAGGGTGAGCGTTGCCTCAAGAAACTTCTGTACAGTGATAGATAGGTGGGTACTGGTATGTGTATGCTGGGTCACAATGCAACATTTATTTCTTACCGCAAATCATGGGCAGGATATAAAATTCACTTCTTACTGAGAAGTACTATGCGACTAACACAGATCATCACCACAGCTCCCTGTGTGAAAGGCCACTTGTTGCTAGGAATTTAATTAGAGTGTTGGCTGAATGGCCGTGTACTAACTACCCCATACTAATGGAGACATATTCTAGTGACAGGAGCTCAAGAACTCCCCAGAACCCTCCACAGTTCCAAGTCTGACTGAGCCCTGCTCCCGAGTAGCCAGCATGGCTAGGAAGCAGAGCTGGGCCAAAAGGGATGATCTTCACAATTACCTTCTGATGAGGCAGGAGACATGGGAGAGGCAGTCTAATTGTGTAAGCCCACTCAGTATTTACTAGAAGCCTGTCATCTGAGGAAAAGACACTCAAGGACATGTTATTTATCTGCGGAACATGAAGTTCATTTTCCATATTTACTAAGAGGTAGAGCATTTATCAAAGGTCTGAGGGCACAGAAGCCAATCTGAAATGCCAGTCTGATCAGGCTGCTTTCCTGCTTAACATTCTTCAGTGGCTTCCCCACTGTCTACAGGATATAGTTCAAATTCTGAAGCATCTGTGGCTTTTTGTGGTCCAGCTGCTGCCTCCTCTTCCCATACTCAGCTCCCTCCAGTTGCAGTGCAAGCCCCATGTTCCTGCCAACGCAAGCAACTCCACAAGTTGTCACAGCCAGCTCCAGTGCCTGGAGTGTCCCTGCCAGCAGTGCCCTCACCAGCACCAGACAGAGAGACAGAGAGACAGACACACACACACACACACAACCTGGGATTCATGCCTCTGGGGGCTCCCGCCACACACAACCCCTTCTTAAAGGACCTGCTTTCCCAGCATGTTTTCCATTTTTCTGTCACTACCAGGCTGAGCGGCTTCTTGAGGGCAATAAATGCGTATCTCTCTGGCTCCAAACACAGGGCTCCAGGGGTAAGAAGTGCTCCATGAGCACTTAACTGAATGGAAAAAGACAAAACTACTCTTAGAAGAATGGTGAGTGGTTCATACATATATGCCCCATCTCTGTGAGCCTGGTATCAGTACATTGTCCTACAACCTGCCTTGGCCCCCCACATTCTCATCTTGGTGTCCAGTTCACTGCTGGTCACACACACAATGGACAGTTTACTCTGGCAAAAACAATGGCCTATAACATTTTTCTCCTTCTCGACTGACCCTCCACTCCACCCGAACAGAAAGTCACAACGCTAACAAGCAGGGTGACCAGAAAGGAGAACAGAGAGCAACTAAGGCCAAAGACAGCGCCCCAGAAGAGGATTCTGATAAATACATCTTTGTGATATATAAAAATTGTATCGTTACATACAAGTTACATATGTGTCATAAGTTGTGTGTTATGTATTATACACACAGGGTACATACACAAGTCCGTGTATACGGAAACATGCGGAAACAGAGGTGGAGACAGAAAACATCTACCAATAATGACGAACTAACCCATGGCAGTGAGTGGGGGAAAGTCACACATACTAGGTTCATCTCGCCAAGATGACAAGTTCACTCCCCAAATCCAAAACACCAACTCTGCTGGTGAAGTTTTAATAAACATAGAAACAGCAGCAATTACAAATGACAAAGCCATTACTGGGGTGGGGGGAGTACCAGACACACACAACATAAAAACAAAAGCCTGTATCTGGTAAGCTCCTGGAGACAATGCATGGTGATTCCATCCAGTCCTTGAGTACCCAAAAGCATTTCCCTCCCCTGCTGAGTGTGCTTAAGCACTACATGCCTGGGGCAACAGAAACTCATCACCTGATGTACAATGTAGGTCACTCACCAGCATGAGTGACTGAGGGGAAGGCAAGGTGGGTCTGCTTTTGAAGGGACTGGGTACGATGAAAGGACAAGACAGCCTCGCTCCTTGTCCTTGCCTTTGAAACTGGAACTTCTGAGCAAGCAAGCAAATCTTATCTTCTCATGTGGGGCAAGCCCACCCCTCTGACCCAATCCACACCCACAAGGAAAGTCCCATCTGTTTCTTCCTATGGACAAAGGGGTTATTACTATTCAAAGAGATAAGAAGGAACAGGGGCTGCCCTAGTTGTTGCCACTGACAAACCCCTGGCACAGGTAAAAACTCATTAGTGTTTTTAATCCAAATGTAAACTTGTTAGAGCCTTGCTCACGGCTACAGCAGATTTTCCCGTGGAGATTCTATACCCCCTTCCTATATTAACCCTCCCAGCTTTCAGAAATGTAAGTATTTCAGATGAAAAGTAAGAGGGAACTGCCAAAGATGACAAGTGGCTATATATTCACTTTGTTACCACTAGTGAGCAACATGATTAGCAGAGCTAAGGGCATCTCAGAGCCCTGACTCTGAACCTTCATGCCTCTCCCCAAACCCAGTCCGGCTCAGGGCACACCTGGCTTCCTGCCATAGTTGCTGTCTAAATGCCCCACTGCCTCTGAATGAGGTATGGGGTAAGAAGGGACATGTTCTTTGCGGGAAAGAAGCTCTGCTCCTTTCCAATCCTGCCTCCTGGTGATTAGCTCTGGGGGGCTACCTCCAGACAATGCCCACCCCCCATGGACTCCCTGAGTCACAGAACTTCAGGCTGCCAGTTTGTCTCACAGAAGACACTGTGGTCACTTTTTGATCCTGATCAGTATTTCAAATAACATTTCAAAATAAAAATTGATATGTGTAGCTATTTCTTTATACTGTAATACTGCTTCACATCTCTTATAAGGCTGGCCTTTCCCCCCACAGTCCAAAAATTTTACCCATTCCTCCTTTGTAGACAGGTGAGACTGGAGTCAGAGAAGCTAAGGGCTTTGCTGGAGGCTACAAGATAAGATTGGGAAAAAATCTGACTTACAGGAGCTCTTGCCAGTGGAAAGCCAGCCTCTGCGGACTGCACCAGCTTGGCTTCTCCAGAGAAGCAGGGCCAGGGTGGCAGCACAACACAAAAGACAACCCCAACACAAAAGAATAAGAAAAAATGCCCCTCCCCTGTCTTGGGGTGGGGGGGTGGGGACCTTCCCTGCCTTCAGGAGATGCTCCATGAGACTACGTCTCCCCAGAAGCTGTGCAGGAGGATTCAGCACCTATGATAACAAGCAGTAAACAAGAAATACTACAGAACAAAGAAAGTCAGTTTGTCCTCCATCTCTTCCAACTAAAATCGTTCAGAAAGGGTAATAACATAAGTGGGACCAGAAAAGAACCATAAAAGAAAGTTCTGGCACTTTGTTAAATGAACAGATTCAGATTTCAAAAAGAAAAAGGTAATACATAGATATAGATAGATGGATAGATAGAAAGACAGATAGAAATTAGATGGACAGACAGACAATAGGACATTGTGCTTGGCTGGTAAGGAGTGAAGACGACTCAGTTGACTGAAGCCTGGTCTCCTGTCATCCTTCCTATGACCTTGCACAACTTCTCCAGTCTTGAGTTTCCTCACAGGTAAAGGGAAAGATTGAACTAAAACCCTAGCAGAGTCATTTTCCCCCCAAAATGTATGAACGAAGAAATTTGTGAAGAGCACAATTAAGCCACTTATCAATATTTTCTATAAGGTTCACACAGGTCCTTGGCCAGAGCACCATCCAAAACTTAAGGTGTTCCTAAACAAGCTAGTCCCCAAATCACCTAGGAGAAAGTACCTAGATAAGTAATATAAATAAAGTAAATTAGGTAAGTGCCATGAAAGCTTCTAGGAGAGCATCTGGCACACAGCAGGCTCTCATCTACCCAGACAAATGGACACGACAGAGAGACCACAGAGAGGTGACGGGTGAAAAAAACCGTAATTGCTTTATGAGAAAAAAAACAGGTTTATACCTGTGTTTTTTATAGTTGTTCAATTTAAATATGACCTGTAAAGTGAAATTCTGATACAGACTGGGCAATTAGTAACTGCAGCTCCTTAAACATTGAGTAGCTACAGCTACTCAAGGCCAGGGGGCAACACCCACTTCCAATGCCCAGAAGGGCTACATGCATTCTCCCCACTCTACTGTGCACCAGACATCCAGGTCCTTACCCTCTCCTGGTCTCCTCCTCACATGTCCATTTTTCCTCTCTTTCTTTTGTTGCTTCTTCCTCCCTGGCTCATCCCCTAAGTGCTGGTGTCCCTGAAGTCCCACTGTTGGCCTTTTCATCTTCTCCCACTAGAGATTTATCTTCACAGCCACCTGTGAACTGATAATCCCAAATCTGTAACTTTGGGTCAGAAAACTTCTGAGCTCCAAATCCACTCCCTAGTCTCACTTGTATATCCCCCCAATATACCCAAGGTTAAGACACTGAAAACAAATCTTTCTTCTCAAACAAGTTGTTCCTTCTCTTTTTATACACCTTGACTTAAAACAGAAGATGCAGTCATCCCAAAACCTTCATGTTTCTGGCCCTCAGCCACCCATATACCTATTAATCCCCCTTCAGTCCACTCTGTTCCCACTGCCAGAGCTATGGAGGGCCAAAGCCCCTCTTCAGGGCTTTCCTGGGTAGAAACTGACTATGGCTCCCTGATACCAGTGGTATGATGTGTGATTCCTGACTGTGACCAACAGAGTCCTTTACAGTCTGACCTTTCCAGACTATTGCCCTGCCCTTTACCCAGTCCTACAATTGGCCATGCTGGGCCTGCTCCCTGCCCCTAAAATCACCAGGTTGTTTCCTGTCCCAAGGAATGACCCACTCAAGTCTAGGCCTGCGGCCCCCTTTCATTCCTTCCCTGCCTGCTAGTTCCTGTGTATCTGGGGAAGTCCTTCTTAAACTCATGAGCTCTCCTCTGCCAGATCCACTACACCCCACCAGCTGTCCATACCACCTGACACACAGCCTTCTCACGCTGTCACAAGCCACTGGTTTCTCCCACCCACGCAGTGATTCTCAGACTCTGCATGGATCAAAACCATCTGGGGAGTTTATTTAAAACTAAGGTTCCAAGTTCTATCACAGGTTGTATGTGATCCGCTAGGGCTGGAATGGATTATAATACATTCCTTCAAAGGCCTTTCACGGGGACAGTACATAGGACAACAGTTCCTAGCTCTCATGACAGGAACTAGGATCACTGACAGAAAGATATGGCTTCTACTCATTGACCGGAAATAAATTTAAATAATTGAGAATCCTGCAAAACTGAAGGTGACTGCTTTATGTAGCAGTAGGTTCCCCATCACTGCAGCTCTTTGGAGAAAGGCTGAAAGACCATGTGTCAAGGGTACTGAAGAGGAATTCATCCATCAGATAGGACTGCCTCAGATAACCAAGAAATGTCCTCCACTTCTGAATGATGTTATAAAAACAGTAATTGTGTATGGCTTAACCTTGTTGAATCTCACTCAGAGATCTGTTGTCAACAGTGACCTCAAGGACACACCCTAAAAGGACAAAGAAGTTCTCTCAGATACCTACCATAAAGATGGGTCATGACCCAGATTCCCAGAGAAGACATTTACAGACAGAGGTTCAGGAGTTAAGGCTACTATCCATCAATTTGGTCTTAAAAATGGGACTTGAATCTCAAGTATTTTTGCTACTTGAAGCAAGGAGCTATGAAGATGTTTGCTCATTCTTTCTTTCTTCCTTTCTTTCAGAAGGGATTAAACAAAAAACAGAAGTCAGATGTTAAAAATCAAACAACACTCATATTTATTCTGGAGAATTTTTTTTCTGACATTGAAGTTTACAACATCAAATAAATATATTACAGACCCTCATGTCTAAGAGCTTATATTATAAAATGGCCAATCCAAGGATAAGGAAATACTGATCTTCAATAGTCAAATATTTAATATTAGCTGAACATCCAACAGCTGATTTTTCCACAGAAGGACCTGTGAATCATTCTATTAACTGTCCTTAGGGAGACAGTGCAAAAAAGAAACTATGCTGTGGATTATTCTCTCCTTTCATTTAAAAGCAACCAGGGTCTCTTGCAGAACACTCATCAACTTTGAGATAAACACTCAATTTACTGGGAGTTCAGAACTTACAGGAACAGATATTTACTTTGAATTTCAAATAATCAGTATATCCTTATGGTCAAAAAAATAATAAAACCCAGCCGAGGAAACTTTGTTACTTGAGACAGGCAGCCCTTTGAATGAAATGACTTCAGTCTAATGGGTTTTTACAGGAAGAATGTTTCAGAACCAAATCAATTTATTCTTATGACATTTCCCCATGTCTAGATACAAACTAGATAGTATCAGAAAAGGAAACTGTCCGTGGAGAGTATTCATAGGCACAGGCTGTCTTCTAAGTGACGCTGTTGAATTCTTCTTATGAGCAAAAAAAAAAAAAAAAAAAAAGGAAAGAAAGAAAGAAAAAAGGTGGAGAAGGTTTTAAGGAATTTCACCACTCTCTACAGAGTATTACAAATATTGAAAAGTTTTATTTCTGTAACAGTGACCACAGAATTAAAAGCAGCCTAACTTTGTGCTAGAATTATCTGCCGTGTTTCCCACAGCCCAGCTTCCATTCTGTGGCATTAATGAAGACGTGAGAGGGAAACAAAGTTTTCTGTGGACCTAGGAGAAGACAGCACCCGATTTAGTAAAGACACCTTTCTGTTTTCACAACTCTTGTAGAGCCAGCACTCGAGGTGAAGAGCAAAAGACGGCTGCTAGAGCAGCAAAGGGACTGCTATGCGGGAGACCTTTCCAAGGTCGGACGCCTGTCTTCCAGGGGAAGAACCCACAAAAAAAATACTGAAGAGTTTCCTCAGTGACTCCTAGCTACATCCACCTTTCCCTCCCTATGTGCTTCACACCCACCGTCTGCATCACATCATGAGCAGCTGTTCTTTTTTTTAACAGTGAGTAGCTTATTTATTCACAAGACTATTAGAATTAAACACTTACACAGTACAGAAGAAATTTTAAAATACAACTGAAATACTGTAAATCAACAAACACAAAACTAGAGCCCAAGACGGTATCACTCATGTTATTTTCTGTTCTTGTATGAGACTTTGATATCTTGGGGGCCTCACTGACCAGAAAGAGAATTCCCCTCCCAGGTCAAGCTAATTCCTAGAGACAGTAAATAACTTGTCTAGGAGCAGACCTCTGAAACACAAACCCACCAATCCAGAGACCATACTCTGAACTAGCTCTTTGCTCTTCTACACTTCGGGAAACAATATTCCTGGGCTCTAATCATTCCAGGGCCCAGAACTAGACTATGAGGATGAGCAGCTTTCCGAACTACTTGTATTGTACAACATACAACCACATAAGGTATCCTTCACTAACTGCTTTGAGGGTAGACCTTGTCTTCCCAGACGATAAACTGCGGATGGTCAAGGACACTGCCCCATGTCCCTTGCATCTACTCCCTCAGAGCATTTCACACACTTCAAACACAGCAGGCACCCTATCAAAGCAGGCACCCTATCAACTACATGGTTTAATACCTGCCCAGGGGCACCTGGATGGCTCAGTGGGTTAAGCCTCTGACTTCGGCTCAAGCCCTGATCTCAGGGTCCTGGGATCAAGCCCCGCATCAGGCTCTCTGCTCAGCGGAGAGCCTGCTTCCCACCGCCCCTCCCCACCTCTGCCTGGCTCTCTGCCTACTTGTGATCTCTTTCTGTCAAATAAATAAATAAATCTTTAAAAAAAAATACCTGTCTCAGGGGTTTCTTGCTTCCTTCCTTCCTTTCCTTCCTCAGTGAGGAATTACTGAGAGACTCCTGCAAACATAATACTATTTTCAAAGCATCACTGTCTCTCGTTACGCAACAAAGAGAGAACAAAGTGCCTCCACTGAGGAGGATTTTTAAATTAACTTGTTATTTGTATAACACGTGGCCCTACATGAAAAAAAAAAAAAGTCAAATAATACCTGCCATTAAAGAACATTTCTTTTAAAAAGCAATAACATTCATTGTGGGAAAGAATGGAAAATACCGACAAGTAACATAAAAAATTAACACTTATAATCACATCATCAAAACTAACTAATGTTAATATCCTGGTATATATCCTTCAGGTTAGTTAAATATGCATATTTTTTAACAAAAAAATAGTATCATACCAGAGATCATCGTATAATGTTTTCATTTAATATATGCTAAAACTCATTCTATGTTAATTATTCTTCGTAACAAAATATTTATATGACCTCAGTATATCTGAAGAAAATCTAATAAAATTTAAAATAAAACTCATCTTCACTCCTTGCTGATAAAAGGATCAGGTCTAAAAGAGAGCAAAGAACAGGCACAGTACGTGGAATTATTTAGAGACTTTTAAAACTGACAGGGATCACAAAAAGTAAAGTGTCAAATCATATTACAATTCCACCTAAAAGAGTACTCTAATGCGGTTAATCTGGCAATTAAAATGTTGCACATTTTTTTAAATGAGACTTAATTATAATTATAAAGACTTAAGGTAGCTATGAGACCCCAACCAATATTTGTTTTATTTTTATTACAGTACTACTCCTGACACTACATATTTTATTGTGGAAATGAGAACTACTATTACCATTGTCAGCTGTCAAAACACTTCCTAAAAGCCTAGGTCATAAGCCAACACTAACTCAAAGACAACATGATAGTTAAAAATGCCGAACTGTCCTCAGAGCTGACTCCTAGGCCCCTCTGACATAATGCATAACAGGTTTTGTTCTGTTTAGACAAAGCTCTTTTTAGTGTTAGAATAATTAAACCACACAGGCACACTTGAGAAATCTGCATTTTAATTTCTACTATCATTTTCCTTTGATGCAGTCAATCCTAAAGACTTTCATTAAAGGAAGCAACTCACAGCCTGCCCATCCACTCCCATTCTCCATTCTTCTTATTCTCAAGCCTTTCCGCCAGCTGACGTTTTTGTGATTAACCTGATAACTACAGCACACAGAACTGGTTAGAAACATGATTAGTTTTTCCCAAAAGATGAGTCAGGCTCTCATATATCAAGCAAAGAAAGGAAAAATTGTAGTTTTCCAATTAAGCTCTTTTCTGAAAGTATAGAAGGATTCAACAAGCTCATACTCAGTGACCCACAGACTTCTCATGTAATTTTCATAATGGAAGTCAGAAGGAACCTTCCTGCCCTTAACACAAATAAATACTAAATCTCCACTCAATAATAATTTATGATGTTTATCATCTTTGCATTCCCTTTTCGTTTCTATTTAATTGGTTTCCATACTGAAGCTGCTTTCTGTTACTTCCACCTTTTGACTTTCTAGTTGTTTTATTCAGTTTGTCTTCTAAGCTGTGTTTCCACTTCTACTAAGGCCCAGCAGGAACACGTGGGTGCATACCTGAAACAAGCAGCTTGAGATCTGAAGGTCACCCGGGCTATACCCCACCAGGGCGGTGTTTCATAATCACATGGACAGACCAGGTTAGCTCTATGGTATTCCTAAATAGCTCCTCCAAATCATAACTTGATCTCCTGTGTGTCAGTTCCCCCTACGTACACACTTTATTGGTCTATTCCACAGGTTTATTTGGACTGCAAAAGACTCTGATGGATAAGTCACTAGACCACTACACAGACACAAATACATGAAAGTAAAACTGTGACTCACATGTAGAAAAACCAAGAAATGTTCCAGGACAAGCTGTGAGAATAACACAACTGATACTAGACAGTTCTACGCACATAACTAGCCTCAACAGAAATGTCAGTGTACAAGTCAAAGCAACTATGACAAATTCTAAAAACCGCCTTTTTGCTCTTAACATCTCTGCTCACACTATATTCAAATACATGTTCTTGCCCTACCACCTCCTCTGGGGATAACAATCACAAGTTTTTGCTCCCCTTACCCATTAAACCACCATATAGCCAAGATGTGCCAACTTCGTCAAAACCCATTGTTGACAGGAATCAGATCAGGCAAGCCTGGGTCTCCCATAACCATCCTCTGATCGACCGGGGGCAAAACTCTCACATGGGACAGCACAGTGTGTAGCTGACATCACGCTAGGCGATGCCCTTAACGAGAAAAATGCAACTCATTATTTTTCATCTATCAAACCCTGTCAGCATAGACTTTACTACACTGCCTGACACAGCGGCAGTAGTGATGATGTCATCCAGGCAACCCATGAAGTGACAAGCATGTGAACCAATGAAAGAACGAACCCAGGTGGAGAGGCCCAGAAAGGTGATGTTCCAATCTCCTGGCAGATGAGGCAATACCAGTCTGGCTCAGGGCTACCGTGATGCTGGCTGTCCTGAGGGGTTGTGCTTAGAGTCACAGAACCATCCCCCGTCCCCAAAGTGAAATGCAAGAAGAAGGGCTTAGAATTTAAGGAGAAAAGTATGCACTCTTCTTCAAATCCACTATCTCTCCCCTACTAGAACTTATCACTAGAAAGGTTGACATGCTATGTATACTAAAATGACAGAAGAATAGTAACTTACATTCAGAGGCATATTTTTAGTTAACAACAAAAGGGAAGCCCTGAGGCCACATCAACAATCATCTTGATGAGCAATGAGCTCCTTTCACAGGGGTTTCCTTAGGACTCAAAACTGAAGCTTGTGCTACTATCTCCGCTCCTTCTCTCTGTAAGCCAATAACTACAAAGTGCATTCAATATCCAAATATTTGGCGCAAATTCTTTTTTTTTCTCTTCTTCTTCCAAAAGGGAGTTCTTTTTTTTTTTTTTTTTAAAGATTCTTTATTCATTTGGCTGGGAGGTGGAGCAGAGAGAGAGAGAGAGAAATCCTCAAGCCAACTCCCGCACTGAGCGAAGAACCAGATAGGGCACTCAGTCCCAATACCCTGAGACCTAAGCCAAAACGGAGTATTGCACCTTTAACCGACTGATCCATCCAGGCACCTCTGAAAAGCAATTCTTAATGTAAAATGTGGTAGGGTTGTCCTATTCATTTCCCATCCATTTGCCACTTCCTCTTGGGGAAAAAGGGACCAGATTCAGTGGGGAGAAACGAAGGGAAAAGACAGGACCAAAAAATACCAGAAATTCTTGCTCATTGCAGGAACAAACACTTTCATAACCCCTCTTATTGCATTATGAAAAAGCACCGCATGGCAATCTTTCTCTTTGTAATCAGTTTCCACTCCTAAGAGGCCTAGTATGAGCAGTCCAACTGCTCTACTTCTTAGTGGCCTTTTTACCTTTTGAATAATGACACTAGAGAATCTTTTGAACTGAATTATCTTTATAAATAAACTTAAATGGCCTGTACATGTAAGGGCAGAAATTGGAAAATCCACATTATATTTACTTATGTTCTTTTCATAGCAATTCATGGTCATTTTGTAGGTATGACATAGAAATTAAATGACTTAAAATTGCAGACAACTTTTGTCATACTTAGTTATTTTAGTACTGATATCTACAATGGAGGCCCAAGGTCTAACAAGATAAAACACAGCATAGCATGGAGACCAAAACTACTATTTGTCATGATATATATTGATAACTCCCCTTGCTGGGTACAATGTAATGCTGCATATCTCCTCACTTGTATTTATCTTGCTGTATCTCCAATTAAATCACAACCTTCCTGAGAGCAGAGAACACATTCTTCTGGGAAGAGAAGTTCGAAACGATATTTATTCTTAACCTGACCCTAAAACAAACCTGGTTCCAAAGTGGCTCAGATATGCGATTTTTTTCTCCACTGATAACAAGAGAAATCAAGAAAGTGGAAAGCCTGGGGCACCTGGGACGCTCAATGCGTTAAGCCTCTGCCTTCAGCTCAGGTCATGATCTCAGGGTCCTGGGATCGAGCCCCACGTCCCACATCAGGCTCTCTGCTCAGCGGGGAGCTTGCATTCCCCTTCTCTCTACCTGCCTCTCTGCCTACTTGTGCTCTCTCTGTCAAATAAATAAATAAAATCTTTTTTAAAATTAATTAATTAATTTAAGAAAAAAGAAAGAAAGAAAGTGGAAAGGCCATTTAGGTAAGAAGAGCCTGGCTAGGATCTTGGCTGGGGACAGGGGGCACACCTCAATTATCACTCCAGAAAGACACCATTCTTCAAGACTCACTACTATGTAAAGTTTTAAGTCTTTTGATTCCATGGCTCACCCACAACTAACATTCTCTATGCTCCATCAGAAACTACAAACATATCAGTCTTGTTGATTTCAAAGGCCAGCAACAGTCAGGACAAAAAAACCAACCAATTTCCAACTGTGCCTTAGCCATATGCCTGTTGGTTGAAAGGAAATCTCTGAAACACACGAGTCAATCTCAGTAACAGTGTCATCTGAGGGTGAAGAGGTTGGAGGACTCTGTACCCTCTGCAGTTGTCATGGTTGGCTTGCACCAAGATGTGTTTAATGTAGCTGTCACCAGAAAGTTTAATTCTTCGGGATAATATTTCTGATGAAGTAATAACATTCCTATTATTCATCATTTATGTGATTACAATACCAAAGTCAACTGGCAGTGTCTCCTTATTAGGTGTCTACAAGAGAGAACTCCAGGAAAATTAAATTCTCAAAAATGAGTCCACAATCATGTTTATCTGCCATTTAAAAAAAAAAATCCTTCCTTGCTATTATTACATAGTAAATAGAAAAGCAGAGTATTAGAGTTAGCAGGTAACCATATGACTCTCCTTATAAGCTGGCTTAAACAATTGTAATGACAGGGAAGCTCGAGGCACCCAGCTGGCTCAATCAGTAGAGCATGCAGCTCTTGATCTCAGGGTTGTGAGTTCAAGCCCCACAATGGGTGCTGAGATTACTTAAAAATAAAATCTTAAAAAAAAAAAAAGCAAAAGAAAAAAGACAGGGATGCTCATTACTTGACAAGTCCATCCCACTGCTAGACAACTTCAACTGTCAGAGAAACCACCTCCCAAAAATGGAGCAGAATTTTACTTCCCTATACCTTGTATTCACAGGCTTTAGAATGATAATCTCAAGCAATGCTAAAACCCACCTCTTCCTTCACCAAAGAGCCACACCATTTATCTGAAGGCCTGAATTAACAAATATGGAATCCACTCAATCCTTCGGTTTTTCATTTTACTTCTCATGTGACATGGTGTCCAAAATTTTGAGGGTGTCATTGTCCATACGTTAGCATGAAACCTAAAACTGAACGTAGATGTGGCCTGACCAATGTGGGTTTCCATGGGGAAATCACAGGCACTGATTAGACACTAGGCTTCTATGAATGCAGCATGAAAATTTGATGGTGGGGTTTTGTTTCCAGCTGCTTCATATTCTTGATATACATCATAGTTTCTAGTTTTGCTGTGTTCTATTTTACTACTAATGTTTTCTCCATCTAATCCTTTCCATTTTCCCATCCTAAAATTAATGTTAACTCAGTTTCTGAGCCAAAATACAACGCAAACTTGCATCTTTCATCCATGTCAAATTGCATCATATTGGTGTTAATTTTTCTGGCCTATTTATGTCATTCTGAATTATGACCTTTTATAATGTATTTACTGGTTCCACATGGAAATATAAACTATCTGTCTCAGTCTATTGAGGCGGCTATACCAAAAATACCATAAACAGGGTGATGTATACACATTTATTTCTCACAGTTCTGGAGGCTTGAGAAGTCCAAGATCATTGTGCTGGCAGATTCCCTATGTGGGGTCTCATAAGAGCACACTTCCTCAAAAACAGCCATGTTCCCACTGTAACCCCACATAGTAGAATGGGTGAGTTAATTCTCTGGTACCTCCTTTTTATTTTATTTTATTTTTATTTTTTTTAAAGATTTTATTCATTTATTTGACAGACAGAAATCACAAGTAGGTAGAGAGGCAGGCAGAGAGAGAGAGGAAGGGAAGCAGGCTCCCCACTGAACAGAGAGCCAGACGCGGGGCTCGATCCCAGGACCCCGGGATCATGACCTGGGCCAAAGGCAGAGGCTTAACCCACCGAGCCACCCAGGTGCCCCTGGTACCTCCTTTTTAAAGGCAATAATTCCATTCAGAAGGGCTTGCCACTCATACCTAATCACCTTCTAATCACCTCTCTAGGGTCTCACTTTGTAACACTATCACCTTGGAGGCTGGGATTTCAACATATGAATTTCAGGGGGACATAAACATTCAGACCTTAGCATCATTTTTCAAAACTTCAATTATTGAAAAATTCTAATGGGGACAGAGTTAGAATATCCGTTCCTCTGTAATAAACTTTTTAGTAATCATAAATGGTGGTTGCAGTGTTAGTATTTTTCTTCTAGCTCTCCTGTACATGTAAAATGAGATAAATCAAAGGAGTAAGCATGAGATATACTAATTCCATCATTCCTCATCTCCATGAGAACCAGGATTCTCAGGTAGAAAGAAGGAAATAATGTAATACAGAAAAGGTTAAATAAAAGCCCAGTAATCCTGAAATCCTAAATTTGAATTGAATATATTAAGATAAGTTCACAAGACCTTTTTTTATCTGGCACTATGTATATATAACCAGCCTTATTCACCGAAAAGGTCTAAAAACAATAATCTAATATCTGTGAGCATCCCTAGTACTTAGGTGACATTCCTAAAATGCAACTTCCTATTTAAAGAAGCCAGGGCTTTTTTGAAAAAACAGCTGATTCCAGGTCTCATGCAGAAAATGTACAAGATGGGGACACCTGGGTGGCTCGGTTGGTTAAGCATCTGCCTTCGGTGCAGGTCGTGATCCCAGGGTCCTGGTATCAAGCCCCACACTGGGCTCCCTGATCAGCAGGGAGCCTGTTTCTCCTTCTCCCTCTGCCTATAGCTTCCTCTACTTGTATGCACTCATGCTCGCTCTCTCTCTTTCTCTGTCAAATAAATGAATAAAATCTTTAAAAAATATGTACAAGATGAACATGGAATATCTTGTCATACCAGATAGCAAGAAAATCATCAAAGACTACTACGGTCATGTCAAAGAACTCAGCAAAAAACTGGAAGAGATTCTCATTGGTCAAAGATGGGACCATTTTAACTTTAGTAATAATAATTGTAATGGACTGAAACCCATCTGTTTAAACCCATAAATGTAGGGCACCTGGGTGGCACAGTCGATTGAGTACCCGATCTCGGGTTTGGCTCAGATTGTGATCTCATGGTTGTGAGATGGAGCCCAGGAAAGGCTCTATGCTCCGCACAGAGTCTGCTTAAGACTCTGCTTCCTCTCCTCCTGCTACCCCATGCTCTTTCACTCTTTCTCTAAAATAAATAAATCTCAAAAAAATAAAATATATCCATAAATTCATAATTATATTTTTAAAACTAATCCGTCATCTTTTGAGGATTACAGGGAAACTTGGTGACTAAAAGAAATATCTAGTATTTAAATGAATTATACTACTGGGTAACCAAATGGTAGATAGGGGGAGGCATCTCCTTACAAAAATGTTCCAGCTAACAACAACAACAAAAAAATATGTAATTACAACATGACTAGTTTATAGCTTCCAATAAACTAATGGAGCTAGGAACATAATATTAAAAAGGGGGGGGGCAAGCAGACATTTTATGCCTCCTGATGAAAGAACACAAATCATCTTCTAGACCGAATTCTGAATCTTCTGGATACAGCTACCAATTTCCAGGAATTATAAAGGACAGAGAAACTTGCTGAATTGCACTATGACTATGCAAGTATCAAAATCCAAAGTGAAGGAAACTATAGGTAAATAGGTCCTAGGTCTTTAACAAATAAATGTCAAGGAAACAAAGGGATAAAGGGAGAACCTGTATATCTAACAAAAAAACAACTTACAAGACTTATCAAGTTCTCTCTAAACATAGGGAAACATCAAATTATAGATTAAACTTAGATGATAAAATAATAAATAAATGCCAGTAAGTCATTATTATAAAGACAAGATAGTGTTTACTTTTGGAAGGAAGAAGGAAGGAATAAGATGAGATGGGAAAGGGGCACATATAGGAGCTTCTTGGCTGGGTGGCAAAGTTCTATTCTTGATATTAGTGGTAGTTACAGGCATTTTCATCACAGAATAATTTACTGAACAATAAATTTTTATATGTTTCTGTTATCTGTATTTTATCTTACAGTAAATTAGAAGTTAGAAGAGAAATTATTTTTAATTTTAAACAAAATGTCTGTCTTACTTTTTTCTTCCTTCTATCTCGTCTTTTCCACTTGACTTAGGATAAGACAGATGTTAAGAGTGGAAAATTGGTTTTTTCCCTTCGATTAAATATGGTAAACTACCTTGAAACAATGCATTCACATCATCTGAGTCCACTGCATACTTGGTTTATTGGCACTACAGCCTTCCTGAGCAGCTATGGGTGCTGGCTCTCAACAGCTTACAGACACCCCTTCTAAAGAAATTCTCCTTGGCTGAATGGGAGCCACCACCCTCAGAGGTTATGCTCAATGGCCAACCCCATGCCTCAGCACCTCCAGCCTTCAGGCAGCCAGTAGCCAAAAAGTGACTGATAATGAATACAAATAGCCCTACCACCTTCCCTTAGACCAATTCATGCTGGGGAGTCCCTAGAGGATGATGCTAAAGTAAGACTCTGGCTGAGACCACTTACCTGCTCAGCTCCTCCACCTACTGCCCAATCCTGTTCTCTTCAACCCCCTATTCCTGAGACAATGTCCTCAATACATCACTCCCAACTGTATTGCTGTCTTGGGCTTTGCTTCTAGAAAACCAACTAAAGGGGTACCTGGGCAGCTCAATCAGTTAAGCATCTGACTTCGGCACAAGTCATGCATGATCTCAGGGTCCTGGGAGCCCTGCATTGGGCTCCCCGCTCAGCAGGCTTTCTTCTTATCCCTCTCCCTCTCCCTCTGCCTCTCCCCAGACTCATGCTCTCTCTCTCTCTCAAATAAAAAAAAGCTAGAAAGAAAGAAAGAAAACCAACTTAAGACTTGAAAAGGAAAAGTTATTTTTGCAGTAATGAAAGTGACTTCAGTATAAGAGAAGTGAATTACTGATAGGTATGAGAGGTCTCCATAAATCATCATGAATAAACATTTTGTCATTCTAGAAACACTAAATGCCACCAGCATGTCCAAACATCTTTCATTACTTAAGTGGATGAGCCACTAACTCCATCATAAGACTCTCTAATAACTTATTTCTAATATCAACTCCACAAGAAAGACAGAAAGCAAAAGGTCCTAATTTCTCTTGCTAGTTGATTACCAGAGCCTTCTATTAAACAGCATCTTAAGAATCATCCAGGTTATCCAAATGGAAAGATCAAGTTGACTTTTCACTGTATCTCCAGATTCATCAAGTCTCCAAGTCTTCCTAAGTTTTAAGCACTATCTGGAGTGTCCAATTTTAGATGAAAAGAATTGGTAAGGGCTGATTAAGTGAAACAAACAAAGTCCTGACAACATAGAGTAACTGGAGGAACACCCAGAGCCTCTGAAGTTCCCCTCTGACATTGTGCCAAACATTCTTTGACACAGTGTGACAGTATGACAACTTTAATCAACACATTGAACATATGCATTTATTATCAATGTATCAAAAAGGCATGGAAGTGAGGTAGAAACAAGCACCTCTTTCCGTTCACTTCCCTTTCAGGGATCTAATTAACACTTGGTGTTGACAATGGGTTCCAGAGAAGAACCTCCATGAAGGTGACACTGAGATGGTCTCTGGGCACAAGGTTCACCCTAAACTACCAAAGGACTCAATAAAAGCCTATAGCACATCTATCATTACCTAACAACATGCACCCCTTCCTTTCAATCAGTATTGGGAGGCAAACTGTACGCTAAGGAAGACCAGCAAATCCTATGCAAAATTATTTTGGAGTATATTTTACAAGAAAGTTTGCTTTACATCCATTAATACATTCTAGGTTCATAACACCAGATGAATAATCTAAATCACACTGAAGGCTCAGATGGTCATTTACCTATTCTCCTTCCTTCAAGAAGAATAGTACCTAAGTCATCACAGGACAATCTATATTGGTACTTTGATTTAACAGGCTATAAATCAGTTCAGACTGCCTCTAATTCTCTACATCTTTCCATCACACAAATAAATACAGTTTCTAAATTACAGTACCCGATGTGAAAATGAAAGAGTGTTAACCCAATAGCAGTGGGAAAAGATTTCCATTTTATGACCACACCATGCTGACTGCCCCAAAATCAGACAAAAATTCATACCAGTACTAAGAGCAAATTCCCCTTTTGTGAATAAAAAAGAAGTTGTTTTGCATTTATATCAGCACAATGAAAACTTCAATAGGAGAAATTTTGGTGTAAAAAATTGACAATTTCAATTGCATTTTTTAAAACAATTGAAGAACTTAAACTCTAAATACTTTTAGTCATCTGAGCTAAATCCCTGATGTATTAACTGGGCAGACATCTGGAGAAGTGATGTCAGCAACACAGCAGACTAAGACACTCTAAGCCCTCATTCACCTGCAGGAAAACACACACACACACACACACACACACACATACACATAACTTCAGACCAGCTACATTAATTTTAGAGTTGTAGAAAACAAAAGTCTACAGCAACCAAGCAAAGGACCAAACAAGAAGCTATATTCAAAATAATGGGAAATTTCCTCACACTCTTATTCACCCATGTCCCAACCCCCTCCCAGCTTGATGTGGCCTTTATCTGGAAGGGGTGGCAGTCCAGTTCCCAATTTCCTCTCTTGAAACAGAGGGAGCAGAGCAGACCTATTTTACAAAATGTCAACCTTTCTGGGGACTGCATAAGAGATTGGTTTTTGTGTCACCTAACTCAGAGCTCAGACAACAAAAAAGCAACACAGCTTGGATCTAAGGCTAGAAAAATTCTAGGAAAGAGAAAGCTGCAATAAAACCTGGAGGAAGACTATAAGACACACAGATGCATGTGGGAAGAGATTTACAGAAGCATACAATAGAAAATGAAAGGCCAAGAGAAGAAATCGAAGTGAGAATCATAGGGAATTAAGACACTGAAAAGCAGCCATGTATACAGGAAAATCAAGAAAGCACACACACAGGCTGAAGCAAGACACATATCCAGAAAAGGCCACCTTACTTCTCCAGATGTTTGTCCAGTTAATACATCAGTGAATTGAAAAATTCCCTAGAGGGGTTTTTTTTTTTTAAATATTTTATTTATTTATTTGACAGAGAGAAATCACAAGTAGGCAGAGAGGCAAGCAGAGAGAGAGGAGGAAGCAGGCTCCCCGCTGAGTGGAAAGCCCGATGTGGGGCTTGAACCCAGGACCTGGGATCATGACCTGAGCCGAAGGCAGTGGCTTAACCTACTGAGCCACCCAGGCACCCCTCCCTAGAGGGGTTTAATAGCAAACTTCAACAGGTTGAAGAAAGAATCAGATAACCTGAACACAGGTCATTTGAAATTATCAAGTCTGAGAAGGAGAAAACATTGAAGAAAAGTGAACAGAGCCTAAAGAACTTATATGTCACTAACAAGTGGACCAAAATTTGCATTATGTGAGTCCCAGAGGGTAAGAAAAGGATGGACAGATATTATTTGAAGAAATAATAGACAAAAATTTCCCAAATTTGAGAAAAAAAAAATCACATATCTACAACTCCAAGTAGGCAACAAACTCCACAAATAGGATAAACACAAAGACACTCACACCAAGACACGATATCATCAAACCACTGAAAATCAGAGAAAGAATCATGAAAGCAGCAAGAAGAAAGCAACCTATGACATAAAACAGATCCTCAATAGGATTACCAGGGGATTTCTCGGTAGCAACCTAGCAGGCCAAAACACAGTGCAATGATAAATTTAAAACGATAAAAGGGGGGAAAAATGCATCAACTAAAAATTCTGTATTTGGCAAACTGCCTTACTTAAAAATGAGAGGGAGGGGCACCTGGGAGGCTCAGTCAGTTAACATCTGACTCTTGATTTTGGCTCAGGTCATGATCTCAGGGTCCTGGGATCAAGGTCCTTGTTGGGCTCTGGCTTAGTACAGAGTCTGCTTGAAATTCTCTCTCCCTCCCTCTCCTTCTGCCCCACCCCTCATGTTTGCTCTCTCTCTCTCTCAAATGGATAAATAAATCTTAAAAACAAAAAAAGAATTGAAGAGAGAAATTAGATAGGTCTACAATAATAGGAGATTTCCCTACCGCAACTTCAATAATGAATACAAAGAAGACCAATAAGGAAACAGATGGCTCAAAACTACAACCAACTGTACCATAGCAGACATATACAAAATACTCCATACAACAACATCAGAATAAACTTTTTACAAGTGCACATGGAATATTCTTCATGACAGAATATTTGATAGAATCACAGAACAAGTCAGTGAGTTTTTAAAGACTGAAATACAAAATATCTTTTCAACTATAATGGAAAAAAAACAAACAAACAACTAGAAATCAATCCCAGAAAGAAAAGTCAAAGATTCACAAACTTGAGAGACCTAAATAATATGCTATTGTTTGGGTCAAAGAAAAATATCATAAGAGAAACTAGACAATATCTTGAGACAAATGAAAATAAAACATAACATACCAAAACATAAAATGCAGCAAAACAATGCCAAAAGGGAAATTTATAGTTATACCACTTATATTTAAAAACATCTAAATTCATCAACCTAACCTTATACCTTAAGGAACAAAAAAAATAAAATAAAATAAACTCAAAGCTAGAAGGACAAAAATAATAAAGGTAAGAAGTAAATGAAAAAGAAAATGGAAAAACATTAGAGAAAAATTTAAAAAACCAAGCAAGGACTTGTTGAAAACAATCAAATTATCACACCTTTTATTTGGACTACCCAAGAAAAAGAAGAAAAGATTCAAAATACCAAAATCAAAAGTAAACGTGGAAACATTACTACCAGTTTGACAGAAATAAAAAGGGTTATAAGAGAGGATTATATGCCACATTTGGGACACCTAGATGGCACCCAATTGGACACCAAATGGACAAACTCCTAGAAATACATAACCCATAAAGACAGAATTACAAAAACGCAGGATATCTGAAAAGACCTATAAAAAGTAAGGAGTCAGTAATCAAAAACCTCCATTAAAAAAAGCCCAGGACCAGATGTCTTCACTGATGAATTCTACCAAACATTTAAAGAATTAACACCAATCCCTCTCACACTGGTGAGAAGATAAGGGAACACTTCCTAATTACTTCTATGAGACCAATTTTACTAATACCAAAGCATACAAAAATACTCTAAGAAAAAAATATCCCTTATAAACATTGACGCAAAAACCCTCAATAAAATACCAGCAAACCAAATTCAACAGCATATTAAAAGGATTATACAGGGGGCACCTGGGTGGCTCAGTGGGTTAAAGCCTCTGCCTTCAGCTCAGGTCATGATCTCAGGGTCCTGGGATCGAGCCCCGCATCGGGCTCTCTGCTCAGCAGGGAGCCTGCTTCCTCCTCTCTCTCTGCCTGCCTCTCTGCCTACTTGCGATCTCTGTCTGTCAAATAAATAAATAAAATCTTAAAAAAAAAAAAGGATTATACAGCATGATGAAGTAAGATTTATTCTTTGAATGCAAGGATTGTTTGCATTATCAATAAAAATTATATCAATGTAATACATTACATTAATAAAATGAAGGGGAAAAATCACATGATCATCTCAATTGATAAAGAGAAAAAATGACAAAAGTCAACATTGTTCGTGAAAAAATACTCAACAAACTAGGAACAGAAAGAAATACTGCAACATTACAGAGCTCCATTTATGAAAAACTCACAGCTAATATCATACTCAAAGGTGAAAGACCGAAAGCTTTTCCTCTAATACCGGAAATAAGACAAAGATGCCTACTCTATTTAATATAGTACTGGAAATCCCAGCCAGAGCAATTTGGCAGGGGGAAAAAAAAATACAGGGCATCCAAACTGAAAAAAGAAGAAGTAAAATTATCTGTTCACAAAGGACATGCTCTTATACAAAGCAAATCCTGAAGATTTCACACAAACAAAAAATTTAAAACCAATCACACTAATAAGTGAATATAGTTACGGTGCAGGACACAAAATCATGTAAAATTCAATTGCATATCTATATGCACATTATCTACGTACACTAAGAATGAACAATACAAAAAGGAAATTAACAAAACAATTCCACTTAAAATAGCAACTAAAAGAATAAATAAAATACTTAGAAATAAACTTAAGTAAAAAGAAGATTTGTACACTGAAAACTAAAAAATATTGCTGAAATTAACAAAGATACCAATAAATGGAAAGACATCTCATGTTCATAAATTAGAGGACAATTGTCAATACTATCCAAAGTCACTCTTTACATTCAATGCGATCCTTATCAAAATCTCAGTTGTGGGGCACCTGGGTGGCTCAAGTCAGTTAAGTGTCTACCTTCAGCTCAGGTCATGAACCTGCAGGCCTGGGATCCAGCCCCACATTGGGCTCCCTGCTCAGCGGGGAGTCTGCTTCTCCCTCTCCTTCTGCTCCTTCCCTTGCTTGTGCTCTCTCTCTCTGTCAAATAAAATCTTTAGGAAAAAATCTCAATTGTGTTTTTTGCGGAAATAGCAAATCTATTCTAAAATTCATATAAAATATCAAAGGACCCCAAAAAGCCAAAAGAATCTTAGAAAGGAAGAACTGAGTTGGAGTTCTCAACTTCCTAATTGCAAAACTTGCTACAAAGCTACAATAATTAAAAAAGTGTAGTACTGGCATAAAGACATATAGTCCAATGGGACAGAGATCCCAGACCATTCTATTGGTACAGGACTCAAGTGGAAAAATGAAATAACCATATGCAAAAGATGAAGTTGGACCCTTACTTAACACCATGAGTAAAATTTAACTTAAAGTGCCTGCCTGGCTAAGTCGGAAGAGCACATAACTCTTGATCTTGGGGTCATGAGCTCAAGCCTCACGGTGGGGGGGTGGAGATTACTTAAATAGGTAACACTTTAAAAATTTTATAAAATAAATAAAAATTAAAAAACAAAATATAACTCAAAATGAATCAATCTAAACATAAGGAACTGAAAATATAAAACTCTTAGAAGAAAACATAGAAGAAAAGTTTTACATGACATTAGATGGTAACGATTTAGATAACACACCAAAAATTCAGGCAACAAAAGAATAAATAGATAAATTGGACTCATCAAAATTAAAAACTTGCACACCAAAGAAAACTTAAATCAAAAGACTGAAGAGAAAATTCACAGAATTGGAAAAACATTTCAAATAATGTTTCTGATAAGGTTGATGTCCGAAATATAAATACCCACAACCCAAAAACAAACAAAAGCAAGCAAACTGATTAAAATACAGGCAAAGGACTTGAACAGATGTTTCTCCAAAGATACACAAATGGCCAATAAGCACATGAAAAGATGTTCAACATCATAAAGCATTAGGAAAATGCGAATCAAAACACAATGAGAGACCACTTCACACCCAAGAGATTGGTTATTATCAAGAGAAAAGAAAAAATAAATAAAACAAAATAACAAGTGTTGATAAGGGCATGGAGAAACAGAAACCCTTGTACATTGTTGGTGGGAATGAATAATGGTACAGCTGCTGTGGAAAACACTACCGAAGTTCCTCAAAATATGAAACAGAGAACTACAATACGGTCAAGAAATTCAACTTCTGGGTATATAACCCAGAAGCACTGAAAGCAGAATTTGAACAGATAATGTGTATACCAATGTTCCCAAAAGCATTATTCATAGTAACCAAAATGAAACAACGCAAATGTCTTTCAAAAGATGAACAGATAAAATGTGGTATATACACACAATTGACTATTACTCAGCCTTGAAGAGGAAGGAAGGTCTGACATTTGATACAACATGGATGAACCTGGAAGACAATATGCTAAATAAAATAAGCCAAACACAAGAAGACATATACTTTGCTTCCACCAAAAGCACAGAAATTCATAGGAACCAAGTAGAATGGCAGTTGCCAGGAGGCTGGGGGCATGGGAAACAGTGACTCAGTGTTGAATGGAAACACAGTTTCTGTTTGGGAAGAAGAAATAGTTTTGGTGGTATTGGTTGCACAACACTGTAAAAGTACTTAATGTCATGGAGCTATACAATTAAAAAATGGTTAAAACAGGTGCATGGCTGGCTCAGTGGGTGGAGCTTGTAATCTTGGGGTCATGAGTTCTAGCCCCACACTGGGTGCAGAGATTACTTAAAAAAAAAACAAAAAACAAAAAACTTAAAAAAAATAGTTAAGAGGCGCCTGAGTGGCTCAGTTAAATAAGCATCCTGCCTTCGGCTCCAGTCATGATGCTGGAGTCCGGGGATGGAGCCCTGTATCAGGCTCCCTGCTCAGTGAGGAGTCTGCTTCTCCCTCTCCCTCTGCTCCTCCCCCAACTCATGCTTCCTCTCTCTCTCTCTCTTGCTCACTTTCTCTCTCGCTCACTCTCTCTCTCAAATAAATAAATAAAATCTTTTTATTTAAAGTTAAAATGGTAATTTTTGTTATACATATTTAACCACAATATTAAAGTGTTAACAAAAGATACATTGAAAATGGCTACTTCTAGGAAGTGAGACTGGGGAATTTTTATTTCCTTTTTAAATTATTTATTATCTCTATTTTCAATATGTTTTCATAATCTCTTATTACCATCTTAATAATAAAACCTTTTTGTTTTATTATTTTTTAAAAAAACAAATATCAGCATTTTATTTTGGTACTGTACCTATTCTGGCTATATATAATTTTATTATGTTTTTAATCTAACTTTTTCTTTACATTTGAAAACAGTAACAAGTTTAAGAAACAGATAGATATATAAAAGGATGAGAAATGAGGGGTACGTGGATGGCTTAGTCAGTTGAGCATTTCACTCTTGGTTTTGGCTCAGGTCATGATCTCAGAGTTGTAAGATTGAGCCCCACATCAGGTTTCCTGCTCAGCAGGGAAGGGAGTCTACTTGTGATTCTCTCCCTTTCCCTCTGCCCCTCTCCACCTCAAATATATATGTATTTGAGAGAGAGGTCGAGAGAGCAGAGGCAGGGGGAGAGGCAGAGGGAGAGGGAGAAGCAGGCTCCCAGATGATCTGGGAGTCAGACATGGGGCTTGATCCCAAGACCTGGAGACCATGACCCAAGCCCAAGGCAGATGCTTAACCATCTGAGCTACCCAGGCACCCCAAATAAATAAATCTTTAAAAACATAAAATGATAGGTTCGCCATGTAACATTAATTTTGGAAGAGCCATTAATTTAATCAGTGAATGTTACTCTTAAGTTGCAATGCAAAGTAGTCCTTGAAATATGGAAAACGGGACACCTGGGTGGCTCAGTCAGTTAAGGGTCTGCCTTTAGCTCACATCACGATCCCAGCATCCTGGGATCGAGTCCCACATCAGGCTCCTTGCTCAGTGGGGAGCCTGCTTCTCCCTCTACCTTCTCTGCCTGCCGTTCCCCCTGCTTGTGCTCTTTCTCTAGGACAAATAAATAAATAAATATTTTTAAAAAAGAAACAGGGAAAACAAAACTATCAAATGCCTCTGCCTTTCCTACCAAAATATGCTGCTATGTCACAGTTACTATAAATTAAGCATAAACAATATTTTTAACTATTTTATGTATTCTTCAGAAAGAATGTATCTTTTCCCTCATTCAACCCCAAAGTGGGCTAAAAATAAAGCCCCTTGGACTCACCATTGTCCTCTTCAGAGGAAACAAAGTCAATGAAAAGCATCATCTCAAAACACCATCATCCCTGTCTACTCTCCACCCTAAATCTCCCACAAATCTACCCACCTAATAACAAAAAAGCACACAAGCCAGAAATTGTTTATAGGAGCCATATGGACAAACAATTAAATCTGATCCTAAGATGTTCTTAAGTATTAGCAATGAAGCCATATATATATATTTACATACACACGCACACACACAGAAGCATACACACATACAGATTAACAACCATCAATGACCTCTAAAAACTGTCTTCTTCACAGAAATGTAAAGACAGAGAACATGGCAGTTCAGTTCTATTTTCACCAGAACCTTATCTTGGCAAAGTAAACATATGTGTGAGAGTAACCTTTACACCCTCAGAAACATTCACAAACAAATCCACCAATGCTGTATTCAAGAAGGGCACAGCAGTGTTCAGGGCTGAGGATTCTGTTAGAGTCAACAGCAGTAGTTACTGTTCTTAAATCTCTCTGCTTGAGAACCTCGACCACTCTTAATTTGTGAAACAAGAAAAGATGAAAAAAGAAATGTGATTTTACCCACTCATCCCTCACCTCCATAAAACATCTGACTAGAGGACCCCTTAACAAAACAAAGGGAGAGCACATAGTATATTAGTGAGTTTACTTCTACAAAGGAAAAATCGAGGGAGAATAGAAAGGAAGAATGATCGGTGATTAAAAAAAAAAAAAAAGCATCACTGTGTTCAGAGAAGTTGCAAGAAAGACAGTGGATGAAAACAGAGCCTTGTCTATCTCTGGTCTCCTGTTTGAGCCACAGAAGATGGAAAAAATGGAAGAAGGGAGGGAGAAAATGTGAAGCTGTAGAAGATCATGTAGTTCTTAATGTTCCAGTAAATTAAAGTCCAAAAATTTTCCAAGACCATTATTTGCTACTTAGATGCAGCTACCTCTGTGACAAAAATCTAAAGAGACTAAGGTTTCTTTGACCATATATCCATTCTGCTGTGACTATATTTTCCCATCCTGAAGAAACACCAGGGTATAGTGACAGAGCATAATCTTTTAAATTTGATTTTGAATCCTCACTCTGCCTTTTGCTGGGTGACAATTTTCAAGTTACTTAACTTTCACGAAACTATTTTTCTTATCCATAATAATGGAAATAGCAGAATTTTCTCCTTCTCTGGATAGTAAACAAACACAAAAAGACAATGAATTAAATGGAATTTCCAAACAGCATTTTCAATGCAACGAGGAGACAGGTGCAATTTAAAGACTTCAAAATATCTGTAACATCTGCCCCAAGCAGGTTAGATTGGGCAGAAAGTAAACAGAGGGAGGTAAAGGAAAGAAGCACAGAGAATTAAACAGACTCAGTGTTAGAAGATCCCAAAGACCACAAGCAAAAACATACTTGAAGGTGAAGAGCACATCTTGAAGAAGATAAGCTATAGCCCACGTTCGCAACAATGGGTGCAAAAAATGATATGAGCAAGGCAGTAGCAGAAGCTCTCCAGGACTTCAGGTTCAAAAAAATCAAAAGAGATGAGGCTATTCAAAAAAATCTCACAGCTTAAAAAAAAAAAAAAAAAAAAAAAATCTCATGCATGAGTCATATTTGCTGGAAACAGCCCTATCTACGATGCAGCAGAGATGGAGGGAGGCTCTGGACTATGAAGTCTGAAAAGCTACCCTAAAAGCTTTCCCATACCACAATACCTCTTGAAAAAACTTGGACTCAGAAAATCCAGTAGACTCAATGATGAATAGTTTAAAAAAAAAAAAAAAACTGGAGAAGCAATAAAAAAGATATTCTATTGAAAAACTGTAAAACCATAAAACTTACCATGAGCCAAAGAACACTTCCTAGAATGTTGCCACAAATCAGATGAAAATTGCGACCAAATAGTTTCCATAAATTTTCAAAACTTAACAAGGTAATCACCTCTATGAAGACAAGGGAAATTAAAAAAAAAAAAAGACTACAAGGTACAAATGTAAAAAATTCAAGATAGATACGGTAAGAATCAAGAGGAGGGAAATAAAATATGAGCTGGCAGAAATCACAAAAGAAATTTTAGAGGAAGAAAAAAATAGAAATGAAAATGAGGGGCACCTGGGTGGCTCAGTGGGTTAAAGCCTTTGCCTTCAGCTCAGGTCATGATCTCAGGGTCCTGAGATGGAGCCCCATATCGGGCTCTCTGCTCAGCAGGAAGCCTGCTTCTTCCTTTCTCTCTGCCTGCCTCTCTGCCTACTTGTGCTCTCTGTCTGTCAAATAAATAAATAAAATCTTTTTTTAAAAAAGGTTGCAAAATGGTAATATTCTATTTTTCCGCAGGGAGCCTGCTTCCTCCTCTCTCTCTCTCTCTCTGCCTGCCTCTCTGCCTACTTGTGATCTCTGTCTGTCAAATAAATAAATAAAATCTTAAAAAAAAAAAAAAGAAATGAAAATGAATTTGAAATAAGCAGAAAAAAGGAAAAGATATCACAGAAAATAAAGGAAGGAACGGAGAATAGGATTTTAAAAGCCAAAAAACAAAACTGGACTCATTGACACAAGTACTTGCTATCAATTAAGAGCTAAACTTTGTCCTACAATAATCTCACATGGTGGAGGTGAGAATTCATGGGTTGATACAACTGTTTATAGAAGTGGTTCAATCACCATCTTTATTGTTACTATCAGCATATTTACAGCATCATTTATTTAGAAGACAACACAATAGCCAATCAAAAGTTCAGGGAGATAAAGATCTACATTGGAGTCCTCAGCCCACAGATAAGAGTCAAACAGAAAAGCAATGGGCCCACAACAAGATACTAACTTTTAAGGTAGAAAGAAGGATCCCTAATAAAGGCAGAATAAGAGATCAAAGAAGTAGTTTACTAATGACAGTACTAATGATGCCCATGATGATGGTAAGAATACAGTGTTTGCTATATTATTACTACTGAAGCATTTGCTATGTATGATAAGCATTTTAATATATCCTCACATATAACCTCTTGAGGAATATAGTGCTATCCCCATTTTATAGATGAGGATATCGAGGTTTGTTCCAAACCACATGGAAGTTTCAAGATGACTGAGGGCAGAGCTGAATGCAACAAAGAAGTCCAGTAGAACAGGCCTTAAAAGTATACAACATGATCTGCCAACATGAAGGTCACCATGAAAGCAATTTCAGTGAAATGCAGAGGACAATGCTAAACTGCAAGCAACTAAGAAGTGAACAGGACAAGAAGAAATAAAGACAACGCTAAACACCTCATTAACGAAGGTGAACTACAAACAGAAGGACAAACTGGCCAGCAGGATAGGGGAAGATTCTGTGCTGGTTATAGATTCCAGGTCTGGGTTTCCACTGTGTTAAGGTGGGCTGGGTGGAGTTTTGACTAGAGCATTTCATGGGCTTACTGCACTCTCCAGATCTGCCCTCTCAGTCTTTTCTCAGTACTCTTTGCTCTCCCATTGACCTCCCACAGATACCCACACCTGTGACTTCAAATCTCACTTTACACGATTGGGACTCAAGGTTACAGACCTTTGGCTATGGTTCCATGTCAGCCTTTCCAGTGGCCTAGAAAGACACATCCACATGGATGTCCCACCTTCTTCTCAAAATCAAAATGCTCAAAACCGAAGCCACCATCTAAACCCACGAGTCTGCTCCTTCTCCCTTTTCCCCATTTCTGTCACTCTTCTTTATATATAGTAGGTGCTCAATAAATATTGAGTAAGTCATTTCTGAACCTTGCTGCCTCAAAAATACATTATGCTCAATGTGGTTAATGAAGCTAAAGGCATACAATTCTTTTTCAAGACTTGGTATGCTAACTCTGACATCTTTTTGAAGATTACATCATTACTTGACCTTAATTATTTTCTTGTTTTAATTAGTATTTAATTAATTAAAAAATTAATAAGGTTAATAAGGGTTACTAGGTGGCTGAGTTGATTAAGCATCCAACTCTTGGCTTCCACTCAGGTCATGATCTCACATGGGTTGTGAGATCAAGACCATGGTGGAGTCCATGCTCAGTGAGAGTCGGCTCAAAGATTCTCTCTCTCTGCCTCTCCCCCAACTCACACACACACACACACACACACACACACACACACACTCTCTAAAATAAATAAATAACTCTTTTTAAAAAATCAAGAGGTTAATAAAATATTCCAAAGTAGTCACTGGAAACCCTATGCCCTATATACATTTAACATCATTCCCAAGAAATCTGACCCCATATGCTCAATATTTACATCTTATCAGAAACAAAAGTCTCTTTTTTCTTGATACACAATCAAGAAAGAATTCCAATCATACAACTAAAATAGAATCAAGTATTCATCTCAGTATATCCATCAAAGTATAAATGCTACAATTTACAGTAGTATAATACATTATCAGAACTTTCTGCTTACGGTGATATATTAAGATATTTTCATGAAATTTATTTGAACACCCCCAGAAAGCTTAAGTGGTAAAAGCACTTCACTATTTTTTACTTCTCCAAGCTAAAAATAAGGAAAGGCCTGGAATTCAGACCCTTTAAAATGCATATATACAAATCATCCACAACAAAACCAACGAGAAAAATTGAGATGAGGGTAACTGAACAAAACTGGTACAACAAAGAAGCTGTTTCAGTTTTGTTTTGTTTTTTTTTTAGATCTTATTTATTTATTTGACAGAGAGACAGAGTGACAGAGGGAACACAAGCAGGAGGAGTGGGAGAGGGAGAAACAGGCTTCCCACTGAGCAGGGAGCCCGATGCAGGGCTCAGTCGCAGGACCCTGGGATCATAACCTGAGCTGAAGGCAGACGCTTAAGGACTGAGCCACCCAGGTACCCCAAGAAGGTGTTTCCATACTAAGGCATACTTTTGCCTGAAGCAAAAGGATACCAGCAATACTGATTCTGTGTTTATTTAAAATTTTAATATCTTGTTCACCATGGACTTTGGTCCTAATTTTGATTTTTCAAAGTATTCTTTATTACTGATAATAAATTTTTTTTTTTTTAAGATTTTATTTATTTGCCAGAGAGGGAGGAGAGCGAGCGAGCACAGGCAGACAGAATGGCAGGCAGAGGCAGAGGGAGAAGCAGGCTCCCCGCCAAGCAAGGAGCCCGATGTGGGACTCGATCCCAGGACGCTGGGATCATGACCTGAGCCGAAGGCAGCTGCTTAACCAACTGAGCCACCCAGGCGTCCCTGATAATAAATTTTTGGTACCTCCTTAAGTTGGTACCTGACTCTAGCCCTGGCCCCGTGATACATGACTTAAGGAGGGAGAAAACAAAAGAGCAAAGAGCACTAACATATTTACTCTGTTTCCTGCTTAGCACACAAAAATGATCAAGCTCTACAGTCCTTGCACCCCTGAATTAAATTGCCATTTAAAAATATCCATTCCTCTCCTGATTGCTATTCCTGCCATTTTACACAGCCCAAGTAAGTTCTCACTTCTAGGAGCTTATGATAAAAAAGGAACGTCCCTGATGAAACCAAACACACAAAGAACATGTAGTTAGAAAAATAAAAATACACAGATATGTATTTCTTAAAAGAACATTTTCTAAAGAACAAACTATTTTCTGAGGAGTCTGAAAGAAAGCCGCTCTCTTTCAACTACTCCTGTTCCCAACTGCTTCCCCCGCTAACCAAGCTTCACAAAAGTAGAAATCCAGAACCGCTGCTGCTGGTTTCATAACTGTCTGGGAAAAAAAGGAAAACTTTGAGTCGAACTCTTTATGTGACACAAATTTCCATTATCCAAAATTGGAAAGGTATAATGTTGAATACAAAAAGGGGAGAGAGCCATATTTAAAAGCAGATTTGAAATAAATACCTGTTGTTTAAAAAAAAAAAAAAAAGAAATCAAGAAGGAAAATACAATTTTTCACAGAAAGTAATTGTCAAATTATGGAAGTGTGTGGTAATACAGCACAGAAGCTGACTGGATCCCTTGATTTTCTACTTAGGATTAAGTTTTCTATGCTGTGAATTAATATTTTATGCGTTAACTAAAGGGAACAAGCAGAGGTTTTTTTTTTTTTTTTAAGTTCTAAATATAACTATACTGCCTTTCACTGCTTTCTTCACAAATAAAGATTTTAAGATTTTGTGTTTATTCTTAATACATTATTTTTGGAAGAAAAGTCACCACTATAATTATCCAAATCTGACAGCTGTAAAACTGTATGGAAAGGACTAGAAAACAGAAGACACAAAGAAACTAATTCAGAGCTATATAAACAACCAATTAAAATTTGAGGGAGATTAATAGAGTTCAAAAGAGAATAATTAAATAGCCACTAAAAGCCAAACAAACTACAACTTTCAAAAATCATGCACAGAAACAGGTTTTGAAAATGTCTGCTACTACATCTGAGATCACAGAGTAGTAACTTTCAGAAGGAAGCTAAAGAGAGAACCAAATAATGAACAGATTTCTGTGGTGAGAAGCAGTTCCTAAGCATGCAGACTCAGAGGTACAGGGGTAGCAAATAAACCTGTTGTTTAATGAACTGCCTGTCTGCTAAGCCAGATAACGAATGGGAAGCTAAATCTCTCAGAACCCTAAAGGATGCTCAGGATGAAAATTAACTAGCTTCTGCTTGCTGATTTTATAAACATGGAGGGAGAGCAAGGGATAAAAGACTGATTTGAAAAGAAGTTATGAAATCAAATATCTCAAATTATGCTCACTTAACAGAGCTCATTTTAGCTCACTAAAATACTGTGCTTACTCACTACCTCCAATTTACTTTTCCCTGATTTTACTAGAAATCATTTCATCCACAGTCACAGGAAAGGCTTCACAGTTCCAGTAACAGAGAAGGGCCACATCCTAAAGGATCCCATACAGGACCGAACTCAAAACCCTTTTTGTTGGGGCTATGCAATGCTGGGCTATACACTTGGATATGGTCCACCTGATGCTGTGGGCATTTATAATATGTCAAAGGAAATACTAAAGTCAAGAAACATCTTCGGGGGGGCGCCTGGGTGGCTCAGTGGGTTAAGCCGCTGCCTTCGGCTCAGGTCATGATCCCAGGTCCTGGGTTCAAGCCCCACATCGGGCTTTCTGCTCAGCAGGGAGCCTGCTTCCTCCTCTCTCTCTGCCTGCCTCTCTGCTTACTTGTGATTTCTCTCTGTCAAATAAATAAATAAAAAATCTTTAAAAAAAAAAAAAAAGAAACATCTTCGGGGGCTCCTGGGTGGCTCAGTGGGTTAAAGCCTCTGCCTTCGGCTCAGGTCATGATCCCAGGGTCCTGGGATGGAGCCCTGCATCGGGCTCTCTGCTCAGCGGAGAGCCTGCTTCCTCCACTCTCTCTCTCTGCCTGCCTCTCTGTCTACTTGTGATCTCTGTCTGTCCAATAAATAAATAAAATCTAAAAAAAAGAAACATCTTCAAACTCCAAATTACACTGGTCTCCCCCTGGCTTACCACTCCATGCCATGTTACCAACTGGCAGCAGTATTCCCTTAAGCCTTCGCCTAGTCGATCAGATGAGAATTACAAAAACGGATTTTTCATCTCCATATAAAGAAAAGATTTCCAAACTTAGAAGTGTCCAGAAATAGGATTATGTTCCCTATTAAGGTGGTGAATTCTCTGATGCTAGAAGAGATCAAGCACTGTCACGGTAACCCCTTGTCAGAGGGAATTTGTTCAACCAAAGGAAACTAACTGCACCAAGAGACTCAGGAGTACTGGTCCTGCTGCAATCCTGGAATGAAAGCAACTGATTCCCATGAGGTATTTTAAAAAAAATAAAATAAAATAAAATTTTAAAAAACGGCCTCTTCCCTAAGCCAGAGTATGCATTTTAAATGTTTTTGTTTAAAAGGCTCCCTCTAGGTTAGATGTAACATAAAAATAAAAATAAAGTAGAAGCAACTGGATTATGGTTTTTTTAAGATTTTATTTATTTGACAGAGAGAGATCACAAGCAGGCAGAGAGGCAGGCAGAGAGAGAGGGAAGCAGACTCCCCGCTGAGCAGAGAGCCCGATATAGGATCCTGAGATCATGACCTGAGTGGAAGGCAGAAGCCCAACCCACTGAGCCACCCAGGTGCCCCAACAACTGAATTTTGTTAACACAAAACTTTGTAACACAGTCAGCCTAATTAGATTAATACAACCTTGGAAACAGAATGGGCAGACAGAAATGCAGCTAAGAGACTTGAAAAGGAAAGCCACAAAAGAATTTCTAATGTGATATGCAATAAAGTTCATTGTCTCATCGGAGACTGGGGACCTCAGGCACCATCAGAAGTAACTAGGGTTTTATAGCCATGCGGGTTCCACTGTCCCCGAGTCAAAACAAAAAGGTTTTAATGGCATATGAATCAGCCCATTTGGCTTGGTTTTGGTTTTCACCCCTTCTTACCTTTGGAAATATAGATCAAGAATTCTTTTACTTACAAAATTATTATTTAAAATAATGATAATAATTCAACATAGTGAACCGGAGTAATGCCTCCTGACCTAAGCATTAAATCTTACCAGTTTTAGAGCCAGAAGGCAATCAATGCCCTAAAATGCACACATCTAGATGTCACTTCATTCACGGCTACCAAAATTTCAGTCACTTGAGTGCCCTCTTCTGTTTTTGCCACAGCTACAGACCAACTGTAGCAGTAAAGCTCCCACTGTCATACAGTGCCATTTTAAATTCAGATGAAGAAAAAAAAGAAGAAGAAGAAGAAATGTTAGCCTACAGATGGGCATTTATTCTAATTTCTGAGGACACACTTGAGATCCACCATTAATTTAAGCTCCATGCTGCCAAGAGAACAGAGATGACCACGGTCAGGAGGGGAAGCAGCTTGCAGTGCTGTGAAGTGGGGGCTAAAGGTGAGGGCCTGGCCTCATCTCTGAGGAGACCAGCTCCTCTGTCAGAGAACACTCCTAACGCTGACACACCAAAGGAATAATCACCTTAGTAACGGACAAGCTAAAGGGCTAAGTCTGTTGTACAAATGGGCCGAATCATTCAAAACAGCAGATATGCAGGATGTGGAACTCAGAAAAGTCTATTCCAAATGACACTAAGAGAAAAGTACTTAACACAATGTTAAATTCAACTCTGAATGTTAATAAAGACTAAAAGAAAGCACATATTCTCCTGGTAGAAATTGCTGGTGTCATGCGACAATGAGTTTTTTTTCCCCCAAATAACTTTTATTTTAACCATATGAATAGTGTTCACTGGAGAAAATACAAAAGGACAGATAAACAAAATAAAATCACCCATAATCTTTTCATTCAGACAGAAACATTATTTCTATTTTGTTGCATTCTCCCAGACTTTTTTCTACATTAATATAAACATACACATTTTTAAGTAAAGTGGAAGCATAGTGTACATACTGTTTTGTAACTTGCTTTCTTTAATAGGTTCTATGTTCAAAGACTACAGTTCAACAATTTTATAAGGTCCTCTAGTGACACCACATAAAATACACAGGTGTACCACCAGTTACCCAACCAATCACTAATTGCTGTGAATTGACAAAAAAGATGGAAGATAACCAATTTCAAATGTTAATTTTTTTATTTTTATAAAGATTTATTTATGTTAGATTGAGAGAGAGAGAGAACACGTGAGTGGGAGGGGGGCAGAGGGAAAGAATCTTGAGGCAGACTCCCCATTGAGTGTGGAGCCAGACGAGGGGCTCAATCCCAAGACCCATGAGATCATGACCTGAGCTGAAACATAAAGTCCAACCAAATGAACCACCCAGGTGCCACTCAAATGTTAATGTTTTTAAAATGATGGATCCCTCCTGGTGAAGAAATACGATTTGTAAATCCACCAAAATGAATTCAGACAAATAAGAAACACTCTCTTTTTAAAAAGGAGTCTTGACAGAGCACCTGAGTAGCTCAGTATGTTGAGCACCAGACTCTTGATTTTGGCTCAGGTCTTAGTCTTGGGGTCACAGGATTGAGCCCCACATCAGGCTCCATGCTCAGGGGGGAGTCTGATTCTCTCTCTCTCTCTCTCTCTGCCCCTCTCCCACTCCCTCTCTCCTTCTCCCCCCACCCCAAACAAATGGGTTTTTTAAAAAAAAATCTCAGTAGCTGAGCAGGCAAGGATCTTCCACCCAAGTTGCTCTTGGGGATGTGTGCACTATGGTTGTGGGTTGATCCCTAGGATCTTTGGGTACACTTGAGGGTCATTTAAGGACTGTCTCTTTATTGTTACAGATCCTGCCTTTATATTAAATTATCTTCCTTAGAAACTGACTCTTTCTTATTATGAAATGTCTCTGTCTTTAGCGATGCTCCTTGCCTAAGTCCCCTTCACCTAATATTGTAAATAGCTAAACCAACTTTCTCTTGGTTTATCTGGTGCAGTTGCATTTCATGTAATAATATATTTAAGTAGAAACTCACCATGTTGCTATTCTTCTGTTTGTCCCACCTGTTTTCTCTCTCTCCTTTCTTACTTTCTGATTCCTCAATTACTTTTCATCATTCAATTTCCCTTCTATTACCCTATTAGTTATACACTATTATTTTAGTGATTACTTAGAGATTACAACATACACTTTAATTAAGAGATACACCTCATTTTATTCTGCTTTGTGATTTTTTTTCAAATTGAAAGTTTGTGGCAACCCTACATCAAGCAAGTCCATTGGTGCCATTTTTCCAACAGCATTTGCTCACTTCATTTCTCTCTGTCACATGCTGGTAATTCTCAAAATATTTTAAGATTTTTCATCATTATTACATTTGTTACAATGATCTATGATCCTTATTTCCTGGGACACAACAATATTGAATCTAGGCCAATCACTAACCCTACAAAGACCTCTATGTATTCAAGAAAAAGGAAAGTGAGAGAGTACATCTCTCACTGCAGAAGAAAAGTTTGGAACAAACAGAGGTTTGTTCCTGGGGTTTAGGGAAAGAAGCTGTCTCCATAACAGAAAGGGGCAAAGTGTAGCCCAAGTGCTGATGTAGAAGTAGAGCCATTTATGCAGATCAAGTTAAGATAATTCATGAAGGAGGCTACATAAAACAACAGATTTTCAATGTATACAGAATAGCCTTATATTAGAAGATGATGCTATCTTGGACTTTCATAGCTAGAGAGGAGAAGTCAATGCCTAACTTCAAAGTTTCAAAGTTCAGGCTGACTCTCCTGTTAGCTAGGACTGATACGGCCAGTGATTTTCAGTTAAAGATAATGCTCATTTGTCATTCTGAAAATCCTAGGGCCCTTAAGAATGACACCAAATCGGGGTGCCTGGGTGGCTCAGTGGGTTAAGCCATTGCCTTCGGCTTAGGTCATGATCTCAGGGTCCTGGGATCGAGCCCCACATCAGGCTCTCTGCTCAGCAGGGAGCCTGCTTCCTCCTCTCTCTCTGCCTGCCTCTCTGCCTGCTTGTGATCTCTCTCTGTCAAATAAAAAAAAAAAAAAAGGAATGACACCAAATCTACTCTGCCTGTGCTCTACAAATGAAACAACAAAGGCAGAATGACAGCACATCTATTTATAACATGGGTGACTGAATATTTTAAGCCCTCTAATGAGAACTAGGTTCAGAAAAAAAAGATTCCTCTCAAAATATTACTGCTCACTGACAATGCACCTGGACATCCAAGAGCTCTGATGGAGATACACAACGAGATTAGCATTGTTTTCATGCCCGCTAATGCAACATCCCTTGTGCAGCCCAAGGTTCAAGGTGTAATTTCAACTCTCAAGTCTTATTATTTAAGAAATACATTTCATAAGGCTATAGCTGTCATAAATACTGATTACTCTGGTGGATCTAACCAAAGTAAATTGAAACCTTCTGGAAAGAATTCACCATGGTAGATGCCATGAAGAACATTCAGGATTCATGGAAAGAGGTCAAAATATCAACAAATACAGGAGTTTGGAAGAAGCTGATTCCAACCCTCACAGATGACCTTGGGGGGTTCAAGACTTCAAGACTATAGACATGACAGAAATGACAAGAGAACTAGAATTAGAAGTGTAGCTTGAAAATGTGACTGAACTGCTGCAATCTCATAAAACTTGAACGGAAGCTTCCTATGGATGAGCAAAGAAAGTGGTTTTTTGAGATGAAAGCTCCTCCTGGTAAAGATACTGTAAAGACTATTGAAATGACAAAAGGGACTTAAAATCTTAGTTGATAAAGCAGTGGCAAGGTTTGGAAGGACTGTCTCTAATTTAAAAAAAAAAAAAATTTTTTTAATTTTTATTTATTTATTTGACAGAGAGAGAGAGATCACAAGTATACAGAGAGGCAGGCAGAGAGAGAGGAGGAAGAGGTTCCCCGCCGAGCAGAGAGCCCAATGCGGGGCTCGATCCCAGGACCCTGAGATCATGACCTGAGCCGAAGGCAGAGGCTCAACCCACCGAGCCACCCAGGCACCCCAAATTTTTAAAGAAGTTCTACTGTGGGTAAAAATCTTTGAAACAGGATTACATGCTACAAAGAAATAATTTGTGAAAAGAACAGTCAACTGTGAGCCAATCTTCATTGCAATCTTATTTTAAGAAATTGCCACAGCCACCCCGACCTTCGGCAACCACCACCCTGATCAGTAAGCAGCCATCAATATCAAGGTAAGACCCTCTACCAGCAATAAGATTTGACTTGCTGAAAGCTCACATGATGGTTAGCATTTTTTACCAATGAAGGATTTTTTTTTAAAGATTTTATTTATCTGACAGAGAGATAGAGAGAACAAGCGGGGAGAGCAGCAGAGGGAGAGAGAGAAGCAGGCTCCCCACTGAGCAGGGAGCCCGTTGTGGTGCTCAATTCCAAGACACTAGGTCCATGACCCAAGCAGAACACAGACACTTAACCAACTAAGCCACCCAGGTGCGCCAATGAAGTATTTTTTAAATTAATGTATATACAAGATATTATTTTGTTGTTGATGCTCTACAGTCAATATTCATGTAGAATTTTCTACACAGTTATTGTTTTTGTTACTCTTCCTATTTCTTCCTATATTTCTTACTATATTTCCATGCTTCCATTTGGAATCATTTTTCCTTCTGTATAAAAGAATTCTCTTTAATATTTCTTAATATTAAAATTAAATATTAAATATTTCTCTTTAATATTTCTTTTATGGGTCTTCTAGTGACAAATTCTCTCTGCTTTTGTCTGAAAGTGTCCTTTAGTTGCCTTCATTTTGAAAGATATTTTCACTGGGAAGTGAATTACGTTGACAGTTACTTTCTTCATCGCTTTAAAGATCATTTCATTGTCTTCTCATTTCAATTATTTTGTGGAAAAGCCTACTCCCGGTCTTACAGTAGCCCTTTTAAGATAATGTATGCTTTTCCCCTCCTGCAGTTTTATACCTTTGATAATCAGCAGTTAGTTCTCATCCACATTAACTGTCTGTAAATTTTTGAAAGTGGTGATAGGTATACAGGTGACCAATGTATAGAGTTTGTTTGGTGAATCTTCATCCTTTGTTATGTTTTCTGGTCAACTGCACACAGATACAATATGAAACATTCCTTATTCCTTCGGCCCAGACATCTTTGTTGAGCCTGATGTCAATGTACGCATGTGGAATTCCCATATCCTTCATGGCAAATTTCCAGCTCTCTCTGAATGCCCAAAGGGCACACTTCTTGAAACCCACTCCTTGGATACACTTGTAAATGCCGATGGTGTATTCATTGTCACTATATTGTTGATGGCAGAATGGCCCTCTTCTCACCACCCTTCTTTGCAGGAGCCATTCTGCTAGGCCCTGGTTAGAAAACCCTCTGGCTGCTTTTTAACACTTTCTCTTTGTGTTTTGGTTTTATTATGGTGTTAGGTGTGGTCTTCTTTGTATTTATCATGTTTGGAGTTTTAGAGCTTCTTGAATCTCTGACTTAATATCTTTATACAGTTTGAGATTAATTCTCAAACAGTATCATTTCAAACATTGCTTCTGCCCCAATCTGTCTCTTCTCTCATCGTTTCTCTTTACTTACACACATCCTGGGTCACTTCACTGTGTCTCATATGGTTCCTATGCCCTTCTATTTTCCTACTCTTTTTTCTCTCTATGTTTCAGCCTTAATATTTTCTATTGGCCTATATTGCAGAGTTTGCTAATTTCCTATGTCCAATCTGCTATCAAATTTATCTATTTAATTCATTTTATTTACTGTGTCTTTCTTTTCCAGCAATTCCATCTGGGTCCCTTTTTTATACATTCCATTTAATCTGTGAAATTCTCAACTACTTTCTTGAACATATTAATGACAGCTCTTTCAAAATCCATACCTAATTATTTTAATAGCTGGATCACCTGTTGCTGTTTTCAGCATTAATTTTCACTTTTTTTTTCTTTTAATCATTTAGCCCTATTTCCTAGCATCCCTGTTGATTTTTCATTGAATGCCAGACACTGTGTATTAAAAACTAACGAGACAATCTGTGAGTCTGGCTGATGTTATTCTTCAGAGATGATTTATTTTTGCTTTCTGGCAGGTTATTAGAATTGGGATGGACCACTATAATCCACTCTGAGTTAAACTGGTTCAAAGCAACATTTCAGTCTTTTGTGAAGGATGCCGTATTTCAAGTTTACTCTTACTCCTGGGGGAGGCCAGACCCTAGCAGGAAGTCTAGAGTGCTTACCAGGTCTCCTTTTCCTTGACAAGCCCTAAATTCCAAATTTTGTTTCCCTGGAACCTATTCACTGCCTGCTTAACCTCTCAGCCTTTAAGAATAGCTTTCTCACAGCATGGAGTTTCCTCAAAAAGTTGAAAATAGAGCTACCCTATGACCCAGCAATCGCACTACTGAGTATTTACCCTAAAGATACAAATGTAGTGATCCAAAGGGGCACATGCACCCAAATGTTTATAGCAGCAATGTCCACAATAGCCAAACTACGGAAAGAGCCTAGATGTCCATCAACAGATTAACAGATAAAAAAGATGTGGGGTGTGTGTGTGTGTGTGTATAATGTATTGTATTTTATATATCTGTATATATATACACACACACACACACACATATATATATATGTAATGGAATACCATGCAGCCATCAAAAGAAATGAAATCTTGCCATTTGCCATGACATGGATGGCACTAGAGGATATTATGCTGAGCGAAATAAGTCAATCAGAGAAAGACAATTATCATATGACCTCCCAGATATGAGAAATTTGAGAGGCAGAGTAGGGGGTTTGAGGGGTAGGGAGGGAAAAAAATGAAACAAGATGGGATCGGGAGGGAGACAAACCATAAGAGACTCTTAATCTCACAAAACAAATTGAGGGTTGCTGGGGGAGAGGGGATAAGGAGAGGGTGGTTGAGTTATGGACATTGGGGAGTGTATGTGAAATAGTGAGTGCTGTGAAGTGTGTAAGTCTGACAATTCACAGACCTGTACCCGAGGGGAAAAAATACATTATATGTTAATAAAAATTAAAAAAAAATAGCTTTCTCTTCACTTCTTAACCTCTGAGCAGTTAACACATCTGCAAATGCTTTGAAGAGAACAGCAGTGCAGATAATTGGGCTCATCTTAACATTCTTCCCCTCTGTCCAAGATCCCAACACTCTTCATGGTTCCAACTCCAAGTTTTGTCTCCACATAGGACTGCCAACAGCCCCATTAATGATCCCAGCTTCATGGAAAGCACTTTCAGTTTGATTTGTTTGCCTTTCAATTCCCAGAGCCCTTATGAAGGACCAAATACGTCAAGGAGAAAACCATCACAGAATGTTGGCTTGATCGGTATTCTTCCCTTCTCTTCAGTACCCTGGTTCCTCAAGTCCTGGCCTTTTTTGTACTTTTCCAGCTTTTTTGTACTTTTCCAGCTTTTCAAGATGGCTTTATGGCAAAGTTGACCTATAAGCTACTCCACTTTCACTAAAAGCAGAAATGAACTAGTGGCTTTCATCTTTGGAGCTCTTTCCTATCCAGAAATCTCTCTTCTTTTGGAAGTTACTCTAAAAGCCCTCAAAGTTACATAGCTAAATAGCTGCTGATTTAAAAGCCCAGATGAGTAGGATCCAATTATTTCAACTACTCATCAGAATTCTACCTAGGCTCACTACATATACTGCCCTGCTCCGATTGCAACTCTGAATATTTCCTGGGGTTTGACACACCTGGATTTGCCAACTCTCACTGCTGGGTTCACCTCTACATATATCCAACTTCCTTATATCTGGTCCAAACCATTTTGTCTTATGAGTCTTCCTTCTGGGCCTACCTGCTCCATATTTCCAGTCACTAAGCCACATAATCAGACCTAAACATAAGACTCAATTCCACCTACCTGTCTGGACAATTCTGCCCATACTCTCAATCCAAGTCAAGCACCATCCAATGTTTATCTTCCAAGTTTGGAGACCCTCCTCCCCTTTTCAAGTCTCATCTGTGAACTGTTGGTAAGCAGGCCTTCACTTTCAGGGAGAAAAGACCAGCTCTGTTATGCAATACAATGACTTATAAGATATATATATTTGGTCATCCAGATAACCAAAACACATTTCTCAGATATATGTGGTCTTCACCCATAGTTCCTGAAAAAGCTTCAGAGCCATGAAGGTGAAAGGGTGTCTTATTATTAATAAAGGTGACTTCTGAAACTCACCCAAGGGCAGGAGCTGGTTGCCAGGAGAACCAAGTGATTAGAGGGTTGGAACATTTAGTGCCCTGCCCCATGAACTCTAAGGAGGGAGAGGGGCTGAAGGTTGAATCAGCCAGTGGTCAATGACTTATTAATCATGGCTATGTAATCAAACTTCCATAAAAACCCAAGGGGACAGCCTTTTTAGTCCTTTCTTCAGAGTGCTTCCATGGCTGGGGAACTGCCACTGAGCCAAGCTTAAGGTCCATGAGGACAGAGATTCCTTTTGTTTGTGACCTTGCCCTTATGTGTCTCTTTTTCTGGCTACTGATTACATCCTTTATTATATCCTTTAATAAACTGGTAAACATAGGTGTTTCTCTGAGTTCTTATAAGTCACTTCAGCAAATTATTTGAACCTAAGAAGGAGGTCCTTGGATCCTCCCATCTTTCCTTCTGCCTGCTGACCAGAAAGAAGCATGGGTAATAAACAGCCTGGGCCTTGTAACTGACATGTGAAGGGGGGTGGGGTGGCAGTCTTGTAGAACTGAACACTTAGCCTGTGGAATCTGTTACTATCTCTGCGTAGTGTCAAAATTGAGTTGAATTCTTGGACACCCTGATGATGGGGACTGCATGCACACACACAAAGAGACATACACACAGACACACACACACACAGTTTGGAATTGAGTGCAGGAACGTTAAAATAGATGCTGTTGGCTAGGAATGCCTGAGGCACTCACCTGGACCATATTACTTGTGGCAGGTTGACAGGGCCTTATGGTTCTGATTATGACTGCAAAATGCACCTAAGCAAAAAAAACATCCAGGAACTCTGAAGAACAAGATTTATTACCCAGAGGTCTTGGAGGGTACATGGCAGGCCTGAGAGCCACACAGCAAAGTCAGAGGTAGAAAGAAAGGGAGAGACCACAGAACTAGGGGTCTGCCTTTATTAGGGTCTGAGAGTGGGATAGCTTAGGATTTCATGGGTTCACTCTTCATTGGCAAATTGAAGACATAAGAGTAGGAATTAAAGAACAGGAAGGAAAAGGCAGGGTTGCTCAAGTGGTCAGTTATCTATGTGTTACCTGGGGCTTTCTAAGGAGAACTTCATGGATGGAGGCAACCTGGTTCACATGTGTGAAATGTTGGGGTTGGACTTGCCTGGTTTACAACCCTTCAAGCAAGGCTGCTTCTTCCCCCATGGACCTCAGGGCACACAACCCAATAGTCCATTGTTCCTGACTGCTATTTCCAGCATTACACATCATGGAGAGGGGAGTTACATGCAACCTGGGGAGCCTGCAATCTGGTGTTCTGAAGGCTTGATGCCTCATTAAGAACCCTTATGACCTATGGAACTACCCAAGAGAAAAAGAGGTAGAGCTTTCTTCCTCTAAGCAATGACCTGAGACCTTCTTAGCACACCTGGAGGGGGAGGAGCTCTCCTGGTTTACACAAAATCAGCCTATGCACACCACCTAGAAAAGGGTCTACTTTTTTTTAAAATAGATATTCATTTATTGGAGAAAGAGAGCACATGCATGTGTACGAGGAGGAGGGGCAGAGGATGAGGGAGAGATTCTCAAGCAGACTCCCTACTGAGCGCTGAGCCCTACAGCGGTTCAATCCCATGACCCTGAGATCACAGCCCTGAGATCATGACCTGACCAGAAATCAAGAGTCTGACGCTTAACTGACTGAGCCACCCAGGCACTCCAAGGGTCTACTGATTAGATACATATGTCAACCTTCCAAGAGGAAGTTGAAAAACTGGTTTACCAGTTGTCATCTCCAAAACACGTAGCACTCACAGGCCATGCTTACCTACCACTAAAGCTGTTTCCAAATGCACTGGGCCAGTGGGGACTACTGTTTAATTCTTGTTGATAACACTTTTTCAACAAGTGTGCAGTTTCTAATGTTAATATTTCAAAATAAAGCTAAGTCATTTTTATTCCTTTTACACATATATTACTACAAGAGTAACAGCCACATCACAAGAAGTGTTAAAATTAAAAGAACACTTTCTAAATAAACTATCTGACATGGTTTAACAATATAAAAACAACTACCATTTTTCCAGAGCCCTTTGCTCATATCCCTTTGCTGCCTCTAACTCATAAAATATTCTTAGGTCAAAAATAGTCTCTTTTATAAACAAATAAACAAACAAACAAAAACCCAGGCTCTTAAATACAGAGAACAAACTAGTGGTTACTAGAGAGAGGGTGTGTGAAGAAATGGATGAAATAGGTGAAAGGGATTAAGAGTACACTTCTCTTGATAAGTACTGAGTAATATATAGAACTGTTGAATCACTACATTGTACACCTAAAACTAATATAACATTGTATGTTAATTATACTGGAATTGTAAAAAATTTTAAATTAGTTTCTTTTAAAGTGTCCTTTCTAATCTACTTGTGACTGAGAAATCCCAGTCTGTTAGGAAATAAGTCAAAACTCCATAAATTCTACCAAGATATTTCCCCTTGAGCCCCACCGATTCCCAAATTCATTACTGGGATGACTTGAAGATGTTGCTTCTTCATCTGATACTAGCAATTTGAAAACAGACCTTTCAACACTAACTTTGTGCTAAATTTACCCATGAGATATTACTAAAGAATGGGCTGAGAGCAGTGGAAAGATATTTTTTGGATCCACCTAGTTCACAATAAAATAATAATGATTTCTCTTGCTTCCCTCCATTTCTGTCTTCCAAAACATAAAAAATAAAAAACAAAGAACAACAACAACAAAAAAAAAAAAACCCAACCTGCAAAAAGAAATGATTTTCCTCACCTCTAGCACTAAAAAATCACTCAATGAAGGAGAGGATCAGCCCACCCCTGTATGGGGTTGGTTTAAGAACACGGCCATGCAGGGGCACCTGGGTGGCTCAGTGGGTTAAAGCCTCTGCCTTCAGCTCAGGTCATGATCCCAGGGTCCTGGGATCGAGCCCCGCATCGGGCTCTCGGCTCGGCAGGGAGCCTGCTTCCTCCTCTCTCTCTGCCTGCCTCTCTGCCTACTTGTGATCTCTCTCTGTCAAATAAATAAATAAAATCTTTAAAAAAAAAAAAAAAAAAAAGAACACGGCCATGCAGACTAGCATGAGATAAAGGGAGCAAAGGCAAAAAGAGGCAGAACCATCACTGTCCTCAAAGTCCTTACAATTTCGAAGACCAAAAAAAAAAAAGAGAACACAGCTGTGAACAATTAAAAAGCAGTACATCAACAGGTGCAAAATGTTCTTGTTCAAATGAAATGCACACGAATGCCAAGGAGACTAACTTCCCCGTTCCCACTGTGGGGAAGACTGCGGGGGAAGACAGTCCTTAAACAACTGTTTATCACGGGGAAATCGGGTTCACCACAGATAAAAACAACCCAAAATTGCTCATTTGCCAAAGGAAGAGAATGGTCAAGAGCACATGTGAATGGTACTTGCAGCCCATAACCACCCTCCCTTATGACCACACCGTTGAAGCATGGGGCTGCCAGCTGGCCGGCTGTGGCAGAGAGCTAGGGTGCAACTGACCCCAGCCTCCAACGTGAGGCTAAGCGAGGCGTCCAAACCCAAACAGGTTGCCCACACATACTGATTCTCACAGGTCTCTGCGAAAATGAGGACGCAAAAAGTTTTGCAAGCTTGTCCTTTCTTCCAAAGAATAGAGATAGCAAAAGATGAACAAAATAACAGATCCTCTCTAGTAACCCCCCAATTCTATGAAGATGGAGGCCCTCTTTAGCACTTCTTCACCAAAAATGCTTACATTTGTAGATCAAGCCCCACAGATGACACAAAGCAGACCAACCCCTTCCTGTAGTTAACAATCAGTAAAACGATCAAAGGTAAAGGAAAAAAAAAAAGGAAAATCACACAGAAATAGAACCTTGTGTTTCTTTTATATTATTTTATTACCATCTCTCTCAAGCTCTAGGCTTAAACAAAAAACACAAGACATATAATACACCTGAGGCTTAGAAAGAGTTTTCCCCACTGGTTTTATAATTATAATTATTTAAGACATCTCATTCATATAACTTTAAGAGGAAAATCATGCAGTAATTTAACTTTGAATTTATTTTTTTAATGGTGCTTTCCCATAGTTCCTACAGTATATAGCTTCCTCTGGATTTTTATTTTACAGATTAGCCAAAGACATCTGGATGACTCAGGAGATTTTTCCAAGGCAACCTGAATGTGTAGGACTCCTTCCAGTCAGGCCTGGGAGCATTTCCTCTACCTCCAGGCTAATCTATCATCTTTCCTAAACAGAAAGACAAGGAAACCAGATGGTACTGCCCATTGTCACAGTCCCTAATGTATTCACCTCTTAAGAACCCCCTAAAGGTTATTTCAAAATCTCACTTGAGGGGCACCTGGGTGGCTCAGTGGGTTAAGCCTGTGCCTTCAGTTCGGGTCATGATCCCAAGGTCCTGGAATCAAGCCCCGAGTTGGGCTCTCTGCTCAGCAGGGAGCCTGCTTCCCCCTCTCTCTCTCTGCCTGCCTCTTTGCCTACTTGTGATCTCTTTCTCTGTCGAACAAATAAATTTAAAAAAATTTTTCCCCAAAAAAAATCTCACTTGAGCACACTGTAATGACCAACTGAAAAACATCATTCGGTGTGGTTTGTACTCTTGAGGATAAAACTGGGGTAAAAGTCAGCTTTGCTGGCCAATGCAAGTGGTGCTACCAATGGCCTGAAGAATAATGGACCCTGAGAGTCAATGGAAGAGAGCTGGTGACATCAAAGAGAACTGATGGACATGAGAGCTTTTTGCTGCCACCACCACCACCAGGACCACCCTCTCAGTGCTGCTTCCAGGACACACAAGTACTCTCTCACATAAGGATGGATCTATAAGCAGAGACTATCAGTAGGCCCTGAGTGGGATCTGCTGCCCCATCCTGAGGAGACTGAAAGTCAGCCCCCCTGAGTAACTACTTAAGGATGGGATGGAATCTTAATCATATTTGTGCCCCACCTACCACAAATCTTGGCATATAGGAAGCCCCCAATACACTCTGACTCAACAGTAAAATAGACAGATGAATGAATGAATGAATGAATAAATGGATTTGAAATATAAAATAAGAAAGGTCACATGGATCTTCTGCCTTCCCCAGTAATAATCAAGGCTTTTAATTTGTCCTTATCTTTATAACAGCCCTCCAGGTAGGTAGTGTTCTCCTCATTTTGTGGAGCAGGGAACAGAGGCTCAGTAAATTAAATAGTTTGTCTAAGGCCACAGTAATTAATGCTAAGTGTGGAACAGGAATTTGAACTTTTACTTCTTCTGTCAAAACCTGCATCTTTCCAAAACACCAAATCATCTTCTTAAGGGCAGTTTAACACTGCAAAGTTTCCCAAGTAAAATTTAAAAATAAGCAAAGGTAAATATGCTAATTTCAAAACTAACAAATTATATTTCTCAGACTGTCTACTGTAAGCAATATAAACCCAAACATGCCAAAACACAAAACTGATGTCAAAACCTGGAAGCTGTTATTCCAGATATAAACAGCAAAAGAAACCTGGAAACCTCAGACCCAGTGACAAGGAACTCAGGTCAGGACCACACGTAGAAAGGAGTCCAGGGGATAAGAAAAGCACAGAGCCAGCTAAGGCTTCCTCCTCCAACCCCACCTCAGGGGGAATTTACTGGTCATTCCACTCCAGTGCTAATAGCCTCTCTGATCAGATCAGACTGTTAAATCTCTGAGAGCAAGTACTGTGTCTTCTACCTATATATATTTTTTTCTACCATGACATCCATCCCCACACTGTCCGTATCACAAAATGTTAGTTGGATTAATGTTGAATTAATTACTGAACAAATAAAAGGCAAACTCTATAAGCAAATTAAATGTAATAATAGCAAAAAAAAACAAAAAACAAACAAACAAAAACCCCTAAAGTGCTCCCTGGCTATGGAGAGGATTAGGTTTTCTTTTGGTTATTAGAGCAAACACAGTCCTATTCTTATCTTTCCCCTAATTGCAAGCCCAAGCAGGCCTAACAGCATCTCCTGTCTTCACTATAATTTGGAAGAAGTGGATAATGCCAACCTGCAGATCAAAAACACTATCATCTTGGCCATTTATCCAGCTCTATATTTCTCATAATGAATCTTTAAGTGATCCCATTAGTAGTTTTAAGGGCATCTATCAGTAGTTTTAAGGGCAGTGATAGAATTCTTTGGAGAAGATGGACCCTGTAGAATAAAGGTCATATGGATTCAATTCACAAAGAAAGGCAATAAGGGGCACCTAGGTGTTAGACTATGTTAAGCATCCAACTCTTGGTTTCAGCTCAGGTCATGATCTGGGTCATGAGATCAAGTCCCACTCTGGGTTTCATGCTCAGCCTGGGGTCTGCTTGAGTTTCTCTCTCCCTCTCTTTTCCTCTAAAATAAATAAGTAAATCCAAAAAACAAAACAAAGGCATAATTCCCCCCAACACACACATATAACAAATTCATTTCTGGATATCTTGATAAATCACAAATAGAAACTGCTTTTTAAAATTGTATGTTTGGCCAATATGGTACTGGCACAAAAACTGACACATAGATGAATGGAACAGAATAGAAAACCCAGAAATTAACCCCCAGTTATATGGTCAATTAATCTTTGACAAAGAGGGAAGAATACCCAGTGGGGAAAAGATGGTCTCTTCAACAAATGGTGATGGGAAAACTGGACAGCAACACTCAAAAGAATGAAACTGGACCACCTGCTTACACCATACACAAAAATAAACTCAAAATGGATTAAAGACCTAAATGTGAGACCTGAAATTGTAAAAATCCTATAAAAGAACATAGGTAATGACTTCTTTGTCATTGGCTGTAGCAACTTCTTTCTAGATATGTCTCTTGACACAAGGAAAACAAAAAGAAAGATAAAATACAGGGACTACATCAAAATAAAAAAACTACTGCACAGGGAAGGAAACAATCAACAAAACTAAAAGGCAACTGAGGGGACCGAGTGGCTCAGTCAGTTAAGCATCTGACTCTTGATTTCACCTCAGGTCATCATCTCAGGGTTGTGAGATCTAGCCCCACATCAGGCTCCAAGCTCAGCGCAGTCTGCTTGAAAGTCTCTCTCTTCCCTCTCTCTCTGCACCCCCCACCATTCCCACATTCTCTAAAATTAATAAATAAAATCTTCCAAAAAAAAAAACACCTAAAAGGCAACCTAAGGAATGGGAGAAGATAAGATATTTGCAAATGACATATCCAATAAGAGGTTAGTATCCAAAATATATAAAGAACTTATAAAAAAACAAATAATCACCCAAAAACCCCCAAATAATCCAGTTAAAAAATGGGTAGAAGACATGAATAGACATTTTTCCAAAGAAGATATAACATATGGCCAACAGATACTCGAAAAGATGTTCAATATTACTTAACATCAAGGAAATACAAATCAAAACCATGATGAGGTACCACCTCACACCTGTCAGAATGGCTAAAATCAACAACACAAGAAACAACAGGTGTGGCAAAGATGTGGTGAGAGGGGAACCCTCTTGCACTATTGGTGGGAATGCAAACTAGTGCAGCCAGTTTGGAAAAGAGTAAGGAATTGGCTCGTAAAAGTTAAAAATAGAACTACCCTAAATCTAGCTTCATACTACTGGGTATTTACCCAAAGAATACAAAATACTAATTCAAAGGCATAATTATACCCCTATGTTTACAGCAGCATTATCTACAATAGCCCAAGTGTCCATCAATAAGTGAATGGATAAAGATGTGGTGTATGTGCATACAGTGTAATATTACTCAGCCATAAAAAAGAATGAAATCTTGCCATTTGCAACAACATGGATGGAGCTAAAGATTATTATGCTAGGCAAAACAAGTCAGTCAAAGAAAGACAAATACCATTTATGATTTCACTTATGTGGAATTTAAGAAACAAAAACTAGCAAAGCAAAAAAAAGAGAGAGAGAGAGAGAAAGGCAAACCAAGAAACAGACTCTTAACTATAGAGCACAAACTGATAGTTACCATATCTATGTGGTGCTGGGGGCTAAATAGGTGATGGGCATTAAGGAGGGCACTTATGATGACCACCAGGTGATGTATGCCAATGCTGAATCACCATATTGTACACCTGAAACTAATACTACACCATTAACTAACTGGAATTTAAATTAAAAGTTTTTTTTTAAAACTTCATATTTGGCAAGAGCTTGGAAGTTGTCACATGGGCATTTCATATTACACCAGCAGGTCCAACAATGACAACTCTGTGATGATTTATGCATTAGTTCATATAGCACAGATGATCTTAAATAAACAATGGCCTCCCCTGGGTCAGCCTTTCCATTCAAGAGGGTCTGTGAGCAAGGAACACTCGAAACTGAGCAGAACGTTCACTTTTCATCCCACAGCCAGCCTTCTGAAAGTGCTCTGGTAAAACATTCCAATGCCCTCTTGATTTCCAAATTCAATGAGCACCATTCAGCCCCTGTCTTATATGACCTCTCAGCAGTGTCTGATGCTCTGACAGCACCTGCCTGTCCCCCTCCACAGTTATCAGGACTCCACTCTCCCAGTCTGTCTCTGACCATTCAGTGGTCTCTGACACCCTTGCAGGCCCTCTTCCTCCATTGAGCCCTGAAAATTTAATGCTGCCTGGAGTGCTGTCCTGAGCAAAATCATCCATCCTGAATTTTTCTGACTTTACCTAAATTTGCTTACCAGTGGAGAAATGCTAAATGAAGGATAGCAAGAAGAAGGGAGTGAGAGGAGGGAGAAGACGATAAACCACAGGCTTGCTCAACTACACCTATGTGATTGGCAACCACACAGCCAAAAATCAACCATGTATGGAATTTAGTTGAGGCTGTTCAATGGCAGGAATTCAAGGCCTGATGCTAAAAAGTCACCTTCATTTGCTTAAAATGATGTACAGTTAAAACAGCTGCCTGCCAACAGACAAGCCAGACTCACTACAGTTGACAAAAATAATAGCCAGTATAAGCTGGTAACAGCTCCAGCAGGGACAGGCCGAATCCTGAACAAATCATTTTTCATAAAGGTAGACCTCAGACTAGCTGGCATTTTCCAGTCTTAAATACAGTCATCCCAAAGTCCCTATTTCCCGTCTCTCCTGTAATACTCTCAGTGTCCCTCAGACCCCATTTTCACCCCATCTCCCAAGTTGTAGAAAATGCTTACTCCACAAAGATGAATCATATATAAGTTCTTATTCTAAGTGATCAAGGTCAAATTGGTGTTCTGAGACCAATTCCAATGTGTGTGTGTGCGTGAGTGTGTGTGTGTGTGTGTGTGTGTGCGTGCACGCGGGGATGGGTCCCCACACATTGAAGCAATTCTTGGACACCAACAGGGTGTCTGAGGAGAATTCAACTCAATTCTGATGCTATCTACCCATACTATCAGATCCCAGATGCTGAGGGCTCACTCCTGCAACACTGTTCTCCCATGCCACTTGAGGGGGCCAGTCGCAGGCCCAAGTTGTTACCTGTCCTTCTGACCTAACTGCTATACATGAGAGGTTCCCACAATCTCCTCCTTGGATTTCAGATGTCAGTCATAAATGCAGGTCCTGTAATTGTGACTGACTAGCTATAAAATCAGAGGTTCCCAGGACCTCCTCCTCAGGTCCCATTAATTTGCTACAGTGGCTCAGAGAACTCAGAGAAACATCTTACTTACTAGATTATCATTTCATTTAAAAAGGATGTAACTCAGAAACAGCCAGAAGGAAGAGATACGTTGGGCAAGGTATGGGGAAAGGGCAAAGAGCTTCCAAACTCTCTCCAGGTGCTATACTCTCCCCAATCTCTGGGTATTCATCAACCCAGAAACTCTCCAAACACTATCCTTTGGAATTTTATGAAGGCTTCATTACATACATTACATTGATTAAATCACTGGCCATTAGCAACTAAGTCAACTTCGAGCCCCTCTCCCCTCCCTAGAGATGGGGAAGGGGTAGGGAAGGACTAAAAGTTCCAACCCTCTTATCACCAGGTTAGCTCCACTGGCTACCCATCCTTAAGTGCTTTTCAAAAGTTTCCACATTAACATAACAAATAACACCTTTTATCTCTCTCAATGCTTAGGAAATTCCAAGGGTTTTAGAAGCTGTGCATTGGGAATTATAAACAAAGATCAAATATATATAAGAAATATATTTTGGTTATCTGAATAATCAAATATATATATTTCTTATAAATCACAATATCACTCACAAAGGTCTAAGTTATCTGACCCACCCTAATTTGTCTTTTTAAGGTCTTTAACATGACTATTGAGTACTACGGAGACCACAGGAATGGGGTACTGTGTCATTTCAGACTCCTTCCCATGAACCAACCCCCAAATCCTCAATAAACTCACATGGGGAAAACAGAATTGTAAGTAATAAACATAACAGGCTGGGAACATCTAATAATTGCTTGCAAGGAAAACTGGGAACCAGAATGAATAGAAAGTGAAATATCTGGAGTTCTACTTTCACTGGCCAATTCATCCTCATCCAACTCATGAATTTCCAAGGCTACTTGTTGGGTATTTGTAACCAGCATTCCAAGGCACTCTAGACTACCCTACACTTCCCTTCCATGACAGCCTACTCCCACCAGGCAGAACCACTCACAGGCGCCAGGGCCACATACAACCCTCCATAAATCTAATCCACCCCACTGAGAACATGCCCTCCATTTTCCACTTTGGGTGGCAATTAAAATCTCTTTCCAGTTATGGGAAATGGAAAAATGTAGTAAATATACATTAAATAGAGACAAGAAGAAAGGACAAATGCAAATCACTCTAAACAAAAAAACAAATATAATTTGAATAATCTGTTATTTTTAGGTTTTAGAAACAGAAACCAACAGAATTTCTAAAACCAGTTAATCCTAAACAACACTGTGTTTCTACAGCCAAGTTGGAAATTCCTTCCTAACTATGACTCAAAATCCAGAAGCCACAGAAGAAAAGAATGACAAATATAACCACATAAACATCAGAAATTTCAGTCTGGTAAAAATCAGTATAAAGACAAACGACAAAAACTTCCAAAGAGTGTTTGCAAGTTTTATCACAAAATCTACTTCCCTGATATACAAAATGCTCCTAGAAATCCATGAGAAAAAAAGGTACAATCCACAAACAGAAAGGGCTCGTACAATCACGTGAAAGGTGCACAACTTCTCATAATAATAGAAATGTACGTTAAAACTACATTTAGGCACGACTTTCCACCTATCTGTTTGGTAAACTCCAAAAATGTGGTAACATGGTCTACTGCTAAGAATGTGGTAAAAAAGGCACCTTCACCCACTGCTGATGGGGGTGTGCAATGTCAATCAAAACTACAAATGCATATGCTCTCTGATTTAACGATTCCAAATCTGGGAATTTATCCTTAAGGTTATGCTTGCATATAATTAAGTACAATGTAATTTAATGAAATGAAATATGTTATTCATGGTATTTTGTTTGTATAAGCAAATTTGGAAATCAGTTAAATGTTCATCAATAGAGGTCTGACCAGTTCAATAAATTATGGTATGTATATTAAATGGGACACCAGGCATCTGTAAATGGGGGGGTGGTGCGATGGGGACGGAAAGGAGAGAGAAAGAATGAGCAGGAAGGAAGCTTTTTATGCGCTGATGTGGATGTGGAAGGATCTCCAAGACACATTAAGCATGAAAAGCAAGGTGTGCAGAAAAACGGGTATGAGACCTTTTGGATAGACGGAGGGTGGTGATTGGTATATTCTCAAATTTATCTATAAATAGGTAAGAAAATTCTAGAAAGATACATAAGAAACAATAACAGTGACTATGGGGACAGAGACAGAGTAGACAGAAGTAGACTTCTGAATGAATACCTTTTGATAATTGATTTTACTTTTGAACCATGTAATGACATCACCTAATTAAAAAAAAACAAAAGTAATGAGTTTTTTAAACATATCACAGTTTTCTTTTATACCAGATTCCTTATCAGCAAGCCGACGCATAAGAAGACTACATGTCCACCTTCCTCTGATGTTCTTTTTGTCTCCTCCGTCATTTACCCCTCCCCATTCTCAGGGAATCCTTAATATTTCCTCACGGTACTTAGTTTACCAATCCTCTATCCTCGAACCTGTTCCCACGACAAGGAATTTCAGAAAACAGAAATTATTCTTGAAAATCATAATTGGAAACTAAAACACATGGAATCCATTTTCTTAAAACTGCAGTAGGTAAAGCTGAAAGAGCTGAAACCTTTTGGATTAATCAGATGAGAATGGCTGGTTGGTCTTGTTGGACAGGGATGAGTCTGAAAGGCAACCACTCCCCATAGCCTCTTCCCCAGCACTTGTCTAGGTGGTCTGACCCACAGTCTGGCACAGTGCGGTATCGAAAGTCCAATGCCTTCAACAGCATCAACCACGACTGGAGATGAGCAGGGAAGCCGCAAAGCCCCCCATGGTTCCTGGCATAAAAGACTCTGTCTGACATCCCAGACGACCCACCTGGATGGAGGTACCTGGGTGTGTCCTTGCACGGTACGGAACTATACTCAAATTTTTCTAGCCATTTACCTTTGCATCCTAAAAATTTCCAGAAATGACTCTCCCTGGTGATAAACTGCACTCTCCAACATTTCAGGCCATAGTTTTTGCATGACTGCTTAGCCTCTGTACAATTTGAGCTAGTTCCTTCTTATCATCATATCTTACAGGGCAATTAGAACCACTTTAATTCTTTCCTAATAGAATCTAGTGCTCATCTATCTAAACCCTTTTATCAAGGGATCCATTGGTAACAACACATGTGCTTTCCATTCACAGAAGTGCTTTATTTTGTTTTGTCTTGTTTTAGCTTCCTTCTTTTTTTGTATCATCTTGGGAAATGAGGGGCAGGAGAGTTAGTTGAGAAAAATTTAGCTCATGTATAATAAAACTCCTCTTTTCCTTCATCCAAAGCTAAGTCCTCAGAAGGCAAAGTTAATCTAGTTCCCCTTCAGTGGACATCAGAAGACACATGGGCAACCCCAAGATGGCAGGCAGGCATCAAGACCATGTATGGTGTATAGTCACACACGCTCTCCTTATGCTGCGTTCCAGCCCGCCTTGTGCCTTTACTGTTGGCAACTATAGGGTCAACTGAGCCGCCAGAGTCAGACAGCCTTACACTGCTGGAGAAATCTAGAGAATCAGTCTATTCATTAAAGACTACCCCCCAATAAATCTTTCTAAAAAGAAGGAACCAAAAGCTTTCCTTTTGGACCATGGCCAAGTTCTCATTTTACAACCAGCAGCAGGTCCCAGCACTCCAAAACAGAAACAGTAACTGCATATTTTCCTCTTTTCCCTCTGCAGCTGGAGAGCAAGCATGAAGTCCCCAGGGAGAGACCACGGCGGGTGTGGGGGGGTGCCCTAGGCTGTCTCCAGGAGCCTTCTCACCTGCCTGCCCGTTACAAGAACAAATGCAAACATTTCCCTTTCAGTCTGGCAGTATAAATTTCCAAAAGGCACCCTCTGCATTTGGCCTTCACGCACATCGGTTAATATATGAACTAAAAACGTGATATATATCCCAGGAATAACACTGAAACAGATAAAACAATGTAAAGCCTCCTTAACCTATCCCAAAACTACCTGTCCTCCTGAAGTGTCACTTACCCCAGGTAGTATCAGTCCTTCCTGAAGCAGTTGATTTTTGACACTTTTCTTGGAAACGGAATACCATCTTAACAAGCTGTTACTCCCCTCCACAGAACTGCTGAAGACTAATAATTGAGCTACAAACACCAAGTTTGGCAAACTTGGGCTACAGAAAACCATTAATCTTATGATGGCATTTTAGAGGTCTCCACAAAATCACATTTCCAAATGAAATAAAACTAGTCTCCCAAACTGGGCTACACTGGAACAAGGAAACAAACAGCCTGAGACAGCAATGAATTACAAATGGAATGCTAATTACCAGTCTACATCCAGAAATAGCTGAAGACTGCAGGATTTTTGTTGTTGTTGTTGTTAAAATAACTACAGCCTTTATTCTAGGGTTGGGCAAAAGCATGCGATTTATTCAAATGCTTCAGCTTCTAAACATAATCACGTTTATATGTACTTATCTAGGAGGGGGAGTGGGTGGAGAGAAACTCTGGGGGCAGGGGCATGGGTTCCCAGAGACAGCAGTGGGTGGTCAGTAGAGAGCAGCAGACCACTGGGGCATGTTCCCAGGCAGGCACCATCAAACCCACCTGCTGAAGCTGACATTGTGGGGAGGGGCACACCTGGGACAGGGGACAACTGGACACTCTCCTGCTTGCCCCATTAGCAGTGCTCATCTCAGACCCTACAGAAAAAGGAAGGGGACAGTGGAAACCAAGTTTCTACAGCGTCTTTCAGCACTTTCATCACTTATTGGTGAATAACCAGGAATGGTGCCCAGGAGAGTTGTAGAGTTTTGACTAGAGTCCTGCTTTCAAGATACTTATAATCTGCTAAAAAGGAAAATAAGAAAAAGTACATGAGCATGACAGAAACAGGTCCGCTGAGCTAGGTTCCCTAAGGACAAGAAGAGCATCTCTCTATGCATGTGTGGGATCAGCTTGGGAGAAAAAATACTTCACCAGAGATTCCGGGTCATGCTAGGAATGAAGAGTGTGCCCTAAAATGTTTACTTCCAAAATCTGGAGTCTGAGCCCTGTTGAGAGACTAATCCTACCCCTTCCTCTCGCCCCAAACTTCAACCTTGTATTACCTTGTTATCCCTCTAAATATGTCCCATCAACCCACCCCTGCTCTCAAGTTCTAGAATACTCTAGCAGGAAGTCTCCTTCAAGGTATTCTGGTCCAGCAAACGTTTCTCCAGCTTCATGGAGCTGCAGGCAAAGGGTGTTCTTGTCTCAAAGATTAGGAAATTCTGGATTAAACAACATTGAGGTTTTCTTTACCACAGGACTTCTCACAGTCTAATATGCCCATGGTGCATTAAAAATCTCCAAGAAAGGGGAGTGCCTGGGTGGCTCAGTCAGGTCCGCATCCAAGTCTAGATCTCAGCTCAGGTCATGATCTCAGGGTTGTGAGATCAAGCTCCTCATGGACTCTGTGCTGGGTGCAGAGCCTGCTTAAGACTCTTTCTCTCCCTCTCCTTCTGCCCTCCTGACCAAATAAATAAATAAATAAATAAGAATTTCCAAGAAAGGGATTTAACAGACAGTATTTGTAAAATTCAGTTTACTGGAAAATCTTTCCTTTTGCCCACCTCCTAAAGCTATTCTGAACATATGCTGGGCTAGGCTTTGGGCCCACCTTCTCCTTCCACAGTTGGCGAAACGTTTGCTGAGCACCTACGCCCGCCAGGCACACACTGGATGTCAAGGATATAAACATGGAAAAGAAACACACTCCTCAGGTGTTCAGAAACTCTGTAATGTGAGGTGCTTAAAGTTAAAGCTGCTCGTTAGCAACTGGTTTCAGAGCTTGAACTAGCTGTTAGCTCCCCGGTCACCACACATTCTTTTTTACCACAGCCCATCTCTGATCAGAAGAGGGGTTCAGCTTGAGAAATTTAAGACCAGATGAAGGTCTCCATAAGTTGAAATCCTTCATTAAAATAGAACACAAAGTATTCCCTTTGCATGCTTGAACAATCCTGTTGAGTGTTCATACAACGAAGGAATTCTTGAATAAGGTGGCTGACAATATAAAGATGACTTAAAGATAACAAATTCGCTTATCCTGCTGTTGAGTACTCAAGTTTCCATTCCATGGCCAATTTTCGCATACCTGGCCCAAAAATAAGCCGAGATGATTCTAAGCATCTCCATGGGGACAAGCCTATACAACAGGCAGCAACACCACTCAGTATAGGCACTGATCCCTGAATCACAGACCTTCCTTGGCCATGTTCTTAGGACAAAAGACCATCAGAGCAGAAGTTGCCCCTCTTCTTCTTTTTAAAGATTTTATGTATATATGTATGTATGTATTTGAGAGAAAGAGTGCACGCGAGAGAGAACATAGGCGGGGAGGAGGGGGGAAGGGGCAGAGGAGAGGAAGACTCCTCTCAGACTCCCTCTGAGCAGGGAGCCCGACTCAGGGCTCAATCTCAGGACCCTGGGATCATGACCTGAGCTGAAAGCAGACAATTAACCGACGGAGCCACCCATGCACCCCGAAGTTGCCGCTTTTGTTCCCAGGGCCCCCCAACAAGGGTTCAGTTTCCCACCACAACCGTCCTTTCTGCCTCAAGAGGTTGAGTAGGCAAAGGTGGGTGGAAGCATGGGAAGAAAAGCCACAATTTCCTCTCTGTGCTCTGGATTAGCCCCACCTGTAAGAAAGCACTGGCTGGGCTTCAAAACCCTGGCTCTCCAGAGATAAGCAAGGACGGGAAGCTGTGGCTGGGGAGGGTGGAATTCCTCAGGGACCAAAAATTTGTCAGACACTGGGTAGAGCCAGATGGGCTATGACCAGCTATTCCTATTTCCAGTATATTCTCCTGAATACAGGTATTTTCTCTCCGGACAGAGCCAACAGAGCCCCTTTACCATGAAAGACTGATCTGTGCAAGCTTCAGCTGACCACAGGTAGGCAACTTTCAACCCACCCCCTCTTCTGAGGGGAACAGCATCCTCGAGGAGCCCAGGAGCAGTGGACTCCCCCTTGTTTCTACACCCCTACAAGAGTACCCCAAAACACATTTCACCACCAATACAGACATCACCAACAGCATCCATGAGGAGGTCACAAGTCTGAATGTCTCCCTGAAATTCACTTGTAACTGTCATGGCAGACTAAAAACTGCAAGTTGCAACACCAAGGGCTTTAATCTTAAATCCAGGACTGGCTCGAGAGTGCTAGTCCCAGGTGCGTACATCTCTGGCCCACGTAGTCGGTTACTTGGGCTTTCTCTTATCTGAAGCAGAGAGGTTGAGGGGGTTGGGGTGTGTTACCCATTTAACTTGAGGAAGAGGCAAGTGTTCCAAAAGCGAAACTCTAAAGAAAGATTTTTAAATGCTTTTACTTTGAGATATCAAACACGCACATATAAACTTGAAAAGTTCTGCCACTGCTATTAAAATCTGTCAATTTCCAGAAAGAGTCTGGCCCAGGCTTAATCTTCCACAGCCACTCACGCATCCACCGTCCACAGCAGTAGGGCACTGCTTATTGTGAATGTTGATCTGATGTTCTTGTATGGACTAGGGGCATTAGAAAAATGATCCTCACTTTTCAGAGGAAACCAAACCCCCTTTTATTAACTACAAATGTCATTTCACATGCATAACTCCATGCTACATATCATCACTGCTCTAAGGATTCCGTCCTTGAACTTCAGAGGGAACGATGAAGGCATCCCATGGATATTTCTCCCAGAATTTCAAAAATGGAGGAATTTCTAACAAGCTTTATGTTCAAACTACACATGACATACTGACTTCTGCTTTCCCAGAATTTGGCAACACGGCCCATTGCTAATGCTACCTGTCCAGGCCTCAGAAGAATCCCAAGTTGAAGCAGGACAGACTTAAACTAGACTGTTGGACCCCAGGTGCTCAGTGCCAACCTGAACCTGAGAGCTGTGCCCTGATCAAGTGCATTTTTATCCAAGCTCCTTGGCCCCAGACCCGATAGGCCCTTGAATTTCTACCAGAAATTTCTATGCCAGCTGCCCATTGATAAACGCTGGGAATCTCCATTGTCTTTAAAAGAAAAGCATTGGGGCACCTGGCTCAGCTGGTAGAGCATGCAACTCTTGATCTTGGGGCTGAATTCAAGCCCCACTTTGGATGAAGAAATTACTTAAAAATAAAATACTTCCAAAAAAATAGATAAGTAAAAGCTAATCAGCCCCTCACTCTTGGACTATCCCACCCTAGAACCAGAGCTCTGCCCCTGAGCAATGGCAGGGAGGCTGCCCCTCCATAGCCGCCTGTCTCCCCCAGTGGCTATACCAGGCGTCTCCACACCACAGTGCCCCTATATGGCCCACTACGTGGCTGCTCCAGGGAGCCCTCCTGCCAGCTCCTGCAGATAAGAGAAGTCCCACTATACTTCCAGCTTTAGTCCAAATCCCAGACCAACTACTCCTCATCTGAATGATCAAAGAAAGGCCTGTCTGTCATCTTAGAAAGGATAGATAGGCCTGGTAGAGACTCCATGTTAGACTTGAAATTTGGACACCAGTATCATGGCTCTGGCATTCAAGAAACCATGTTTCAAGAACTGGAACTAGTACTTTCCTTTAATCTGGTCCATGTGTTTACCAGGCTCCAGTAAAGAGGGTTGAATTGTCCCAGCTCTTTATAGGATACCAGAAAAAGGGCTTTACTCAGCCAGAAAACACCAAAGAGCACAGTGTCACTTCTCCCCTTCCCCTCCACCCTCAGGTCAGCAAAGCAAAGGCCCCTCTAAGACGCAGAGACCCTTGGGGCCCCAGAGTCACTCAATCCCATCACCCTCTCCTGTGAACATTCTCCTGTGGCCAGCCATGGGGACCTGGGGAGTTCTCTTACCAAAGGGCAGTAATTTCCTTTTGGACCATGCAGCAAAATGAAAAACAAATGCTCAGGAGAGAATATTAAGCAGTGAATGGTGTACCACAAAAGGCCAGGTACTTCAAGTATAGTAGTATCTCCTTCAACCTCTTAAGAATGCTATTTGAGTTTAAGGTATTAGCTCATAATAGATGAAAAAACTAAAGTGAAGGAATTTGCCCAAGGTCACGTAATTAGTTACTGATAGGCCCAGAAATCAAACCCAGGTCTGTCTGCCTCCAAAGCTCATGAACTTTTCACACAGCCATGGGATTATGACCTTGTAGAAAGTACATATTTTTAAAAAGTTTTAAATATTAAAAGACAAAAGAAATGCACAGGAAGAAAAACGGTTGTATGAAAATAATGGAACCACAGTGACTTTTGTCTTTTTCTTTGTTCCTAAATTATTTTACTTTTATCATTTAAAAATATTTTAAATTAAGAAAGAAAATGTTAGTTATAAATCAAAACTGTATGTATATCAGTGAAGGGGTACTTACCATTAGTTCTATTATAATTTCTTAAGAAAACAAAATGGACCCTGTCAGTTATCAGTGATATTCATGGATAGACACATGGAAGGCAAGAACCCCTATACCCACATTGTCAGAGGGGGTCATGTGATCAGTATTGCTCACTATTGGGCTACAGCCTGAAATTTCTAGAACAAGCTTTCCAGAGTTCCTTTTCCCTACTTTATGCAAGGTTATATTTAAGAATTCCAAAAGTTTCAGGGCACCTGGGTGGCTCAGTCAGTTAAGCATCTGCCTTCAGCTCAGGTCATGATCCCAGAGTCCTGGGATAGAGTCCTGCATCGGGCTCCCTGCTCAGTGGGGAGCCTGCTTCTCCCTCACCCACTCCCCCTGCTTGTGCCCTCTCTCTCTCTGTGTCAAATAAAATATTAAAAAAAAAAAAAAGAATTCCAAATGTTTCAATTTGAGATGGACTCTAAGTAGATATAATCCACTACATTCTCTTCCTGCTACAGTATAACAGGTCATGCCTCCTTTCAGGTTGGCCTAATGCTGCAGAACCCGTGTGGAACTGAACTGAAGGGACAGCAGTAAAGACAGCCTAACAGAACACAAGAAGCTCCAGACTGGAAAGACCCCCGGCTCTGCTCCTACTTCTACAAATGGCTGTCTACACAGCCCTCTGCAAGTCACTCCACATTTCTGGGCTTCTGGTTTTCCTCTTTGTGTAATGGAAAGATAGAATCAACGATCTCTACAGCTACTTGGAGTTCTAAAACTCTGACTTTATGATTTCTGCCTTTGTTAGTGCACAGTGCTAAATCTCACACACAAACACTAAAAAAAAACTTTTTTGTATAATCACACATGAAGGGCACCTGCATGGCTCAGTCAGTTTAATGGCCGACTCTTGGTTTCAGCTTGGATCACGATCTCAGGATCCTGGGATCAAGCCCCACATTGGGCTGTTTGCTCAGCGGGGAATCTGCTTGAGGAGTCTTTTCTCCCTCTCCCTCTATCCCTCTTCCACTCACTCACTCTCTCTCTAAAAATAGATAAATAAATCTTTAAAAAACATTTTAAAAGTACACACATGAACATACATATTATAGTTTACTTCTATTGGAAAGGTCTCAAGGCCTCATGGGAATATGGCCATGTCACTTGTTCCAGGTACTCAAGAGCATGAAACAACAACACAAAGATTCTCTTCCCACTCGGATGTTACCAGACCACAACCATTATGACCTACTGAGTATAATGATGTTAAACATTTCAAGGTGCCCGGGGAACCTCTAAAATTCATTCTACTTCTTCCACAGGTTTAAGCTTACATCCGAGACATTTGGATATGTAAAGCTATGTTTTATGTTCCTGGTAGTCCCTGGTGACAGCACAGCTACAGGCTGACATGTGGGGAGATGCTGAGGGAACCCTATGCCCACCTCTGTGCTTCCAAATGCAGAAGCCACTGGTTTTCCCTAGTTCAGGCTCAGGCACCATGTGATCTCCACATACGTGGCTTGATAGCATAATGATTCTACAACAGGTACCCTATAGAAGAATCAACTTCCAAGCTTTCCTCAGTTATAAGGTCCATCCCAGCTTTCTAAAATGTTGGGCACATTACACAAGGTTACATATGTTGGTATGGAAAAGACACGCCACTGTATGAGGTAAAATTCTAAGCAAAAGAGTAAAGTAAGTTTCTCGAGTTTCTACAAAGTCCAAATGTCAACAAGTGGCCTTGCTACTGCTGATACCTTTGTTTAAGCAACTTCCCTTAAAAAAAAATGTTGGCTTAATTCCTCAGTTGCAAACAAAGATTCCATAACTCATTTCTTCCAGGGCAAGAAGGGTTTACCTACATATCAAATGCTTACTTTTCATTGTGTTTGACTACTACAAAATATTTACGTATGTCCCTAAAATCTGACCAGCCAGTTCTCAACATGTTCTTTGTTCCTGAGCATTTTCTCACAACTACTGATTAAATCTGAGAGAATTCACTTTTCTACCTATTGAGAGTACTGAAAATTTCTCAGCTCTTCTAACAATCTCCCAGCTATTCTATATAAGACCAAACGAAAAAGACATTTTTTACTGTTCTACACAATAGGCTGGCACTCAAACAAGTAGGCAAGCTGCACTAACATCAGTTATGATGTGAAAAGTATGCAATCAGCATTTTCCTAGCAACCATTAAAATTATCACTTTCTTTTCTTTTCTTTTTTCTTTTTTTTTCTTCTTTTTTGAGAGTGAGAGGATATGGGAAGGGGCAGAGGGAGTAGGAGAGAGAGAATTTTAAACAGGCTCCACACCGAGCATGGAGCCTTATGCAGGGCCCAATCCCATGACCCTGAAATCATGATCTGAGCTGAAATCAAGAGTCAGACACATAACCAACAACTAAGCCACCCAGTCATCCCCAAAATTACCATTTTCACCTCAGCTTACAACACTCTCCATCCACACCCCGTGGTGTAGAACAAGGTCCAAAAAGGGTACAGAGTTTTCATATCAAGGCTCACTCCATCGTTTACTTAGGGTCTGACTTTGGGCATGTTACTTAAACTCTCTGACTTGTATTTCTCCTCTTGTAGTTGAGGTTTTTGAATATATATGATAGCTTTGGTCCCTTTCAATTCTAAAGAAAAAGATACAACTTATTTTTCTGTTAATAACGGCTTTGAACTACCACAGACATCATCCTTTTGACGACAAAAATCTCTTGCTATGTATTCAGATTGAGTGATTAAGCCTTTTAAAGAAGAGATCATTCATCATAATTATCTCCTACTTAAGCCATTTCTGGTCAGGTCCTTCTGATGTGCTTCCCAGCCTACAGCCCCAAAGTGACAGTCACCTTGACCATCATCAGCCCTTTCATCATGGGCAGTAACTAGCACTTAAATGTACATTTCTCAGCTTACTTTATGGAATTAAACTTAAATAGCCAGAGGTTATAAGAAGAATCACTAGGGCAAATCTGTCATTCCAACTTCACAAATAATTTACCAAAAATTTAGAGAGAGCTACTACTGAACGTGTATTAAAGAACTCCTCCAGCCCCCACGAGTCTGTGAGCCTGACTCTTACAAGATCCCTAAAGAAAATAGGCCTATCTTCAGACAGTGCCATTAACATATGATTTTCTAGAACTTAAAGCAAGGTAAGATGCAGTATTTTTTTTTAAAGATTTTTTATTTATTTGACAGATAGAGATCACAAGTAGGCAGAGAGAGAGAGAGAGAGAGGAAGAGAAGCACGCCTCCTGCTGAGCAGAGAGCCCGATGTGGGGCTCGATCCCAGGACCCTGGGATCACGACCTGAGCCGAAAGCAGTGGCTTTAACCCACTGGGCCACCCAGGTGCCCAAGATACAATATTTAAAAAAAAAAAAAGTTTAAAGATAAACTTTAAAGGTAGCTTCCCAGGGTGATCAGAAGAGGTGGCAATGACAAATGAGGTAATACTGACACCTAAAAATTCATATGCACTGTGAAAAAAATGAAGGAATGTGACATTCAACCAAGACTTCTGAGTGAGGCAGTCAAACACTTTTTTTTAAAAAAAGCATCCTGAAGTTGTGACTCGATCTAAAAGTGAACAGTAAGACAACTGTACTCCCGTATTTCTTCTTCTGTGAAGGCAATGAAGGGCTGGTGTAATGCAATATTCCAGTCCAACCAAGCCAACTCATTTGTACATGATTTGCATACATTTGCATAGCTTCTATACAAGTAGGTGTTCTCTTCATGCATCTAAGTTTAATTAAATAATTATGGTATCTGCTCAGAGATGGTAGAGGGGAAACAGAAGCCATAAAATAACCATAGTTCCAACTACGCTGACTTAGAGAAAGGAAACAAACACATAGACTAACACGTGAGATCAGCTATAGCCTGTCTATACGGCAAAAGCTTCAGAGCAGCGACCTAGAAATAATGTCTCTTCCACTAAATTAATATGTCCACAAAAAGATCAGCTTTCCTTTTTTGGAAAAGAAATTCTAGAGACACCATAGAAGGGATATGATTCTATAGAGTATAGTAGGGATATAAAACTGAATTACGAAGAATGCCAACCCATGCCCCAACGCTTCAAAGATCATCAAAAAATGTGTAATTTTGTCAAGACCTAAACCAGTGACTTTAGGTTTATGCTTTCATCATGTGTCTACCTTAAAAGTTAAAAATTCAACAAAGAAGGCTCACAGTATTCCTTTGCTGGGGTGGCCAACCCCCAGAAACAAAGCACACCTACCTCAGGAGCATTCTTATCAATACCCAGAATTGATCTCCTGGAGTCCCCACTGCTTTGGTCATCATTCCATTTCCTAGTGTCTCCTGAATTGGAAAGATTCCAGATCTCTCTCCAGTGCCCTTTGTTCTCCAGAATTACCAAAGAACAATAAAACTGTAGCCAAAACCAAACAAACAAACAAGAAAAAACCTTCTATCAGGACTGTTGCTCTCCCACAAAGCAGAAGCCAGCTTATTGCTGCCTCATTTACTGCAAAGTAAATCCATGTAATAACCAGAAAACAACGTCCTGCTCAATCAGGAGGAGTAAGCAGAAACCAAGAAATCTGTATCTTCCATGCTTCATGATATTCAATCAATCATGTGGCTCTCTTATGCTCCAATTTCTCTGCCTGGAAGCATGATTTTTAAAAATTTTTCAACACGGCCACTGTAACTTTTGGAGAACTGGACGAGAGAAAACTCACCCCAGGAGTGTCTTCTCTCCCTTCTCAAAATGTATTAGAGATGTCTCATTTCATTTGGCATTGTGAATGGTATCCCAAAGCTGAAAGACTAAAGAATGTTGAGATATTTCTAGACGCTAAAGAGATTTTACAACTCAGGTTTCCCTAACCTGTAGCCATCTCAAGCCAGACAGCAATCTGAATTAGGTGGAGAAACAACACAGTAGAGCACGGCTCACAGATTCACAAATATGCACCAAACCCGTCCAGGGAAAATCTCAGTAACCAACCCACAGGTAATCTATGTTCACATGAAGATGCACTCAACATTGTTACTACTGTTTGCTATATGCTTTTGAAACACTAAGGCAACACCTAAGACCCAGAAAAACATCCAGACTTCAGAAATGCTTTATCATTATCTCCATCCACTCTACCATCCAAATAGCAGACAAATTGCTTCCCGAGGACACGAAATTTCTGAAACCCACAGTCCCTCCTTGTCACTGCTGAGCCCCTGGATGACACACAACAAATACATAAGGACTGGCTATACTGAAAGTACCCAACATCTAACACTTCGTGCTGGTAGCCTAGAGAGGAAAATCTTGTTTCACTGGGACATTTTCCAAAATTTCATCTGATTGGTCAAAAGTAACCTAATCAGCTAGCCCAACAGATTCGGGGGCAATATTCCCAAGGTAAACAGAAAAATCCCTATGTGGGGCACCTGGGTGGCTCAGTGGGTTAAGCCGCTGCCTTCGGCTCAGTCATGATCCCAGGTCCTGGGTTCGAGCCCCACATCGGGCTTTCTGCTCGGCGGGGAGCCTGCTTCCTCCTCTCTCTCTGCCTGCCTCTCTGCCTACTTATGATTTCTCTCTGTCAAATAAATAAATAAAATCTTTAGAAAAATCCCTATGCTATGGCCACTGCTTGGGACTCCTCAGTCTTGAACTCAAAAACAAAAGACACAATTTAAAAAAAAAAAAAAGAAGAAGAAGAAATGTAGGAAAGGGAAGGGAATAGAAAGGAAAGGAATGGAGAAAAAAGAAGAAGGAAAAGAAGGAGTTGTAAGCTTAAGAATGCAGGAGAAAATTACATTGGTCGTGAGATGACACATTTTTATTCCCCAGAAACATTGCTTTGTTAAAATTTAGGAATTCCTAAAGATAAATCACATTTATATTGAATGTGACCCTACTGTTCCTAAGAATCTTAAGATCATAGTTGTCAAGGTTTGGAATAAATCAGCTGCAGTTCAGACCAGGCCAGTCTGCAGAGTTCGCTGTGGAAGTAAGGAAGACCAAGCCTTTGATGAGGTGAAAGGTGCATGAGGGACCTGGAGACCTGAGTCAGGACACTGCTGCTCCATTTACATGCTCTATAACCACATGCAGACCATTACAGCTGTCTGAGCCTCAGCTTCTCCAACTATACAATTCAACTGGTAAAAGGTTTTTGCCAGGACTAATACTTTCTAATTTCAATCAACAAGTATTCAGTTAATTATTTACTGAATGAGTGAATGTGTAAAATGAATGAAAAAACTAAAACTGATTTCGCCTTCAGATGCCCCTCTTGGTGGCAAAGAAAGCTTTGCTGCTTATTATATCATGTATCATTTTGTTTTCGGAGCACAACAGATTGGGCCTCAGTCAGAAAGGTGGAAAACGTTCGTGAACACGGACTGACTGACAGGACAAAGGGAGGGTCAGTGGATATGTATGCCGCTACTCACTCTCTTTGTGAACTATTTTACTGTGACTTAGAGGCCCAAAATCTATCCAATCTGGATAGTCCATTTTAGTTTTGTTTAGGTGTTTACTGCCTGTAAACTAAGAAAATACTTTAAGAGTTTACTTACCCGCAGGAAATTAAAATCCACAGGTGTCACAGCAGATCTGGATCTGGCCCCTGCGTGAGCTAACTTTCTCTCAGAAAACTATGGCGCAGACCAAGGTTTCCAGATTTGCTCACTGGTACTGGCAATGATAGCACTTACATAGACTGTACCCTCTTACATATTTTTTTAAGATTTTATTTATTTATTTGACAGAAAGAGAGCACAAGCAGAGGGAGCCACAGGCAAGAGGGAGAGACAGAAGCAGACTTCCCTGCCAAGCAGGGAGTCCAAATCAGAGCCTGACCCCAGAACCCTGGGATCACGACCTGAACTGAAGGCAGACACCCACCTCTTCTATTTTTATAGGCCTATCTTAGAGGCAAAGGTTTGGTATAAATCGGCTATGATTTAAAAATAGGAATAAGACGTTTTCATTTTTTGTTATACTCGAACTTCTTAGAATATATCCAGTGCTTGACCTCTAATTAGTTTCATATTTCACTAAGTGTTTTGCTGCTACCTACCTACCAATAAGGAGTAGGCCACACAACTGATAGGGAACAACAAAATTCTTTCAGGAAACCCTGATTTGCTTCTTATCAAAAAGGAAAATATGCACAAACTAGTATAGGAATAAGGCACAAAACCATGCCTAAAACAAACCCAAATTCTCTTTGTTAAGAATATCTGTCTGGAGAATGAATAAAGAAGAAGAGAAAAGCAAAGAAATGGAAGCTTTAATAGCTATCAATTCTTCTGGCCAAGCAAAAGTTCTATAGTGTTCTAATGACTTGAGGATTGTTTTATCTAGAGTAAGTTAGATACGTAAAAAGGCGTAAAAAGGCGGATGTTGAGATATAGAAGAATGTTTACAATATAAACAAAATCAGATTAATGAAGAGGCAGCTGCTACAAACTCTCAAACTGACTGTATTAGTCAGGATTCTCCAGAGAAACAAAAGCAGTAGGATACACACACACACACATACACACGCGCACGCACTCAAGAAAGAGAGAGAAAGGGGGTGGAGAGTGAGAGAAGGAAGGAAGGGAAGGAGGGAGGGAGGGGAAAAAACTGATTATGAGGAACTGGTTCACACAATTACAGAGGTTAAGAAATCCCAGGATCTGCCATCTGCAAGCTGCAGATCCAGAAAGTCAGTGGTATAATTCTAGTCTGAGTCTAAAAGCCTGAGAACCAGAAAGCCAATGGGGCAAACCCCAGTTCAAGGACAGGAGACCAATGTCACAGCTGAAGGAGGCAGACAAGAAGCAAAAGGAGTAAATGCATAGTCCTTCACCTTCTGTTCTCTGCAGGCCCTCAGCAGATTGGACGTGTCCACCCACAATGAGGAGGGCAATCTACCAAGTTCACTAACTCAAATGCTAACCTCATCTGGAAACATCCTCACAGACATGCCCAGAGATGTTTAACCTGATCACGTCTTGACCCAGTCAAGTTAACACATACAATTAACCATCACACTGACTACAAACTAAACATTTAAGGCACCCAAAGTATTAACACTTTACTATGAAGAATCATAAACAGAAAGGAATCCCCAGCTCCTCTTTTTCTTCAAGGATCATGGGACCGAGGTCCCTGAGAATCATGGAGAAACAAAGTCACCCATTCTGATGATAAAGAGGAAGGAATGGATGCTCCCATCAACAAAGAGGAGTAGGCATCCACCGTCCAGCCATCCTCAGGAGGACTGAAGTCTTCCACAAGGTTGTCATCCCACCGGCTTTCTAAACCCACCACAACTACCAACGCATAAGAACTACACACCAGGGGCGCCTGGGTGGCTCAGTGGGTTAAAGCCTCTGCTTTCGGCTCAGGTCATGATCCCAGGGTCCTGGGATCGAGCCCCGCATCGGGCTCTCTGCTTGGCAGGGAGCCTGCTTCCTCCTCTCTCTCTGCCTGCCTCTCTGCCTACTTGTGATCTCTGTCTGTCAAATGAAATGAATAAAATCTTTAAAAAAAAAAAAAAAAAAAAAAGAACTACACACCAGATGTGGGAAAGGTGTACACACACAGTCAATAACCAGTCTTGTCCCAGACTGAAAATACAAAATGTTCCAGTGGTTCCCCCAGAGGCTGTTGCACTCTTGTGATCCCCCAACATATGAAAGACTAAAATAAATGTGGTTCTTCTTTAGGTAGGAGGAAGCCTATTTTTGAGAGTGATTCTTCACCCCACCAAATTTCAGCAAGGAAGAGTTCACATTTGGTCATCTGCAATACAGCTGTTATTCTCTCCATGAAAATCCCTAGGGCTCAGGACTGGACACAGCTGGGTCTGCAGGTAAGCAGAGCCCTCTAAAACAGAGACAGATGGACCCCAGATGATTTTGCCAAACTGTCTTCTAGTTTGCCAAGTACTACAATGGGGAACTAGCAATTCTTAATCACAGTCCCTATTTTTATGCTTTCTCCACTAAAAATTAAAGTTCCCAAAAGATGGAGTCAATATTTTTTATTCAATTGTAAATTAAAGACAGATGACAACTCTGAAGAAGGTTTAAAGTTAAGTAATTAGACAATTAATCAGCCAACTAACAGTATGAAATCTCACTCATATTTACACATTTATGAATCCTTGAATGTGCTGCAATCTACGATACTCTATTAATCCCTTCCAACAGTGTAAGAGTCATCAGAAATCCTATTATATGCCTCATGTAATCTCTCATTCCCTCAGCTTATTCATCTATGCAATCGATACAAATGAGGAAACAAACATGATGTAAGTCCCTAAGAAGTAAACCATTAGAACTCAACAGAATAATACTATTCAAGCTCAGAGCATTTTCAAAACAACTACCAAATAGGTCTAGTGTTGGGATTCTTACAGTAATGTGGAAATTACCAACCAGGGGAACATTCTCAATTGTTGCAAAGCAGAACACAGCTCAAGTTCCTGGTGAGGTTCTAAAGGCCCCCAACTGCCAAAAGGCCTCCAAAGGCTTGGATGATGCTGTTACCATAGTGTTTTTGCTCTTTTGCCAAAGCTCCATATTTGCTCATTTTTATTTTTTTCTTGGTGGTGTTTTAAATGTTTCTGTGTAGGACAGTGGTATTAGTAGGTCTTAACCTCTTTGTTAGTGTCACCAAAGAACAGAAAGTACAGTCTACTGCCAAAACTGGTAGATCTGTTACTATGGCGCATTTTTCATTTGTAGTCATGATATTATGCAGATTACTTTATAGATTCCTTTATGGATCCTTTTTGCTAAAATTACCAAAATTGTATCATCAACAATATTTCAGTATGAAATAGCCAAAGCTGTATATTTGGTCCTATCTAAAATTTTACTTTGCTGTAAAATTGACATAATTCTAATGTAAACCATTCTATTATGGATGTCCAAAGTAAATCTTTCAATTTCAATAAGCTTTTGTCCTTTAAACAGATATGGAACAGACTTTATTGAAGTAATTTGGGCTAACATGATGGAAGGTGGTTAAAAAGAGATCATTTCACTTTAACCATCTGAAATTGAGGTTGGAGCATATGCCCATTTTATTCTGGTTTATATTCTACATACAGTTAGTTGAAGAATTATAAAACTTCTGTTTTATCAATTTAAAAAACCCCACAGAATACATTAGAATTGCTACATAAGTAAATCTTTGTTCAAAACGTGGGAGGACCATAAATTGATAAATTATTCCCATTCTACCTTTTACATGGAATACAGTAATCATTTTTGAAGATAATGATAATAGTACCTGGTCATTTATCTGATAGCTTCTAGGTCTACGCTAGATTTTCTAAAAACTCTAGAAACTCAGGTTATTATACTAAAACTAGCTTGATAGGTACATTTTGCTTTAATCTCTTTGCCTCCTTTGATATAAAGTTTTTAACATTTTTCTCTGCACTAAACCAATGTCACCAGAGTTTCTTTAGTTGATCTTCTATTAATTATTCTTAATTTCAGGAAGCTTATATTAATTACTGACATTTTCTCTGAAATAAATATTCAACTATCTGATTTTAACTTAGACTAAGTCCACTCATAATGTGTTTCTCTCTCCACTCACCCATACTAAGTTCTACACGAAATCAGAATAGTAATAATAATAATTTGAGCACCACCCCCCTCATAATGTGAGAGCAGATGGTTGAGAAAATGTAAAAGCCCCCTCAACAGAGTCAAATCATCACAGCCAGGGCGTGAGACAAGAATGTAAATGAGGATACACAGGCCAAGAGTAGACTGTTTACCCAAAAAAATGTCGCCACCCCCTCACCCACTTTCCAAAGTAAAGCAAGAACTCATTTCTCACATCTGTATATCAAATTCAATCCAGGAGATATAGAACATAAAACCCATTTTATCCTTTTCTTTGGTTCTGTATTAATAAAGTAATATTCATTAAAATGCATTTTTAAAAGAAGATTGATTACAAAGCTTTTGAGTGTTCCCAATTTCTAATGGCAGAATATCAACAAGGAAATTTTTTCAACTGAATTTAGAGATGGAGTGAAATTCTTTTTTTTCCAGCTTTATTAAGGTATGATTAACAAATGTGGTAAAATTCTCTTTTTTTAAAGATTTTATTTATTTATTTATTTGTCAGAGAGAGAGAGAGAGAAAGGCACAAGCAGCGGGAGCAGCAGGAAGAGGGAGAAGCAGGCTCCCTGCTGAGCAAGGAGCCTGATGTGGGACTCCATTCCAGGACCCTGAGATCATGAACTGAGACGAAGACAGATGCTTAACCAACTGAGCCACCCAGTCTTCCCTGGGGTAACATCCCTAAAATTTCTTCTAGACAGTTACAGGAAGAAGACAAGATACTATGTTAGGGGATTTTGAAACCAGGAGTTCATGGGCAAAATCACCTACATTGAAGGTTGACTATAATATACACTATCTGAAATAATTTTTTTTTTTTAGATGATACATATGAGAGTAAGTGTGACTGCAACAGGCCTTAAGGCATCCAGGTATAGACAGAAAATGCTCTGGGTAATGGATATACCAAGGGGAAAATCTCTAAGGCTCACTGATGAGGTAAAAGGATGCACAGTACTAAATATTAAAGCTTAACAACTGTTTTCAGACAACTCAAGAGACAGACAAAAACTTGGCAACAGAGCAGATGATCATCATTATTATAAGACAAAGAAAGTTATCTATTTACGGCCTCCATGCCCTTTTTATTTTATTTTTTTTAAGATTTTATTTATTTATTTGACAGAGATCACAAGTAGGCAGAGAGGCAGGGAGAGAGAGAAAGGAGGAAGCAGGCTCCCCGCTGAGCAGAGAGCCTGATGCGGGGCTCCATCCCAGGACCCTAGGATCATGACCCAAGCTGAAGGCAGAGGCTCTCCATGCCCTTTTTAGAAGTCCTGCTCTCCTACTGGTTCTACACCTTTGTGATGATCTTGCCACAGGTTGATGACAGCCAAATCTGCATCTTGTTGTCACGCCCTCTCCTCACCTCAGGCTACTGTCTAACTGACCTCTAGCAAACAGCCCACAGATGTTCTACAGACATGCCAGTCAAGAAATCTCACCCTGGGTGAGCTCCATCTCCTAGGCTGCCTGTCTCTGCCCATACCATCTTCTCGTTTACCCAAGGCTGGAGCACAAAAGTTATTCTGGAATCCACATTTGCTCCATGGGCACACCCAAGGCCTCGCCACTCTAGGTCCTCTTCTCTGTCACTGCTGCCTAGGGCAAGCCTTTACATTTCTTCCCTGGAAAGGCCCCCATGCTATTCTTTCTGGCTGATCTTAGTTTCTGTCTCTCCCCTCCATTCACTCCTACCCATGGCCACCAGACTCAACTTCCCTAAACACATATTTAATTTCATCATCTTCCCTGAAAAGCCCAAAATGGGGTTCCCCATGCTACAGGATAATCTATGCACCACATCCAAATACTTTATGGTCTGGTCCCAACTTCCTTTTCCAACCTATCTCTATTTCTTGCCTTCCTTCTCAAGCACCCTATATCCCAACCACATTTCCACTCTCCTAACACACTATGAATTTTCCCACATCCATGCATTTGTGTGAGACTTTCCCAGTGCTCAGAATGCTCTCCCCTTACATTTGCCCACCTAGAAAACTAGAGTTCATGGTTTAAGACCTACTTTAAATGTCACCACCTCTGTGAGTATACCAACAAACTTTCCTAGATGGGTATACAAGATATCTCTGCTCTGGGTCCCCTCGGCACAACATGCTGAGGACATGTCACCATGGACTATGACTAAGGACGTGTTGTGGATCTCCTCAATCAGATCATGTGTCCCTCTGTAAAGCAGGACTTGCTTCCCATTCATCTTTGTGCCCAAGTCCTCTTCAGAATGCACAGCTCTACAGATGTGTCTTAAAGATAGATTTTATCACAAACAGCTGATTATTTTCCCACTGCTCCTTTTCCAACAACTGCTTTGTCTCAGTGACTGATAAACATCTGCATACTTTTGAAAGCCCAAGTTTGCCCTGATGTTCGTAGCAGCATTATTCACAACAGCCAAAAGGTAGAAGCAAGCCAAGGGTCCAACAATGGACAAAAGGATAAACAAAATGTAGTATACACACATAATGTAATATTACCAGCCTTAAAAGAGGAAGAAAATTCTGACACATGCTACAACATGAGTGAACCCTGAGAACACCACGCTAAGTAAAATAAGCCAGTCACAAAAACACAAAGACTGTATGATGCCACTTACATGAGGAACCTAGTCAAGTTCATAGAGACAAGAGAATGGTGGTTGCCAGGGGCTAGGGGCAGAAAGCAGGAGGAATGGGGAGTTAGTGTTTAATGGGTATAGAGTTCTAAGTTTTTCAAGATGATGGTTGGTGGTGATGGTTGCAGAACAATGAAAATGTATTTAATGCCACTGAACTGTACACTTAAAATGGTTAAAACATACTGTTTTCCATAGCAGCTATGCCATTTTTCATTCCCACCAGCTATGCAAAAGGTTCCAAATTCTCCAACTTATATACATTTTACCACAATTTAAAGAAGAAGAAGAAGAAGAAAAAGAAGGAGGAGGAGGAGGAGAAGAACCTGGGTGGCTCAGTCAGTTAAGCGTCCAACTCTTGATCTCAGCTCAGATCTTGATCTCAGGGTCAAGAGTTTAAGCCCCATTTTGGGCTCCACACCGGGTGTGGAGCCTACTTAAAAAGAAAAAAAAAAAAAAAAAAAAAAAAAAGAGGAGCAGAAGTTTGGGAACCAATTAAAGGTGAAAAAATAGGTAACTAGGGGAGCCTGGGTGGCTTAGTTGGTTAAGCATCTGCCTTCAGCTGAGGTCATGGTCCCAGGGTCCTGGCATCGAGCCCCGCATCGGGCTCCTTGCTCAGCGGGAAGCCTGCTTCTCCCTCTCCCTCTCCTCCTGCTTGTGTTCCCTCCCTTGCTGCCTCTCTCTTTGTCAAATATAATCTTGGAAAAAAAAAAAAAAAGTAAGTAACCTATCACAATCCTAAATGGTAAAAATTTCTTTTAATAATGACTCAAAAGCACCATTATATCTTACAAAGCACTAAAAAACATTTCACAAACCCACCTGGCCCTGTGAAACAACTCTTTCTCAAATGATCCAAGAATCTCAGGACGTTTTCTTATTTTTATATCTCACATGTGGCAGTTGCCAGACTAAACACCATAGGAAGTAGAACTCCCTGCCCAGTCACTGTACTGGGTAAACGCAGCTCAACCCAAGTCTTAAAGTAAAGAAAGCCAAGGCATTATATTCTTGGAATATAACAGCACAGGGAAAATACTAGAACAGAACAGAACCTACATAATAGGCAGCAACTTAGGAACTTTTAAAAAAGTTAATGCAAACTCAAGCCAGAGAGGGTTTAGGATGAGTACTTCCCTGCCCCAAATGCCCCATCTCCAAAGTGCTGCTGTGGAAGACAGACAAGTGGCTGCTGTAACTGACAAGCCCGTCAATATTATGGTTTCCTGGCTCCTGTAGTTCTACCTGTGAACTCAACAGAACAACTTCTGTTCCCAAGTGGAAGGTGTAGCCCAGGCAGTGTACCACTGCTGACCTGGCCTGGCCTGGCACTCTCTCCTACATGATCACTGGGAGCTGTAATGCTCTGTATTTGTAAATTATCTGTACACTCATTCAGCAATCTTGTCTCCCGAATGAGACTGGTCCAGTTAGACTGAAGGCACTGAAGCGGAGCACCACTGAGCAGCCCCAAAGCCCACAGCGTGTTGTGGAAACGGACACGAAGCACCCTCGTTGCTTGAATGTTTCCTCCACCGTATCCAAAGAGGTGAATCCCCTGACTTCCCTGTCATAATCTCCAGGTGTAGAAAATGTGGAGTACCATAGCCAAGTAGATCCCAGGAAAAGAAGGAGAAACCATTAAATGTCAGGCTGAATCCATACAGACCCCAGACATCCTGTGAGCAGCAGGCACCTCTCCCGAGCACTGAGCTTGCAGAGTTAACCAAGCATTGCCAAAAGGCCTTCAGCAGAAATCATCTCTGACACAAAAACAAGTATTACATGAAGTTCAAGAAAAAAGCCACAAAGCAAAATCCCAATGGAAACTTCCAGCAGTCCCTTTTTGTGTTGTTAGGTTAAACAATTTATAACTGGACCCCTCTCCTCCCTCTGCCTGTCCTCTTTATTCCAGTAGACATCTTCCTCTGCCCACATTCATTACATTTCCAAAATGATTTTTCTTTTTTTTTTTTTTAAAGATTTTTTTAATTTGTTTATTGGACAGAGAGAGATCACAAGTAGGCAGAGAGGCAGGCAGAGAGAGAGGAGGAAGCAGGCTTCCCACCAAGGAAAGAGCCCGATGTGGGGCTCAATCCCAGGACCCTGGGATCATGACCTGAGCCGAAGGCAGAGGCTTTAACCCTCTGAGCCACCCAGGCGCCCCCCAAAATGATTTTTCCAAGTTAAATGAACTTCACATCTTATGCTCTGCTGCAAATGCTCTTAACCTTTTTTAGAGGTCAAAATCTTACTGAGAATCCCATCAAAGCCCTCTGGCTTTCTCTGCAGGAACAGGCACAATTTCAAGGAATTCACATATGTCCTGGGTCCCCTGGAGGTTAAAAACCTCTGTCGCAGTGGCTGCTTCCTTCCATCTCCTTTCTACATTGAATTTGAGAAGCACTTGGCAACCTACCTCTATTTGTGAAAATTATGTAACGAACAAATTTCAAGAATCCATAAGGACTTCTTTTGATGGCGTGGCCCATCCACCCCACTGATATCAAAACTCTAAGGGGAAGTCACCTCACATAAGCTCAAGACGTTCAGCCAGTCTGACACACAGCAGTCCTGAAGGACGACTCCCTCACAGATTATGATACCTGCTCCCAGTGATCGCCCTCACACATGGACCAATGTGACTTTGTGGGGACCGCTGAGACTCAGTCTGTTACAATTGGCATCGGTTGCCACCGGCAAGTCATCACAAGAACCTGACCTTGGTAAGCACATTTTACACTTGAGTGCTATTCATCCGGGTGACACCAAGCGGGGGTTGGGGAGGCAGGAAGACAGACAGTGACAGTGCCAGAGCGTGCTGCCAGGCACTGCCCCCCATCCCACAGGCTGCAGAAGCTGCCTCACCCACACAGAGAGACTGAGCCTGCAAAGCCAAATTTCTGAGCTGCTGCTGAGACTCCCATAAAAAGCAATGCTATTTCTAACCTCCCTCACCATGGAAAAATACACATGCCACCAAGCAACCCAGAATCTCTGGAAGGTTTATTTTTATACTCTTCCCCACGCCCCCTACCCTTACCTCCCCCACAAAATTTTTAGGTGGAAAATTTGCTAGCTTTTTAGCAGTTTGACACTACTGTGCTAGCCATGGGCTGACGAAACTGCAAGCATGTTTGATTTTAAAGCAAAAATGAAAAGGTATTTTTCTGATACAGTTCTGAATGAGTCTACTTTAAGAAAATGATATAGTCTAATAATAGAAGGACACAATCCAACAAATAGGCAAAGAAAATTCCCAAGTTCCCAGACCACAGACAGAAATAACGGCGCTAACAAGGTTCTCTTCGCTATCTCTAAAAGTGGCGCTCCTGCTTGCTCCAGTTTCTCTTCACACTGTTGATCTTTCCTAGTTCAAACAGGGTGCAAAACATCCCTGATGCCCTTGTGGAGTTTGGATTTTTCTTTTGCTGCTCTTACCCTTAAAGAATGAAGGGAAAGCAGTGAGATGGACTTCAGATCTGAGTCCCCTGACACTGTGTATACGGGTAGGCAGAAGGGAGGAAGGAAGAAGAGGAAAGAGAGTTAAGGGGGGAAGCAGGAGGGTCTGAATGAGGATTCGAGAACCCAAAAATTCTTTCAGAAGCCAACGGGCAACCCAGAACTAGTCAACCTGGCATCTGTCCCGGGACTCCTCCCAATGGGAACTTTGGTGTCACTTCCCTAATGGCAAACTAGAAGGCCAGGAGGCACCAACCCACCACTAACTGGCTTCTCGTACATACAGGAAGTTTTAGTGTCACCTCTGAATGACCCTAACCTACCTATAAAGCAGAGTTTTAATCCTGCTACAAGTTAGGGAACCTCCAGCACAATATGGTCATTTACACCATAGCTCCAAATGTTTTTTTTTTATCACATTTTCACAGTTTAATCTGGTTTATTATACATGCCAAGGAAATATCTGGAGAAAATAAGCCTTGCTTTATTTACCAGTATAGAAGGCAGGGACCTACACTCAAAGGTGTCCCTTCTCCCAGCACTACTGAGCCTCTTTGAGTTTCCTTAAAAGTTTAAATTTCATGCAAAGCCAGGAAGTTCAGGTTAGGGATGTATGGCTAGCATCTAAAGTTTTTTTTTTTTTTTATATTTTATTCATTTATTTGCCAGAGAGAGAGAGAGCACAAGCAAGAGGTGCAGCAGAGGGAGAAGGAGAAGAAAGCTCCTTGCTGAGCAGGGAGCCGGAAGCAGGGCTCAGTCCCAGGACCCTGAGATCATGACCTGAGCCAAAGCAGAGGCTTAACCAACTGAGCCACCCAGGTGCCCCTAAGGTTATTTTTTTTTAAGATTTTATTTTATTTATTTGACAGAGAGATCACAAGTAGGTAGAGAGGCAGGCAGAGAGAGAGGGAAGCAGGCTCCCCCCCTGAGCAGAGAGCCCCATGCGGGGCTCCATCCCAGGATGCTGAGATCATAACCTGAACTGAAGGCAGAGGCTTAAACCACTGAGCCACCCAGGCGCCCCCTAAGGTTATTTTTTAATGCTGGAGCATCTCCCCACTGGGACCACAGGTCTTACACAGAAGACTTTCACACTGCTTCCTGTTCCTCACCATCTACTTCTGATCCTTTAAGGACCTTAAAGGAAACCAAAAGAGAGGTGGGATTTTCCCCATCTGAACCTTTCTTATTTGTGCCGAGAGCCAACCAGATCTAAGTCTGAGGTTTTTCTCATAACAAGGACAGGAAATGGTGTGGAAAGCTTGAATTAATTATTTCTTGCCCTACATCCTAGAAGAAATATGTTCAGTCAAGTCACTAGCACCACATTCCACCACACCTGGCTCCAGCAAGAAGATGCCTCATGAAATTCCTCAGCACACCCCCTCACCCTGAAAGAGGACAGAGAGATCCATGCCTCTGCTCCCTCTTTTCCTCTGATCCTGCCAACACATGGTCCCTGGATAAGAACTAGCATTTGGATGGCAAATACTGACATTTTATGCAACTCCTACTGTGCATGAATGCTGAATTAGGCAATCTCACAATAAGTCCACAAGATAAATATTACCCCATTTAAAGACGAGAAAAGCCGAGATCCAGAGAGGCTCAGGACTTGTTAGAGTAGAACAGTGAAGGAAAGTGGCAAGGACAGAATTTGAGGCAAACCCGTGTTTCCAACTACACCTTACAAATGTGAGGCAGCCAAGAAGTATGTGTCTTTAAATTTATCGAGGAGGTCACAATTGTAAATTTTAAAATACATTTAATAACAACCTAAACATGGTAACCCAACCCTGTTTTAGAACCAAGTCCAAAAAAATCCACTGTACAGTAAGAGAGGCACATGCTGCAATTCGTGCAAACATCCAGACCTCCTTGGGCTTTCCCAGCCCAGCAGTTGGAGCAGAGTTGTAAGGCCACCTGTCCATCTTATCAGCCCTTAGGAATGTCTCACAGTCCAGCTGTGAGCTTCGAGAGACAGAATTTTACAAGTAACAGTGCAAATATAAATTCCAGGACAGTCAGCTGTAAACCTATTTTAGAGGTGTGAAAGTTCTTGCAACACCTCAGAATCCAAGTATGGTGCCTGAAAATGGCCTGAGAGGCACAAAGCAACATGCAGGTTTGCAGAAAGGGATCTGTTCTTTAGCCATTCTAATGTTCATAAGGAGCAACATAGCCTTGTATTTCATTTAAAATCCATATACAGTAACGTAGTCAAGAAAAAGATTTCCATCACGAATTTTGAAAGTTGCTGAAAATAACTGACAGAATGAGGTAACCCCATATATGGTGGGAAATCGGGTTCTTACGGAACTTGCAAGTATATTTCTACTTTTGTCACAATTCTGTAAATCGAGCTGCACGGTCCCGCGGTATTTCAGTTATCCAGTAAAATTCTATTTGAGGATGGCTTTAGTTTTTGGTGGGTAAGGTTAAAGGAGATTCTATCCGAGATGATGAAAGAGTACCCAAACAGTGCCCACACTCTCTTCAGCACTGGGAGAGATGGGTTGCTGCCCCCCACCTTAAGCCGGTGGTGGGCATGCCAAATTATGGAAGAAAAACAGCACAATTCATCAACACTCACCAAGTAATGGGCGCCTGGGTGGCTCAGTTGGTTAAGTGTCTGACTCAGGAAAGAAACACATACGGACTGCATTCTCTCACCAACAGAGAGGAATTGCACCCAACGTGGACCTAGAGTGTGTGTGACTTGTTATATACCGCAGGCTTCGTAGCAACTACAATTTTAGGAAGGCTCCAAACTGTGAAAAGTCCATTTAAATTCAAGGGTCTGTGCACCTCAGGGAGGAAGCACATTAAATCACTCCAATTGCCCCATCTACTTCCAACTGCAACCATAAATAAAAAGTCTGGATATGCTCTGAGAGAGCATCCAGAGTGGGACTCTGCATCAATTCATTTCATTTGACAAAAGTTTTACTGAACTCCTCCCTTACACCAGGCACCGCTTTAGGCCCTGGGGGGTGGGAGAGGGGGGTGGTGAACTGCAGGAGGGAAGGAGGGAAGATTCTTGCCCTTATAAAGTTTATAGTCTAGTAAAAACTTGGAATAAACAATGAGTCATACCTGGCACATTAAAATTTAGGAAAAAGTTGCACCTTATATTTTATAGAATTTCTTACTTCCCTGACAACTCTCATGTATTTCTTCATTTAATGTTCCCCATAGACTGGCGATTAGGCAGAACAAGAATCACTAAAATCAATTAAGAGTTGACCAAATAGAGGCACTGAGAGGTGAAGGGGTATGCCTAAAGTAAAAACCTGGCAGTGGGCAAGCTGAGGGAGGGTAGGCTTCTCCTGGTACCCTCCCAGCACCTTCGATGACTATCCCTCCAAGGGCCGACTCTAAATGTGTCTTTGGGTCTGAGGATGTCCAGAGATGACCAAAATACACAGCTTCTCCTAAGCTTCTCGTTCCAGATAACCCTGTGCTTCTCCTTCCAGATAACCCTGTGCCCAGCCACTTACACCCACTCTCCAAAACATCAACACACAGGCACACAAATGTAAAACCGAATGCAGTAAATTAGGAAGTCAACCCCCTCTTCACAATAACAAACCACACGTGCTACCAGTACAGAGAAAGAAAAACCTGTCCACCTGATGTTACAACAGCTAAGAAAGAGAAAGGAACTAGTATTTATTTAATGTATGCTATATGCCAGAGGCTGTTTTAAGTAGGATGGCTCCTTTATTTCTCATGGCAATACCATCATGATCCCCATCTTCTGAAGTAGGAAATCAAACAAAACACAGAATTTAGAATGACAAATAAAGAATCCCATTTCCCACTGATCTTAAATGTTTGTAAGTATCTGGGCATTAAATGCTCAGGCTCAGCAACAAACAAGCTGAATAGTAAGATTATTCTTTTTTTCCAGTAAATCTAGAAATATGTGTTTTATATACATTCACAGCTCAAGGTGAATTACAAACAAAAAAGAAAAGTCCACATTTAAGCTGATATCATGCATCCCTCCTACGGGAAAAAGTTAAATTAGTAAGATAGTTTTTGTGCCTAGAAATTGCATGACTTTCTTGAAAGGTACAGCATCTCATAACAGTTAGTGCTGTGACAACCTCTGCTTCACAGTCATTATCAAAGAGTCTCAAGTTCTACTCACCTTTTAAGCTGTATGAAAACTGATGTGAGTTCTTGAAAATGGTCCAATACGGAGACAATGGTGTGATGTTACAAATATAGAGCTTGAACTGCTAAAAGGAAAAATAAAGAATTTCAGCGAACCACTTCTTGGTTTCTTTCCATGCACCCTCCCTTTCCCCAAGTTCCACAAATATAGTTGAGAACTATCACAATAAAAGCCACAATACCAAAGTGATTAAATTAAGAACGCAAAGATAAACATCAAATAATAAAGGAAGAGAAAATTATAGCAAAAAAAAAAACAAAAACAAAAACAATTGAGGTCAGGGACCTGACTGAGCTAGGGACAAAATCCCCGTATGAGTTTTTGAGCAGCCACAAGGGGCACCCTGTTCTTATCTTCCAAACAAAAGAGACACAACTTACTCCTCTCAACATACAAACCTTTTCTTCAATGAGGGCCCAGGAACAAATAATGAACAATACCCTTATTGGACATGGGTTTTTTTTTTAAATCTTAACAGTCTGAATTATCTTGTGAGCATAAGGATCCACACAATCCTTAACTGTAAAGAGAGGCAGGCCCAGGGGCACATTTTTCCTCCCATGAAATATGTTTAATGTTGTGGGAACAACACGGACCCCTGCTTAGGGAAGACCCTTAGGGGAATATCCATGGTTCTGTCTGCAAGGCTGTCTTGACACCTGCCCTTTACCCCATTGGTAGAACATTCTCCAGTTTGGCATTCCAGATTTTGTCCAGGTCCACTTCCAGTTCATACAATCTGTCACGATCATCCTCCTCTCACCTCAGTGAGTATGCTCTAGGTGCCTCACACCATTCCAGATTATGTCAGATGACTGCCCTGTGCCTTACGAAGCAGTTTTGGGTAAACTTGGTCAACTCTGCCTCAGATACCACAAGCACCTCTCAGCACCCAGGCTGCCAATGTGTAGGATTACACTCCTGTCCAAGGTTGAATAAGCCACCATCTGTCTAGCTTGTGTGCTGTAGCGTACTCTCCAGGAGACTTGTCCCTTAAAGTGTGTTCCTACCATATGTCACTCCTGAGTGATCAGCCAAAGCTAAGACATCCAGATAAAAAATGACCGTGTCTAGCCAAAGGATCCTGTGAGATTCCTGTGGAGGTCCACCCCGAACACATAAGACAAACACCTTGCTGTTTTTATGTAACTCCTCAGTACCAATACTATGCACCCACAGACATTACTTTCTCCTGTTTATGATCTACTGAGAGGGGGGAAATAATCCACTTCTGGTTTTCTAAACAGTAGTTTTTATTCCTCAACTGGGATTGTTCTCATCAGTCTTCCTAGGATTCAAATGTTCAGACTTATTGAGAAAAAAAGGCAGTGGAATAACCAGAAATGTACTGAGGTGGCCAAAATTCCTCTGGAGGGCAGGCAGAGCCTGTGACTTGTTTCTAACCAACAGAATATGGCAGAAGTAATGAGAGGTCATTCCCTTAATCAGGCAGTGCTGTCTATCCAAGACTCCATCTCAGCAGACTAGAGAGAGACAGACTCCCTTTTTACCTCTGAAGAAGTGAGCTGCTATATGGTGACAAGGACTGTGAGGAGGCCATGTGGCAAGAAACTGCAGGGTCCACCAGGTGCTGAGAGGCGCCAAACTGACATCCAGCAAGGGAACAGGGACGTCAGTCCTATAGCTACAAGGAAACGAAAGCTACCAACAACCTAAATGATCTTAGAAGTAGATTCTTCCCACTCATGCCTCCAGATGAGAACATAGCTGGGACCACACTTTGCCGACTTCTGAGATCCTGAGTAAGGACCAGTTAAGCAAGGCCCAGGCTTCTGACCCATAGAAACCGTGAAGTAATTTATGGGTATCGATATAAGCTACTAAGTTTATGGCAATTTGTTATGCAGCAACAGAAATAAATTTAACTTAGTAATTAAGTATAGAGATATATAAAATACATACATATATGTTATATGCATACATAATTGGTACAATAGAACAGCCCTTCCCACCTGCCTCATCCATAATAAGTGAAAAGTCATTTCTCCTATTTGACTATAAACTCCTTCTGGGAAAGAACCACATCACCATCACCCTGACATCCCCTTAGACTCTGCAGGCTAAGTGGCACATGGGAGGCTCTTACATTTTTTTAAAGAAGCCAAATTAAAAGAGTTATGACTTGTCAATCTCTAGTTTTCTGCAATAAGGCCAAAGCAACAGAATTTATGCAACTCTTCAAAACAGCACTCAGAACCTCTAAATTAATTCCAACTAGGTGGAAGACACTTAGCCTCATGCTCTACCCCCAAACAATAAATCCATAATTTCTCCAGTACTGGTTATTTCATTTTACCTATAAAACTGAGTCAGGGCTTAGAAATGTTTCTTAGTAGTCACTACTTTTGCCAGATATCCTTGTCGCTCTTCTGGCATTTAGCTATCTTATAGCTAAAGGTTAAAAACAAAAAGATCCCTAAGAAATTTTCCAAAGGAAGAATTTGTTACTTGTTCTTAATTTCCCATTCATATCAATAATTCATTCCCAACCAAAATGGAAAAAACTGTATAGGTCAAATAACCCAGCTCTAATTCCGAAACAAAATGCTAATCCAACTTCCTGACAACCTATATTAAAAGTGCTTTAAGACTGATTTTTTTATTCAACAGGTGTTGGCAAGGATGTGGAACGAAGGGAACCCTCCTACACTGTCGGTGGGAATGCAAGCTGGTGCAGCTAGTCTGGAGAACAGTATGGAAGTTCCTCAAAAAGTTGAAAATAGAGCTACCCTATGACCCAGCAATCGCACTACTGGTTATTTACCCCAAAGATACAAAGGTAGTGATCCGAAGGGGCACGTGCACCCCAATGTTTATAGCAGCAATGTCCACAAGAGCCAAACTATGGAAAGAGCCTAGATGTCCATCAACAGATGAATGGATAAAGAATATGTAGTATATATATATACATGCAATAAAATATGCAGCCATCCAAAAAAAAAAAAAAGAAAAGAAATCTTACCATTTGCAATGACGTGAATGGAACTAAAGGGTATTATACTGAGCAAAATAAGTCAATCAGAGAAAGTCAATTATCATATGATCTCACTGATATGAGGAATTTGAGAAACAAGACAGAGGATCATAGGGGAAGGGAGGGAAAAATGAAACAAGATGAAACCAGGGAGGGAGACAAACCATAATAGACTCTTAACCTCAGGAAATAAACTGAGGGTTGCTGGAGCAGAGGACAGTGGGAGGGATGGGGTGGCTGGGGGATGGACATAGGGAAGGGTATGTGTTATGTTAAGCGCTGTGAATTGTGTAAGACTGACGATTCACAGACCTGTACTCTTGAAACAAATAATATATGTTAATATAAAGATTTTTGAATTTTTAAACAGATGATTTTTAATTCTCTTAAGCAAGATTTTACTTAAGCCCTGTTTAAAATAAAATTTGAATATGTAAATATATTCGGTTTCTGCTATCCTTAAGAGATAAATTATTTTTTAATACAAAAAAGATTGTGACTAAAGCTCTATTTTAGATTTTTAAAGGACTGGTTTAATAAGAGAGATATTTTAAAAACACTCAAATCAATTAAATTACTTAAGAGACTACAAAATAAAAATTTTATTCACTATAGAAAGCTATCATACTCTCCTGAAGTCTATATGCAGGATTGTATTATATATTCCTACTCCCTCATAAATCACTCAGCAAACCTTAACATTATCTCCAAGGTTCATCCCCGGGTGCTGAGCCTCTCAGGCAGCAGTGTTTTCACACTCAAGCCAAAAAAAACCTAAAAACACCAGTTCTGTGACATAGGAGGCAGAGAATTTCAATAACTTCACCTCTTCTTTTCAGCAAATTTTAACTCTCTTGGGCCCAACTCCACGTGTGAAAATAACCAATGACCCACACCATGGAACTTCACCCTGTGCAGAGAAAGAAACAGGCCAATTTATAGACCCCACCCAGGTCTCTCCACCCTCAATTCTAGTAAGTATATGCCTTTTCCATAATCTCACAAAACGCAGCTCAACACAAAGTCCAGAGCTTCAAAGGAAGAAGACTGAGCAATAATATCATGCCCCCACCACGGAAATTAAGCCTTCAGTAGAATGGTTCACCCAAGAGAATGACCCTTAATGAGAATTATTAAGCCTAGAACCTCAGAGAAGATGCTAGCAGAGTTCTTTACACATAGACCATACCCTGCTGCTTGAAGCATTTGAGGAATCCATACATAGGTTTTCAAAGTGATAAAGTATGGCCCTGCAGGGATGATGATCTCACTAGCTCCAAACCATCTTCTTTTTTTTTACTTCTTCTTTTTTTTAATTTAAATTTTCTTTAGTTAATATAGAGTGCAATATTGGTTTCTGGAACAGAATTCAGTGATTCATCACTTACATACAACACCCATTGCTCATCATAAAAAGTGCCCTCAATACCCTTCATCCATCTACCCCATCCCCCCACCTCCCTCCCTCCATCAACCCTCAGTTCATTCTCTATGGTTAAGTGTCCCTTATGGTTTATTTCCCTCTCTCCCTTCCCAGGCCCCATATGTTCACCTGTTTTGTTTCTTAAATCATATGACATTTGTCTTTCTCTGACTTATTTCACTTAGCATAATGCACTCTAGTTCCACCCATGTTGTTGCAAATGACAAGTTTTCATTCCTTTTGATGGCTGAGTAATATTCCATTGTGTATATGTGTGTGTGTGTTTGTGTGTGTGTGTGTATATATATATATGTCACATCTTCTTTATCCATCCATCAGTGGATGGACATTTGGGCTCTCTCCATAGTTTAGCTATTACTGATAATGCTGCTATAAACATCAGTGTGCATGATGTACCCCCTTCAAATCTACATTTCTGTAAACTTTGGGTAAGTATCTAGTAGTGCAAATGCTGGGTCATAAGGTAGTTCTATTTTTAACTTTCTGAGGAACCTCCGTACTATTCTCTAGAGTGGCTGCCCCAGCCCAAACCATCTTCTGAATGCCATGTTCCCAACACGTTTCCAGCAGTTTGCATGGCACTGTAGGTTCAGTGATCACAGTCTGGGAATCATGAGCTGCTGAGAGACAGAACAAGACTCAGAGGCAGAGTTGCAGGCATTCTTGGAAAATAACATGAATCATGGAGGTTGCCTCCCTTGCCCCAAGAAGGGGATACATGAGTGGCAATAGACTGAAACATCATAAGGGAAGTGAGACACATTTATTCCTAACCTTCACAACATCCTCACTTTCTCTTTAAGGTAAAGGAAGACATTTATTCCTGACAAAGGTTAAGAGGGAAATCTGGCAGTGTGCCCTTCTCTGAAACTGGACTGGCTTCCAGCTGGGAACTGTAGCCATTTAAAACACAGTGATGCCCTGAGACAAGAGAGCCATTTTGTATAAATTGTAAGTTGGGAGAGAAAAAAACTCAAAGTAGTAGGTAATATACTTCAGTGTTACACAAAGAGATCAAGGAAAATAGAAAATATAGGTCTCTTTCCCAAAACTATACTGACTTTACATCTTTTTTCAGAAACATTGAGGCATTCCTTAAGGATGGACCTATACTTCCACCCCAGATGCATAAATTTCGTTAGGTACATTTTCACGACATAAAATGTGCGTGTCCATTTATTCAACCCAATTTGAGGCCGCCCTGGGAAAAGGTCAGGCCTCCAGGGAGCATCACCTGCAACCTCCCTGCAGAGCCCAGGGTGAGATGCAAAGAAGATTGAGGAGTGAGAGGTTCCAGCCGCAGAGCCAACACCAACAGTTTGACAAGTTGTATCTTAACAAAGCATCACCAACCATTTCATGGGTGCCTTTCAAAATCGAGGAATGCAGAGGAAGAGGGCAGCTTTGGGCAACTCCCAGCAGACACCAAACCAGCCGGAGCCACGATTGAGGAGAAGGATCCCAAAGCCAGCTGCCTTCTGTCGGCTGTCTGCCTTACTTCTAACAGAGATTTCTGCTCCCAAAATAGAAACGAAGGACCTCTTCAAAGCAGATGCAACAAAGAAATAGTCCCATCCTGCTTGCCAGGGAAGAAATAAGGCACAACGATGGCCACATCCGAAAGTCATCTCTTGTGGAGCACAAAGGGCTGCATGAGGGGCCCTTGGTGAAGTGGTCAGCCTCCTCAAAGAACTGGTCCCCAAGGCCCCTCGGGGTGCACCTACTGGAGTAAGGCAGTGCTGGCAGGCTCCCACACACACCTCCTCCCACCCAGCACAGTACGGCAACAGCTCTGAGGGTTGCGCTCACAGGACAGCGGGACGGCCAACAGACCTTCACAGACTCTTCCCGCCCCGCCTCGCCCTTCAACCAAGAAAATCTTTCAGTCAAAGCAAAAACAGTCCATCTGCCTATGGCTAAACAGACAGGTTTTCTATCTTCCCTGCTGTTTTGGCTTGAGATCTGCAGACTGCAAAGTTCTGAAGCTCCCTTTGCTAAGCTTTATAAAGGCCGGAACTATGTATGAGGAAAGTAGGACAAGGCCACCCCCGGGCAGCTCTGCACTGCGAGGAAGTACTGGAGCCAACATGGCAGCTCGAGCTCCTGCCGGGTAAGGCAACGCGGCCTCTGCGCACGCGCACACACGCACACGCACACACGTGCACACAGATGCGCATGAGCGTGCACGCACATAGGGAGGTGTGCGTGCACAAGTGCGGAGGACGCATGTAAAATCTAAAAGCGGGATGCTTCAGGATCCATAAAGGCAGAATTAAATGTTTCAAAGCACACAAAGGGCGAATAAAGTTTCTAAAAGCTGGAATGAGCACCATAAGGAAACAACAATGAAGACGATGATTTCTTTTAAGTGACATTCAAGTCCAACAGTAGTTTCCTAGTTATTTCCAAACTCAAGGGGAGGAAGACAAAGACCTACACTTCCACAAAGGATCACAAAGTACTTGAAAGCAATGAAAAACCTGACAGTGATTGGGACATCAAGATCCTTTTTTGCTTCTTAAGCAATAAAGTACTGTCTCATTTCTCAAGCATTCTGGGAGGAGTTCTCAAGGTCAAACTATACTTTTTAAAGCATATTAGCACACATCCAAATGGAGATGTTACCATATCTATTACAAGCCAAAAAGGGAATCAAACACTCAGTCGCTATGACAGGAACTCCATGAGCACTTGGACTGGTGGAGTAAAAGAGCCAAAGACACAGCCTGCCCTGGGTTCAAATCCAGAGCCACCACGACTGGGTGCCTGACCCCAGGGAAATGAAGTCATCTCTGAGCACAACAGCTAACAAATGAAGATAAGGTTATCTACCTTTCAGGTCATTGCAGAGCTTAGAAAGACAATAGGGGCCTGGGTAACTGGTCATAAATATTAAATATAGAGTCAAATTATATAAAGAACAGCATTGCTTCTGATCAGCTGCTAATACATATGACTCACAATAGAAGTACCTCATCCCAAGAGTCCTCCTGGTTTACCTCACCCTCTACAATCCTCCTCACTCACTTTCCAGTGTTCTTGGGCTATCTGCATATACCCTCTCTCATGTTTACATGGGACTCCCCCATGAGAATACCAGCTCTTAAGAACAAGTCTCACATTTTCTAAGGCTAGGTCTCATATTTTCTGGGTTATTCTATACAATCTACTTCTTTCCCTGTACCCCTCAACCATATCCATATCTCATATCTGGCATTCCCTAGAATAGCAGCCTCAGAGGAAGACTTGAGGCAAATTCCCACCTCTCATATCTTAAAAGCTCTCACACTTAATGAGCTCAAGCCCTGTTCCTTTGTATCAGTGAGGAAGAAATCAAGGAACATGGAGGTGAAGAGTGTTGACCAAGTGACACAGGTGGGTCAAGTCCCAGGGGCAAAGAACTTGGCCTCTTGCCTTCCCCACCTTACCACTGGCATCTGCTTATCACAGAGCCTACCTTATAAGAAAGAACAGTAGCCACTGGCATTATAGAGATACATGTCAAAATGACCCACATATCCTACCACACAGCACTTAGGCTTGGGGTTTCAACATTCCTGAGAGCAAGACAAGGCCTACTTCAAGAAACAGCCGTGCATACTCAGGATTCTGAGCTCTGGCCCAAGTGTTCTATTCTCTGCCCCTTTTGACCTCCTGTTTGATTACTTAATTAATTACAACAAGAAGAAATCAAGCAGATAAAGATACTCAGGCATCTTGGTCATTCATTTCTAGGCAATAATAGTAACAATAACAATAAAGCTAACATATATTTAATCTTTGCTCAGTGCCTTTCTTGCAAGTCACTTTACGTATCTCATTTAATGCTCACAGCAACCTTGTATGGATGTTGTTAGTATCCTCAGTTAGCAGATGAGACAACCAGAGGCTAGAGAATTTAGGTGATTTGTCTAAGGTCATACAGTGATTAAGAGGCAAAGCTAAGATTTGAACCCTATTCCATCCTACAAGCAGATCCACAGAGCCATCAAAACAAATGGTTAAATTAAGAAATAAAGTAAAGCTGACGTATCAAAAAACGGATATGTTTTATTCTTGGGAATTCCCTTGAAAACTAAGGTATATTATTGTAGTATTACCCTCAAACCCAGACTTTATGAGTCTGTTTGGAAATAACAACAAGTCATTCACCAATAAGCACACTTCTTTCAGACCCTTTTGATCACTTCCCATGAACACTCCACAGGCAGAAACAAATGTGGATACTGTGGAACAAAGCTGGCACATAAGAGCCCTGACCCCCAAAGACTGGCACAGTGGGTGGCCACAGCCAGGATTTCTCAGAAGCCACAGTGGACTCAGTCCCAGGCTGGTGAGGCAGCAATGTTTTTGAAGACCCATTATGTGCCAAATATTCCACCACATACTATCCAAAAATAAAAGGGACCTAAGTTGTTATTTCTCTAAAATTCTAAAATTTAGTATGGAAAACAGGACAAAGATAAATAAGTCTGTGCTTTTATAATTAAATGTCAAGACTGGTTTTCATATGGTAAAGATAAAAATATCGGTATCAATTAATTTTATTGACCTCTATTTAAATATTTAACATTAAAAATGGACCCAACTCTCTGTAGAAAGCTGTTTCAAAGGACTGAATCCCTAGCACTGTGAAGGGGTGATGCTAAATGCCAGGAACCGATCAGAGAAGTCACCAAGTCGTGTGAGGTAGAAAGAAGAACCCCAAGTATGTCAAACTCCACACTCAAACCCATTGAACCATGCAACCCTCTGGCAGGCTGTATGAATACCCGCCAAGGGCCAGACACTATTCCAGGCGGTTGGGCACATCAGTGAGTAGAACAAGGGTGTACAGTTGAACATTAAACATACCCAACAGTTCAATTAAGTAGTTCACTCAGAAATGGTAAAGGCCATGTACAAAGGCAAGTACAGAGTGGAGCAGAGGACGGCCAGTACAGCCAAAGGGAAGTGGTACCAGAGAATGCTCCCTGAGAAGGCAGTTATCAAAACCAAGGCTAGAAGGAGGCAGGGCCCGGGGGTGGGGGTGGGGGGTGTCGGACACATGGATGTTTGAGAAAGAGCATTTCAGGGAAGGGTCCAGGAACAAAGAAGCAGTGTGGCTGGACAGAACGAATGAGGGCAAAAGTAGCAGGAGATGAGGTCAAAGAGGCAATGGGGGTCCCAAGAGCTTGTAGGCAATTGTAAGGACTTGGCATTTACTCAAGAAAAATGAGGAGCAATTCAAAGAGTCAGGCATTCGTTCAACAAGAATTTACCAGATGTTAAACATGCCAAGCCCTGTGCCAGATGCTAAAGACATAAGAACAGGAAGAAGGTTGAAAAGAGGCCAAAAAATTAGACTCCTCAACCTTCAATGGTAGCTAAGGTCTTCTTCAGTAGACTAAGTAACCAAGAGTACATTCCAAGCCTCACCTGGGAACCTGGAAATGAGCACTCTCTGAGCTCAAAGGATGCCTCTCCACCCTTTATGTACGTATAGATCCTGAACACTGACCAGGAAAACACCAAAAATACAGAAGATCCTAAAGCTGTGTAAATCAGCAGTGAAAATCAAATGAAGTCCAAAAATCATTTTAGTCCTGATTATACTTCATTAGATTTTAAATATTTTAAATCTATCAATGATATTATAATAGCTCTATAATAACTACAGTGGTTTAAAATCTTCACACCCTATATTTCCAGTATTTCTAAATGGCAGAATGTTTACTGTTCATTGATATCTGGATATGTTTTGTTATTCTGGTAAACTAAGACAATAATAAACATCAATACTTGAAAAAAAATCAATACTTGGTCTTTCTCCTCTATTAAACTACATAGATTATATCCTCTTCATATTTCTTCTGTAACTCACCTGCAATACTAGTCATTCTGGACTTTCAAACACTCTTAAGACATGCAATATATACATGTATGTATATACACACATCTATGTGTGAAAATGCATATATATATATATATGCATATATACATATACTGAGTTGTGACATTAAATATCTCTATATACTGACTCAGACCACATATGTAACTTTCTAAAAATTTCTAAAAACAAAAAAATTTTTTTTGATTAAGTTTCTAAAAATAATACTTAGCCTTATGGTTGTGAACTATATTCTATCTTCTCTTCTATTGCGCATCACTTTTTGAGTGCTGGTTGTGACCTACTAAAATGATTTCTTGACCAGCCAAGGAGTTGTGACCTGCAGCTCTAAAACAGTAGTCAAGGCACTTAACCAATTAACAATTAATTAATAACCTCAAATTCATCACATCACCTGTCCCCTACTTTGTCCACCTACCCTTTCCAACTGCAGAAAAGAGCAAACTCTCGTCTACTGGTAAAACTCCAGAGTGTTCCAAAGGATAATCCTTCACAGCACAGCCCTGCAAGACTCATGAACTAACCAGAAGGCAGAAAGGAACTAACTGTTCTCTGCTGGAGCCAAACAGAACTCAACCCATCCGAACTATCTGTGTATGAATTTGTCAAATAAAGTCTCCAGTATTCTGAAATAACTTAATGAAAACACATTCTACTGTGAAAGGATCTTTATCTTTGGCATCCAGTGCTTTGATAAACCTGTAAATGGTCATTAAAATAGGACCAGTATAAGCACTACTTTGCATTTGAGAGTACGACAGATTTGGACTCAACAGGTCTGCGGCAAGCCCCAAGATGCCTTCATTTCTAACAAGCTCCCAAGGGATGCCAATGTGGTGGTCCGGTAACAAAGCACTAGACAGCACTGGGTCGTTTACAGATCAGGTAGCCCTCCCTAGCACCCCCTAATAATGTATATTCAAATACACAGCAACCCGCTCAGCAGAAGGCGGGTGTTTAGGGGATATCCACAAACACATTAATGTGGGCTTCGGCTGATGGCAACCCACCGATGATGGCGATGGAAAGGACCATCTGGGAAAACTGGAGGGCAGCACCTAAGAGAGGGTGTAAAGGAACCACATGGAGGAAACTGACTTGGAAAGCAGGTCCAGCCTCCTACAGAAATCTACAAAATGTCCACAGATGAAAAGAGAACATCTATTTGGAAGTCACTCATGTGGGAGAAAACTTTCAGGCAAAAAGCCTTGAGCAATGCAATGTAGAAAAGGCCCATCAAAATATCCATAGGTTCTAAATGACCAATGAGCTACTTACAACTAGGCACAGTTACCAAAAAAGGGATAATCCCACATATTGCCATACCTCCTCTTCTTCCCCCTTTACCCCACCCACTACCCCATTGCAGACAGCCTCTCTTCTGCTGTCCTGACCACAGCTCCCTTACAGTGTATTCAATAAACTTCTATCTCCTCTGTTCTGCCTCTGGTGAATTCTTTCACAGCCTGCACCACTGGCTTCCACCCTATTGTTGCCCCACATTTGGGGGCCCCCATCTAATCGAGAGATACTACATTTAGACTACCAACTTAGATACACTAAAAGTTAGCTATGTCTAATGGACTTGCTAGAGTTCCAGCTGGCTGGAAAAAAACATATTGACAATGAAAACCATCATCTAAAAAAAAAAAAAGTCCACCCCCCCGCCTTTTTTTAGAGACAGAGTGGAGTTGGAGGTGTGGTGCGGAGGGAGGGAGAAAGAGAGAGAGAGTCTCAAGCAGGTTCCACACCCTGCATGGAGCCTGATGCAGGGCTCAGTCTCAGAACCCTGAGATCATCACCTGAGCCAAAATCCAGAGTCAGACGCTTAACCAACTGAGCCACCCAAGTGCCCCCCACCTAACCTATTTTATTTGAAAGGAACACAGATGCTCTAAATAGTCCGTGGCAATTGGTCACTTCAACTGAAATTGGATATATGCTTCTACTACCTCATTAGAGGTCAAGTTCAGAACACAATGTCTGAGTGTAAAAACTATCATCAGCCAATTGCTTACCTTCCATTAGTTCACAGCTATTGTTGTGTTACTTTTGTCATTTTTTTTAAGATTTTATTTTTAAGTAATCTCTATACCCAACATGGGGTTTGAACTCAATGACCCGGAGACCAAGAGACTCAGGCTCTACAGACTGACTGAGCCAGCCAGGCACCCCTGTTGTTATTTTTAAATTACCATATTCCTCTTCCTTTTACGCCATTCTTGGAAACTATTTCCCAGGATTTTCTCCAACAAATCATCAAAAAGTAACTATTGGGAATTGAAATTCTACCCATTTAGAGGTCACTATTAACCAACTAAAGTTTGGACATGCCGTTCTGTATGTTCTACATGTTACTGAATTAATAAGAGTAAAAATAAAATTCCAGAAAAGGCAAAGCCTACACTCGTACAGCCTTCTCTTATTTGAAGCCATGCAGTCTTTCCTCATTCTTGTGGGTTTCATTAAACTAAGAAGCACAGAACACTGATTTGCTAGTTTCCATACTTGCTGCCAAATTTCCACTTCTGCAATACCAATTTCAATCCAAAAAAAAGAAAAAGTTAATCTAGTTCTTCACATGGTCCAATTTATTCAGAATGTGAGGTAAAAAGTTGGAAGAAAGGAAAGCAGTGTTTGGCAAATAATGCAGAAGTTAATTTATTGTCTTTATTTTTTAAATTGCTACATTGTCTCAGAATCATTTCCTCCTCTTAGCTCTGGAAAGTTTTTAAAAATGTGGACCCTGCCAAACAATGACCTTGTTAGAAGCCAAAGTTTCGTTATTTTAAGGAATTTACTACCTTTCCGCGGAATGAGTTCTCATGGAAATCCTTCCAAACCACTCACTTTGTTAAGAATTGTTGCACATTTACAATACAATGCTGTATAGCTTCTAAAAATTTTAGGGTTTTACTTTGTGTGCTGCTTCAGCCTTTAAGAAAGCAGCATAATCTAACATCTGCGACACAGGTAGACAAAGGGACACTTAAAAGGGAAAAGCATGAAGTAACTTCGGTGTAGCAATGTTACATTACATGGGAAAATCAAGCTAGGGGCGGGAGGCAATGGATGCTGCATGCTCCAGCTGCTAAGTACTAGACAGAAGAGCAATTTTGAAAGCATACCACTTTGCATCTTGCTGACTTACTACAGTATCTCCCCTTGGTGTCTTCAATAGCAAACTCGGATATGCACGTAAAGACTAACTGGCACTGTGGTTTCAGATCCTCAGATGAAATAAGCCCCACTTAGCCAGAATCCAAACAGCTGGGAAACTCAAATAACTGGAATCTGGGTGAAAAAGAAAGGAATTACAACCACAAGAACTTTAACACACAATGCAATCAGCCAATTTCCCAATTACAATGGCTTGCCAGGACAGGAGGGAGAGGGGAAAGGAGAAGGGTCAAGGTCAAGAGGTGGAAGCAAGAGAAAATGGACCAAATGGGAGACAAGGAGGGTGAAGGAGGAAACGGAGGCACCGAAAAAGAAGGGACTCACAGGAAAGGCAAACAGTCAGCCCTGTCTGCAACCCAACAACAGAGATACAAAATATTCTGGCACACGACATGAAAGCGAAGGAAATCAGTATAAAACTGTGATCTCAGGGCGTCTGGGTGGCTCAGTGGGTTAAGCCTCTGCCTTTGGCTCAGGTCATGATCCCAGGGTCCTGAGACTGAGCCCCTCATCGGGCTCTCTGCTCAGCGGGGAGCCTGGTTCCCCCCTCTCTCTCTGCCTGCCTCTCTGCCTACTTGTGCTCTCTCTCTGTCAAATAAATTAATAAAATCTTAAAAAAAAAAAACCTCCTTAAAAAAACAAAAAGCTGTGGTCTCAGCCTTAGGAAAATCTCTCTCTCCCCCACACACATCTCGAAAAGCACAAGAATTCAAGTTTGATGAAAGAATGCACATTACTTAAATCAAAGCTCAGAAAGAACAGTTAGGGACTCACGGTCTGCATTAGTTCTCCTGGCGAGACAACTGGTCGCCTGTTACCACGAGCCCCAGGAAACCGGCTGGACCATGCTGGGCAGTGCTTACGAGTCGGTAGTCTCCACCACACCCCCAGGAAACTGGCTGGACCATGCTGGGCAGTGCTTACAAGTCGGTAGTCTCCACCACACCGGTCTGAGTGAGGTTACCTTCTGTTACCTCTGCTTCCAGTTCCCAGGGAATCAAACGGTGGGAACCAGCAAGCAGCAGAGCTGCCCGCTACGTGTGAAGTGAGGCTTATTCATCTCAAGCTGTGTGGGGTAGGACCTAGATCTGAGCAGGAACAGCCCACTGGTTTCAAGCTTGCAGTTGCTGCACAGGGTACGGTAGAAAGCCAAAGAGCGTGCAAAGTTATTCCCCTGCAAAACATCCCAATCCCGATAAAACTGTCCTCGTTCTTCTCAAATCCCACCACAACATGTGACAGGTGGACTGGTGTGCTGGTTTCAAAAGGAGTAAGACAGAGTGCTCTTTTGCTAACTGTTAATGTCGGGGGCCTGTGCACGCGCGCGCGCGCGCACGCACACACGCACACACTCCTCTAGTCACTGCGAGTATTGTTTTCAAAGGTACCAAACATTCTCTGTTTTATTTTTTTAAGAGTTTATTTATTTGTTTGACACAGAGAGTGAGTGAGCCAGAGAGCACAAGGAAAGGGAACAGCAGGGGCAGAGGGAGAAGCAGGCTCCCCATTGAGCAGAGAGCCCAATGCCAGGCTCGACCCTGGGACAACGGAATCATGACCTGAGCTGAAGGCAGACGCTTAACCACCTGAACCACCCAGGCGCCCCTTCTCTGATCATTTAAAAGTGCATGACTCCACACTCTCACATGCAGTGCATGTCTCTAATACAGCTAATTATCTGAACCTTTCAAGTAAAAGTACATCTTCCAAACACAGAACTGAAGGCTGCTACACAATGACTTTAGAAGTCTTCTTCCTAATTTGGATTGCCATGTGAGAACATTTTTATCAGCCTCCCCCCTTGCTGAAGATTCCCTACTGAACCTAGCCAAGAGCTAGCCCAGAGCCCAGACAATGATATTATTATAGGTAGAGACTCCGTGTGAAAGTAGGTGTATCGTTCAGTGAACACAAATTTTTTCAATCTCACTGGAACACAAAAATTACAAGTTTTAGAACTGCTCTGACTCGGAATTCTGTTCATTTCAATTCTACACCAAGGCAGTGACTCACCACCCTTTGAGGCTGTGATGAAAACTGTAGCTAACACCCTGAAGGCAACTCCAAGAGGTGGGGTGGGGACAGGGCTTCAGGGACAAGAGCAGGAGTCCAGCCAGGACGTCAGAGCTGGGCTCGCTTTGAAGCAGCTCCCTTCCTTCCACGTAAGAGCCATCACCGGCTGCCATCCCGATACGAATGCCAGCCACTTAGGCAGCTTTCCTTTGATCTGAGATGATCATTTTGCCAATTACAAAGCAACTCATCCTCAGCCGTGCCCAGAACGGGAGAAGACAGCCACTGGAGACCCTGAGAATCCTCCCCACCTCTGGACATGGGAGCATCATACCAGAAGAAAACAAAAAGCCAAACCCTGAGTTGGGTGCCTCCCTAGCTCTGTGGTGTGTACTGGTCTCCAAGGCTACGCCTGCCTCAGCAGTCTGGAGCGGAGGGAGGGGGTTTCATGCAGCAGGAAGAGTGCAGCATGTGTCCACGGTCCAGTCCCGAATCTCAAGCTGGGTAGCCAAATGACTTAACTGTTTGTAGCAAAATGGCCTTTAGGCTTCTGGGCCTAACGGGAGAAGGCAGGAAGGGTCCAGTCAAGAGCTACCCAGCCCATGACCTACGGGACAACTACAAAAGTGCCTAACGTTCTTATTACCACACACGCTCCTGGGCACCACCTCAGCTCCTGAGTCATACTCTCTTAAGGTGGAGTTGTGGGAATCTGCATTTTTAACAGGCTTCCCCCTTAAAATTCTTAAACATACCAACATTGGAAAAACAGGTCCAAACCCAAATTAAACTCATGTGTGGGGGAGTGGGACAGGAGGCTGAGGGAGTAGAGGTGGAAGGGATGGAGACAGGAAGAGCAGGCTCCCCCCGACTGGCACCAGGGCACCCCGCTACCTGGCCTGAGTGCCAAGCAAACAGGACCCACCACCGATGAAGTGGGCAGGAGGGGGAAGAGCAACAAGTCCTGAGGTACACACCCCACCACTGAGTGACTGGTAGATGCCATCTTACTTTTCCTGGTGAGTCAGGGCTCCAATGAGATCTAATTGCTCTAGAAAAACAGGGATGTGGCATGACTGGCTTCTGAGTGCCATGGAACAATTCATTCCTTTTAAGCATTTTAACGAGTTAAGATGAGCCCAGAAAAGTACTCACCTTTCCCGCTGACATCCATGCTTCACAACAGAGGAGGGCGGCCTTCCAGGCAGAGGAGCCAGGAAGGGGGGTCTACCAGGTGTCTAGCTACAGAAATGAGGTGAAATAGGGAGCAGCGGGAGAGGGGCCCGGAGACAGAGACCAGACCAGGCCACTGTGATCCATGGCCACACAGGCAAGTCCAGCCTTTGCCTTTTGAAGCGAGGCAGTGACACACCAGTTGTGCGGGCCACATAACTAGAGTACTGGTTCTCACAGGGGGTCCCCGACCAGGAGCATCAGCATCCCCTGGGAAAATGGGAGAAATGGAAAGTGTCAGGCTCCACTCCTACCAAATCAGAAACTGCATTTTAAAGAGCCCTCCAGGTGATTCAGACACTCACTGAAGTCTGAGAACCTCTGCTCCGAAACACAGGGGAGAACCAAGGCAGAGGGGAGAGGAAAACCAGAGGTCAAAGGCAAACAGCAATCTATCCAGAGGCGGCTGCAGAAGCTCTAAGAAGCACTAAGAATCAGAGGCAGTCACAACAGGCAGGAATGGGAAAAGCCATGTGAACGAATACTCAGAATAAAATGGCAGGACTTGGTGATCCAGAGGCTGGATGTATAGACAGGAAGGTAGAGAGCCAGCCCAGGTCCAGGATTCTGGCCTGGGTAACCAGCTTTAAGTCAGGGGAAAGAAAAGAGATCTTTTATTATCATTGTACAGACAAATGTGCCCGTGTCTGCCTCAACCTTGAAACACAAGTCCGTTTTTATAAGCCAGTGTGGAGGCTTCCAGATTCAGGAAGATTGTATTTAAATGCTTTTATAAAACAGCACAGTTGTGAAATGCATCCATGTGCTTTCTTCAAATACACTTCTTCAACTATCTTTTTCAGTAATGCGTCTCAGAAAGCTTCATAAACAAAAATCAATCCAGATTCAAAGTCTTGGAAGAAGGGAAGGGCTATAGAGAAATTACTTCACACAGTCCAAAGAACAGCCATTTGCAGAGAAAAGTATGAAACACTGCTTAACTCATCACAATTTTGAATAGAAAGGAAAACACAGAAACACAGTACAGTGTCTAATACAAAACACATGTTAAAGGTTTCTCTGCCCAAGAACAGTATTTACCTTAAGTCACTGGGCTTGAGATATTTATGGAGGAAAAAAAAAAAAGTCCCTTCTTAATTAACTATACTCACAAAGGATGCTGTATCATTGAACAGTGGCAAATGTCTCAAAAATAATTTCCAGGGTTCTAAAATATTTTCACACTTATTGTTAAATATGCATGCGTCTAATGTTCTGGATAGTCTCTCTTAAAAAAGCAACAAGGTCCACTATGAGGATGTGGACTCCAGAGAGCTGGGAAGCCATCCAACATCTCCATCTCCAGGCCCCATCCTTCTTGTGGCCACTTAACACAGAGCAGCCGTCTGGCAGGCTGGTCAGGTCCTGTGGTCCTGAGTTGTACAGAGCCATGGACAGCCACTTTCATCCCCCCTCCCACCACCACTCTTTAAAATGGCATCCGACCAACAGCAGTGAGCCTGGAAAGGCAGAACTGGGGTCTGATCTGCCATGGGAGGGACGGGATCTTGTGCCCCTCCCTGATTCCATCGGAGGACCCTACAGACTCCTCGCCGGGCTGTCCTGCAATGCAACAACCAGCTTACAGACTTACTCCAGAGTTCTGTTACAGGCCCCCACCCCAAAAAGTCTGGACCGGTGTCCTCACTTATAATCAGGAGATGATAAGGAGAGATCAGCCATGTCTTAAGCACTTGACATTATTAACTCAAAATCTTTATAAGAACTCAATGAGGTGGGTCATGCTATTACCAGCATCCTCCTCTTACAGATGCGGAAAATGAGGCACAGGCCATTTAAGTGAATCATCCAAGATCACACAAGCTAGGACTAGGTAGAGCTGGGTGGGTGCAGTGAGGTACCACCAGCTCCTGGCCAACTCCTGCCTCCATGAGTCCCAGTCCCTCCCCTGCTGCCCTTGCCGGCCTTGCCAGGCTCCGGTGAGATCTGTGAGATCAGAGATGGAAGGTTGGCCCACGGTGCTCAGGAGTGCACAATGCAGGTACCATTCAGACTTAAGTTCTCACAAACACAACCCCCTGTGGGTCACACTGTCCCCGTGGCATCATCCCCCTTGCCTGACTTCCCCCAGCATGTGCACCCCTGCCTTCAAGGCCCCCACCACTGTCCCCTTCCTAATGCAGACCACAGGTTCTGAGCAGAGGCCTGGAATGACACCTACCAAGCCATGAGTTTTGGCAACCTTCAGTAGAGAAGAGATCTTTGAAAAGTCCAGAGATGGTCTCCGAAATTCGAAAGTAGGATAGAAATACCATAGTTTGTAACAACACTGCCTAAATTCTCACCCACTGGTTAATCTCCCGGGTGGGTTTCTCACCAGCTCTGGAGACCTCACTGGTCTTGCCTTTGGGATACAGCTGCCCAAACAAGTCCCAAAATTTCTGAAGGTCAGAGACTGAGACCAACAGCAAGGATTCTTAGCCCACAGCGTGAACTGAACTGGGAGTTTTAAAACACTTGCTGAAATCTATCCTGTCCCAGGCAGAGCATTTTCTTGAAACTGTCTTTCTATAAATGAAGAGACTCGGAGCACTCTAACAACTGTTCACCAGGAACCAGGAATCCAAGTCCTTGGCTGCAAACCCACATTCTTTCTTGGTAAACAATATGAAGGAAATCTATCACCCAGTAAGCAGAACAGTGAGAACCCACTGAGATCTGTTTTTCCACCGGCAAATGGAATGCTGGGGCAGAGTTTTGCTGTTCACCGGCGCTAGGACGAAATGCCCCAGCATCTCCTCCTCACCTCACCAAACCTGCCACTCTAAGACACAGTGCATTGTAGTTGGGCTCTGGAAAACACTCCTCCCACCATTTGGTGAGCATACCCTCATCTATAAAGGAGGAATGCAGAGGGACAGTCAGTAGACTGCCTGAGAAGCAGTGGTGAAGGCAAGCTGGGCCATCCAGCCCAGAAAAGTAGAGGATCAGATGGGGTGACATAAGGGTCTGCAAATTTCTGCCAACATGGAAGAAAAGCAAACCCTGATCAAAACTGGTTGAGTCACAGAAATAATATACTTTAGAATCTCACCATTCCCCACTAATTGTCATATGTCCCCATTCACCCCAAACATGAACAAATGTGGTCAAGTTCATGTAAAACCAATACTACTCAGCTATTTCTCAGAACAGATTAGAGGAAGATTTGCAGAGTGCTGTCCTACATGTCAGCTGTTCATGACACCACATAAAAGACAATCTTTTCCAGTTAGGTTCCCAAGGCAAAGAAAGGCTTCAGAGCTCTCGAAAGGGCTCCTGAAAAGCCAGGGAAGGTAGTGTGTCAAGGGGAGCAATCAGCTACAAGAGAACACATTTGTCGCTGGGGTCAGGCAGCAAAGGGTGTGTTTCTAAAGCTGCAGCACGTGGGTTGACACATGAAAATCTGTAGGTCAAAGAAATGAGTAGAGAGAGGGTCATTGGGTTATGGACATTGGGGAAGGTATGTGCTATGGTGAGTGCTGTGAAGTGTGTAAACCTGGCAATTCACAGACCTGCAACCCTGGGGCTAATAATACATTATATATTAATTTTTAAAAAAATTTTTTTAAAAGCAATGACCTTCAATAAAAAAGCAGTATGTGCCCTTAGTGTCTGAAGATAAATTATAGCCTTTTCTCTTTCAGGGGAAGGTAGGATCCATGCTTCTTGAGTTTTGTTAGTAGGAGGGAGGGAGGGAAGAATAGATGGATGGATGAATGGATGGATAGATATGACAGATAAACAGCTATAGATGATAGATGGAGAAATACAGATGTAGATGATAGGCAGTCAGATACATAAACAAATGGATGGATAGAAATAGAGATGATAAAAGTAGATAGACAAGGCAGACAGGTAGACAGGTAGAAATAGGTACATAGAGTTGATAAAGATGATAGAAATGTAGACAGATGCTAGAAATATAAACATAAAATCAGAAAAAACAAGCTAAAGAAACAAGTGGAAGAAAATGAATCAAACCATCTAACAATCTATATAATACAACATTCTACAGCTGGTGGTTTCTTTTATTTAGTATTTTAGTACCTCTCTAAGGGCTACAACTGCAGGATGTTTTCGCATTGAAATTCACTCTACCCAAAAGTCAATCAGAAATGAGGAGGTAGATGCAAATTCATCTTTCATGGAAGACACGTGAAACTGCAGAGGTGCTACAAGAAAAAAGCAGTCTCCAGCAACAGAGGAACACGCTGTTATCCTGAAACAAGCATGAGATGGTAAGCTGTAACCTGCCCCGGGACCCACTGGTCTGCTATCGTACTGGGTCCAGTTCTGTATGGTGGCAGTACCAGTCAATTCTGAATTAAAATTGTGAGTTCCCATCAGAGAGCATTTTCAGAGAAGACTTCATTTTAAAGAAGTTAAAAGTCCACTTGTTTTGGTACAAACCTTAATCTGCCTCCTCTGAACGTTGTCGGTAATCTAGCCAAGGAAAGAGGAACCCCATATCATGAAAGACTGAGCCACAGCCTTATTGATCAGCCAGGAAGCACTACTGGTCTAAATACTAAATGAATAATTTCTTATAATAAATTTAATAATAAACTTAATAAGTTTTAATAATAAATTTCTTAGCTACAAATTTCTATAAGGTGTAATCAGGCAACAAAAGCTTTTTTTTTTTTTAAGATTTTATTTATTTGAGAGAGAGAATGAGAGCGAGCATGAAAGGGGGAAGGTCAGAGGGAGAAGCAGACCCGCTGCGGAGCAGGAAGCCTGATGTGAGACTCAATCCCGGGACTCCAGGATCATCACCTGAGCTGAAGGCAGTCGCTTAACTACTGAGCCACCCAGGCACCCATGACAAAATCTTTTAGGGGGACCTGGTTGAAGAAAGAAGGGCAATTGTGAGAAGGGGTTGAAGCTTCAGGGCACAGGTGACGGGGTCATTCCACCCCCCCCGGACTTCCCTCTAGTCAACTGTAAACATTTGTTTAGAGACTTGAATTGTGAAGTCATGGAAGCAAAATACAAGGAAATATCCAAATTTAGTGACCATAAAATCTTCAAGAAAACGTATGACATTTCCAGCGTTTTCCCTATTGTCCCAGTGGCTATCTTATTAGCAGATTCCATTTTAATGCTAATGAGAAAGAATTCATAGAATTCACTGATTGAGACAAATCGAGAGTTTAAAAAAAGAAAAGCTTTATTATGCCTTTAGACATGCGCTTCTTCACTGTCAAGCGAAATGTTCTGGAAGCACAGAAGAGAAGAAGAGAAGTAGGGCTACCTCTGATAAAGGAGTCGGCCATCCGAACCTCAACAGTTTGGGACTATCTGTCCCGGTTAGAAAAAAAATGGATTTGGGACAACGGAATTTCTTTTCTGAATATGAAGCAGACACTGGAGGTCTGACATGTTTTCAACCACTACCTGGCCAACAGGTATGTCCTAAACCTTACTTACCACTTTTCCACCTGTCAAAACTGCCTCTAGCTTTAAGGCAGGGTTTCTCACCTCAGCACTCCTGACAACTGGAGCTGGAGGATTCTTTGTTGGGGAGACTGTCATGTGCACAGCAGGGCGCTTACGGGATTCCTGGTGTCCTGGATGCCAGCAGCACCTCCTGCCTCCCCGTTCTGACAGCCAATATCTCCGAACATTTTCAATTGTCCCCCTGGGAGACAAAATTGCCTCTAGTTGAGAATAACTGCTCTAAAGCATCCAGACCAACAATAAAATACCCAACAAGACCTTTTAGTTTCTCACGATTTGAGGCCACAGGCTACACTCTGAACCCCAGACAGCCATCTTGCAAATGGCCGCCGGGAGCACAGTGTGGATGGGGTAGGACCGATGGGTCAGGGCAGAGGCACCATTATTAGTAGGAAAGCAACCGCTTGCCACGTTCTGGCAGTGATGAGAACAGATAACAACACCACCCCCGAATCTGACAAGCGCGATCATAAAAGAACAAAAGGACAGGCATTGAATTCCTCTCTGTGCTGGCCATTGAAGGAAGGACTGACTCTCAAACTTACACCTTAATATTAGCCTTCTGAAGAGCATTAAAACAGAGACGATTTTCAAAACAGAGCTTTTCCACAGGAACCAGATGATTTTCACTCCACAATTCAATTCACCAATTTAAAAACCAGACCCACAGCTTCCGTGCTTGGGCCCCTCTTGAGCTGGAGCCATGAGGCCATGCATATCCTCCCAGACTCTTCCACCGCTCCTTGATTTAACGGCAGCATATTTTAACTGGAAATGATTTGTGACAGCTCATAAACAGCTCTGAATACAAACCATTGTCAAAGGAGGTATTAACAAATTTGCACTTCTCAGAGTTCCCACACAGGCAATTTTCTCATCATTCTGACAAGAGAAATGTTTAAGGAAAATGCAACAAACAGTTCTGAGATCTATGGGCAATGTTTTCCAAATAAGTGCATCAAACAGCTATTTCGTTTCAGCAATATGAATTTCCTTTCGCCCCACCAAGTGCACCTGCATCGTGAGATGCCCGGGCACCTGGGCTTTCCCCCTCCACTCACTCAACCCCCTACTTTTGACCCTCTCCTTAGAAAAAAGAAGGCTAAGTTACGCCCAGTACACATACCTACACATACCGGCTTACCAGGGGTCTCGTTTGCGAAGGTCTCTCTAAGAAAGCGTCCCCAGGGTGCCAGACGGCTGGAGATGCTACTGGGGGTGTTCTGTAACTTGACCCAGTTCACACCAGCTCTGGACTGAAACCCAGCAGTCCTGATGAAATGGCCTACCCTGAAGCCAGGCTTCAGAAACACCATTGTTCTCACTCAGTACTTCTCAAACTTTAAGGTGCATGAATCCCCTGGAGACCTCGTTAAAAGGCAGGTTGTGATCTGTGGGACAGAGGCAGGGCTGAAAGTCTGCATTTCTAACCAGCATCGCAGGGAGGTGACTCAGATAACAGAGCAAGGAAAGAGGCTCTAGCTTAAAAGACGAGTGAGGTCTACTCCCAACATGGATAGGACCCACCTCTGACACAGAAAGATGCTTTTAGAGGAAGCAAACAGATTTCATTTGTTTCCCAGAGTTCCCACCACCAGATTCATGGATCTGAGTCCTGTCAACATACATAATCATGGTTCTAATTTTCGATAGAATAACAGAGCATTACAACCTGCTGTGTACACACAGCACCCCTTCCCCCAGGGAATCAAGGTACTTTAAATTGAATCTTTCTTGCAAAGAAATTCCATTTGATTTCTGGACAAGACTAAGACTAATAATGTCCTAAATAAGGGGTACGCCATTTTCTAAAAGGTTATTGTGCACAAAGGTTAGGCAGAAACAAGAAGATCACAAATCATAGTAATAAAAGTAGGCCAAATAACATCATTACTATCACTGATAATAATTATTATTATCATAAGAAAAATTGTCTCCTTATAAAAAAATAATAACCAAAACTGCTCCTTCCCTAATCTTCCCCAGCCTGCTAAGATACAACTCCAGTCACTCAGCCAAAAACTCTGATGCACACTTGTCTTCCTTAGCCCTCACCAAATCCTCAAAACGCTGCCTCCCAAGTCCTGGCTCATTCTCTCCACCGAGGCCACCCTGACCTGGGAAACCATCATCTCCTGGGACTAGATACTGTACAGTCCTGTATGGTCACCCGCTTCACTTCAGAGATCCCTGTGAACCTCAGACGAGACACTGCTCTGCTCCACACCTGGAATGGCACTTTTTCACCATAGCCCTCCAGGACCATGAGCCCACATGCGCACCTGGCCTCCCTCCCCTCACTCTCCCTTCCCTCTGCTCCTCTTCAGCCACATGACCTTGCTCAAGGCCTTTACACAGAGTTCTCTCTGCCTAGAAATCATCCTAAATATCCACATGGGCCACTCCCTTGGGTCCCTGTCCAAATGTCACCTGAACAATAAAGTTCCCTGACCCCTAGCACATGGAATCCTACTTTTGTTAACAGTGGAGCTTTTCAGAAACACAATATTGGATGTGTCCGTAAAGGCAAACATAGCATCTGGAGCTTCAGACCCAGCTATCCCCTCTAGATCAGGTGAGGAGCCTTCAAGCATCCATGCCCTGTCTGCGCCCAGTCTTCCTCGGCCGTGCAAGGGGAGACCTTCCATACCCCTGCCCGGTCTCCACACCGCGACCAAGTGAACAGAGCTTGTCATCCTGCAGCTTTGAACACTCTGATGACTTCCCAAAGCCCTTAAGATCCCACTGCCTCCGAAGAGAAAACCCTTAACCCTCCTGCAGGACCCCTAGCCCATGCTACTTTCCATTTCCAGCTGCTGAGTCTGTTTCCCTGCCTCTCGTGTGAGTCCCTGTCCTGGGCTGGCTGTCCTTCACCGCCCAGGTCCCACCTCGAGAAATCCCCCTGCAACTCCAGGAAACCACAGAACCTCTCTCATGTTCATGCTTGCCCTCGCTAGCTCTCCCAGAAGTCTACATCTATTCCCAGGACTGCTTGACCCCTGCATTCTCCCCCACTTTCCAGTCAGCTCTGTGAGGTCGGGCTGAGCTCGCTGAGTCAGGGAGAGGGTTGTCAGGAACTCACGCAAAGGTCTCATGGTCAGTGACACCTGAGTGTAAAGGGCCAAGTGCTCTGTGCCCAATCGAGAGAGCCTGTGTCCGAGTCTACAGAAAAGAAATAAGAATATGACACAGCCTGATCCTTAGGACTTGAATATCAAAAAGACAATTCTGAATTCCAGTTTTTTCTGTTTTTGCTGAACACATTCCTTCTTTCGTTATGTCTCTGTCCCTCTCCCTCTCTTATGTGCAGATTTCATAAGGTAAGGCACACTGTACCTCCCTTTACAAATTAACCCCCATTAGCACCATGTGCCACAATCAATCCCAAAAGGAATCTTGCCTGCTGGTATTAAATCAGTCATTAGAAGACTTATTAGCTTAGCCTCATGCTAGTTTACCTGCAGGCTTAGAAATTTCATCAAACAGTGAAGGGAAAGAAGAAGAAAAAAAGGTTTTTTAAAATATTACTCCTCCTCGATTCTTATTACATCTCTATAAAGATATGAAGCAAATGACATACTTCAGTAATAAGCCTAAGCCCTAGAACGGCACCAGACAAAAACGTGTCGGGCTGTCCCCCACAACGGCTGCCTCCAGTCACCTGGAGGCTCTGGCCCCTGGTGCCCGCTCCCCACATCCTAGGCAGTTGTGACACCTGACACTCCTCCCTCCACTTCCCCGCCCCTCCCACCACTGCACCCCTCCTCCGTACCTCAGTGCCTCCAGACTAAAGGCATCCACCCCTTGGGGCTCCCCTGGGACACCCCGCCGTTCGATCCTGCCTCCAGAGCCCAGGCCAGGCAGAAACCACTCAGACTTGGGAGTGGGGGTGGGAGAGGCCAAGAGCAGGCAGGCCTGGACCCTGGACCCTCTGGCTGGCCCTGCTTCCACACGGGCATGCGTTTGTCTCGTGCCATCTGTTCTCGGAGGCCTCATGGTGCAGCCAGTGGTTTGGAAAACAAGCAAAGTGCCGAGATACAAAATAAACAGAAGAAAAACCCAACAAGACCACATGGGGACTGCACGAGAACAGGGTCCAGCTTGCAGACGCGACTGTGGACATGGAAGGAAGACTGCAAAGGAGGCTGCTTCTAAACATTTCGTGGGAGCCTTGCCTGTAATATCAGCCAATGGCACCCTAGCTTGTCATGGCAGCTTCTGCACATTCTTCAACAGCCTTTACGTACCACATATTCAGATATCTGCCACACACGGCAGCACTGAGATTCCATCCTGCTAAGTGTGGACAGACCAATAATTCACAGGAGGACGCTATGTGATGCCACAGGGATATAATGTCCCAGTCGTATGTCACAGGTGCACGCGCGCACACACACACACACACACACCAAAATGCATCAATATCTACCTGTAAGGAATTCCTAATTCTGAAGATGACTAAGGACAGAGGCTGGACCTTCTCCCCCACATGTCCAGCAGTCCCAGTGCCTAAGGCTGCACTGGGGACCCACCCACTTCCAATGGAATGACTAGAGTGTCAACCCTGTCATCAGTCTTGGGTTTCAATTCATTATAATAATATTAGCAATGACTACTGGAAGTACATCTCATGTGCAGCAGAGGTCAGTCACCTGGTCCAACACAAGGCTGTGGCCCTCCCTTGGGTCCCCAAAACCCTGCTGCCCCAGGCAGAATGCACACAGTAAATGACTGCTGAAGGGATAAATGCCTATTTGCATTTGAGCTTCGGCAATGACGTCCACTTTTCCCTGAAAACTTCATGTTCGGCAAGGAGGCTTGTTCTGATTGCAACACGAGGAGGTGTCCAACACGTCCTGTTGCTAGAAGACCCAAGTCCCCTTCGAATCATTTCTGTGCAACCACAAAAATAACATTCTTTTCAATTTGCATCATTTTCAGAGTTGAGTTTTCATATAAGCCACAATATTTATTTTGAAGACTCATAAGAAAGGCATTCTAGCCTTCCCCAATGGGGCCACAGGTCAGGAATTCCACATTTGGATTAAGCAATTATTCCTCAAGATACCAGTTCCTTAAAATGTAAATAATCCTAAGGGGTCAATTCTGAAAACACTAACAGCTATTAACACCTTGGTGTGAAGTAGCTCAGTCATATATCTATTTATTGGTAGTCTGGTGGTCATTCATTCACTCAACAATTACCCGATAACACCTAACCTAATGAGAGGTTAATGAGGTGACTGTGCCTGGCACCAGCTAATAACAGGGGGAAGGAATAAGAAAGAGAGCCCGTCAGCAGAAAAGAGTCCATCTGCAGCAAAGGGTAACTCTTCCACACCCTGGCATGCAAGTGGTGATGTAAGGAGGGGAAGGTGTAATACGGAATTAAAGCCATTGTGCTGTGAGATGCTGCCCTCTAGCCTGGCTCTCACAGTCACTATCTCTAGGAAAATGGACCTTCTCTTGAGGTCATGCTGGGTCACCATAAGTAACAAACACAACCTTCAAGTGCCAAATAAAGGCTCCAGAGACACATTTCCAACAAATCCTACTCCATATTCCTTGCATGTAGAGCCTTCTTGGAAACGGTGGCAAAAAGTGGGAAAAAGATCAAACCGAGTCTGCATTTAAAGGTGCCAAAAGGGCACCTGGGTGGCTCAGTTGTTAAGCGTCTGCCTTCAGCTCAGGTCATAATCCCAGGGTCCCGGAACTGAGTCCTACATGGGGGCTCCCTGCTCAGCGGGGAGTCAGCTTCTCCCTCTGCCCCTACCCCCTCCCATGCATGTGCTCGCTCTCTCTCATTCTCTCTCTAAATAAATAAATGAAATCTTTACAAAATAAATGAAATCTTTACAAAATAAATAAATAAAGGTGCCTGTATCAGCAACTCTCAAGCATTGGGAAGAGACCGGATGATAACACGCAAGCATGCCAGGTGATATCCCGCAGGTGCAGGTACACGTGTGGGAAAGGCACTGAGGAGGGAGGGTCACAATGACCCATTTAAGGCCAGCTTACCCAACAGGAAACGAGATTTGCTGGGACAGTGTGATTAGCCATATGCTGACCGTAGTTCTGAATGGGTAATGACCCACGCAGACTCGCTCTCTTGTTCCCTACTTTTAGAGAGTTGGAAATGTTACCAAAATAAAACATTAAAAATAAAATTGTTTGAAGAATAAAAAATGGCAGTGGCTAAATGTAATGTAGCATACTGGATGGAATCCAAGGACAGAAAAAAGGACTTCAGTAGAAAAGCTAGTAAAACCCAGATCAAGTCTGTGGTATTAGTTAGCCATTTTGTACCAACGTTAACTTGATACATGATGAAGTTATCACAGTGTTAGGGCCCCTGGGTGGCTCAGTGGGTTAAGCCTCTGCCTTCAGCTCAGGTCATGATCTCAGGGTCCTGGGATCAAGCCTGAGCATCAGGCTTCACCCTCTCTCTCTCTGCCTGCCTCTCTGCCTTCTTGTGATCTCCGTCTGTCAAATAAATAAATAAGATCTTTAAAAAAAAAAAAAAAAACAAGTGATCACAATGTTAATGTGGTAAGTAAGCAGTGGTTAGGCAAACTGGAAATATTAGGGGACGCTGGGTGAAGGGTTATAAGAACTCTCTGCAGCTACTTTGCAACTCTTCCATAAACCTACAGTTATTCCAAAGTGATTGATAGGAAGTCGGGGAAAAAAAAAAAAAAAGGCAGTGGCTTAGTGATAGAAAGGGAAGGGATATGGATTTTAAAATCCTGCAACTACCCTGAAAGTTGTAACCCTTAAGACCTACTACCTTCTGCCATCTAAAAGCTGGTCAGATTGGAATTTAAAAGCTGGTCAGATTGGACTGCCTGGTGAGAAGGGATGTGTTCTGAATGATGATGCTTAAAGGTCTTGAGTTTACCCTGGTCTTTTTTGCCCTTAGCATGCCATTACTGTGTCAGTGTGCAACGAATATACACTTGCTGCTAGGAAATTTTTTTAAGTGCTTGTAGATTAAAGAAAGGCATCAGAGACTTTCAGGAACAAAACTAACCTAACTTTCAAAAATACTGAGTTAGGGCACTTGGGTGGCTCATTTGGGCAAGCGACTGCCTTCAGCTCAGGTCATGATTCCAGGGTCCTTGGATAGAGTCCCACATTGGACTTCCCCTACTCTGTAGGGAGCCTGCTTCTCCCTCTCCCTCTGCCTGCCGCTCTGCCTGCTTGTGCGCTCTCTCTCTTTCTCTCTCTGTCAAATAAATAAATAAAATCTTTAAAAAAAAAAAAGAATATTACAAAATCCTGAGTTATAGATCTTGTGACCAACTTGCAAGTCTGCTAACCCTGCGATCACTAAACGCACATGTTCTCATTTCTCAGTGTGACTACCAGAATATCAGAACTGCAGAGCACCAGGTCCTCCAGATAAACCAGTTCAATGTTGCAGAAGAAGAAGACAGCCTCTGACACAGCTCACTCCACAGTTCACCTCTGGAGGCCAGTTTTCCAAAGACAAACAAACACGGCGAACACTATCACCATGGATTGTGAAGAACACCGTGTACTCTAATACCTACTCCAGCCAATAAACTGTGGTCTGGTCATCCAGAACGGGCTGTGGCATCTGCATCTAACAGGAGGGAAGGGGCCACAGAAAGGGAAGCGATCTGCACACCCTCAGTGCATGAACATGCATCAGTATTAAATCTCTCTCCCTCTCTCCCCATCACCAGTGAAGCACTTGACAGAAAGTGACCACAGATTTCTGTGAATGATTTAGATAAGTGGCATGGGAGAACTCCACACATGTCCCCAAACTCAAGGCTGCAGAAACATGGCAAATGCACAGTGCTGGGTGCCAGACAGCTGAGGTGCTCAGGAGCCACAGGCCCAGGCTGATCTCTATCCAGGCAAAGCAGACGGAACTTGATGGCAGACCACTTGGACCCCTTGGGCTGCAGCAACAACATCCCCTACAATTAGCTCTTTTGCGAATGCTTTACGGTGATTTTAGACGATATGGGTTATCTGAATTTATCATTGTTCATGCACTTTAATTAGCCTCTAAAAATACAGGGACCCAACCTTCATGCCAATCTTGGTTCACACATTGAATCCATTTTTAACAATGCATTTTTAATGTGCTCTTGAGCATCTACTTATACATCTGTCAGTGCCTGCCTTGTAATTCCAGGCAGAGACCCACTCTGCAGAAATGAGTAATGACAGCAACAGCCTACCGAGCCCCGGGTCCCACGGCATGCAGGACACGCCTCCTCACTCTGCATGCCTGTTCCCTGAGTCCTCCCACTGGGCCGCAGGCAAGTTCATGCAGAAGCCCAGGAGAAGAGCGGGAACGGGCAGGCCCATGCTCACATCTGGGAGCCAGAAGCTGCAATCTGTGCAGGTGACCTGGTAACCAGTATCACTTCTCTTGCTCCTCGTGAAGCGGAAAGGATCACGTGAAAGCGTGAAAGGAAAGGATCCTGCTTCTTGCTCTCATCCTGTATGGAGAAACTCTGCTGTCCACAGCCCTTAGCAACAAGTGAGAGAGCCGGGGTCCAAGAAGGGTTTAAGGGACACAGCCAATGACTTCTGGCCCAGGATGACTTGGGCGTGTCACTCAATCTCTCAGAGTCTCAGTTTTCACATTTGCAAAGCAAGGATGACAACAATATCCATATAGTATGCATTTGGCAAAGTCTTACATGAATATTAATTAGAAGTAGTAGCATTTCCTGCTAGAATAAACTCAGCAAGAACTTCAGGCAGCTCCCAGTGCATGAATAAAAAAACACTTTTTGCAAAGCAAAGGAAACAGTCAACAAAACCAAGACAACCGACAGAATGGGAGAAGATATTTGCAAATGACATGTCAGATAAAGGGCTAGTATCCAAAATCCATAAAGAGCTTATCAAACTCAACACCCAAAGAAAAAATAATCCAATCAAGAAATGGGCAGAAGACATGAACAGACATTTCTGCAAAGAAGACATCCAAATGGCCAACAGACACATGAAAAAGTGCTCAACATCACACTCAGCAGCAGGGAAATACAAATCAAAACCACAGTGAGATACCACCTCACACCAGGCAGAATGGCTGAAATTAACAAGTCAGGAAACAACAGATGTTGGCAAGGATGTGGAGAAAGGAGAACCTTCTTACGGGAATGCAAGCTAGGGCAGCCACTCTGGAAAACAGTATGGAGGTTCCTCAAAAAGTTGAAAATAGAGCTACCCTGTGACCCAGCAATCACACTACTGGGTATTTACCCTAAAGATACAAATGTAGTGATCCGAAGGGGCACATGCACCCGAAAGTTTATAGCAGCAATGTCTACAACAGCCAAACTATGGAAAGAACCTAGATGTCCGTCAACAGCTAAATGGATAAAGAAGATGGATAAAGAAACACACACACACACACACACAGGAATACTACGCAGCCATCAAAAGAAATGAAATCTTGCCATTTGCAATGACATGGATGGAACTAGAAGGTATTATGCAGACTGAAATAAACCAATCAGAGAAAGACAATTATCATATGAACTCTCTGATATGAGGAATTTGAGAGGCAGGGCAGGGGTTCATGGGGGGAAGGGAGGGAACAAACAAAACAAGATGGGATGAGGAGGGAGACAAATCATATGAGACTCTTCATCTCAGGAAACAAATTGAGGGTTGATAGAGGGGAGTGGGGTGGGAGGGATGGGGTGGCTGGGTTATGGACATTGGGGAGGATATGTACTATGGTGAGTGCTGTGAATTGTGTAAGACTGATGATTCACAGACCTGTACCCCTAAAACAAATGATACATTTTATGTTAATTAAAGAAAAAATAAAACTCTCCCCTCACCTGCCTGTCTCACCTTGAATCTCCCCGCATTATCCCTGGTACTCCTCAGTGAGAGCTCACCTATGGTGGGGCCAGGGTGGAATTAAGCATGTCTTCCAGGGGGTGAGGCCACAGCACAGTCAGTGCTCTACAAGGTCCAGAAGCCATTGGGTGACACACATGGTCCCTCAAAGTCAGGGTTATTCCTGTCTATATACTTCATAGAAACTACTCCCCAGAAAAGCATTTCTTTTTTTTTTTTTAAGATTTTATTTATTTATTTGACAGAGAGAGATCACAAGTAGGCAGAGAGGCAGGCAGAGAGAGAGGAGAAAGCAGGCTCCCTGCTGAGCAGAAAGCCCGATGCGGGGCTCAATCCCAGGACCCTGAGACCATGACCTGAGCCGAAGGCGGAGGCTTAACCCACTGAGCCACCCAGGCGCCCCCTGAAAAGCATTTCTTGACATTTTCCCCTTATGGCACTGACAATATGACATATCTCCACTTTTGGGAACCCATCCATCACCTCCATCAAAGTGAGACAGATGACAATGCTCTCCAAGGATCTCATGTGCATAAAAAAGCAATGAGCCCTCCTCCAAAATGAGAGGTCCATGGGACACAGATAATTCATGGGCTTTTGCTCTTCCAGAGCATCTGAAAAAATCGCTAATGAGACATAGTGATATGCACTTCCTAAATATTTATTAAATTTTACTACTTTTTTTTTTTTTTAAGAGAGGGAGAGGGGGCAGGGAAGGGCCAAGGGAGAGGGAGAGAGAGAATCTTAAGCAGGCTCCATGCCCAACACAGAGCCCAATGTGGGGCTTGAGCTCACAACTTTTGGATGGCAACACTTGCAGGGTAGATGTAAGTGATCCTATCAACCACAGTATATTCCACGTGGATAAATAAATAATATTTCAAGATTTCAAAGGTTAATCAGTTAACTGTAATAACAAAAAGAGAGGCATAGGTCAGTAACAAAGAAAACTAGAGTTCTTCACTGTAATGTTAATTTATTTATGCTTTGCAATTTAGTTTACTAAATGCTAGGCAGGTGGAGTTGGGCAGATGGATGGATGGATGGATGGATGCAGATGTGAAGTTTTGAATGCTGTCCCCATACTTTGCCTCAGGTTTCCTCCTCACAGTTTGAGAGGTGTGATTATGCCCATTCTACAGAAGTTCATAGCGTGCCCAACAGCTAAGAGCTAAGAGCCTGGGAAGTGGCAGAGGCCAGCTCCAGCAGGGAGGACCAGGGCTGGCCCAGTGCAAGGTGGCACTCAAAGAAAACATGGACCAGTTGCAAATTAAGATCAGCTGGAATCAGACACAAAGACTCTAAATGCTTCCATCATAAAAGACAGCTCAGAAACACTCCAATAGGGGATACAGAACAGAGGGAGGTGGGAACAAAGGCACAAAGGCAAGACCAGTGCCCTGGGAGGGCTGGGCCTCTGTAGACAAGCTGGACTAGAGGCTCAAGCAGCAGTCAGCGCCCCTGCTCCTGATAAATAAGATGACAGCACCAATTTGGACCTAAGGGGGGACTCTAATTGTTTAACAGCTGAAATTAAGTTGCGCCAAATGGGGTCAGAGCTGAATGCAAGGCCACGCAAAACTGTTAGATGATAGTAAAATAAACTACTTGGAAGTCACTTTTATTAGAGTTAAAAAAACAATACATCTTTTTTACATTTAGTTCTTCTTTCTTATTCTATGTACTTCAGAAACTGCATACTATTCCAGAATGGCCATATTTCAAAAGGTAAAATATTATCAGCCTCTGTATTATTGTTCTGAAAAATCCATTTCCTAATGAAAATCATTAGTCAGTGCTCGAAGGTAGTTCTGTATCCGACTCAAGTCTATAAAGCTCTTGCCTGCCCTCCCGTAATTAGATGTCACTAATCACCCAAACACAGCTCCAGGCCTGAAACCAAAACACCAGTAGGAATTAAAGAGCCTATTTAGAGAGCACGTCCTAAAAACCTTAACCCCTTATCTGTAAAAGAAATGTGAACTGGTATGGAGGTCGCCTGATATTTCCTTTTCTTTGGTAAAATCTGAAATACTGGAATCCCCAACAAAATTGTTCTGATGGGCTTTCCTGGACACGTGTAAAGAAAGGATTCTAGAAGTTGACATGTCTGAAGCACTCCTCTGGTTTAATAAAACTCCTGAAACTCGTATTTTCTTTTTCCTAAAAACCTCAATCTTGTATTGTTATTTTAACTCTATAGGTATTTTTTAAAAGATTTTATTTATTTATTTGGAGGAGAGAGACACAGCGAGAGAGGGAACACAGGCAGGGGGAGTGGGAGAGGGAGAAGCAGGTTCCCAGCTGAGCAGGGAGCCCGATGTAGGGCTCGATCCCAGGACCCTGCGATCATGACCTGAGCTGATGGCAGACACTTAACGACTGAGCCCAAGCACCCCAACACTATAGGTACTTTTTAAGCTGTCTTTAAATCACTTCTAGAAGGAAGCTGGGCATGCATAAAGAAATAAATAGGAAACAACCGTATCCAAGCTCTCCTATGGGATCTTTTCTCTGATGGAGACCTAGGTCTGAGCTATTCTCAAATGTGATGAAACTAGACTCTGGGGTCTGATCTGAGCCTTATTCCCACAGCGGAAGGTGACCAGCACAGGCAACAGAAACCATACCAGATGACCCTGTCATCCTGTCTCATGCAGAAAGTGTGGAGGTAGTGGTCAACCACTTCTCCAGAAAGCCAGCCTACTCTGTGGTACACAAGAGTCTCTCAGTCATGAACCCTTTTCATTCTTGGCCTCTACCAGGAGTGATTATGACGTAGGATGTGCTTGGATGTGCTTAGTAGTGTCCCATGAAACCAACATCCAAAAGACTCCATCATGAGACGAACCTGGCCAGTGGTGGGGTGGGGTAGGGCGGGGCATGACAGAGAGTCACCTTTGCAACAGCCGGCTGGTCAGTGAGGGGTGAGAAGTGGTGAGGCTAGCTAACCATCAGGGCCCACAAACAGCAGCCTTTCGGCAAGAAAGCCTTGGGCCTGAACTCATATGCTGCTCCCTCTTCAATGTTTGTCCCTGAGACACACCCATGGTCCAACCATGCTAAAATCAGTATAGCCAAGGCTTTGCACACTCTCTCTAGCTGGGATCTCTGCCCCATCTCAACTCTCAGAGCACCAAAGCTTTTCTTTTAAGAGCAATGATGCACGTTAGAACTGCTGAAGACCAGGTAGGCGGGCCCTGTGAAGAGTGTCCTGGCCAAACTTGTGAATCCACAACGATGGGAAATCACACAGGAAACACCAGGTCCAGTGCTGAAATTCACATGTCTTTGGGTCCTCGTAAACTAGCACCGTGTCATACGAGGTGCCCAACATGACACAAAATAGAGGAGTAGGGGACCAAGCCTGCATAAAACAAGGCCAATTGTCTCTCAGCCAAAAAGCACGAGAGTAGGCCACAATCTGCCACCAGAGGAAGGACAAGAGGGTAGGGAGTGAGAGCCTGGCGGAGGGCAGGGGCACTAAGCCTGCAGTTCAGAGCCCCTGACCATCAGGAGATGGACTTTCAGCACACTAGACCACGTGAGGCCTTTTGTAAATGAGCTGGCAACTCTTTCCAGAACACCCTGATCACACTCATGTGACCCATCACCGTCACTGAAATGGACCTGTGCTGGGTATTTTAGAACATTCTCCTATGTAACTACGCAATGAGTATCCATGTGCAAGGCTGTCTGAAACAGGGCAAGGCCAAGGAAATATTGATATACTTATGAATTCCCTTCCTTGGCCAAACAGGAGCAGCCCCCCCCCACCCCTGGCCCCGACCAACCTACACCGGACACTGTCGTGGAGAGGGGCTTGTAGTGCCAGCCGCTGCGAACATGAACACTGCAGCTCCAGGACAGGTCAAGGCCGGCCCTGGGAGGAAAAGGCTACAGCCGCTGTCTTTTCTAGCAAGGAAGCTTGTGCAGCCGCGTGGCAGGGTGCACTGCAGAGGGCGTCTGGAGGCCTGCCAGCTACAGACCTTGCAGGCTGTGCTCCTTCCAGGGCCACCAAGGAGAGCGAGGGGGCTGAGTCTCCTCCCCACTTCACGCTGCTCCAGTCCCAGGCTTTACAGGGTGAAGAATGCGGTGTGAAAAGAGAGCACCGTCTTTCTGAGACTATTTAAAGTCCTCTGGCCGGACGACTGGCCATAGCCCCCTTTGGATAAACTGCTACTTTCATTTGCTCTAAGACTGTACAATCATTAATACCTGTAATTCATCCTAACTAATCAAAATTCATACTAGTTAATTCACCAGCTAATTAGAATTTAAAAGGGCGCTACTGCCATTCAGGCCAGCTCATTTAGGAGCTATTGAAATCCTTATACAAGACGTAGGTGAAAAGGGAGAACAGAGTCTGTTTAAACTTCTAAGTGGTCCCTTCAATACCCTTTGTTCTCTCAAATCCCTCAGCTCAGGAGGCTAATCTCATTGGATTAGCTGCATTAACATTTCCAGGACCCTCTCCCCTTCCACCAGGCACCCCCATGGGCAAGCTGGGTCTGAGGACACAAATGCCCTCTCCAACCACAGTTCGGAGCAAGCAGCAGTCAGCAATCGTCTAAACTCTGTGCAGAAACCGCCACATGAGCTCTGCTGGGGCAGGGGCTGGGGCCAGTGTGGGTCATGGGCAAGCCTGGCCTTCGCCACGCCGTCTGACAGCTAGACTGAATCCAGCTCTATAAACATGTCTTTCCACACTCCAAACACAGGCAGCCACCAGTCCCAGCCATGTGCTGGCCCCACCCCAGGCATGGCCTCATTTAGTCTCTCCAGAATCCTAAAAAGTAACACACCTTCAGTATGCATTTCAGCAGAGACTGGAACCCAGGTTAGTGGGACTCCACAGCCCACATCCCCTTCCCTGCACCAGGCCGGCTCTTGGTTTGGTGTATGTAAAATGCCCTAATTGGCACATCTCTCTTGTTCACCCTTTTCTTCTAACTAACCAGGGACCCTCCCAGCTTAGCACAGAAACTCAGCATGCAAGGTAAGATACAGAAGTCTTCCTTTGGTGTGAAAATGAACAACCCAAATAAAGGCTTGAGTGCCATCCAGAAGGGCTTTGAGGGCATTTAGAAACAACAAAAGATTGCACAGCGCTGGAAATGCCAATATCCTTCCATGTGAGCCGAGGAACTCCAACAGGAGCTAACACCTAAAGGGCACAAGCCAGACAGCAGTGTGCTTGGAGAGCAAAGACAAAGACATTTTACCATGAAACACAGCCAGTCCTTAGGATTCTGTCTCCAGTTCCTATCTTGGAAACAAAGAGAATTCCTAGATCTCTTTTGGAGCTTGGAGGGCAAGTGACGGGATACCCTACAACTCAAGAAAGGCAGATATACTGGGTGTTGTTATTAAGTTTCTGGGTCCCAGTAGCTGCTGGGGTTTTCAGCGGAGTTTCAGAGCACGTGCTTAATGGGAAAGGGCAGAATGGGAACAGCTCCTCACCGCTGCACATGTCGTCTATAATCAGGCCAAGATCTATGACTCCCAAGTAACCAGAGTCCTTGAACTTGCAAGCCAGGAGGGGCCCAGGAAGCCACCAGGCTCCACACCAGGTGCTCATTTGGAGACAAGATCTTAACAGCATGTATGATCAGAGCACTACCCAAGCCCACAAATGAATTAAATGAACAAATAAAATAATGCACAAGAAGTGCTAGACAGCAATGCTGACATGAAGGGAGTTCTCAGTGGGGGAACTGAGCCCAGAGGTCTGGAGTGTCCATGGTGCCTGTCCCAGGGCAGTCAAGCAATCCCATCCGCTGAAGGACAAGATACTGAGTTGCTTGGGGACAATGCTGCTTGGGGACAGAACTGGGAATAAGAATTCATGTTTCCTGAATGTCCTCCAACTGCTTTTTCCATTAAGTAGAACCACTCTAGTTCCAACTGATCCCGGGGCTGAGTGAAGTTATCACCCTTGTCACCAAGGCAAGAATGAAACAGCATTCTTCTACAGCAGTCATCTACCAGTCCATCATCATGAGCACCTAAGCTAGAAGTTATAGGTACTAAGAGGCCATCCATGATGATATGACAGAACTATGTCCTATCAGATCATCAGAGGAAGTGGGCCAGACACAGCAGGACACACAGCGACCCCGCAAGTGGTCAAGACATGGGGAGCAACGCACCACTCAAGAACTCAGTTCTCTGCTTTTCAAAGCAGACACCTGAACCATCTTATCGGATGGCCACAATAACCTTTTGAGAAGGCAAGCATGGCCACCGCCCCCCCCCCCCCATTTCCCAGATAAGGAACCAGAACTAGACTAAGAGCACACCCCCAAAAGGAGACCAAAAGCTGCAACAACATGGGGTTCCCCAGACATCTAGCTCAGGGCCCCCACCAGACTTCTGAGAATATCACCAATTACAACCAGTTGGCCATCAGCCGTCCCCATGCCAGCCTCTCCACCACTTACATCAGCCCCGTGAGGCCCCCAAGGATAACGGAAGACCAACAGACAGAAGACTACTGCTTTTCTTGAGCACTTTATTTCATTCTCCATGGAATGTACAACTGAACTCGATCTGCATGCTTCACGTCCCCACCACGCCCCCCGTGCAGAATGTCAAAACCTCATCTCTGATTGAGATGGGACCCCCATGGGTTCTAAACAAGTGCAGGAAGGGAAGGAAGCCATGGTTTCGAGGGGGCAGCCAAGGGAAATGAAAACAATGCCTGTCAAAGAGATGTCTGCGCGGCCGCAAAAGAAAATGAATCCCCACGTGATCAAGGTACAACACTGTGCACTGTGTTCAGGAAGCAGCCCAGCTCCACCAGCAAAGACGGAACCCCTTCCGACTGTAAGTCATGCACCCGTCTCAGAGGCGACGACAGGCACAGAGGTCAGAGGCTGTAGAAAGCAGTTTGGCATCATGTCCTGCCATTCGATCAGAGCTAAATGGAGATTTAAGGGGAAAAAAGATGGAATCATGATGCTATGTGTAATTGTTTCCACATCTAATGAGAAACTCTGCTGTGCGTAGGACTGCCCAGCTTGGCTCAGGGAGCGTGTGGTGCCAGATGGAACCACTCTCTGTAGAGAGTAAACCTTACCATCCCCATAGCAACTCCACCCGTGCTTCTAAAACGCTTAAAAAGACACACATCAAATTGTTTTCCACAACGTTTTAGAAACTGACTTTTATTCCACACCCTGAGGAAACCAAGTTCACTGGAAATGATCCTTGTAAGAAAGATGGAAAAGGAGAAAAGGCAAAATTTCTTAAATCACCCTTGGTATTATACTGGAAGACATCTATTTTTAACGTCCTGTTTGCAATTGCTTCCGGTGTATTCTGGATGGAGGTACACGAGTCTGTGTCATTTAAATCAGGTTCCTGACGGAGGCAAAGACTGGAGCTTGGCCCCAAGAAAAGCCACCCAATCTGGGGCTAGACATGTGCAGTCCTGGGTCAGGCAGGACTGCAGAAGTATGGTCCAGATGGGAGGGAAGAACCTGCTAAGCAGAGACCTTGACCCGTCCACGGCTGCCCATCTCCTTCACAAGCAAGGCTAGCATGCAATGATACACCACACAAGCTAAAAACCATTAGCCGAAATAAACCGCTGTACTATTTGCCACTATTTGGAATTTGTCTCATTCGGGTTTTTTTGCCTTGTTCCACGAGGTACTGAGTTTTCACATCCTTGTGGATTTTAAATCCGAGGCAAGAAAACAAAACTCAAGATGATGTACCTAATCCCAGAATAAAAGCACAGTCAGATGTCTGGAAGATGAGTCAGACCTCCAGGTAACTGTCAAACACTTGGTCTTCAGTGAAAAGATGGAAAAAAAGATTCACAGACCATTTTTCTCCATTCTGAACTTTTCCTGATCCCAAGAACAGAAGAAAACAGCTGAGGGAAAGCAAGATTATAATAGAGACATGCTGTCTGAAGAGAAAACGTGTACCTATGACGATTTTACTAAAATGAATAAATCTGATGATCTTTTACAGTTTTAGCGATTTTCTTGAAACATAGAAATAGTACCCGATTCATCCATAATTTATTTAGCCAGCGAGTTAAATGCAGGAGGAGAGAGGGAAGGCAAGAGCCTATCTGGGAAACAATGGCTTCTCCTAGCTCCTAGCAGATAGTTTGCTTTGGGAAGAAACAGTAACACAGAGCTTTCATGCAGGTGAGTGAAAGGAGGCAAGGAGTGGGAGGAGTGATGGCAATGAGGTCACCTAAGATGTGCCAGACTCTCCACACCTCTTTCCCTTCCGTGGCTGTACTTCAGCCCTTCTGGCAGGACATTCTGTTTGCACTGAGGTCTGACCTGACCCACGGTAACTGAGGGGGAGACACCCAGCACCCAGAAGTAGCTCTACCTGGGAAGGAGTACGGCTCACGGCTCACCCCAGCGGCACCATGTCCCCCGCTGACCCGCCCTCCCCCACCCGAGTTCACCTGCACATGCACTGTGGTCCCCAGGCTGCTGCTGGGCACCTCCTGGGAACACGAGGCAAAGCAACACACCCGCATCCATGCCACACTTACTTTTCAGGGGTGGGGGTGGGGAGTAACAACCAGCATGTGAACAGATGGAGAAAACCGGGGCAGGGTCCGGGCAGGGCCCAAGGTCAGGGACAGCCACCTGAGGAGGGTCACCAGAGTGAGGACTGAATGGAGTGGGGGACAGAAGTGTGGCCCCCAAGGGGGAGTTTCAACAGAGCGAGCACAAAGGCCCATGGGGAAGAGTTGCAGAGGGAGGGCTGCCAGACCCCAGAGCCCCCATCAACTGCTGGGCTGAGACCAGACTCCTGGGGCACTGGGTGGGAGCAGGGGTTGGCCAGCCAGGAGACTCTGACCTGAGTCGGGAAGGGACACACTGAGCTGCCAGCAGCCGTGCCAGTGACAAGTGAGCAGGTTTGGGACCAACTTAGAAGACAGAACAAAGAGGATCTGTTGATGGAATAAGGGGAACAACAAAACAAACAAACAAAAAAGAGTCAAGGGATCCTCCAAGATGGGTGACCTGACTCACTGGGCAGGCTGGAATGCTGTTACTGCTACGGTGCAGCGAAGGGCAGGTGGGGGAAACCAGAGGGAAATCAGGTGTAGTGGAAATCAGGACATGGTTTTTAGACACAGGTTTGGAGATGCCCAAAGGACACTGGAGATGCCCAACAGGTAGATAGATACGAGTTTGGACTCCAGGGTTCAGGGCTGAGATCCTTATGCAAATATACTGTTGACTCCTGAACAATGCAGAGAGTAGGGGTACTAACCCCTGGACAGTCGAAAATCCATCTCTAACTTCTGACTCCCTAAAACTTAACTATTAATAGCCTACTGTTGGCCTTGATTAACACTTATTCTGTATGTTATATATACTATACATCATATTCTTTTTTTTTTAAGATCTTATTTATTTATTTGACAGAGAGAGAGACAGCGAGAGAGGGAACACAAGCAGGGGGATTGGGAGAGGGAGAAGCAGGCTTCCTGTGAGCAGCGAGCCAGATGCAGGGCTCGATCCCAGGACCCTGGAACCCTGACCCAAGCCAAAGGCAGATACTTAACTACTGAGCCACCTGGGCACCCCATGTACTATACATCATATTCTTAAAATAAAGTAAGATACAGAAAAATAAAATGGTATTAACAAAATCACAAAGGGGCCCACGTCTGGCTCAGTTGGTAGGGCTTGCAACTCTCAATCTTGGGGCCATGAGTTTGAGCCCCATAGGGGGGTGCAGAGATGAGTTAAATAAATAAATAAATTTTTTTAAAAAAGGAAATCACAAGGAAGAGAAAATATATTTAATTTATAGCCCTGTACGGTATTTACCAAAAATAAATAAATAACCCCGTGTACATGGCCCCACGCAGTCCAAGCCTGTGTTGTTCAAGGGTCAACTGTACAACCAATTTCAATACGTGCAGAAGAATCCTGCCTCTAAGCTTTCCAGATGTGGGTATAAAGTTCTAAGTGCAAAAACCGTCTCCAATGACAGGTAAAGGAGAGACCCCACTAAACACCAGCCTGAGCCTGGCCCTCCTTGGCGGCTTTGCCCGGAGGGCCACATCACAGAGGTAGGGAGACCATGGGCTCAGACACATCTAGAGAAGGCTGTCAATGAAACAGCCCCGGAGACAGTGACAAAGAGGTCACAGAAAGGAGTATTTCAAACCAGGGGGCACTCGCTTCTTCAGCTGGCGTGCAAAAGCACCTAATTCTGCACTGGGTTCTGCTTGCCATTCCCCTGTCAACTCCAGAAGGGCTCCCTGCCATCTTGCCATCTCCTTGCAATCAACACACAAGCCAATGCAGTGAACAGATCATGTTACCGCTCTATTGTCCCGCTGCAGAGAATATATTTGCATGGTACAGGAGACAAGTTCACTTTCAAAGCAATGGGAAGAGCACCTCCTGTCCGCGCCGCCCTTCCAGGCAGACACCTTCCCCAGAGGCAGGGCCAGTTCACTACCAGCTCTCCACCCAAGTCCCCGTGTGCAGCTCCCAGCTGAGCCTCAGTCCTTACTGATCACAACAACGAATTACCTACGGACATCACAGAGCACTTCATCTGCCTCCTTCACATTGAACGATAACTAAACCGTCATCAGTGGGAGTCCCAACCGGGAAAAGCCAGCAGATGCTGCAGCCTCCGTCTCTGTTACGGGCCTAGGATAGCAGAAGCAAGCCTGGAGTACTTGGGCGAGGCAGGCTCCACGTGCGCGTGGTTTCGGAGAGGGAGAGGAGGATGCACCCCTTGAGGTCTGTGGAGGAGAGGGAGAGAGAGAGCAGGACACTGCCAAGCAAGCGTGAGCAGCGGCCTGAAGGACTTCCACTTGGAGTACAAGAAGGGGGTCAGTATACTTGGCAACCCCGGAGGCAGCAGCAGAGCCACACATGACAGTAAATGGCTGAGTGGCGAAAGGGGGCCACTACAGGTAGAGGTGTAAACTGGGTCCAGGTGGCCAGGCGCTGGTCGAGGGCTGAGGCTGCAGAGCAGCCTTATGTAACCAGGACAAAGGGACCCAGCTCGGAATGAAAAGGATTTCTTTTTTTTAAGATTTCATGTATTTATTTGTTAGAGAGAAAGAGAAAGCACAAGTAGGGGGAGCAGTAGGCAGAGGGAGAAGCAGGCTCCCCGCCAAGCAGAGAGCTGGATGCCGGACTCGATCCCAGGACCCGGGACCATGACCTGAGCCAAAGGCAGACGCTTAACCAACTGAGCCACCCTGGCATACCGAGGATTTTTTTTTTTAAGATCTTATTTATTTATTTGACAGAGAGAGAGAGACAGCGAGAGAGGGAACATAAGCAGGCAGGGTGGGAGAGGGAGAAGCAGGCTTCCGCCCAAGCAGGGAGCCCAATGTAGGGCTCGATCCCAGGAGGACAGAGATCCCAAGTGCTCTGTCTGGACTCTCAGCACCCAAGACGGTGTGCAGGGCACACGCTCCACCCTAACCAACAGGTGGACACTTTAGATTTGCTGCTTTTTAAGTGCCACAACGGGCTCACCAGCAAGCCTTCCTTTCCCAAAGGAAAAGAAATAAGAGGAGGCTCCCAACATCCACCCAGGCCGCCGGCACACTTCACTTCTGTGAGATCTCGTCTACACAATCCCTCTGAGAAAGGATGTGTGGTTTGGCAGTACTCTTGAATTGGATTTTGAGTGCTCTACCCTAATCTCTCAAAATTATGTCACCTGAGTGTCCAGCCAGCAAGCAAGGGGCAAAGCCTTGGTCCCAGCAACTGCAGAAAATACCTTGCCATGTGGTTTGGACAATGACAGAGCATCTCTTTCCCATTAGGTTTTGCACATTAAAATAAACTCCAGTCTGAATTCTACATTCAGCTAATGGCCACATTAGAGAAGAATAAGGAACAAATCCGTTAATTACGCTTCTATGTACATTTCATTAATTATTTGTTCCTTCAAGCGAAGGAACCTGAGATGAGATACTGTCTGTGAAGAGCTTTAAAAAGTTACAAATGTTTTGCAAATAGAAGGCATTATTGTTACCATGTGGAAGTGATACACCTGGCTTCCTGGTATGAACGGCACCAAGGAGGAAATGTAAGCATTTTGTAAAATGTGAACAAATACTGAGTATTAAAAAACCACAGTCAAGACAGAGTACCCAGGGCAAACAAATATATACGGAAATTAAGCCCAGCAGGCTTGTTTTTCTTCACCATTACTGGCTGTGCATTCGGTCCTCAGCAAAGATGGGAGGAAGGACTCCACAGAAGAGTCTTGCCTACCTTAATCCAGTGCCATGACACAAAAACGAAAATGATAATGACAACACCTAATGTTTATCAGCTCCGATGGTGACAATGGACTGGTGTTCAAATGCCCCTCCAGGTTCCCCTGCCTTTATCCACACCCTTCCAGCACACCTTTCTCTTCTGGTCCTTGCCCATCGACAGAGGCACATGTCACACATGTCAACTGCCTTTTTTTTCCTACAAAATTTGTCCTCAGCCCCCTTGCCCTTGCACCCCTCCCCGATGAGAGCCCCTCTCACTAACCATCAGCACAGATCTCCATTTTCTGGGCATGCTGCCTCACTGACTAACACTGCCAGGCGATTGACACTCAAAACTCTGGCCATAATGTACAGTCCCTGAAGGCAGGAAAAGAACCAAATGTTTACTTATCCCTGCAGCCCCCACAGCCCCCACGACCCCCTCGGCATATTAACTGAACTTCACCATCCTCAGGGCACCTGGGTGGCTCAGTCGTTTAAGCGTCTGCCTTCAGCTCAGGTCGTGATCCCGGGTTCCTGGGACTGAGCCCTGCATCGGGCTCCCAGCTCAGAAGGAAGTCTGCTTCTCTCTCTCCCTCTGCCTCTTCTACTGCTTGTGCTCTCTCTGTCTCTGTCTCTCTCTCAAATGAATAAATAAAATCTTAAAAAAAAAAAAAAAGATTGTTTACTTTTAAGTAATCTCTACACCCAACGTGGAGCTCGAACTTAAAACCCCGAGATCAGAGAGTCACATGCTCCACTGTCTGAGCCAGCCCAGATGCCCAGGAACCCCAATTTTTTTAAGCACAAACTCCTATAAGCAAAAAAGTATGAGCACACACAGAGGTCACATGTATTTATAAATTAACACACATGTACTGCAGTAAAAATGTAGCATACACTTACACACAGAAGTTTGAAACCCTGATATTTGCCTTCTAGAGCCCAGTGCATCTAGCCTTCCGGAAGCCAGTGACTATGAATACCCTATCCCTGCTTGTCAACCTGGCAAAACTGTGTTTCTTCACCAAGTCTCAGCCCCGAGTCATCCTCTCCCAAAGTCTTCCTTGACAGACCAGAGTAGACCCAGAGGTCCTCTTACTCCTCCAGGCCCTTCATACCTCCCGGTGCCACCAACGCACTGGCCAGGCCAGTTGCCCAGTGCAGCAACCACGTAGGCGCCTGCCTTCCAGCAGTGTGGGGGCAGAGCCAATGCCTGGGCATCACAAGGCTCCACAAAAATACGGAGCAGGGAAGAGAGGCAACACACGAGGCCATCAGACCCTGCCATCTCACTCTCTCATATACAAAGCCCTTCCTGACTCAGGCTTAAATAGGGTTTCCCACTCTTTTTTTTTTTTTTTAAGATTTTGTTTATTTATTTGACAGAGAGAGACACAGCGAGAGAGGGAACACAAGCAGGGGGAGTGGGAGAGGGAGCAGCAGGCTTCCCGCTGAGCAGGGAGCCTAATGTGGGGCTCGATCCCAGGATCCTGAGATCATGACCTGAGCTGAACGCAGACGCTTAACGACTGAGCCACCCAGGAGCCCCGGGTTTCCCACTCTTTTTTTTTTTTTTTATTTGACAGATTGAGATCACAAGTAGGCAGAGAGGCAGGCAGAGAGAGAGGAGGAAGCAGGCTCCCCACTGAGCAGAGAGCCTGATGCGGGGGCTCGACCCAGGACCCTGAGATCATGACCTCAGCTGAAGGCAGAGGCTTTAACCCCCTGAGCCACCCAGGCGCCCCTGGGTTTCCCACTCTTAACTAGAGACCTGATTATAAACCTCTGGCTCTTAGCTGCTGGGTGCTTCCTGGACACGTAGTTTATCTTGTCTTTGAGTCTCCAAGTCCCCCAGAGGGCAGGAGCTGGATCTGCGCCACACCAGCTGGACAGGTGCCTCACAAATACTTACCTGACTTCATAACAGCAGCCATTTCCTGAGCACTCACTAGTTCACTTAGCCTCTCCCCACCAGCTTGCATATGCATTATCTTACCTAACCCCCTTCAAAACCTAACAGGTGAGCAGATAGTTGTTTTAGAGAAGGGCCAACAGATCTTCCTAAAATCATGCAGCCTCCCAAGGGCTCAGTCAGACAAGAGCCCAGAAGATACACCCAGGAGAGGCAGAGGAAAGAAACCCTTTATAAACAACCCCATTACAACACGTCTACTAAGACTCTTCCACACACACTGCGGACAGCAGGGTGCTGCGGGCGCTGCGCTCAGCCCCACGTTTTTGCCCTGCTGTTGCTTCCTCAGGTGGGTCAAGTGAGAACAGCCTGCCTGCCTCGTGGCAGATTTCAGAATGGAAGCCATCCCCTTAAGCACACAGATGTGCCCCAATTTTTAAAATCCAATATATAAACCATGTTATATCAGTAAAAGGATGCATTCACATTGCAAAGTAATGCACTAGGAGTTCCATTAAATAACTCCAACTCCATTTAATGTCTAACTGTATTTATCAGAAAACAATTATGATTTCTCTGGATTAAATTTTCTACATAATTACGGAGTTATGACTGTATATGTACAATATTTAATATTTTTACATTATTCTTCGGATGAAAAGAAAAAGTTTTTTAAAATCCCAAGACCTAGCTTGAGTAAACTAAGGAAGTGAAGATTTCGTACAAGAAGTAAATATTTTGAATCTCACCTTTAAACACCAATAGGATGAAAGCTACATTCTGTAAGGGGACGGTATTTATCTTAATAGCTGAAGGAGCAAGAGAACAAACATTCACCCAAGCCATCCAACTGTAAACATCTCCTCCACCTCTAAAATTATGCATGCATTATGTCCAAAAAGGCCCTCTGTCCTTCCTAGAAAAACATCCTGGCATTTTATCATTCTGTTGAAGGAGCAAGCCAAATGCAGGGAGGTCAAATTAAACAAAAGTCTGTCAGCCCCGTACACATCAGCCAACAGCAAACAGAAGGAAGGTACACAAGGTGTATTTTTCAATCACCCAAAGTGCCCTGAGTAAATGTTCCAGCCAACTATTCAATAACATCACTAGCACGCAACTCCCTGGGACACTCCTAGCCAGTTTCTGCAAGGGACCCAGCACAAGCTGCCCCCCAACAAAGGTGCTGCCTGACCCCTCATGGTTGGACCACCCGGGTGGCCACCAACCAGCCCTCCCACCCAATGGTGGTCTTCTGCACACTCCATCTCCAAGGCCTTGGCACTGTCCACACTACCTGCCAAGGCCAAGAGCGGATTTGCACCTGGAATGCAGTAGGGAGTTGACTGCGTGGCCAGCGGAGGAGAGATGCAGGCCACTGCCCACATGGAGCTGGGTGCCACCCATGCCTGAGGTGCCAGGGCTCACTCATCTGAGCACAGAGGCGAGGACCCTGTCCACTGCTCACCTGGCATGCCCCAGATGGGGTGTACTTCCACCATGCACCCCAGAGCATGATCAACACCACTGAACAAACAGACACACAAAGGTGAGCGTGAACGCAACAAGCTACGTGGGACTGGCCCCAAAGATACAGGGCTTCTGTTTTGCCCCCTCCCCCCCAGCCAGGACTGTGAAATGGGTTTCCCTCTGGCCAGCGGCTCCCAACCTTCCAGCTGAAAAGCCTGCCTTTCTGAGAAAACAAAACTGCTTTGCTTTACTTAACTGAAATCTACTAAGATGATTTTCCCCTTCCCTCCAGCTTCGGGAGCAATCAGCTTAGCAAGCCAGACACTGTTGATGGTTGCGTGAGCCTCTAAAAGGGCAAAGGCCTCAGCCAGAAGCAAACAGCCAAGCCTGTGGAAGCAGGAAGGGAGTGCCCTCGGCAGAGGTAGCAAGGTCAAGTGTTGTGTAGCAATCCTCAGGTCAAACATAAGAGGATGAGTTCTACATTGGCATCCTTGGGGACAAGGATAGGGAAGAGCATGATCTCAGAAAGTAGTCTTCAAAAAGGAAAGGAGTGACTGGAGGAGATGTCACACTGTGTTCGAGCAGCTGGCCACTGAATCCATCTCTCTCCTGGCCCTCACTCTTCCACTGTGAGCCCAAATTCCCCCACAGGGTAGGGTGAGGATTGGGGGAGGGAGAAGAGAGCAGGTGCAGTCTTTGGCCATAAAATCCTCTAATTTTATTTTAAAATGTATTGGATTATTTAGTGTCTTTAGCCTACCTAAGTAGAATTTATCTCGAAATTAAAATAGCACAAAGATCGGGGCTCCTAGGTGGCTCAGTGGGTTAAGCCTCTGCCTTCAGCTCAGATCATGATCTCGGGGTCCTGGAATCGAGCCCCGCATCGGGCTCTCTGCTCAGCAGCGGGCCTACTTACCCCTCTCTCTGCCTGCCTCTCTGCCTTCTTGTGATCTCTCTCTCTCTGTGTCAAAGAAATAAATAAAAATCTTAAAAATAAAATAAAATAGCACGAAGATCTTATACCTCCCTGAGGAGATCATCCACTAAATCACTGTTTGCCCACAACAAAACTCTAGCAAACAGCAAAACTCTTTTCACCTATGATCCAGATGATACTGACTTAGATTCTTTTTTTTTTAAGATTTTATTACTTATTTATTCGGCAGAGAGAGAGACAGCAAGAGAGGAAACACAAACAGGGGGAGTGGGAGAGGGAGAAGCGGGCTTCCCACCGAGCAGGGAGCCCGATGAGGGGCTCAATCCCAGAACCCTGGGATCATGACCTGTGCTGAAGGCAGACGCTCAACCAACTGAGCCACCCAGGCTCCCCTAAAACTAGATTCTTATAACAAAAAGATGGAAAGGAAAATGTAATCATAACATTTACTGCCCAATTTGCAAAGATTTTTTTAATAATAATACCTAGCATTGGCAAGGGTGTAGACACCCTTTTGTCTATGGGAGTGCAAAATGCCCCATCCTTTCTGAAAAGCAAGCTGGTGATACTTTTGGAAGACCCTCTAAAAATTCTTATACCCATGATCCTCCCTTTTAGGAATCTATCAAAGGATGTAATCAAAATGTTCAACTCAGTATCATTTAGAATACAGAAAACTGGTAACATCCTTAATGTCCCAAACCGATTAAAAGAAAACAAAAAAACAATATAACCATAGAGAAGAATGTTATAGTTATCAGCAGTGGTATCTTTGGAGAATATTTAAATTACATGAGAAAATGTTCACGGTAAAATACAAAGTCTGAAAATGTACATACGTTCTACATATAATTTTATAGGCTGGAAAGAAGCTACTAACCTACTAAAAGAGGTCTTCTAAAAGTAGTAGAATCAAAGACAATTTTAGTTATTTTCATCTTCTTCTTTGTTTCTTTTTTCTTCTTCTTGGTTTCCTTGTTTCTAATTATGCTCAATAAGAATATAATCGGGGGAAAAAATAGAATTTCAGGGGTGCCTGGGTGGCTCAGTCTGTGAAGGCATCTGCCTTCAGCTCAGGTCATGATTCCCAGAGTCCTGGGTTCGAGCCCCGCATCGGGCTCCCTGCTCATCAAGAAGCCTGCTTCTCCCTCTCCCATTCCTCCTGCTTGTGTTCCCTCTCTTGCTGTGTCTCTGTGGAATGAAAAGTCAGGTTCAACTAGAGTGGACAGAGCTGGACTGGCAGCTGGCGAACCCAGGCCTCCATGTCTGCCTTGACAGGCAATGCTAAAGCCTGCCACACAGGCTGTGATGAGCATGTCCCGGGGAACTGACAACTGATGCACTCTGGGACAAGCCATGCGAAAACACTGTTACTCAGGGCTGTGGAGATGGGGAGGACGGAGCACAGACCAGAACAGGAACTTCCAGTACCCCACAACATGTGGAGACCATAATACATTCTACAGTGACCCCAATCACCTGGCTGGGCTCAGGGGCTACCATGGATTCCCATGGATTCCCGTTCTTGCCCCACTGCCATGGGCTTGCAAAGAGCTGAGGGGCTGTCCTGCCAGGCCCAAGGGAATCTGCATCACCTAAGAACTTGCTGTAATCCCAAACATTTGGGTTTGTCCAAAACGGACACTCTTTCTTAAGAAGGACACGTCAATATGTGTGGTTGATTAATCGATGCCCTCATGAATCAAAATAGAGACTCTTAAAGATATGATGATTTTGTTTTGTTTTGTTTTGTTTTTTTCCCAAATGCAGGAAGCAAAGGGAAATGAATTCAGTAGCATTCCATGTACTAGATGATCTGGATCCTTCTGAATGAACAAACACCCTGGAGGGCCTCATTCAGCCTCCCCACAGCCCCACAAGACCCACAGCAGACAGAAGGCTTCTCCTCCACCGGCCTCAGTTCACCCCTCAGAAAACAGGTCCTAACGCTCTGATCATCAACATCAACATAAACATCGACCCAGACAAGACTAACAGAAAAGGTTTTTAAGGAATGGTGCAGAGTACCTCAGCCAACAATCCTGCTGCTGGTTTTCACTTCATCTGCCTTGAGGGACTCAAGGTTCGAGGTGGACAAAACAAAGTTACCAACAGCCTTGTCACCAGCGTGACACGAACAGGAAACAGCTAGAAAGAAGAATGGGGAATGGCGGTGAGGGGGCCATAATCAGAGCCACAGATAAAAGCAGGAAGGAAGAAGAAAGGCGCTTGCTGGGACCTGTTCCGGGACCGGGACCAGAGAGAAAGGGTTCCGTCCTCCTCCACCCAACTTGTCCTCCTCCACCCAGCTCCACCAACAGGTCCCTGGTGAAGAACTTCTGGCTTGGGGGCTGACCTCGGGCGACCTGGAGTCCCAGCCCAGACCCCAAGTGAGAGAACGCCTGGGCTGTGTCTGACCCCACCCTTTGTTTACAAGAGGTGCGACTCTGGGTAATTCCCAGGCTTCTCGCTGCCTTCCTGCAAGCTGGGGACAGAGCAGTCCAGATGTCAAAGGGCTGCACCGAGGACAAAATTAGTTCATATATGTGCAACACTAAGAAGAGCCTGGCATACAGTCAGCACTCTACAAGTGTCTGGAACCGCTGCTACTATTCTCTGACCAAGTGCCCTAGTGGAGGCGGGCCCGCCAGAGGTCCAGGAGCCCTTCCAAAAGCAGCCTGGCCTCCTGCCGTGGACTCTCCACTCTTGCCTTCTGGAAGCTGTGAGATTTTACTATGGAAATCCCCTCCCCAGCTCTGGGGACGTTGCAGGCCCTTGGGGCCCCAGACAATGAAAACACTGCCCAGTGGAGCCTCCACCAGCCACAGGCCTGGCCCATCTCTGGAGATCAGTGGCCGGCTGAGAACTGACAAGGCCCAGTAGGAAGCCTGCCATTCTGCAAACCCCAGGGATAAAGAGTCCACACACCTACACAGAGGGTCCCTTGCCACACCTCTCATGGAGGACTGACCAGCCGAGGGTGGATGGGATGCATCCTTTTTGCAAGATGAATCAACGCTTTTACTTTGAAGAGAAATTCGAGGTCCATTTAGGGACCATGTGGATGAGGACACACAGATGTTTGCTCACACCCACCTAATTCCTGACCTTCACGTTCACTGGAGTAGTCCAGGCCCTGAATCTCGTCTGCAAGGAGAAGAGCAAGTCATTTGGCAGGGGCCCAACTTAGGAGGTGGCTTTGTAATATGAGCGGTGTGTCCGCTAACAACTAGAGCAAGACCATTAAGTTCATTACACCTGTCACTCTGCCAGCTGACTATCCAAATTGCCAGAGATGAAAGTACATTATGCCCAAGGAGTGCCACCCTGCCCCCTCCCAGGGCAGCACACACACACACACACACACACACACACACACTTATCTCAGACAATTTGTTCTCAATGTCTGCACCTGCAGAAAGAACGCAACTGTAAACAGCTTGAAACTTGGCTTCGGGAACACTAAAGGCCTGAGCAGCTGAGAACAACGTTTAGTGTTGTCCGCAGCAGGTCCCTGGGAGGAAGGCTAGGTGCCATGCCCCCTGGTGCAGAGGGAAGAATGTGGTGGGGCCAGAGGGGGAGGGGAAGGGCAGGGCAAGGGGGCAGAGCTGCCCAGTGATGCGAAGGACACACAGCTGTTCCGTCCATTCTGCTACCCTGCAGCCCTGCCAAAAATAAAAGCGAGAGACACACCCTTTTCATTTCCGAACCAAGTCACAGAATTCTAGGCAAGAGGCAGAGAGGCCTTCCTCCCAGCTGCACAGCCAGCAGGCTCCCTGGGTGCGCAGCGCCCGGACGCCGGCTCCAGAGCGCGTTTGCAGTGCAAGCGTGTTGCAGACAGCGGTAATTCATTTATCCCTGTCATGTAACATTAGCAATCTGTCTGGAGCTTGGCAAGCACCAACTTGCACTGTCATATAAACTGTCTGACAAACTTAAAGTTTCGTAAATGGTTCTCTTCCAGCAGACAATAAAGCATCATAAAAAAAAAAAATAGAAAGAAAGTTGTCATCTCTTTTTCTGTTCCTTCTCTCTCTTCCTTGTCTGAAAAAGGGTTGGGAGGAGAGAAAAAGAAAGAAAAGCAACGACAAAAGCACCACCACAAACAGAAGTGATCCCTCAGCAGGATTCTTAACCTTGGAAAGTCTCAACATTTTCCTGATGCCAAGTAAATGAGTAAATAAACGGATGGGGGGGAGGGGCGATGTGGTGGGGGTCAGTTGTGGGGGGGGGTACAGAGCAAAATCTGCAAAACAAAAGTACAGTCATTAAAAATTAATAAAGGGTGTGGACATCAGCTCCCCACCCCCTTCTGCTCGCGGGGATTTGAGCCAGACATTCTGCGTCCTCATTAAGTGGTGTCTGGCAAGCTGCCGGAGTTTTAGTGGGTTCTGGGAATGCCAATATATTAACCAGAGGACTTTCTGCATACCCTTTAGAGTTTTTATTCTAGAAAAGTCAACCATTTGGCACAGTGTAGCCTTATTTTTGTTCAGGAAAGCTCTCAGCTGCCAATCAAGAGAGAAATTATAGCTATGTTCTTCGTAATTTCCAAGACCTATCTGGAAAACAAGCCTAGTGGAAAGAAAAGTCCTCACAAAAACAGCTTAAAAGGCCAAAGTGCCATTTTTAGTGGAAATTCAAAGAAAAACAATCCATCTCACATGGATATGAGACAACACAAACACTATTTTCAATTCCTCCTATGACAGAGGAAAAAACAATAGTCACTGGGAATAGGAATCCAATATTGCTGTAGCAATTAATAGTACAGGTTCTGGGGGGCTGTTCACTCCAGCTGCCTAACAGTGAAATGAATAACGCCACACACACACACACACACACACACACAATTTTCCTAAAAAAGTGGTAGGTCTTGGGGCCTAAATTTGCAAATAGTAGACAGAAACTTTATGTTCCTATTTTAAAACTTAAGACTCACGTTCCATGCACACGCATAATATAGGTCAAGGTGTAATTCTAGACTAAAGAATCCCATGTAGGCAGAAAGTCACTCTGACACCAGAAAATAATGGCTTCCAGAAGAGTTTTCTGAGATAAGAAGAAAGGGAGGGAGAGAGGAGGAAGGGAAAAAGGAAGGAAGTTAGGAAGGAAGGACGGACGTATGGACTAGAGGGAGGAAGGGAGAAAGAGGAAGAAGCGACAAAAGGGCAAGATGGGACTACAGGGCATTTTTGCTACTGTATTTAATAGCTCTGTGTCTAAATCAAGTGTGTTTAACATTTCTAAAAACTTTACAGGTTAATATGGAATAATCTTTTTATAGCTATTGCTCCTCTACTAAGTTTCACCCAAAAGGACAGGCACATCATAGAAACTCCATAAGTCTAGATGATTAAACATGAGAAGAAATAGGGCAAGAACTACCAGAGAGATTGGACAAGCAAGTGTCACAACCAAGTGTCCCTGCCCCAGCCCTGAGAGTGCTTGGGTTTACACAGAGCAGTCCTCTCCAGCCTAGACCATGGGTGACTGACAGCTAGGTGACAGCAAAGGGATCCAGACAGAGCTTAAGGGTCTCTGCTTGACATCAGGACAGAAACTACCCTCATAGAGCAAAAGTCATTCTCAGCTCTCTCTGAGGCCCTGTCCAGCTGGGAACTGCCCCTCCAGCAGCCCAGATGAAAAACAGACGGCGTCCCATGAGCTACAAGGCTACTCTGGCAGGCTGCTAAGTCAACCAAGACTATAGCACAGTCCCAAACTGTAAACACCTCTGCAGATGGGTCCTTGCTCTCAGCACGCCAGGCAAGAAAACTATTCTTAGAACACTGTCAGCAGTTGGGGGGAAATATTTGTCTATGTATGTATATACTATGGCAGGGGGCGAAGAGAGGTGGGGAGGGTGCGGGGCTTTGATTCTCAAATCATGTGCCAACAAATTGGTACAAAATCCCTTAATAAGCAGGTGGCACTGGCTGGATTCCTCTGCAGGACTGTGGTCATGCAAACCAAGCCCCCAAGAGGATTCAAGAGACCGTCCTAAAACCCTGTGGGAAAAGTCTTCTCCATAGTAAATACAAACCTACATGAACTAGAACCCATGGCCAGTGACGGCAAACTCTTCCAAGGGCAACAGGAAAATGTTAAGAAATTAAAAGAGTCTTTTTAAAACAAGGGGAAAAGGAGCTACAACTCCATTACAGCACATCCTAACCGGCATTTACAGTCTTGGCCCTAATTCCTAACAGTGTGTTCAACGTCAATTGCAAAGTGAAGCTCTTAAAAGAATGAAGCTTTCAAAGATCATGAGGCATTTACCCATGTTGTAAAAAGCACTGCTTTGCAAGGGCCATCAAATAGCATTCAAGGGTTGATAGGAAACCAAATATTATAATTCAATAACTGTGCATGGGATGGGCAATATTCAGATCTATTCGTTCGTTTATGTAATGACTCAAATTTGACATTATGATCCTTTACCAAACATAAAGAATATGTTGCAAGAGAACTGTGCAGAGCACAAAGACAGATATACAGATGACAGGAAATTCAATATAAATACTAGAAAGAACTAAATAGTCACATACAAAATGCAGAACATGGCTTCATGCAGTGGCAGTTTCTACAGAACATTCCTTGTCAATGCAAAGCTCAGTCCAGAAGCTCCAGGCAAAATACAAATGGAAGAATATCTTTCTTGGCTAGCCAAACAAGTGGAAAGGGCCATCTTAAAGGGAGGTTTCCTAGTACTAGCCGTAAAGGAAGGCACCAACCTCCATGCCAGCCATGGGACCTATATATTTTTAGGAACCAAGGCTGCTGACCATCTCTACCCACCTCCACTGCAAGAAACTTACTTATAGTAACTCTCAGACTCAACATCCTCTAATAGCTTATCTCACCTCGAAGCCTACAATGCCTAGCACACAGTAGGTCGTCAATGAATATTTATCACAGTAATAAATTGACATTGTAGAAAGCAGCCCTGAACTGTAAGTAGGGCCTGGGGATATCGAAGCCAAAGTAATCGCCAAAAAAAGAGAAGGTAATAGAGGGGACACAGAGAAAGAGAAAAGAAGCAAATCAAAATTACACAATTCTAGCTAATTAGAAGACTCTTTGGGGAAAACAAAAATTAAGCTAGCTTATGTGGCCAATGCCACTCAGCAATCATTCCCGTGCCGGGCTAGGAGCAAGGAAGCCCTTCTTGCTTTAAAGAGTTCCCGCTGTTCTGACCGGCTGCACGGTGCCCCGCCAGCTAAACCGGGAACCAGGGCACTGACTGACGCGTCTTCTCCAGATACCACCCACCCACCATGCTCCGTGTCGTCCTCCTGAAAATCTCTGCCTCAACGGGAAGCCAAGTCTTCCTTTTAAATGAAAAAAAAAAAAAAAAAAAAAAAAAGTTTTGAAACAAGCAAATGCCCTCTCCACCATCCCAGCAAATTAACCTGAATCGAGCCCACTGTCTTCCAGCCGCGTACTTACACGGCTCGCCCCCAACGCCACTCCGGGCGGCGCACCCGGCAGGGTTCCCAGGGACGCCTCCTCGTCACTGTGCAAAGAGGACCCCACAACAAAGGCAAGTGCTGAGCCCGGGCTGGGTGCTCGTCGTTTCCTGTTTATTCCACCGTTAAGGGTCAAAGAGAAATTGAACACACGCCTGCTTCCTCCGAGGCTCAGAGACCCAGCCTGAGTGTAACAGCAGCCGCCGGGAAACAATCGACTTCCAGCCAATGCCGGGAGCTGCGGGCGGCCCCGCGACCGACGTCAACGCGCGCTGGGGAACCCGGGCAGACGCCGGGTGAGGCGGGCCCCAGGGGCGCGGGGCGCGACCTGCGGGGTCCCCGGGTGCGGAGCCGCGGGCTGCGGGCTGTCCAGCAGCGGGATGCAGGGTTCAGAGTACGGCCCGCTCCCGCCCCTTTTCCTTCCCGCAAACTCCCCAGCAAGGTCCTGCACGATCTTCCCGCTTCCCACTGACCTCCAGTCCCCCCCACCCCCACCCCACCGCCTGCAGTGGCTCGCTGACAGGCCCCAGGGAACCGAGACCTCAGTTTGGGCAGTTACCGCGGCGCTTACCCCGGCCTCCCCGCGGTGCAGAATTAGGTCCTGCAACCGCAGGACACCCCGCGCCGGGCACGGAGAAATAGGTCGGCAGCGTTCCTCCAGCAGAGCACACAAGCAGAGGCGGCGGCGCCTCGGTTCGGAGTGCCGGGTCGCCCTCCCGACACGCGCCCCGGGCGAGCGCCCCAGGACGCCGCCGTGCCCACGGACTACACAGCCTCAGACCTGGAGAACTCGTCTCCGGGGGACTCGCCGGTCTGGGGAGGACTCACCGGGCTGCGCAGCTCCCTCCCGCCCCCGCCGACGGCGCAGGCTCGCGGACGTCCCGTTCTCGGAGCGTCCTGTCCCCGCGTCCTCCGCCCCCTGCCCTCCCCAGCCTCCCCCCTTCCCGCTCCAGCGCCGCGCTGAACTTGGGCCAGACGCCGAGACCACAACAGCCACCTCGGATCTGCACTCACCTGCGGCCGTCCCTCTGGAGCAGAGGCGGGGGACCGCTCGTACTGCGGCCCTCCGGGCCACCGGCCCTGCTGGCCGCGGGGGAGGGGCGCAGGATGCGGGGCCGCCGCGGCGGGGGGGCGCGCAGCGGGTCGGCGGGGAGCGCGGCGCGGTGCGCCGGGTCTCTTTAAGAGCCGGGGACCTTACCCCCGGGCCTCCCCCGCGCTCCCCGCCCCCCTTTCACTTTCCCAGAGACTCGCAGCCTGTCTGGCGGCGGCGGCTCCTCCCCGGCTCGCAGGGGATCCCCGGCCGGCCGCGGCGGCGCGCGGGGCGGGCAGGGCCAGCCGCAATCGCCTGCCTGTCCCGCCGAGCCCGGCCCGCAGCCTCCGGGAGGAGGGGGGAGGAGGGAGACGGTGCTGCAGCCGCCGAGGGAGGTGTCCCGCCTCCCGTCGCCGGAGGGGGGGAGTGTTCCGCCTCCCGCCGCCGTCTGTCTCCAGCCGTAACTGTGCTCGCCGAGGCTCTGTCTGTCTCCAACTCCTCCAGTCTCTCCTCCCTCCCCATCCCCCTCCGCGGCGGGGACCCGGCGTGCGGCCAGGCCGCGGGGGCGGCGGGGGCCGCAGTGCTGCCGGCAGGTGGGCGGGTCTCGACCCCGAGTGCGCGAGCCGCACCAACCTCTGCAGGCTGCCTGCACGGAGCTGGGGGCGTGCGGGCGCCGAGGCCGCGGGACCCCAAGGCTCGGCGGGGCCGGCCGGCTCAGCACAGGGCGGCGGGCTCGGGCCTCGTGGGGCGCGCGCCCACCGCCGGCCGGACAGGGAACTCCAACTGCGGAGAGACGGCTGGCTGGCTGGCTGGCTGGCTGGCGCGCCGGGAGGAGCCGGCTTACCCCGGCTGTCTGGCTAAGGAAGGTCTCGGGAGAGCAGGCCGACTTGTTCCGTGCGCCCAATGGGCAGCAGACCTTTGGGCACCAGTCCCGAGACACACAGTAGGGCTGCAGGACACGTAGTGGGACAGATGAATCCTCCCTGAACCAGCCCCACTGGGCTGCTCCTGACCCCACGTGGTCACCCCCCTTAAAGAGTCCCCGCCCTTTATGAGGGCAATGGCTCTAGAAAGTTAGGGGGATTCTTCCTGTTATGACCCTTTCTCCTTGAAGGACCTACATCTCTCCTCCTCTCAAGGCCCTTCAGGACTTGAACTCCGCCCGAGTGCAGACACTATGTATGCATTTTGTCCTCCAGAAGTAATAGCATTGGCCGCCAAGGAGTTTGGGTACTGCCCTAGCGTAGGGCATTTTAACCCAGTTTTATTACAGTCGCCAAAATTAGATTATTCCCCTCTGCGCAAAGTAAACCCCCTGCAGACATACCAAAATACACTAACCTGGGGTTTCAGGCAGGATCTGTGAGAGGTGCAGCTAATTAAATTAATTTTCAACTTCCCATAATGTCAGAGAAGAGAATCTTTTGAAATCGATGAATAATTTGTCAGTAACATTTTAGTTAGTGAAATGTTGGCTTAATTCAGCTTTCTTTAAAGAGCTCTCCACTCTCTTCTACTCTCGTGGTAATTGCTGCATAGAATTTGATCTGTCTCCATTTATTGTGTCAAGTCCCCTAATAAGTAGATTGTCTTATTTAATACAATATCTGGGGCAGCCAATGCTTTCCCATTTTACAGATGAGAAAGTTGAGGCTCTAAAAGATTTAGTAACTTGACAGCAGACCACAGAGATGGGTTTTAAATTCCTAACTGGCCACATACGAAGTGGGGAATTGAACCATACTGCCATCTACCTACGGTAGCTTTGACATCCAGTTCAGTTAAACTCAGCCCCTGCGGCAATGGGTAGCATCTGTTCTTCACCAGGAGAATGCCCAGATCCCAGACCAACAGAGGTGCATTTAGACTAGAGACAACTGTAAATTTGGCTGCTAGGGTAAACTTTTATTAAGTGAGCAATGAGCTAAGTGTTTAACACAGGTTATCAGAACGTGACAAGCATACACTTACTAGTTTGTATTTCCTGATCATGAACGCATACCACATAAATAGCAGCTTAGATGCTCTGGGGTTGGAGAAACTGTTCTTGCCCTCTTGGGGCAGAAAGAGAAATGACTTTTTCCTTCTAAACGAGAAACATACTGCTGTATAGTGTCTCTACATCAGTTCACAAAAATAATGGAACAATGGGGTACCTGGCTAGCTCATTCAGTGGAGCTAAGCATCTGACTCTTGGTTTCAAGGAATGGGACATGAGAATTCTTTCTCGATATAATTCCAATTACATTTTACCTGTTGTTTTATACCAACAATACTTACTCCACAGAAGATCAGTCATCTAAACAGACAAAAATAGGAAGGGCAAACATGAGTGTGGAGGCTGCTTTTAGGCAAGCAGGCTTGAGCAATGGAGTACAGAAAGGGCCCTCAGCAACCAATTGGCTGAATACACACAGGTCCATTAGGTGACCCCCAGCTCAAAATAGCCATGAGCCTATCTGACCAATGGGTTACTTACCACCACCAGGCACAAATGCCAAAAGAGGGAAAATTCCATACTTTGCCATATCTCTTCATCTTCCCCCTTTATAAACAGTCCCCCACGCATGGGGTACATGGGTGGCTCAGTTCGTTAAGCATCTGACTCTTGATTTTTGGCTCACATCATGATATCAGGGTTGTAAGATCCAGCCCCTCATGGGGCTCCACGCTGGGCGTAGCTTGCTTAAGATTATCTCTCTCCTTCCACCTCTGACCCTCCCTCCCAAGAAAAACAGCCCCTACCCACTGCCTCCTTGCAGACAGTCTCTCCTCTGCTATCCTACCCAGTGCTCCCTTGCAGTATAGTCAATAAATTCCTATCTCCTTTGCTCTGCCTCAGGTGAATTCCTTCACTGTCAGTGTCACCGGCTTCTACCCTGATCATTACTCCACATTTGGGAGCCCTCGTCCCATCAGGAGAGACACCACATTTAGACACCACAATGAACAAATGTTGGAAAAAAAAAAAAAAGATTCCGAGGGCCCCAACTGACCACAAAATACATGTGAATCAGAGAACATAATTCTGTTACTTAGAGCTCATGCATAACATTTCGATGACATTTAAGCTATCTCAAATGATCCTTACTACTCTTTGTACTTTTTAATTTAAATGAGAGATGGAGGGGCACTGGGTGGCTCAGTGGGTTAAGCCTCTGCCTTCGGCTCAGGTCATGATCTCAGGGTCCTGGGATCGAGCCCTGCATGGGACTCTCTGCTCAGCAGGGAGCCTGCTCCCCACCCCTTCTCTGCCTACCTCTCTGCCTACTTGTGATCTCTCTCTCTCTCTCTGTCAAATAAATAAATGAAATCTTTAAAAAAAAAAGTATTTAAAAAAAATAAGAGATGGAGAGGAGGAAGTAAGAACAAAAAGCTTGCACTGCAGGTTCTGCTGGGGAAGTGAGAGTCCCAGTCTAGATAAATACTTAGGACCAGAATCCATGGATGAGCTCAGCTCTAGGAGACAAGGATCTGTCCCGTATTTCTCAATGATGTCATAGGCATGTTTCCTCATGTTACTCTGCACCATCAGTCTGTCTCAGACTTCAGTCTGTAAACCAGAGATAATAATTCCTACCTCATTGGGTCTGTAGTGAGGTTGGCCATGTCCCCATCTACATACAGATTACCTTCTTTGGGATGCTACCTTCCCCACTGCTCCAGGACTCACAAATTTTACTTTTCTACAGGTATAGGTTTTGTGTGGGAGGAAAATAATTTTCCCTCGACCCTTCTAGGTTCTTGACTAAGACACTTTTGTAATAAAAAGATAGATTAATGAGAGAAAAACAAAAATTTAGTAACATGCCAACCCCCCATGTCCATGAAAGAGACCCAAGAAAACTGAGGAACTCTCTGAAATGGCCCCCAAGCCATACCCTTAAATAATATCTCCACTAAAGATAAAAGATGTAGGTACCCGGAGACCAGGTATGGGAGGTGACCAGGAAAAGCGCAGTAAACAGGGTAGAGTTGTTATGCATAGTTAAGTCCTTGCCTTCTTCACTTCGAAAAGTTGGAGACTCAGAGTCACCCTTCTCTTCCTAGTACAGAGGGAGACACCCTTACAAGTGGAGATTTCCCTTCTACGTGTAAATGTCTCATACAAAAGTGTAACTTCTGCTTGGTTTTCAGAGCTTCTCTCATGCCTGCTGTTTTAAAAAAATAATAATCAGCCTAAAATAATCCTTATGCCAAAGAGGCATATCTGGGGGTGGAATATTCTTCTCCCCTCCGGTTTAAAATCATCAGAGACAGAAAGGAAAATGTTTTGCAGGCAACTTCTGCTTTCAGCTTTGCTGCAGTACTCTCCCCAAAAAAGACAAAAACAAAACCAGTATCTGTTCTTTCTCCTTGAAGGGAAGGGGGTGGGGCGAAGGCAAAGGAGAAATACAGCAGGAAACAAATGTAAATGATTACTTCAAAGATTACCCATCCAAACATTCTTCTGTATAGTGTCTCTACATCAGTTCACAAAAATGACGGAACAATAGGGTACCTGGCTAGCTCATTCAGTGGAGCCTGTGACAATCTCAGGGGGTTGTAAATTCAAGCCCCACATTCAGTGTAGAGATTACTTCGAAAAAATATAAATAAATAAAATCTTAAAAAGAAATGATGGAACCATTCCTATTTAATGACACATGTAGTTTCAAACCATTTACAGCTATTAAAACATAGTAAAATCCCTTCAGTCTGTTAAGGTCACAGCAGCCCACAGCTTCTGCCCTGGCTTCTATCTCATCTGGTGCCCAGGTGGCCCATAAGTAACCCACACAGGGGGCAGGGCATCTCAGGGCTCTCTGATACCTCCCTGGGCCTTGGGGATGTGATCCAGGACCAAAAGTTGGGTGTAAAATGATTGCTGCCGCCCCACCCTATTCCATTGCTTTCCCTAAACCTGGTCCAGGCAGCTCCCTACCAGGGTATTAGCTATCAAGTTCAGGAATTAGCACAGCACCTGGCCCAAAATGTATCCCATACATATTAGCTTTCTTTAGCCCTTTTCCCTGCCAGCAAAGACAGGCTCTCTGTCTTTGTGATTTTGGACCCTGACATTTTAGCCGTGCTGGATCCATGTTAGAATTCTCTTCCTATGGGGTTCCAGGGGTTCAAATAAATTTCTAGGGCCAAAGATGGAGCCACTCCTGCCTTGGGTCATCACCAAACGGGAAACTTAGATAACTTTCATCTCCTTGACCTGAACTGTAGTATATCTGGTCAGCCAGTCCTCAACTGCCAAGTCAGCGCTGGGACTTCTCGCCCCAAATGAGCCAGTCAAGTCTTTCCCATTTGTTTCTTCCTTCTTCTTTATATTCTGCCCTATAAAAGCTTCTTGCCTTTCCCCCATTTTGCAGTTCTCCAAAACGAAACTAACCATTTCATGAAATGCTAAAGTTTGTGTGTATCACCTAGATTGTCTTTCTTAAATTTTTTTTCATTTTTATTTTTTAAAATATTTTATTTATTTATTTGAAAGAGAGAGACATAGAGAGAGAGAGAGGGAACACAAACAGGGGGAGTGGGAGACAGTGAAGCAGGCTCCCTACCGAGCAGGGAGGCCAATGTGGGGCTCGATCCCAGGACCCTGGGATCATGACCTGAGCCAAAGGCAGACGCTTAATGACTGAGCCACCCAGGTGCCCCTTAATCTTTTTTTGAACAGAGGTTAGGGATGTGGGGAGCCTGGGTGACTTAGACGAGGAAGGGTCCAACTCTTGATCTCAGCTCAGGTCTTAATCTCAGGGTCATGAGTTCAAGCCCTATATTGACTTCCACCCAGTATGGAGCCTACTTAAAATTAAATAAATAAATTAAATAATTAAATTTAAAAAATTAAATAAATAAAAATAATTAATTAAATAATTAATTAAATAAAAATAAAATACAGGTCAGGGATGCTGTCAGAGGAACTAAGCAGTAGCTGGTACTCCTGCAGCGTAGCATGGGGCAAAAGGCACCGTAAAGCCCACACATGTCCCTAACCTGTTTTCTCTCTATCCCCTTGTCCCCTTAGGATCCTGGGTCAGGTAGAGTATGCAGTAGCACTGGGCTGAAGGGTGCTAGGCTCTTCAGGTTGCCTGTGTCACTGACGTTGAAGGGACAAAAGACAACCACTATATGTTTGTCTCCATGGGTTCCAGTTTGTCCCAGTGTGTGCTAGTCTGTCCTTCCTCTCAGTCCCTTTGTGATCCGTTTTCCTGCCAACTTGCTGGCCTGCCAGATCCAGATTCAATAGCCATCCATGGGCTTCTCACTATTGCCTATAATAAATCCTGATTCTGTGTCACCTACAAAGAGTCTTATGATCTAATCCTGACTGATTAAGAATCACACACCTGTGTTTCTCCCCCTCTTTGCTTGTTTGGAAGAACATAAGACCCTCATTCTAGCTTTCTTTAAGGAAACGTGTTCCACCCCTAAGTGGGCAAATTGGTGAAAAGATACTTTATCGAAGAAGATATTAAATAGCCAATAAGCACATGAAAATGTACTCAACTCATTAAGAAAATGTAAATTAAAACTGTAATAAAATAGCACACCCACTGAAAGGGCAAGCATTAGAAGACAGATAATTTGAAATGTTCACAAGGATGTTAAACAACTAGAACTTGCATACCCAGCAATTCCACTCCCAAGAACGCACAGGAAAAACGTGTGCACGTGCCTGCCAAAATTTAAGTACAAGAATGTTCATACCAGTTTATTCATTAATATTAAAAAGAAAAAGACTATGGGGTGCCTGGGTGGCTTAGTTGATTAAGCGACTGCCTTTGGCTCAGGTCATGATCCTGGAGTCCCAGGATCGAGTCCTGCAACAGGCTCCCTCTCAGCAAGGAGTTTGCTTCTCCCTCTGACCCTCCCCTCTCATGTTCTCTGTCTCTCATTCTCTCTCTCTCTCTCTCTCTCAGATAAATAAATAAAATTTTTAAAAAGGTAAATAAATAAAGCCTAATATCTTAAAAAAAAAAAAGAAAAAAGAAAAAGACTGAAAACAACCCAAATGTCCATCAGTGGATAAAGAATAAATGAACTGTGGTAAACTCATATGACAGAAGACCACAGAGCAGTTTAAAAAGTTTAATATTTCAGGGGAGGAGCTAAGATGGCTGGGGAGAGATGGACCCTAAGTTCGTGGGGTCCTTCAAATACAGCTAGATAGTTATCAAAGTATTCTGAACACCTGCAAAATCAATCAGAGATCTGAGAAAAGAAACACTTCTATTCTACAAATAGAAAAGCTTTTGGAAGATAGGAGGTGCAGAGACTTACACTTTTTGGAAAGCAGGAGGTGAAAAGATACTTTATCGAAGAAGATTTGAATTGAACCTGGGGTGATATATCAGAGAATACAGTGGAGGGGAGAAAGCCGGTTTAAGGAGGCTACCACAAAGTACTATAAGTAACAGGGCACAAAGTACTATAAGTAGCAGAGCACAGAAGTCTGCTACAGTGGGGGATGTCCTTGGCTTAAAGGCGCTTAAGGGGGCTAAGTGCGGTGGAATCCTAGACAGTATGGTCCCAGAATCCCCGGAGTCATAAGAGGAACAGGAGTGCCTGAGTACAGCAGAGTTGCCAGGCATAGGAGCAGGGAACCTGGCTAAAAACAGCAAATCTAAGTGTCAGCTTTCTGTTCTCTGTTGCTATGAATTGCGAACCACTGCCAGGTCCTGCAACCACTCGCCAAACAGGGGCCCAACAAAAGGCAGAAGCGAGGGGAGACCCCTTCCCTCCCCCAGGAGGAAGCAGTGCAGGTCCATACTCCAGAAGTCTGCAAAATTTGAACCATAGAACTCAGTTGCATACTGGAGATAAAAAGCTCATTCACAGACTAGGTAAACAGAGTTCGTACAGAAACCAGGGAGATGAGAGGAACTGACTGCTTTTTTGGTGAGGGCTCACTGAAGAATGGGGGTGGGGGGTGTGAAAACTTTCAGTTCCGGGGCTGAGAGTGGGATACAACCACATTCATCCCCTCTTCAGTGCTGAAAGCCTTCAGGGAGAAAACCGGGCCACATAGTAGAATCTGGAGTCACTTACAGAGAGCCTGGCACCCTGGCCAGAAAGGCACACTTCCACAAGGGCAAGGGCACTTAAGAATCAGCACAACAAGGGTAAGGGAACCTGAGAATCAGAGCAATAAAATTGTATTTTATTTTTTTTGTATATATATATACACATACACACACATATAATGTATATATTATTTTGTGTGTATATATGTATATACATAAAAATATTTTTTCTTTCTTTCCCATTCTGGGCCCCTTCTCCAGAAGACTGGCACAAACTACTGGCTCCCAGCAAGTTTACTGACCATAGAGGGTGGCAAAGCTTCAGCTCTTGGGGAAAACAGTATATAGGATTTGTTTTTTGCTTTTTATTCTTAAGTCTTTCAGTATTATTTTTTCAGTGATTTTCTAATTTTTTAATTCTTTTTAAATTTTAATATATATATTTTCTTTTGAGGTTTTCATTTTATTTTTTGTGTAAATATATATATATATATATATATATGTCTTTCTTTCTTTCCTATTTTGGGATCTAGTTTCTTGTAACAAGCACACCAAAATACACCCAGGATCTACTTTCCTATTTTTGTTTTGTTTCTTGTTTGTTTGGTTTGTTTCCTTATTTCATTTTGTTTTAGTTTTTTTATAGTTTGTTTTTGTTTTTTATTGTTGTTGTTGTTGTTGTCATTGTTGTTATTGTTGTCTTTTCTATTTTCTTTATTCTATTCTTTTCTGGACAAATTGACAAAATGGAGAAATCCACCCCAAAGAAAGAACAGGAGGTAAGTACTCACTGTCAGGGTTTTAATCAATATGGATATAAGATTTCTGAACTATAATTTAAAATAATGATTATAAAGATACTACCTGGGCTTGAAAAAAGCATAAAAAACACTAGAGAATCCCTTACTATAGAAATAAAAACTCAAATCTAGTCAGGCCAAAATTAAAAATGCTAGTAGGAGATGCAGTCCCAAATGGAGGTTATAAAAATGACAATAAATGAGGCAGCAGAGAGAGTCAGCGAGATAGGAAATAAAATGACAGAAAATAAGGAAGCTGAAAAGAAGAAATAATACTACTGGATCACAAAGGGAGACTTAGAGAACTCAGCAATTCCATAAAGCAAAATAATATCTGGATAATGGGGGTCCTAGAAGAGGAAGACACGGGGAGAGGGGCAGAAGATTTCTTTGAACAAATTATAGGTCAGAACATCCCTAATCTGGGGGAAAGAAACAGGCATTCAAGTCTAAGAGGCACAGAGAACACCCCTCAGAAATCTATAAAAATAGGTCAACACATCAGCATAAAATAGTGAAGCTTGCAAATTTCACAGGTAAAGAGAAAATCCTGAAAGCAGCTTGGGACAAGTGGTTCTTAACCTATAAAGGTAGTCACATAGACTAGCAGCAGAACTGTCTACAGAAACCTGGCAAGTCACAACGGACTGGCATGATATACTCAAGGTGCTAAATGGGAAAAATATGCAGCCAAGAATACTTTATCCAGCAAGGCTGTCATTCAGAATAAAAGGAGAGATAAAGGACAAACAAAAACTAAAAATCTGTGAACAATAAACCAGCCCTGCAAAAAATATTACAGGGCTCCTTTGAGTGGGGAGAGAGCCCAAAAGCAAAAAAGACCAGAAAGGAACAAAGACAAGTTTCAGGAACAGCCACTTTACAAGAAATACAATGACACTAAGTTCATATCTTTCAATAGTTACTCTGAATGATGGTGGACTAAATGCTCCAATCAAAAGACACTGGCTATTGGAATGGATTAAAAAAAAAAGACCCATTAATATGCTGCTTACAAGAGACTCATTATAGACCTAAAGACACCTCCACACTGAAAGTGGAGAACCACTTATTACACCAATGGATATCAGAAGAAAGTCAGAGTAGCCATCCTTCTATCAAACAAACTAGATTTCAAACCAAAGACTGTACTAAGAGATGAAGAAGAACACATATAATAAAAGAATCTATTTAATGAGAAGATCTAATCACTGTAACTATTTATGCCCTCTAACTTGGAAGCAGCCAAATATACAAACCAATTAATAACAAAATTAAGGAAACTCATTGATAATAATATAATAATAGTAGGGGACTTGAACACCCCACTCACAGCAATAGACAGATTATCTAAGCAGATCAACAAGGGAACAAGGGCTTTGAATGACAGTGTACCAGATAGACTTCACTGATATTTTCAGAGCATTTCATCCTAAAGCAACAGAATATACATTCTTCTCGAGTGCACATGTCACATTCTCCAGAAGAGATCACATACTGATCACAAATCAGGTCTCAATTGATACAAAAAATCAAGATTATACCATGCATATTTTCAGACCACAATGTTTTAAAACTTGAAGCCAACCACAAGAAAACAAATTGGAAGGAACACAAATACATGGTGGTTAAAGAACATCCTACTAAAGAATGAATGGGTCGGGACGCCTGGGTGGCTCAGTTGGTTGGACGACTGCCTTCGGCTCAGGTCATGATCCTGGAGTCCCGGGATCGAGTCCCGCATCGGGCTCCCAGCTCCACGGGGAGTCTGCTTCTCTCTCTGACCTTCTCCTAGCTCATGCTCTCTCTCACTGTCTCTCTCTCAAATAAATAAATAAAATATTAAAAAAAAAAAAAGAATGAATGGGTCAACCAGGAAATTAAGGAAGAATTAATAAAAATACATGGAAGCAAATGAAAATGAAAACATGACAGTTCAGAACCTTTGGGATCTAACAGAGGGAGTCCCAAGAAGGAAGTATATAACAAATACAGGTCTTCCTAAGAAACAGGGAAAGTCTCAAATACACCTTATACCTAAAGGAGCTGGAGAAAGAACAGCAAATAAAAGCTAAATCCAGCAAGAGAAGGGAAATAATACAGATTAGAGCAGACTCAATGATATAGAAATAAAAAAAAAAAAAAAAAACAGGAGAAGAGATCAACCAAGCTAAAAGCTGGTTCTTTGAAAGAATTAATAAGATCGATAAACCCTTAGCCAGACTTATCAAAAGAAAAGAGAAAGGACCCAAATAAATAAAATCACAAATGCAAGAGGAGAAACACCAAAGAAATACAAGCAATTCTAAGAGAATACTATGAACAAATTATATGCCAACAAAAGAAGCAATCTGGAAGAAATGGATGCATTCCTAGAAACATATAAACTACCAAAACTGAAACAGGGAGAAATAGAAAACCTAAATAGACCTATAACCAGCAAGGAAATGGAAACAGCACTCAAAAGTCTCCCAACAAGAGTCAAGAGCCAGATGGACTCCTAGCAGAATTCTACCAAACATGTAAAGAAGAATTAATACCTATTCTCCTGAAGCTGTTTCAAAAAATAGAAATGGAAGGAAAATTTCCAAACTCATTCTATGAGGCAACATTACCTTGAGCCTAAAACCAAAGACTCCACCAAAAAGGAGAATTACAGACCAATATCCCTGATGATCATGGATGCAAAATTTTTCACCAAGATACTAGCCAATATGATGCAACAGTACATTGAAAGGATTATTCACCACGACCAAGTGGAATTCATTCCTGGGCTGCAAGGGTGGTTCAACATCTGCAAATCAATCAATGTGATCACCACAATAATAAAAGAAAATAATAAAAGAACTATAGCGTCCTCTCATAGATGCAGAAAAAGCATTTGACAAAGTACAGCATCCTTTCTTGATTAAAACTCTTCACAGTGCAGGGTTAGAGGGAACATACCACAATATCATAAAAGCCATATATGAAAAGCCCACAACAAATATCATTCTCAATGGGGAAAAACTGAGAGTTTTTCTTCTAAGATCAGGAACATGGCAGAGATGTCCACTCTCACCACTGTTGTTCAACATAGTACTGGAAATAGCCTCAGCTATCAGACAACAAAAAGAAATAAAAAGCATACAAATTAGTAAAGTCAAACTTCCACTCTTCCCAGATGACATGGTACTCTATATAGAAAACCCAAAGGCCTCCACCAAAAAATTGCTAGAAATGATACAGGAATTCGGCAAAGTCTCAGGATATAAAATCAGTGCACAGAAGTCAGTTGCATTTCTATATACTAAGAAGGAGACAGAAGAAAGAGAAGTTAAGGAGTTGACCCCATTTACAATGGCACCCCAAACCATAAGATACCTAGGAATAACTCTAACCAAAGAGGCAAAGAACCTCTACTCAGAAAACTATAGAATACTCATGAAAGAAACTGAGGAAGACACAAAGAATTTGAAAAATGTTCCATTGGAAGAATAAATACTGTTAAAACGTCTGTTATCCAAAGCAATCTACACAGTCCATGTAATCCCTATCAAAACACCATTAGTGGGGTGCCTGGATGGCTTAGTGGGTTAAAGTCTCTGCCTTCAGCTCAGGTCATAATCCCAGGGTCCTGGAATGGAGCCCTGCATCAAGCTCTCTGCTCAGCAGGGAACCTGCTTCCTCCTCTCTCTCTGCCTGCCTACTTGTGATCTCTATCTGTCAAATAAATAAATAATCTTTTTTTTAAAAATGCCATTAGCATTTTTCACAAAGGTGGAACAAAAAAATCTTAAAATGTGTATGGAACCAAAAAGAAAAACAGAATAGCCAAAGGAATGTTGAAAATGAAAATTAAAGCTGAAGGCATCACAATTCTGGACTTCAAGCTGTATTACAAAGCTGTAGTCATCAAGACAGCGTGGTATTGGCATAAAAACAGACAATTAGATCAATGGAACACAATAGAGAACCCAGAAATGGACCCTTGTCTCTATGGTCAGCTAATCTTTGACAAAGCAGGAAAGAATATGAAATAGAAAAAACAAAATGGTTTCTTCAACAAATGGTGTTGAGAAAATTGGACAACCACATGCAGAAGAATGAAACTGGATCATTTCCGGGGCGCCTGGGTGGCTCAGTGGTTAAAGCCTCTGCCTTCGGCTCAGGTCATGATCTCAGGGTCCTGGGATCGAGTCCCGCATTGGGCTCTCTGCTCAGCGGGGAGCCTGCCTCCTCCTCCTCTCTCTCTCTCTCTGCTTACCTCTCTGCCTACTTGTGATCTGTCTGTCAAATTAAAAAAAAAAAGAAAGAAAGAAACTGGATCATTTCCTTAGACCATACACAAAAATAGACTCCAAATGGATGAAAGACCTCAATGTGAGACAGGAATCCATCAAAATCCTAGAGGAGAACACAGGCAGAACCTCTGTGACCTCAGCTACACCAACTTTTTGCTAGACACATCTCTAAAGACAAGGGAAACAATGACAAAAATGAACTATTGGAACTTCATCAAGATAAAAAGCTTTTGCACAGCAAAACGGTCAACAAAACCAAATATAATTGACAGAATGGAAGAAGATATTTGTAAATGACATATCAGATAAAGGACTGGTATCCAAAATCTATAAATAACTTATAAAAGTCAACACCCAAAAAACAAATAATCCAATCAAGAAGTGGGCAGAAGACATGAACAGACATTTCTCCAAGGAAGACATACAAATTGCCAACAGACACATGAAAAAAATCTCTTCATCACTTGGAAATACAAACCAATACAACAATGAGATACAACCTCACAGCAGTCAGAATGGCTAAACTTAACAAGTCAGGAAATGACAGATGTTGCTGAGGATGTGGAGAAAGGGGAACCCTCCTACACTATTGGTGGGAATGCCAGGAATGCACCAGAAGCTGGTGCAGCCACTCTGGAAAACAGTATGGAGGTCCTCAAAAAGTTGAAAACAGAACTACCCTATGACCCAGAAATTGCACTACTGGGTATTTACCCCAAAGATACAAATGTAGTGATCCGAAAGGGCACCTGCACCCCAATGTTTATAACAGCAATGTTCACAATGGCCAAACTACTGAAAGAGCCCAAAAGTCCACCCACAGATGAATGGATAAAGAAGATGTAGGAATACTACTCAGCCATCAAAAAAATGAAATCATTCCATTGGCAACAACATGGATGGAACTAAGACCAGAAAAGAAAAAAATAAAAGAGCATTCATGTTTTCATTCAGGGAATATTTGTTGAGGTCCTACTATGTGCCAAGCTCTGAGCCAGGCACTGGGATCAGAACTATGAATCAAAATCACAATCCTCACTGGACTTGAATTTCCCATGGGAGTATTTGACAGCACAGGAAGAAGAGAGATACCATTAAAACAAAACGCAAAATGTGTTTTAGGCTGTTATAGTGCCCACTAGCTTCATCTTGCCTTTTCCAGGTGAAATCTCAGGGGAGCCCACTTCACCATGACCATGGTGCTCTCACCCGGGGAAAACACTGGAAAGTCAAAACAGGTAAGTGTAATTTGAAATAGCAATGGCTGTGAAGAATGGTGGAAACCACAACTCATTGTTTCAGCATTTTAGGGCAAGACCCTCCCTTCAGTTCACTTGGCCACTGAACTGGCCAACCACTTGGCCAACCTCTGATTAGGCCAAAAATTTAAGCAGACAACTTGTTTCCAGCTAGCTGCCAACTAATCTCAATTAAAGAAAGAGCCAATAGCTTGACGTTTTTATAGAATATTACAATCCCTGGGGAAGTGCCCTGAAGGTTAACCAGTCTCAGAAATCTTTCAACTACATTCTTGCCAAGTGGTTTTCCAACTCTTCACAAATTCGCTGCATTCTTGGGCAGCCCTGTGGCCCATGCTGAGTTTTGGAAAGTTAGGTCTTGCACTGATCTAAGACTGGGGTCCAAGAAGGCTTCTTCCTGTTGTCCCAGCTCTTGTGCCCAAGCAAGATGACATCTTCTTCTACATGAATCCCTACCTGAAAGCAGCTTTCCTGCCTGCCTTGCTTTCCCTCTGCAGATAGCATGGTTCTTCCAACCATTTCTCATATGCTGTGGGCTTGAATTCCCTCAGCACCCTGGCTGTTCTCCTCCAGACACTCCTGGCTGATCAGCTCCCTCCCGCAGTTTGGTGCCCAACACCCAGCCCAATGCCACGTGTGGTTTTCACCAGTTAAGTCAGGTAGGTCACCTTCCTGCACATGGTAATCTGGTTATCGCAGACTAAGACTCTATGAGTTCACTTTAGCAGCCAATCACAAATAGCCTACAACCAAGCATCTAAAACCCCAAATTCCTTTTTCAAGAGGATTCTTCTTTTTTTTTAAGGTTTTATTTATTTATTTGACAGAGAGAGAGATCACAAGTAGGCAGAGAGGCAGGCAGAGAGGGGAAGCAGGCTTCCCACTGAGCAGAGCGCTGGATGCGGGGCTCAATCCCAGGACCCTGAGATCATGACCTGAGCTGAAGGCAAAGGCTTAACCCACTGAGCCACCCAGGTGCCCCTCAAGAGGATTCTTCTGATGGCAAATGATGAGGCATTTGAAAAGGGAAAGTAACACTGAAAATGGAATTTGGGGGCTCACCTTATTTGTGAATTTCAAGGGAATTTCAAGGCATGTCTGAAGCCAGGTCTCCAAGGAAGATGCCATAGTTCTATCTGTCTGATTCTCTCCATGCCCTTTTCCATCTCTGCTGCTTCAATTGGGTCTGATTCTCAGTCGGGACCTCTCCATAGGGTACCAGCGGCTCCCAGTTGCTGTAGCCTACCCTCCTGCCAGCAGTTTCACACCCCCAGTGGAAAAGTGCATCTATCCCAAGGTCCTGGGAGAACTCTAGTCTAGCTGACCACATGTACACCCAAGACCCAATCACCAAAAGCAGGAAAATGGGGTGCACTAATTGATCAGGGTCGAGTTTTGCATTGACCTTTGTGTAATTGGCTCCACAGAGAAGAGTGTTTCTAAGAGCAAATGAAGGTAAGAGGAACACTGCTTAGGCAAGAATAGGAGACACGTACTCCAGCCATGTTGGCCATATTTAAATCTTGATCAGTCCCGTACCCATTCCAGGCATGAAATCAGCACCAAGCCCAGTAGCTGTACAGAGAAGTAACAGCCCTCTCAACACAGGTGATATTGCACACTGCTTTGTAGCCTGCTTTGTTTCACTTAACATTATAGTATAATATATATATTATATTATATACATTATAATAAATATATATAACATATTATAATATATTAATTAATTATAATATAACAAAATTTATATATATATATATCTATATAGATATATAGATATATTCCCTCAAGTGATTAAGACTTCCTGATGACATATTTTAAAATCCTGGTTACTAATTCATAGATGTACCATCATTTGTCTAACTGTTCCTCTACTGTTAGACATCATGTTTCTTTCATTCTTTTTTGTGTCTATAAAAAGTAGACACCAATATGAACATTTGTTTACATATTTCTTCAGAATTTCTGATTATCTCTTTAGAAGAGGTTTTTAGAAGTTGATTAAATATATCAAAGAGTATTTCAAAGTTCTTGATTGATATAAACCACATTGCTTCCCAGAAAGATTATACCGAAGGACATACTTACGGAAATAGTGGTAAATGGTAACTTTAATCTGAAAACAAAACCACAACATATAACTAAGGTCCTAGCTAGCTCAGAGACTGAAACTTTCAGGACATTCTGTGCCTGCAGATAGTGGCTAGATATGTCCAGATTAAATCTGGGAGACAGTGAGTTGGGGATTTCTCAGACCAGACCATCCAGAAGGGATGATGTGGTTGGCAAAGATTGCATCAGCCATACCAGCATCACAGTCTTGTCCCCTGTGTCACCCTGCCTCACCCATTTCCCCATCCCTGCCCTTTTTAGAAAAAACACTAACAACATCATTCACACTAGATGGCTGTCAGGTTTAATCCAAGGAGATTAATTAACATGAAACAAAGTTAAATACATTAATTCCTCATCCTAACTTTTCAGGCATCAGTTCTATTGGACATCACCTATTGGAAAGGTGTTCTTGGATAAACCTCCTTATTCCCGTAATCATACAGGGCAAGCAGCTGCCTTTCCAAACCAGTCCTAAAATTCATCTTAGTCCTATAAAAGCTTAAGGACCCAGTGAGTTGTAGGCAGGTGGAGTGGTTGATGTATCAGGAGCTGACAGTAAATTCTTTATAGTAGTATATCAAAGTATCAGTGAGAAATTAATGTAGAAGTTGGAAATTCTGAGATTAGTCTTTGTTTACCAGAGGAAGAAAGAGGCCAATTGTGTCAAGATAATTCTGTGCCAGTTACTGTTTATTGAGCTCATACAAGCACACAAGCACCACACTAAGAAGTTACAGATTTATTTAATCCTTAAAAGCAAACCTTGTGTCTCACTCATATTAAATGATGTGAACATACCATACAAACACTACTTCTGGCATCTGACTCCCAGACTCTTGTCTTCTTGCCACATCTCCATGTCTTGAAATCGGCTGCCCACAGTGGCCACCTCTCCTGGCCTCTCTAACACTGAAATATGATTTGTGCCCCTATTGGTATAGTGTAATGTTGTTAAACGGAAAAATAGTCAAAGCTAATAAAATTGTTTTAAACTACTGGTGGAACCACTATCGATGCTTTAATACTGGGCATTCATAATGAGCCAAGTGTCAAGTGTCTGACTGGTCATTGCTGGGAAAAGGAGCATCTTCTTCTGAACAGCCTCATGTCAAGTTCAAGGCTATAAATCCAGTCCTCCTTCAGGATTATTTGCCCTCCCTATCTTTGACCTTATCCCTTATGGCAGACATGGACAGTGCCTGGTGATTACAACACGATGTAAGGACTGCTGTCATTAGGCTCCCTTCAATCCCACCTCCCTTTGGAAATCTTGACACATCCCACTTTCCCTGGGGGCTTGCCCTCCACCAGCCTCCCTTTACCCCCACCTGTCCCAATCACACTGTCTCATACTTTTCCCTAGCTATATCAAGGGGAAAGGTTTAAAGACCAACAGTAATATTTTCAAAACCTAAACTGTGTAAATATTTCATCTTTTTTATACCCACTCATTCTGTCTCTTTTTTCCATCCAGAAAAATTTGCAACTACTTCCTATGAACAGAAGTCAAACTTTAACCAATGACATGTCTCATTTGAACTTGGATATTTTAAAGGATATGATTTGAACAATTTCACATAAAAATTTGACATTTCTCCTTCTCCTGAAAAATGAGAAGACCTAGCTCTTCATCCCTGTATCCCCACCAGGCAACAGGTGGGAGTTGACAGCAGCGCCCTATAGGTGGTTGTGGGCAGGCATCCTCATACACTCTCCTGCTGAGTTTTGAAGGGGGAGCAATGTGGCATGATTGAGTTTTAAAGGTTTTTCCTGGCTGGGTGACTGACTTGGTTTGGCTAGACACTCTGGTGGATATACACAGAATCTGATTGCTTCTCACCACCCCCAACCTTCCTAGCATGAGCTACCAATCTCTCCCACCTAGACCATTACAAAAACCCCCTAACTTCCTTGCTCTGTGGTCTCTTCTCACAGGCAACCTGAATGGTTCCTGAGGAAACTATTCAAAACCTCCAATGGCTCCCATCTCACTTGGATTCCAACCCAGTACCCTTCCCAGAGTCTACGCAGCCCCGCCTACCTCTCTGGCCTCTCTTTCCCTCTTTCCACCTTCTCCCATGCCCCTGGCACATTCTGGCCTTCCTAAAGCTCCTCAACAGGCCAAATGCTCTCCTCCTGACCCTCACCTTTGCATGCACTGTTCTAGACTTAGTGTCCTCTTGTCCACTTAGCTGGCTGACAACTTCCCTATCCTGGCTATCTGCTTATGATGCCTCAATTCCCCTACAAAGTGAGATCAAACAGGATCCCATATCACTCCCGCCCTTCACCATCTCTCCATCCCTGTTCTGCTTTATTCTTTACACATCACTAGCTAACAGAAGATTCTGTTCTGTCATCGGTCTCGGCTCTCAGCCCAACCTGCACCATAAGTCTACTGCTGTGGCCAGAAAACCCAACAGATACCCGGCACCTGGTCACATGCAACAACTATTTTGGAGGGAGAAGCTGAGAGATGATCCATAGCAAGTCTGTCACAGGAGACCAAGGGCAAGATCATGGGGATGTGGCCAAGAGAGCATGGTGGACATGGAGCAAGGAGCAATATGGGAAGTTATCCAGGGCAACAGTGGTGATGAGCTATAGGGGGCATCAGAAAGTGCTCCAGCCCTCTGATTTGGACAGCCAGGTGGAAGATTGTAGCATTTCATCCAGAGGGGTCACCAGGAGATATCAGGCTGGAGGGGAAGGCCATGAGATTGGGTTTAGACACTGGACATTGTGTGGGAAGTACAAGCTATAAGGATGCCAGAAGATGGACATTTTATGGTCATCCTGAGATCTTTCTGTTCAGTACAAGGGACTTGAGAATCCATTGTTAGAAGAGGAGTCACTCAGAGGGAGGATGTTCTGGATTTGGGCTGGTAGCCTCCCTTTTCTGTGTCAAGGAGCAGCTGGCAACAAAAAATGGGGGAGGAGGGGCATTGATCAGGGACTCTCCATACCTGGTGAGCCTACTTCCTACAGGTTGCTGAACTCAGAGGAGGGCCAGGAGGCTCTAAGAAGCTTCAGCTGACTCATTGATACAATTGTTTCCTTTAATAAAGTAAAGCCTTTCTTTAAAATCTGGGGGCATGACTTTTTTGATGGAAATCAATTCAAAATCTTTATATAACACCTGCAGCTTAACGGCAAGGGCTGCATTACAGTATTCGGAAAGTGACATGAAAGCAGCAAGAATGAAGCCAGCCAGCTGTCAGGACTACCTAAGGGAGGCATTGATATCTGGCCGCCTGGGAATTCTAGGACCTTCTAGAAAATTTAACGTGGTGGAACTAGAAGGATATTCTTTCACACAGTCCTAAGCATTCGTTGCCCTAGATGTAGAAAGGGATTAAAAATGAAAATAAAGCATTGACTCACAAAGCAGGCTTGGGAGTGAGGTCAATGGCTAGAGTAGAGACACATGGCTGGCATGAAAGATTAAACATAGAAGGCGCCACAGGTATGGGCAAATCCGCACCCCACCACGGATGAAGCCAGGATTCTGGTAACTAGAGACTTGTTTATAGCATAAAATAACTGAGAGAGTCCTCCTCAATTAAGGAGGAGAGAGAGGGAAGATGAGAAAAGCTTCACATTTTCAGAGATTAAATCCTTCCCATAGACCACAAAAGGGAGAACCATTACAGGAAATTTCATTTTAATGGGCACTCTGGTTGACTATTATCACTGTTGACTGTGAGTAATTCTGTTTTAGTACATGTGAGTTAAAATTTCTGCTTTTTCAGACAACAGTACTTTCTGCCAATGAACTGTGACTTGAAGCTGTGTGATTTGTGTAAATGTGTTCTAATTAATTGAGCTCTAAAAATTGACTTTGAGGGTCTGAAGGTTTTGGAAATGGATATTGGCTTGGGAAAAGGCACCTTCTAGAAAGGTGATCAAAGATACTTAATTGGCGGAAAGCTCCTCTAAACTTATTTTGGTGGAGGAAATTTTTAAAAACCTGTGCATGTTTAAATAAGGTAAAACTTAATTAAAAAGTATTTTAACATTAGAACAAAGTAAAGAATGGCTTAGTAAAGTTAGAGTTGAATGGGAAACATCAGTATGAAGTCACCTACTTTTTAAAAGATTTTATTTATTTATTTGACAGAGAGAGACACAGCAAGAGAGGGAACACAAGCAGGCGAGTGAGAGAGGGAGAGGTAGGATTCCTGTTGAGCAGGGAGCCCAGATTCAGGGCTCGATCCCATGTGATCTCAGGATCCTGGGATCATGACCCGAGCTGAAGGCAGACGCTTAACAACTGAGCCACCCAGGTGCCCCTGAACTCATCTACATTAAAGGGATTCTAATTCTATCACAGGAGCACTGGACAGCCCCTGCAGGGTGTAATATCTGTCTATAGTCTAGGCTTACAGAGAGCTCCAAGGCCTACTTCTTGGTGTCTATTACATTCCCCATAAATAGGGGTCAGAAATCCTTGGAAGATCACTAAATTTGTGCTAGGATGGAGAAAATCAAGATGGGCCCAGGACCCTTGGTGGTTGCCAGAAAACGTTTTTCAAACTGTTTGGAATATTGCTAAATGAAAGAACCCTCACTAACCAAACTGTTGCTTTTTCAAAAAGAAAGTACACATTCTAGCCAACTGAAGCATGCTGAGCACGAGAGTACTTAATCTAAAGGAAAGAGTTTGTTTTTTTAAACTGAAGCTTAATTTATTCAAATTGTGTGAGTCATATGCTCAAGTTCTGATCACCTAAATTGGCAATCTTAAATCATATGTAAGAATATAGGGGTGCCTGGTTAGCTCAGTTAGTAGAACATGCAACTCTTGATGTCAAAGTTGTGGGTTTGAGCCCCTTGTTGAGGGTTTGTTAATCTTAAGGTATAGTGTATTAAAATATATGTTGACAATGTAGGGATGCAGTTATCCAAAAGCTAAGTGTATAAAATGGTAGCTAAATGAAACTTTTATAAACAATTTTAAAAACTGAACTCCAGTAATCATGCTCTTGGCATTTACCTGGTACACACACATATTTATAGTAACCTTATTTATAACTGACCTAACTTGGAAGAAATCAGGATGTCAGGGAGCCTAGGTGGCTCAGTCCATTAAGCATCTGCCCTCTGTTGGGGTCATGATTCAAAGGTCCTGGGATCGAGACCCACAGCAGGCTTCCCACTCAGTGGGGAGCCTGCTTCTCCCTCTCCCTCTGCTTTGTCCTCTCTCAGATAAATAAATTCTTTGAAAGAAAGAAAGAAAGAAAGAAAGAAAGAAAGACCAAGATGTTCTTCAGTAAGTGAACAGTTAAATGAACTGTGGTACATCCAAACAATGGATTATTATCTGCAATTAAATAAAAAGAACTATCACGCCATGAAAAGGCATGGAAGAACTTCAAATGGATATTGTTAGCTAAAAGAAGCAAATCTAAAAAGGCTACATATGATATAATTCCAATTATATGACATTCTAGGAAAAGCAAAACTATAAAGACAGTTAAAAAAAGAATCAGTGGTTCCAAGTAGCTGAGGGGAGAGAGGGATGAATAGGTAGAGTATGGGGAATTTTTAGGGCAGTGAAACTATTCTATCTGATACTGTAATGATTGATACATGTCATTATACATTTTTCAAAACCCATAGAAAGTACAACACCAAGAGTGAAACTTAATGTAAATTATGGACTTCAGTTATTAAGAAAGCATCAATGGGGGCACCTGGGTGGCTCAGTTAATTAAGCATCTGCCTTCTGCTCAGGTCCTGATCATGGGTTTCTGGGATTGAGTCCCATGTCGGGCTACACGCTCGGTGAGAGTCTGATTCTCCCTCTCCTTCTCTTAAATAAATAAATAAAATCTGGGGGGAAAAAAGGGTAAAGTATCAATTTGGCTCATCAATTGAAACATTAGCATATCACACTAATAGAAGATATCAATATTAAATGTAATGGGGCTAGGGAGAGGCAGTGAGAAAATATATGATAATCCACTATACTTTCCACTTGATTTTTCTGTAAATCCAAAACCACTCAAAAATTAAAGTTTATTAGCCAAAATAAGACAGTTAGTTTCTTATCTAGGCATCTCATAAAATGGTCTCCAATAGGAGCATAAGCAAATATCTCCATTACAGACAACTAGAAATCAGGATTGGTCCTACAACAAAGGTTTATCTATCCATCACAAGTGCAAAAGGCTCAAAAGATGGTCATCAAAGCAATCTCTAAGCTGAACCCAGGTATGTGTCCAATAAAGTCAACATTCCTTTTTTTTTAAGATTATTTATTTATTTACTTGACAGATCACAAGTAGGCAGAGAGGCAGGGGGCGGGGCCAGGGGTGGGAGAAGCAGGCTCCCTGCCAGCTCCATCCCAGGATCCTCGGATCATGACCTGAGCCGAAGGCAGAGGCTTTAACCCACTGAGCCACCCAGGCACCCCTAAAATCAACATTCTTAATGGTTATTTTAGTATTATGTTGGGCTCATTATTTACAGTGCCATATTTGTTGCTTCAATTATCAAATTCAATCTCTTACAAAGGTAATAGTACATATACTTAAAAAACTAGTTTGTAGGACAAGGGACTTGGGCTTCCAGTCAAGCATGGAAGATCAGTCTTGTGTTTATTGCTCCCCCTTCAAAAGCCCTGCTGAAGTGATAATAAAAGAATAGAAAAAATGCAACCCCACGAGGTTGAAAAAAAAAATGAGAGGAAACCAGCTCAGTGCATCTCAGTGGACTTTTGGAGAATGGAAAGAAGATGAAGCTTAGAAAAACATCACAGGAGTGGGTAGATATATCAATCATTCAGTGCACCAATTTGTTGCACAGAACCTGTGAAGAATGTCAGTGGGTGGGAGGGGAGCTGGGTAGGCATGAGACTGGGAAAAGGAGTACATGTAGAGAGCGATTTAACTACTGGGTCCCCTTTCTCACCGTGAGCAGCCAAGAGACCTCCCTCTACCAGCTCCCTCTTTAGAGACCAAGGGTTATTTTCCCAGAGATGTCACACCTCATGGGCATTAGACTAGGGGCAGTAAATGAAGCAAGGAAGCATGGTGGTAAAGGCAGAGGATGAAGTGCCCAAGTGTACGGCCCTCTGACACTTCTTTCTGACCTGCTATCAACCATTTAAGTATTTATTCAACAAATATTAATATGAATATTAATCAACAAATATTTTTTGTGTGAAACTTGTGCCAGATACTGTTTTAGGGGATTCAACAGTGAACCAGACAGGGAAGTCCCTGGTCTCATGAAGCTGGCATTGTAATAGGGCAGACAGGCAATAAGTAAACAAATATTAAAAGAACAGGTAATGCTTGAAGAAAACTGAAATAGAATAATGGGACAGAGTGGCAGGACTCCACTTTTGACAGGTTGAGGGGGCTGAACTTCAGAGGAAGCGATACAGAAGCAAAGACTTGGATAAAATGGAGGCCCCCAGCAGGGAATTAGGTGCCAAGTACAAAGGTCGTGAGACAGAAGCATACAAGGCTTGCTCGATGAACAGCAAGGAGTCCTGTGGGTGCCAGGCATGCAATGATCCATGGAAAAGTAGGGATGACGTGAGAGAGATCCTATAGAGTGTCAAGATTATGATAAGAACCTGAGATGGATTCTAAGAGAGATTGGGAAGTCACTGGAAGAATCTGAATATAATATCTTGTCTATTGTAAATAACTCTGGGTGCCATGCAGAGAACAGATGAGGGGAAGATGGTGGAGGTGGCCAGACCTGTCAGGGGCTACAGCAGAGGCCCAGTGCCAGACTACCTATCACCACCAGCACGCCAGCAAAAGGGAGGAGAGTGGACTTTGGCTCCAACAAGTAGCCTCGAGAAGAGTTCTACTTATCAGCACCAGGGACTGCTGCTGAAAGGTGTTGGAGTCCTGGTCAGACCTTAGCGCAGTCTGCCAGGCCACTAGACAAAAAGATCCCACACATGTACACACAGAACTTCCAATCCCCACTTTTTTCTTAATTTTTCTAATTTTCAATTATAAGACAATTCAAACATATAAATACGAGAATAATATGATACCTAACAGCTGTGGGAAGATAAAGCAGAAATGGACATATCACTTTATCTACTTCATATCTTTCTATTTTGAAAAATGAATGGATGAACTAATAAAAAAGAAAAATACTATAAATGTAGGTGAAGTTCTCTCTCCTACAGATGGACATGACATTAATGGACATTATATCCTTTTTGCACTTTTACTAATTCTTATTACATCCATAAAAATCTGAACTATTGCTTTGTGTTTTTAAAAGTACATGATGTCATACAGTATATATCTTTTGCATCTTGATTTATTCACACAATGTAAGGGATGTGAGATATTTCTACTGATATGAGAGATAGCTTCTTAATTTTAACTGCTGGAGAGAGTGGTATTAAGCAAACAAATCACCACTATAACAATCAACCTGAAATTTGCCAGGTACTTTCTAAGCACCTGATTTGTATTAAGTGGTTTTGTCCACAAAATGACCCTAAAATATAGGGACTATTGTGACAACCCTTTTAGAGATGACAGAACATCTACAGAGAAGCTAAGAAAATTGCTCAAATTCACAGAGCTCATCAATGGCTGAGTTGGAATTTGAATCAAAGCAGTTTGGCTTCAGAGTTATCTTCTTAGCCACTCTTGTGTAAAAAAGAAGTTAGCTCCAATGTTTCACTATTATACAGGTTGTTAAACTAAACATCCTTATCCATATCTACTTGTACAAATATGAGAAAATCTCTTTAAAGCAGACAACTGTAAGTGGTTTATAGGACATGGGCATGCTTGATGTGGTATGCTGTGTAATGGCCCCCAAGATGTCCATGTCCTAATCCCTGGAACCTGTGGCTATGGTATTTTATATGGGAAAGGGGATTTGCAGATGTGATTAAGTTAAGGACTTTGAGATGAGAAGATTATCCTGGATTATCTGGGTGAGCCCAGTATAATCACAAAGATCCTTATAAGAGGGAAGCAGGAGGGTCAGAGTCAGAGAAGATGTGATAACGGGAGGAAAGGTGAGAGAGGGAAGCTAGGAGAGAGAAAGAGGAGGAGAAACAGGAGGAGAGGGGAGAGAGAGAGAGATTGAAAGATGCTACCCCATTGGCTATGAATATGAAGAAAAGACCATAAGCCAAGGAACACAAGCATCTTCTAGAAGCTAGAAGGGGCACACAAACAGATTCGGCCCTAGAGAGTCCAAAAGGAAATCAGCCCTGCTGACTCATTTTGGACTTCTGACCTCCAAAACTGTAAGACAGTAAATTAGTGTTGTTTTAAACCACCAAACTTGAGGTAGCTTGTTACAGCCACAACAGTTAACTAGTGCATCTGGAGTGTAGGAAGCTAGGTGGTGTGAATGATGTGGAAGTGTGGACATACAGGGTACTGAGTACAGGGTACTGAGGTGAAGTTAGAGAAGCAGTGGGGGCCAGATGGCCTTTAGGTCATGGTCAGGACAGCAGCTTTTACTCTGAGTGAGTGGGGAACCACTTAGGGTATAGCACAGTGGAGTGAATTGATTTCATTTACCTTATAAAGAATTCCTCTGGCTACTAAGTAAGAGTAAGGACAGTAGTAGAATAAGAGATGAAGGCAAGTCCAAGAGCATATCCAAATCTGTGCCTCCCTGAGGAACCAACATCAGAGGCTTAACATCACGGGGGGAAACAACTTCTCTAAAACAAACCATCCAGTCACTGAAAACATAAGCAAATAACCACCACCACCACAACAAAAAACACTACCTAGAGGTTCTACAATATTTTGTCAAAAAAGTCCAATTTCTAACAAAAAAAAGAGAAATATACAAAGAAACAAGAAAGCATGACCTGTACACACAGAAACACACACACACACACACAGAGGCAGGGAGCAGAAACTTCTCATTAAAAAAAACTGAAGGAAACCATACTTAAAGAAATAAAGAAGAGTGTGATGCCATCATGATATCACAGAGAGAACATCAATTAAGAGAAATTATTAAAAACAGCCAGGCATGCCTGGATGGTGCAGGCAATTAATCGTCTGACTCTTATTTTCAGCTCAGGTTGTGATCTCAGAGTCATGGGATCAAGTCCCACATGAGGCTCCATGTTGGGTGCAGAGTCTGCTGGCGTTTCCCTCTCCCTCTACTGCTCCACCCCTCCCCCCACATGTCCACTCTCTCCCTGTAAAGTTAAAACAAACAAACAAACCCAAATGGAAATTCTGGAGTTTGAAAGTACAATAACCAAAGTGGAAATTTCTTTGGAGGGGCCCAGCAGTAGGTTTGAGCTGACAGAAGAAAAAATTAGCAAACTGGAAGATAGGTTGATGAAGAATATGTAATCTGAAGAACAGAGGGAAAAATAATGAGGAAAAATGAACATAGCCTCAGAGATTAATGGGACACCATTAAGTACACCACATATGCCTAATGGAAGTATCAGGAGAGGAGAAAGAGAAAGGAAGAGAAAAATATTTAAAGAAATAATGGCTTGGAAACTCCTAAAGTTATTGAAAAATATTAACCTCGACATCTAAGAAGCTCATAGAAATCCAAGTAGGATAAGCTCAAAGACAGCCACAAACACTTTGGGGTAAAAATGCTGAAAGGGAAAGACAAGGAGAAAACCTTGAAAGCAGCAAGAGGAAAAGAACTCATGGCTTGCAAGGCTTGAGCCCCAGTGAGATCAACAATGGACTTAACCAGCACAAACAGCGGAGGCCAGAAGGCAGTGAAGTAACATTCAAAGTGCTCAAAGGAAAAAACTGTTCACCAAGAATCTTACAAACAGCAAAGCTGTCTTTCAAAACTGAAGATGAAATAAAGACATTCCCAGATAAAAACTGAGAGAATTTGTCACCAGCTAACTTATGTTCCAAGAAATAATAAAGAAATTTTTTCAGGTTAAAAGCAAATGATCCTAGACAGTGATCAAATCCACAATGTGGATGAAACTCAAAAATATTATGTTAAGTGAAAGATGCCTATATGATGTTATGTGTATGACATACCCCGAGATGGTAAATCCATAGAAACAGAAAGCATATTGGAAGTTGCTAAGAGCTGGGGGTGGGGAGGAGAGAATGGAGGGTAACTGCTTAGTGAGTATGGGGTCTTTTTTGGAATGATGAAAATGTTTTCGAATTAGATAGAGATGGAAGTTGCACAACATTGCCAATGTACTGTCATGAAATCATTCACTTTAAAATGGTTAATTTTATGTTATATGAATTTCATCTCAATAAAAAATTTTGAGTCCAAATTTTAAAAACGAAAGTAGAGCTAAAAATATAAAGAGAGTAACATGATGAAAAATAATATTGGGGGGGCTGCCTAGCTGGCTCAGTTGGAAGGAAGGACATGGTACTCTTGATCTTGAAGTTGTGAGTTCAAGTCCCACATTGGGTGTAGAGATTACTAATAAACAAATAAATAAAATAAAGTAATAATAATAATATGGAGGAAAAAAGAAAGGAGATCCAATCTGTAGATTACAGGTTTCCTCAAGAGTAATCAAGAAAGAATAAGACATAGGCAATCATCAGCCCCAATAAGAAAAATACAATTTAAAAAAAGTAAAAAGCTTTCCAGAGTTGAAACAAGCCTTGGTTCATGGATTAAGAGTACTTAGTGCATTTCAGGGGCTCCTGGGTAATTTAGTTGGTTAAGCATCCAACTCCTGATTTTAGCTCGGGTCACAATCTCAGGGTTGTGAGATTAAGCCACATATCTGGGTCCATGCTGCATGTGGAGCCTGCTTAAGATTCTTTTCCCCTGAGGATGCAGAGAAAGGGGAACCCTCTTAAACTGTTGGTCGGAATGCAAGCTGGTGCAGCCACTCTGGAAAACAGCATGGAGTTTCCTCAAAAAGTTGAAAATAGAACTACCCTATGACCCAGCAATCGCACTACTGGTTATTTACCCTAAAGATACCAATGTAGTGATCTGAAGGGGCACGTGTACCCCAATGTTTATAGCAGCAATGTCCACAATAGTCAAACTATGGAAGGAGCCCAGATGTCCAACAACAGATGAATGGATAAAGAAGACGTGGTGTGTATATACATATACATACACACACATATATATGTGTATATATACACACACATATATATATAGTTACCTATAATGTATATAATATATAAATACAAATATATATATATATAAATGGAATACTATGCAGTCATCAAAAGAAATGAAATCTTGCCATTTGCAATGACATGGATGGAATTAGAGGGTATTATGCTGAGTGAAATAAGTCAATCAGAGAAAGACAATTATCATATGATTTCCCTGATATGAGGAATTTGAGAGCAAAGTGGGAAGGTTGGGGGAAGGAAAAAATGAAATAAGATGGGATCAGGAGGGAGACAAACCATAAGAGACTCTTTTTTTTTTTAAGATTTTATTTATTTATTTGACAGAGAGAGAGAGATCACAAGTAGGCAGAGAGGCAGGCAGAGAGAGAGAGAGGGGGAAGCAGGCTCCCTGCTGAGCAGAGAGCCCAATGCTAGGCTCAATCCCAGGATCCTGAAATCATGACCTGAGCCAAAGGCAGAGGCTTTAACCCACTGAACCACCCATAAGAGACTCTTAATCTCACAAAACAAACTGAGGGTTGCTGGGGGAGGGGTGTATGGAGAGGGTGGTTGGGTTATGGACATTAGGGAGGGTATGTGCTATGATGAGTGCTGTGAAGTGTGTAAGCCTAACAATTCACAGACCTGTACCCTTGGGGCAAATAATATATTATATGTTAATAAAAATAATTAATACAAATTAAAAGATTCTCTCTCCCTCCCCTGCTGCCTCTCTCCCCAACCAAAAAAAGAGTACTGAGCACATTTCAGATAAAATTAATAGACAAAGACCCATACTTAATAATAGTCTGATAGCATTTTTATATCTAAGGATAAAGAGAAAAATTCTACTGGAATCCAATCATGAATCCAATCCATCAATCATGAGTTACCTACAAAGGAGTAAGGATCAAAGCAGCTTTTATACTTCTCCATAGCATTAAGTTTCTGGAGAAATATCACAGTAGGTCCAGAGATTTGAAGAGCAGAATTCTTTATCTAGGCAAATAGTCATTCATATATCATACAAAGACACTGAAATAGATTTCTCAAAAATATTTCTTGAATTATTGGAATACATAATATGTACTATGTTTATGTTTATTATGAATATATATGACATCTGAAAGCCAAATATTCAAGAAGAAGAAATTTGCAGTAGAAGGTATTGTTAGTAAAATTCAAAAGCAATTAAAAATGTAAATACTGAAACAGGGGTGTGCTGGTAAATGTTCAGCGAGATCTGGGGTGCAAAGGAAAGCTTTGGTTTATAGCAATTTCTGGGGCTAAGTTCTCCCATTATGACTGTTTCCAGCTATCAACATGATCTGATAGAAAAAAAAATCATAATCCTCATCTCAAATTGTATTAGCATGAACGCATCAAATGTAAGAAACATCAAAACCTACTACAAACCAATCAAAGCAATCAAAATAGTGTAGTGCTGGCATAAAGACAAACTATGGACCAATGGAATAGACTAGAAAGCCCAGAAATAAATCCTGCACATATAGCCAAATGGTTTCCGACAAGGACGCCAAGACGACCCAATATCAAAGAGACAGTCTTTTCAGCAAATGGCATTGGAAAAAATGGATATCCACATGCAAATGTATGAAGTTGGACTCTTACCTAACACCATATACAAAAATTAACTCAAAATGGATCAAAGACCCAAATGTGAGAGCTAGAACTATAAAATTCCTAGAAGAAAACATAGGGGAAAACTTTATGACATTCAATTTGGCAATCATTTCTTTTTTTTGTTTAAGATCTTATTTATTTATTTATTTGACAGACAGATCACAAGTAGGCAGAGAGGCAGGCAGAGAGAAGCAGGGAAGCAGGGTCCCTGCTGAGCAGAGAGCCAGGTGCAGGGCTCAATCCTAGGACCCTGGGATCATGACCTGAGCCGAAGGCAGAGGCTTTAACCCACTGAGCCACCCAGGTGCCCCTTGGAAATCATTTCTTGAATATGATACTTTTGGTTGTTGTCATAGGGAATAAAAGGAAAAAAACAGATAACTTGGACTATATCAAAATTAAAAACTTCTGGATATCAAGGGCATAATCAACAGAGTGAAAAGGCAGCCAACAGAATGGAAGAAAATATGTGCAAATCATGTATCTGACAAGAGATTAATATCCAGAATTTACAAAGAACTACAACTCAATGATAACAGTGACAACAAAACAAATAACCTAATTAAAAAATGGATAGATATTTCTCTAAAGAAGATATGCTAATGACCAATAAGCCCATGAAAAGATGCTTAATGTCACTAATCACTTAGAGAAATGCAAATCAGCAATGAGACAACATGATGAAATTGATCACACCCACCTGGATGGTTACTATTTTTTTAAAAAAAGGAAAAGAAATTAAAAACAAAAAAAGGAAGAATATTTGGGAAGATACATTGGAACTGTGTGCACTGTTGGAGATTCAAAGCAGTGCAGCTGTTGTGGAAAATACTCAAAAAGTTAAACATGAGGGATGCCTGGGTGGCTCAGTGGGTTAAAGCCTCTGCCTTCGGCTCAGGTGTGATCCCAGGGTCCTGGGATCGAGCCCCACATCAGGCTCTCTGCTCAGCACGGAGCCTGCTTCTCTCTCTCTCTCTCTCTCTCTGCCTGCTTCTCTGCCTACTTGTGATCTCTGTCTGTCAAATAAATAAAATCTTAAAAAAAAAAAAAGTTAAACATGAAATTACCGTATGATCCAACAATTCCACTTCTGGGTATGTAACCAAAAGAATCGAAAGCAGGGTTTCGAAGAGATATTGGTACACCCATGTTCATAGCAGCATTATTTACAAGAGCCAAAAGGTAGAAGCAACCCAAGTGCCCATCAGAGAGCGAGTACATAAAGTGTAGTATATATGGACAATTATTCAGCCTTTAAAAGGAAGGAAATTCTGACACATACTTACAACATGGATGAACACTGAGGACATGATGCTACATGAAACAAGTTAATCACACACAGAAAAATACTGTAGGAGCCCATGTATATGAGGTCCCTAGCATAGTCCAAATCGTAGAGATGGAACAGTAGCTGTTAACAGCTCGGGGGCTGGGGAACAAGACAGAGCTCTTGAATTTTTCAAGATGAAATAGTTCTGGGTATGGCTGGTGGTGATAGTTGCACAATAGTGTGAATGTACTTAATGCTACAGAACTATACACTTAAAAGTAGTTAAGATGGTAAAGTTTACGTTATGTGTATTTTATCAGAATTTAAAAATTCTAGGGGCACCTGGGTGGCTCAGTCGGTTAAGCGTCTGCCTTCGGCTTGGGTCACGATCCCAAAGTCCTGGCATTGAGCCCCACATCGGGCTCCCTGCTCAGCAGAGAGCCTGTTTCTCCCTCTCCCTCTGCCTGCCTCTCTGCCTACCTGTGTTCTATCTGTCAAATAAATAAAATCTTAAAAAAAAAAAGAATTAAAAATTCTTTACGGAAAAACACAGACATGAAGAACATTCGTATTAATACATAGAAAAAGAAAAAAAAGATGGGCACCCCTACTGAAACCCTGAAGAACTTAAAGTGTAAGTGTCACCTAGAGAAGAAGGATCCGGTAAGACCCAGAAAAGGAGCAGAGAGATAAGTAGGAAACTTGGACGCTGCTAGGCTTCAAAGGATGGAAGAAGAGTTACCAGGGAAAGAGTGTGATACTCTGTGTGTCTGAAAGTTGTGTGGCATCCGTGTCAGCGTATCTTTTCTCTTTTTAGCTCTTAAAAAAATACCTATGTTCTTGGAGCTAGCCTCCTATCTAGTAATCTCACTACTGGGCGTTTACCCCCAAAGTACTGAAACACTAATTCAAAGGGATGCATGCACCCCGATCTTTATTGCAGTATTATTGACAAAAGCCAAATGATGGAAACAGCTCAAGTGTCCCCTGACTGATGAACAGATAAAGAAGATGTGGTTTAAATACTACTCAGCCATAAAAAAGAAGGAAATCTTGCCACTGGCAAGAACATGGGCGGAGCTCAAGTATCATGCTAAGCAAAATAAGTCAGAGAGAGACAAATACCATATGATTTCACTCCTATGTGGAATTTAAGAAATGAAACAGATGAGCAAAGGAAAAAAAGAGGGAGAGAGGGAGAGAGAGACAAACCAAGAAAGAGACTTTTTAACTATAGAGAACAAACTGACGATTACAAGAGGGGGAGTCGGGGAGAGGATGGAGGAAACGGCTTCAAAGCATAAAGTGAACAAAAATCAAAATGGCTGCCCTAATGCCTCAGTAAAGCTCAATTTTTAAAAAGTAAGCTTTTTCCTCTCTTTCCAGCTATTTCCCTATAACCCCCCACCAGCCTCTTCCTCCCGGCAGGTTTGCAGCCTACTGCAGCCTCCTTCACCCAGCAAAGCAATAAAGCTATTGTTCCTCTTTATCCCAAACTCTGTCTTCCAGTTATATTTTGGCCCCGAAGCACAGAGATCAGTTTTTGACAATATGGGGATGAAAAGGTACATTTACCATAATGAACCCTGAGTGATATATAGAAGTGTTGAATCACTCAATTGCGCACCTGAAACTAATACAACATTATGTTAACTATTGGAATCAAAATAAAACACTTAAAGAAATGCAATAAAAAGTCATGTTCGAAGTAAAACAAAATAAAACACTTATGTTCTTCCTCTCTGTATCTTTTCTCTCTGTATCTTTCTCTTATCAATCTCCTTCTCTCTCTCTCCTCATTTTTGTTTCCTTTATGAATTCCTTCCCATGTTGCCTCCTCTAGCCAGAATAAGAAACTGAAGATATTACTTTATTTGTTGCTATTAAGTATGTAGGTTCATTTAATTGGTGAAAACAAATAAATGGATTCTTTTATTATATAAACGTGGAAAAATACAACCAAATAAGTGTCGTACTGGCCCTTAATTGATTTTTTTTTTCTTGTTAATAAGTGGCTTGAAGTCAGCAGAAAAAATGTGAAACTTACCTGGAGAATAAACATATTAAACATTGTTCTGGGGGCACCTGGGTGGCTCAGTGGGTTAAAGCCTCTGCCTTCGGCTCGGGTCATGATCCCAGGGTCCTGAGATCAAGCCTAGCATTGGGCCCTCTGCTCAGCAGGGAGTCTGCTTCCTCCTCTCTTTGTCTCTCTCTGCCTATTTGTGATCTCTATCTCTCAAATAAATAAATAAACTCTTTAAAAGATTGTTCTGGGATATTTCTCTTTTGGACCTACCAAGAAATAGAGAACAATATAACTGAACACACATACTAGATTGTTCAGAGCTTTATCTTGAGAAATTAAAAGTTACAGTCCTCCTTTGACCCCACTCTTACCTCCATTTGCCTTCCTCCCTTCCTAGAGATAACTCTTACCCTGAAGATAATGACGTAGTTTTGGGGTAGTGTTGGTGGTGAGGTCCAGAGCTAATGGCCAAGAAAGAATTCTTGAGACATCTTTGGTGCAAAAAGGTGATTTTATTGAAGCAAGAGCACAACACCCAGAGACAGAAAGAGCTGCAGCACTCAGGGTATGAGGAATGGCGGTATATATACTCGGGAGCTGGGGGGAGGGAAGGAATCAGGGAGGGATCCAAAAGGACTTTCATCTACTAAAGAAGACCCTCAGGATACTGGAGGCCTGGCTTTTGTCAAGCTAAGGTTGTTTTTCCATCTAGCAAAGCCTTCCCTTGAAGACAGTGGGGAGTTTTCTGGAGGAATGTCACACATATCCCAGCCAGGAGTTGGGGAGGTGGGAGGACAGGGTGGTTGCGGGGAGTCCGCTTGGGTTTTGTCTTCGGCTTGCCTTCTGCTCCCTCATCCGTAGTTGTCAAGAACTATGAGGAATCTGAAGTTGTACCATGCATGTGAACTAATAACTTAGCCTGTAAAAAGGAAAAACTTAGTTCTCTATCTCCAGGTGGAGGGTAGGGAAAATCCACATCTTCCCTGGGAGTCTACCCTTTACTACTCAAAACACTCCACTTCTAACATTCCCGGTCACCCAATGTGTGGAGCTTTTACCCCACACCAGGCAATAATCTGCAGCGTCTTCTGGGAATCCTACAGTTTAATTTAGTCTAATACTGTCTACCTGGAGAGAGTATCAGGTCTTACCGGTTAAGGGCTGAGTCCCACAAGACTGTCTCCATCCACCTCAGATGCCAATAGCAAGCGGTCCCCGGTTACCCACAGCTTCTATCCAATCAGCTACAACTTGGAGATTCCCACCACCCTCACCTCAGGTTATATTAATTTGCTAATGTGGCTCAAAGAACCCAGGGAAACACTAATTTATGTTTACCAATTTATTGAAGGAAAGGATAAAGGATATAGAGGAATGCCAGATGAAGAGATACATAGCATGAGTACGGAAGCTTCTGCCCCCATGGAATGGGGGTCACCTTGCCTGTGTGCATGTGTTTGCCACATGCTCTCCAAACCCCATACTACTGGGATTTTTATGAAGGTTTCATCAAAGAGGCATGATCTATTATTAACTCCATTTTCAGCCCTCCTCCCTACTCAAGAGAATGGGGGCAAGGCTGAACATTCCAAGCTTCCAATTATGGCTTGGTCTTTCTGGTTATCCATAAGCCATCCAGAAGTCCACCCAGAGTCACCCCACTAGAACAAAGACACTCCTATCACCCAGGAAGTTGTAAGGGTTTCAGAAGCCCTGTGTCACGAACCAGGGTCAAAAACCAAGTATTAGAAAAAAAGATGCTCCTGGTACATCTCACATGAACCCTATGTCAGGAACTGGAAGCAGAGGCTCATATACATTTATCTCCTTTTTTTTTTTTTTTGTATTTTAGTTTTTTTATTTTTTCAGCATAACAGTATTCATTATTTTTGCACCACACCCAGTGCTCCATGCAATCCGTGCCCTCTACAATACCCACCACCTGGTGCCCCCAACCTCCCACCCCCCACCCCTTCAAAATTCTCAGATCGTTTTTCAGAGTCCATAGTCTCTCATGGTTCACCTCCCCTTCCAATTTCCCTCAACTCCCTTCTCCTCTCCATCTCCCCTTGTCCTCCATGCTATTTGTTATGCTCCACAAATAAGTGAAACCATATTATTTATCTCCTTTTTTAAAAACAAGATTTATATATTTATTTGAGAGAGAGAGAGAGAGAGAGAGAGCACATGAGCTCATGAAGTGGGGGAGGATCAGAGGGAGAGAAATTTCAAGCAGACGCCCTGCTGAGCAGGGAGCCCCATGTGGGATTCCATCCCCAACTGTGTGTGAAACAAATGCAGAAGGAAATGTAGATAAAATTAAATGTCCTTATTACCTGCAGCCCATTGACAAATCCTTGAGGCAGGCAGAGTATAATGTTCCTCCAGGAAGCTCCTGACCACTGTCTTAATGTTATTGCCTTGCTGACCACTGTCTTAATGTTATTGCCTTGCTAGAGGGGGAAATAACTTTAACTTGACAATAGCAAGGCCTCCAGTATCCTGTGAGTCTTCTTTCACATATGAAAATCCTTTTGGAACTTCCTTTATCTTTACTTCCCCCAACCCCAAAATATATTATCAGTTGCTCCTCATAATCTCAGGACACCAGGCAGCAGCTGCCCCTCTTTCTGCCCAAAGGTTCTGTCCCTGTGCCTTAATAAAACCACCTTTTTGTACTACATTTTGTACCTTGGCCGTTGGCTCTGGACCACACCGACATTTCAAAACTACATCACCATGATCCATGAGATCAGGACCTGAGCCAAAACCAAGAGTCAGAGGCTTAACCAACTGAGTTACCCAGGTGCCCTATATATTTTTCTATTACCTCTCAGCTGTTAACTTCCCTTGGATTCTGGCAGAAGACATGAGACTCCAGGATCAAAGACAAAGGACAATTTATTATAACAATAGCAGGTCAGCATATTTACACTAATATTTTGAGCCCCAGTTCTCAAAGGGCAATGCAAAGAGAGCCAGATGACAATTAGATAGACAGTGGGGTGCATTTCAGGAACGGAGACTTGAGTTAAGGGACCTGAATCTTTTATACTGGTCTATAAGCTTGGCTGGCTTTGCCCCCAATGGGGACGCTATCTCTGTCTTCCAAGTTTGTTGACTATACAAGATCCTTCAAAAGGTAGTCTAGAACAAAAGTCACTCAGTGACTCACTTGTAAGACATGCTAACATATAAAAGACCAGCATTAGTATGTTCCTTCTACCTGTGTTGTTACACTAATGTTGCATATATCCAATTCCTTAACTATATATATGCTATATTACTTTGTGTGTTTGTAAACTTTATATAAATGCTTTTGTAGTATACACATGACTTTTTTTTCACTTGTTGCATTGTTTAAATTTATTCAATATGACACATGTAGTTTTATTTCATTTTTCTTTATTTTTTTAAAAAGATTTTATTTATTTATTTGACAGAGAGTGGAAGAGAGCAAGAGTGAGAGAAAGCACAAGTAGGAGGCGTGGTAGAGGGAGAGGGAGAAGCACACTCCCTGCTGAGCAGGCAGCCCAACACGGGGCTCAATCCCAGGACCCCAGGATCATGACCTGAGCCAAAGGCAGATGCTTAACCGACCGAGCCACTCAGTTGCCCCAACACATGTAGTTTTAGTTCATTTATTTTAACTGGTAATAGTATTTCACTGCGTGACTGTATCATGATGTACTTAACCATTCTCCTGTTGATGACATTAATGAGTTTCTAGTTCTTTCACTCTTACTCCATTATCGTAATGAGCATCCTTGTACATGTCTCTTTGCACACAGGTGTGAGATTTTTTTTTTCTTAGGGTCTATATTAGAATGGGATTTCTGGGATGTTAAGGTCTGTTCATCTTCAATTTTTAGTTGCTTCTTTTCTAGCAGATGCCTCCTGCCAGAGATCTTCCTCTCTGACTCCAGTTAACACGGGGACAACACATAACCTAGACAAGGCCAATGAGATGCTCTCAAGGGCTAAAGTGAGTGGTTTAAGGAAATGGGAACAACTGGAAGTCAAATTTGTCATGAAAGGGATACCCAAACCCAATTAGGTCTGCTGTGTGGCCTCAGTTGAGGCTCCGTGGACTCGGAACTCCAGGGGTTCTCAGTGCTGTTCTGTGTTCAAGCCTGCTTTGTATTCTGCCATTGAGAACACATGCCAGTAAGTTTCCTTTGTGCCTAAGAGAACTACTGTCAAATCCTATTGCAGGCAAATAAGAACTTTTTGATAGGTTATAGGAAAAAGCATAAGAGGTGCACCTTCTGCTCAGTCAGTAGAGCATGTGACTTTTGATCTCAGGGTCATGAGTTCAAGCCCCACATTGGGAGTATTGCTTACTTAAGAAAAAAAAAAAAGCAGAAGAGGGTAGAAGGAAAGGAGAAAGAGGGAGAAATAAAGCTAAAGAGAAGCAAGGAAAGAGAACGGTCTTCACAACTTTCAATTTTTGTGGGTTTTTTTTGTTTTTGTTTTTTTTTTTAATTCAGAGAGAAACTTTGCCAAGTAAGCAGGAAAAATGTCCCTTCAGCAGTATTAGTAAGACTTTGCTGGCAAAGTTTTAAAACATGTACAAGGATAATAACAACAAAGCAATTACAATGTACTGCCTACAAAAAAATAAAATAATAGGCAATGAAGCTTATTTTGCAAAAAGAAGATTGTTACTCTGGTTATGGAGGTTTTTGGGTTTTTTTCCCAAATGAATACAGTTGTCCTCCCATTATCTGGGGAGACTATGTTCCAAGACCCCCCCCCCAAGGGGGGGGCCAAAACCGCAAATAGCATCGATTTCTGTACACTACTATGTTTTTCCTACACATATATACCTCTGACAGTTTGAGTTATAAGTTAGATGAAGTAAGAGATCAACAAAAAAATAACTAATAATAAAATAAAACAATTAAAACAGTAATTGTGATGAAAGTTTTGTTAATGTGGTCTCTCTCAAAATAGCTTACCATACTGTACTTACTCTTCTTGTGAAGATGTGATGATACAATGACTACTTGATGACACGATGTGAGGGGAACGACATAGGTGTTGGGATGTAGTATGAAGCTGCTCCTAACCTTCCGGCCATCATTTCTGACAGAAAGTGAAAGGAGAGATAAGGGAGGAGCACTATATTAACACTATAGTACCTTTTACATGAAGCTTAGTAACTCTTTTTCCTTAATTTCCTATTATAAATGGCTTAGTTGACTCTACTAGTGAATGGAGATAGATCTTTGGTTAAAAAAAAACACAAAAGGTAAAGTACAGGAATGTGTTATATAAAAAGGAAATACATTATGTAAGGAAATGAGACTTTTTTTCTCTATACAAACCAAGGTGATTGTTGTATGCTGTACTCATTGATGACTGCATGACAAACTACCATAAACATTGTTCATTTAAAGTAACCCCATTTGTAAAAAAATATTTTATTTATATGAGAGAGAGAGATCACAAGTAGGCAGAGAGGCAGGCGGAGGGGGGGGACGCAGGCTCCCTGCGGAGCAGAGAGCCCGATGTAGGGCTCGATCCCAGGACCCTAAGATCATGACCTGAGCCGAAGGTAGAGGCTTAACCCACTGAGTCACCCAGGTGCCCCTCCATAAAGTAACCCCATTACTTTGTGCACATCTGTGAGGGTCAGGAATCTGGGGAAGGGTCAGCTGGGCAGATGGTCTCTAACCTCTAGGGCATCAGCCAGGATGACGGCGACAAGACCTGGTTCCAAGATGGTTATGTTGCTCACCTGTTGGCACCTCAGGCCCCTTGGCTTCTCTTGTCTCATGGGGTCTTATCTGCTAGGGCTTCTCAAAACAAGGTGTTTTCAGGATTTTTGCTTTTCTTACCTGAGGCCAGCTTCCAAGAAGAATAAAGCAGAAGCTGTCAGGTCCGTCAAAGGTGTGCTGGATCTGGCCATTATCACTAGGACACTTCTGTCATGTTTTGTTGGTTCATGCAATCATAGAGCCAGCCCAGAGTCACCAGGTTAGAGGAAGAGATCCCACCCTTGGTGAGGGAGGGGAAGCTCACATCGCAGAAGAGCGTGGGAAATGGTAGATACAATTGCAGCCAACTTTAGGAAATACACTTGGCCACACTGTGAAATAATGTTTGCTCTTTGTTCACTTGCAACGTCCTAGGATCAAAAGATCCTCAACTAGAAATACCGAGATTTTGTCTTTATTAATGTGAATTTTTTTTCTTTATACCACTTTCCTTTGAAATGAGTAAAATCATGTATGGTCATGTTAACAAGAGAAACTACCCAAAGATACATATTTTAAAGATGATCAAATCTCTCCTGCACTCATTGGATTTCCACTTCCCTGATGTAACCCATGCGTCCTTCCACGTGATCCTCTCCGCCCACACACAAACATGGACACTCACACGTGCAGACTCCTGTTGGAGGTTGTGTTTAGAAAACTGGTGTAACAATGTGCTTCTTGCTCTGTAACTTCCTGGTCACTTACAAGACCACGGGCATCCCTCCAGGCATACACTGAACTAATTTTTGTTAAAACTATGTAACATTCCATGTTGGTTGTAACTGTAATTTACCCAACCATCCCCTTTGTAGCAGAGATTTTTATGGTCCATCAGTACCCTGCTACCCTTCTGGGCACACACGCCTTAACGTTTGGCACCACCAATGGCCTCCCTCACCAGCTGAAGCATTGCATTTCCTTTGTGCTCCTCGGCTGCGGCAAGCATGCACACACATCCCACCCTGGCTCCTGAGAGGTCAATGTTAGCACAGCTTGATCCTGTGTCTTGATCCTGTGTTGCTTTTGCTGTTCTAAGCCATTGATGTTTTTGAGTCAAATGAATTTATGTTTCTGTTCATTCATTATGCTTCTTTCCTTTTTTTGGTTATACTTCTTCTTTTTTTAAAGATTTTATTTATTTATTTGACAGAGAGAGAGAGACGGCAATAGAGGGAACACAAGCAAGGGGAATGGGAGAGGGAAAAGCAGAGCCCGATGCAGGGCTCGAAACCAGGACCCTGGGATCATGACCTGAGCCAAAGGCAGACGCCTAATGACTGAGACACCCAGCTGCCCCTGGTTATACTTATTTCTATTGGATAAGCTTATTTGTTATGTTTATATCTATTGGATAAACTAATACACCCTAATGTGTACAGCCCTTTTGGTGCACCTCATATTGTTTGAAGTTCTGCTGCTGCAAACTACCTGATAAATTTATACTCTCTGGTGATTTCATTTGTACAGGATAGACTCCCAAAGTCTATCCTATAGATTGTTGGGTCAAAGGACTTTAAGTTTTAATAGACATTTTTAGATTACATTCCTCAAGAGTTTTAGCAGTTCACACCCCTACCAGCAAAGTAAGGCTATTTCTCATTCACTTCAATTTTTAATTTTTGTTGACTTGAGGAGCAAAACGAAAAAGAAAAAAAAGATATCTTATTATTGCTTTAATTTGCATTTCCCATCCCAGCAGTTCACACTCACCAGCAATGTAGGGATGCGTGATGCATTTAAATTTTTCAATCCCGAAAAATGGCATTTCACAATTGCTTTCATTTGCATTTTCTCAACCAATTTTCAGATGTCTATTAGCCAGCTAAGTTTTTCATTCTGTGAAATGTCTGTGCTCTTTTATCTACTTTTCTAGTAATTGTCTTTCCTTATCAATTTATGGGAGAATTTGGTGTGCTAGAAATAGAAAGTGCTGTAAATGGTTTTACCCAATATCCGGTCTCTTATCTTTGCTTGTGACATCTTCTTGATGTTCAGTATGTAAAATTTTGTGTTAAAATACATCCACTAGGAAGATGGAAAAATTCTGGTGATGGGGGTGCCTGGGTGGCTCAGTTGGTTAAGCATCTGCCTTTGGCTCAGGTCATGATCCCAGGGTCCTGGGATGGAGCCCCACATCAGGCTCCTTGCTCAGTGGGGAGCCTGCTTCTCCCTCTCCCTTTGCTCCTCTACTTGCTTGTGCTCTCTCTCTCTCTCTCTCTCTCAAATAAATAAATAAAATCTTTTTGAAAAAATTCTGGAGATGGATGGTGATGATGGTTGCACAATAGTGTGAATATGTTTAACACCACTGAACTGTACACTTAAAAATGGTAAAATGGTAAATTTTATGTTATGTATATTTTACAATAAAAAGCAATATGTCTGACTTTTCCTTATAGCTTCTGGGTTTCTTTTCCTGCTTAGGGAGCTCTCTTTCACTTAAGGTTATAGAAATCGTCTTTTAAAATTATAGTTTTGGGGGCGCCTGGGTGGCTCAGTGGGTTAAGCCGCTGCCTTCGGCTCAGGTCATGATCTCAGGGTCCTGGGATCGAGTCCCACATCGGGCTCTCTGCTCAGCAAGAAGCCTGCTTCCCTCTCTCTCTCTCTCTGCCTGCCTCTCCGTCTACTTGTGATCTCTCTCTGTCAAATAAATAAATAAAATCTTTAAAAAAAAATAAAAAAAAATTATAGTTTTGGGGACACCTGGGTGGCTCAGTGGGGTAAGCCTCTACCTTCGGCTCAGGTCATGATCTCAGGGTCCACATCAGGCTTTCTGCTCAGCGGGGAGCCTGCTTTCCTCTCTCTCTCTCTGCCTGCCTCTCTGCCTGCTTGTGATCTCTCTCTCTCTGTGTCAAATAAATAAAATCTTAAAATAATAATTTAAAAAAAAGAAATAAAATTATAATTTTATTTTTTACATTAAAAACTTGAATCCATCTGGAATTTACTTGTAAGTATGACATAAAGTATTGGCTTTCCAGTTGTATTAGTCAATTATACCATCATGATATTTTTCTTTTATTTCCATTAATCCATTTCTGGCCTTATTTTTATTTAATAATTAGAAATTACCAATGCATGTTTTTCTACTGAAGTCAATAAGTTATCTTTTGGGAGCAGACTATGAGATTTCTATAATTGATGGGATTCTAATCACTCTCAAGGAAAGAAAGAAACAAATATATACATTTATAAATTAAATCATCACAAATGGAGTCATTCTTTCTTACACTCTTCTAAATATGCAATGGAGAGTATTTTTCTAAAAGTCTGCATTTTTGTAACCAAAATGAAGTTGAAATTTGGCAATTAATTGAATTAATTAATGTGAACAATAAAACAAAATGCCTGTTGAGGCTTAAATTATTCACTTTGACTCTTTTATAAGAGTTATAATTATCCAGCTCAATTTTTCTATGTAGGCATGAC